>NC_092389.1:3433834-4036517 GCF_030028105.1 Mobula birostris | reverse complement strand
GAGTTATAGAGCACTACCTCACAGAAATAGGCCCTTCAACACATCTAGTCCCTGCCTAGTCCCATTGACCCACACCAGGACCATAGCTGTCCATACCCCACCTGCCCACGCACCTATCCAAATTTCTCTTAAACATTGAAAGCGAACCCGCATCCATCTATTTGGCCACTGCAATTGCCCCTGTGTGGTTGGGTGGCAGGTGAATTAGGGGCTGTGATGAGTTATATGAAGAGGAATGAGAGGTGACTTGTGTGTAAAAATGCATTACAAGAATATAGTTGGGTGAATGAGAATGATAGATGTGCTGTGGAGAACCAGCATAGAATTAATAGGCCAACAACCACTCCATTGGTGTCAGAAGGAAATACCTACAACTTTGAAAGTCCTTTCAGTGGTATCGGAGAGTGAAGGAGCCAGAGCAAATCAACCTTCATACATCCTGGGTACATTGATGAGTGAGATCGTAGCTCGATTCAGACCAAGGACCACAAAGTCAAATCATTTCCAAATCGAAAGTTCATAAATAATTCAATAATTACTTATTGATTGGATTAATGACAGGGCAGAACTTTCTAACTGTCTAATTTGCTGAATTATATTCAGAGTTATGAAACTAAACTTTTATCTTTATGCGACATTTTGCTCAGAGTTTCACAAAGTTACAAGTTATTTGCAGCAGGCAACTTGTTCAATTGGTCCATGCTCCATATACCTACCTCTCACCTTTTTCATCCAACACCATCAACCTCATTACCTCTATTGCTCCCTCCATCAGCTTCCCCTCAAAGTCACTTGCTTTAAATGTGATAGTGGATTTCCTTGGGTGTTCTGAAATGAACATATTCAAGATTAATTTTATAGAGTTGTTGTCGGCAGTGGTAGGGTGGGAGGAAGTGATAATTATACCCAAGACTGTTAAAAATATTCCTATGCTTAAAGACGTATTTAAAATGATAAATTTAAAATTGTAGCTCTTCTCAGCGCTACCATTGGAGAGGAAGTACAGGACCTTGAAGACACATACTCAACATTTTAGACACAACTGCTTCCACTGCATCATCAGTTTCCTGAATGGGCAATAAACCCATTTACACTACCTCACTTTTTTATCTATCTATATGTAGATAGATAAATATGGATATAGATAGATATATTCTTATTGTAATGTATAGTTTTTATTATTTTTATGTATTTGCGCAGTACTGCTGCCTCAAAACAACAAATTTCAAGAAAACAGGTTGAGTGAACTCGGCCTTTTCTCCTTGGAGCGATGGAGGATGAGAGGTGACCTGATAGAGGTGTATAAGTTGATGAGAGGCGTTGATTGTGTGGATAGTCAGAGGCTTTTTCCCAGGGCTGAAATGGCACAGGATTAAGGTGCTTGGGAGTAGGTACAGAGGAGATGTCAGGGGTAAGTTTTTACTCAGAGAGTGGTAAGTGCGTGGAATGGGCTGCCGGCAAGAGTGGTGGAGGCAGATACCATAGGGTCTTTTAAGGGACTTTTGGATAGGTACATGGAGCTTAGAAAATTAGAGGGCTATGGGTAAGCCTAGTAATTTCTAAGGTAGGGACATGTTCGGCACAACTTTGTGGGCCGAAGGGCCTGTATTGTGCTGTAGGTTTTCTATGTTTCTATATGCCAGTGATATTAAACCTGATTCTGGTTCTGATTCAATGTGACAGAAATGTTCTTTAATTGGAATGGATCCAAGTAGTGATATATTATTTCTAGAGTGTTCATGCAATAAAAAGGGAAACTTGAATGTGGCTTCATCGGGGTGAAGGAACTTACTGTTTCTCCAAACGAGACGTTTTCTAATGATACAATAGGAGGTGGGGGCGGGGTGGGTGAATTTGAGCAGGAGACTGAATCCTACAGCAATGATAATTGATTCAACAGTATTATATTTTCTTGAATATACCACACAGATTTAGTCTATGATCCCTCTGCTTCTCCTGATAGACGAAGCTTTAGCAGTTATCCCTGGATCACATGTGTGGTGTGTTAAGGTAAGGGCTAAAAAGATGACTATATCTTGTGCAGCCAAGTTAGAACTCCCTTAATCCTTAGCACAGGATCCCTCTTCATCCAAGTTTCCAAATTCATTTAGATAGTCTCTTTGTCTGTCTTTTTTTCTTTTTCACTTCTCATGGATCTCACTGTCTGCATAGGGAGATCAAGTGTTAAACTATACTCATACAATACAAGGACTATATCTCAATGTAACCAGTTATATAATAATTTTCTAGTTTCAAATACAATATTTCAGATAAAAATTACTATAAGTTGCAATAAGGAATATATATATGTATTATATGTTTAAGTATTGCAAAAAAAGGGCAAAAAGTGAGGTAGTTTTCATTGTTCGTTCAGAAACCTGATGCCAGAGAAGAAGAAGCTGTTCCTGAAACGTTGAGTGTGTGTCTTCAGGCTCCTGGACCTCATTATTAACTCTCATGTACTGGGAAATCAAATGGTGTAAAATGTCTTCTAACTTGCACATTAGTTCACCTGAAAAGAATTACACACTTGCCGGCCAGTCTTATTCTGTCCAATAGTTGGAGTGGATGGAAAAGAACAGAGTTCTTTCTCTTCATGCTGGTGTAACATACTGATTTTCCAAAGTGTGTCCTACAAGATGATGCTATTTACATAGATCTAGTAACACAAGGACATTTCTTCCTGAGGTGAAAGTCAAGCACTGAAGCAAGCGCTAATCTTAAGGAGAATAACACTGGCAAGATTATTGCTGTAATAAAAATCCAGTCCACAAAATTAATATTCAAAGCACAATCTGAATTAAAAATGTATATTTTACTTATGCTCAGTCACAGCTCTCCACAAGTGGATAGGTATCTAAAAAATATAGACTTAAGGTTGTTGTCCAAAATGCAGGAGGCAAACTATGTGGCAAGTATTTTCATGCAGTATAAACTGAGGTCAGGATAGATCACTGAAGAGGATGATGGAAGCAGTTTCAGTCATAACACTCAAAAAGAAATTATACATATACATAGACAAATAGCATTCAAGGGTTCAGGACATGAATGGAATAATGGGGCTAATTGGAACATGGGTGCAGAATTTAGGATATTTAATCTCTCTACCCTGTTCTTCCATTCAATGAGATCAAAACTATTTTTTCCCCACATCCTTAATACCTATGCTTACTAATATATACATTTTAAATATAAAATTAACAACTAACCAAAACTGAAATTCAAAGTGTAGAAGACTGTCCAAATCTCTATTGATCAATGCATACTCCTTACTGAAAACCTTTATGTTTTTGGGCTGAACACCTTAAACAGTCCTAAGCATATTGTCCTGATACAGCGTCTCGACCTGAAGTGTTGATGTACAGCTTTTGCCGCCACAGATGCTGATTGACCTGCTGAGTTCTTTGAACATTCGGTTTCTCTTTTGTTCCAGATTTCAGCATCTGCAGTCTGCATTGTCTTCATCTTTACTAACGCAAACGTGCTTGTCCAACCTTATTTTATCTGAGTCTACCCATAGACCTAAACACAACTCACACTAGTTTGGAATTCTCCTTTATTAATTAGTTAAAGCCATGAAGTTTTCACTGCCTGTTTACCTCTCATTATGCCTTCTTGTAACACCAAAGATTTATTAGCCTTAAACTACAATTGAGACTCATTTAATCTCTAGCCCTTTCTACCTTATAGCCATATCTCTGTAATGAACATTATGTGCATTCTCCCTCCCCCACCAACTGGCTTCACCTATCGCCTTCTAGCTTGCCCTCCTTTCCCTCCCCCCACCTTGTTACTCTGGCACCTTCCCCTTTCCTTTCCAGTCTTGATGAAGGGTCTCAGCCCAAAACATCAACTGTTTATTCATGTCCATAGATGCTGCATGACCAGTTGAGTTCCTCCAGCATTTTGTGTGTGTTGCTCTGGATTTCCAGCATCTGCAAAATATCTTGTGACCATGTTATTCTCTCCAAGTTGAGTTTGTGTTTGCAATTCATTCAATTCTACTGTGTAGCATCATGGTTAAGCTACCAAACTAGGGTTTATAGACTTGCATTATCAATTTCAGATGCAGATTTAAATCTCACGATTGCAGATGAGGAATTTAATTATTTGAATCAAAGTAAATCAGATAATTTCTGATGTGATTGACTCTTCACTGCCTTTTGAAATAGCTCAACAAATCACTCAGTTCAGGAGAAATTGGTCATGGTCAAAAATCGTGGTCTTGCCTGTGGTGGCAGCATCATGTGAATGATTGAGAAAGATGTACTTTATATGAAGCATGTTCACTTGGATTGGTGCAAAGGACCAACACTCGTGGTTTGTCTGAATGGCTTCTTCTGGAATGCTTTGATTCTTTATGCCAGCCATTGTTTAACTTAATTGCAAAATTTTATAATCTGCTGTAAACATAGAACATAGTGGAAATTATCAGCAGGTCTATGCAAAGAGAAACGGAGTGAATGTTTCAGGTCAATGACCTCTCAACAGAACTGGAAACATGAGAAAACAAGTATGTTTTAAGTTGCAGAGATTGAGGAGGGGTGAAGAGACTAAAGGGAATGTCTGAGATAGGATGGAGATCTGGAAAATCCAGGTGACACACAGGTACTGCTACCCCCAAAAAAGAGGGCCATGGATGTTTGATAATCGTAGCTGATTTATTTGACAGAAATGTTAAAGAAAGGAGAATGAGAACAAAAGTAAATGCTGGAAACAGTCAGGAAATCTGTGAAGAGGGAAAAATAGGTCTGACACAAACAGGACAGGTGGGTTATCTCAACTACACACAAAAAAGTCTTGGAGGAACTCAGTAAGTCAGGCAGCATCTATGGAGGGAAATGAATAGTCGATGTTTTGGGCTTCATCAGTTCTAGGCCCAAAATATGACTGTTCATTTCCCTCCATTGATGCTGTCTGACCTACTGAGTTTCTCCAGCAATTTTTTTGTGTATGTTGTTCAAGATTTCCAGCATCTTCAGAATCTCTTGAGCCTTAGTTATTTGAGTTTGTTGAATTCAACACAGAGCCCCAGCCGTCTCCCAATTTACGTCGGGTCTCACCGATATACAAGAGGCCACACTGGGAACACCAGACACAGTATATGATCCCACCAGGCTCACAGGTGAAGTGTTGCCTCACCTGGAAGAGATCTGACGATGACTGGGTGACTGCTTTGCAGAACGACTACGCTCCGTCGGCTAGGGGAAGCGGGATCTCCCAGAGGCCCCCCATTTTAATACCACTTCCAATTCCCATTCCAATATGTCAATCCATGGCCCCTCTACTGTCACAGTGAGTACTCAGCTTGTAGGAACAACATCTTATATTCCATCTGGGTAACCTCCAACCTGATGGCATGAACATTGATTTCTTGAATTTCCGGTAATGCCCCCCTCCTTCACCATTCCCCATCCCCTTTTCCCTCTCTCACCTTATCTCTTTGCTTGCCCAGCTCTTCCCTCTGGTGCTCCCAACCCCCTTTTCTTTCTTTCATGGCCTTCTGCCCTCTCCTATTAGATTTCCCCTTCTCCAGCCCTGTATCTCCTTCACAATCAATTTCCCAGCTCTTTACTTCATCCCTCCCCCTCCCGGTTTCACCTATCACCTTCTGTTTCTCTCCACCTTTTAAACCTACTCCTTATCTTCTTTTCTCCAGTCCTGCTGAAGGCTCATAGCTCGAAATGTCGACTGTACACTTTTTCATAGGTGCTGCTTGGCTTGCTAAATTCCTCCAGTATTTTGTGTGTGTTGCTTGGATTTCCAGCATCTGCAGATTTTCTCTTGTTGGAGCTCAGAATGGAAGTTAAATAAAATTAAAGGAACAGATGATCAGTAAGTTCAGGGTCTCCACTACAGGCTAAATGGAGATGATCTCCAAAAGTAATCACTGAATTTGTGTTTGGTTTGTCCAGCACAGAGATCACATCATGAGCTCCGAATGGAATTGAAAGAAGTGCAGATAAAACTTTCACTTAATGTGCATATTGATATAATCTTTTCTCTGCTTTCTTTAAACTTTGAACTTCTTTTTCAAATAATTTGCTTTTAACTGAATCAAAACCAGCTTTGAAACAAACGAGAATGGCAGAACTATAGAGACTGGCAATCTGAATGTCAGAGATATGATCCAGTCCACCTCAAATTAGGAAGAGCAACATGCTCATTCAAAGTTTCTAGAATCTAACATTGTACTAATAAATGGAATTACCCTTTCATCACTAAAAAGTCAGTAAAATCACAGAGATTAAATTATTTATTGGAACAGATAAAGGAAATCCTCATGAGTCCATCCATGAGCAATTAGGACTCTTACAGACATGTGAATCACAAGCAAGAACAGACCAGTTGTCCACTAGAACCTGCACCATCATTTAATAAGATCAAAGCTGATCTGATTGTGAGTTAAATTCCATCTGTCCATCGTTAACCTTTCCCACCCTTGTTAGCAAATGTTCAAAGACTCTGCTTCCACTACATTTTGATGAAGCGGGTTCCAAAGATTTATGACCCTCAGAGAGAGAAGACATCATGTTCTAACTGTTGGTGATGCAGCATGATGTTAATGGTTCTTTAACTCTGAATTGCTGCCACTACACCTGTTTAGTTGCACGTATCACCCTATGGGATACTTCATCAAGGAAACAAACTTGGGGTTTGAATTGAATTAATAGCCATCAGCACAGGAAGCAGAAGGATGAACAAAATAGAAATGAGAAAAGAGATCCTGATGTTTTCTATGACTGATTTGTCAACCATTTAGGCTAATAATGGTCATATGAGATAGCTTAGATGGGCATTTTTGTTGGTATGAACAAGTTGGGCTGAAAGGCCTGTTTGCGTGCTCTGTTACTCTCTGAATCTCGAATTTGCCTCTCATTTTCATTTTGTCAATCTTGTTGCTGTTTCCTTCCTTTATTTCTGTATTTATCCCTTTCTAGATTTTTCTATCCCTTGTCTCTTCCCTTTTCTCCCTTTATTTCCTTTTCTTCCCTGACTTTTTCTCCCTTCCCCTCCTTCCTTTCCTCATTTACTGGCCATTCCCCTTCCATACTTTCACTCTATCCTTTTCCTCTTTCCCTCATTGCAAGGAGCAATGGGAGTGAAATGGTGCAAGGCTCATTTCCAGAGACAGGGCTCAACATTCCACATGTTTTCTTCCACAGATCCTATGGAATCAGCGCCTACAGTCTTGGACAGTTTTCAGTCCAGAGAAGTTAAAACCAGGAAAACTATGGAGCTTCCTTGCATTGCTTCAGGTTACCCGAACCCAACAATCCGCTGGCTGAAAGACAACAGGCCCTTGCCAGTAGATAGCAGATGGACCAAACGCATCACAGGCCTGACGATCAACACCTTGCGTGTGGAGGACAGTGGGACTTATATCTGTGAGGTGACAAATACATTTGGCTCTGCAGAGGTCACTGGGATCATTAAAGTGATAGGTAAGTCAATGCTGAGTTCCTATTGGTGTGCACTGAGGTCACAGGTGAATGATTTTTGCTAGAATAAATGCTAGTTTAGTTTTTAAGCCAAGGTTTTAAGAGAAGCTTCAAACCGGAAATTCTTAAATTCCAGTAAAGGATTCACTTCACCTTGTCGTGACTGCATTGGATAAGAAAGCTTTGCTTGCCTCAAAAGGAAAACAGTGTTGCATTGGATGTTGGGATTATGACCATACACATCCCCCAACAAAACCTCATAACTAACCCACACAATGCCGACCAATTGATCTGCAATGACTCTCCTCGTAAGCATGTGGTCAAATCCTTTGTTTACATTCTCTTTCATTATCTCTACTACTACCCTACAACAACAACTTGAGGTCAATTTCTGATATGCCGTTGAGTATAACATTTAGAGTCTTAGAGTCATAGAGTCTTATAGCATAGAAACAGGCCTTTTGGCCCGACTCATCCACGCTGACTGTATTGCCCAGTGAGTTAGCCCCATCTGCCTGCTTTTAGCCCATAGCCCTCTAAACCTCTCCTAGCCATGTAATTACCTAGGTGGCTTTTTTAATGTTGAAAATATGACCATAAGACATAGGAGCAGAATTAGGCTATTTGGCCCATTGAATCTGCTCTGCCACTTCATCATGGCTGATATATTTTCCTTCTCAATCCTATTCTCCTGCATTCTCCCTAATGTGCTCACCTCAATCACTATTTCTGGCAGCAAATTCCAAATGCCACCCTTTGTATGAAGAAGCTACCCCTGATGTCCTTTTTAAATCTCTCACCTCCGCTCCTAAACCTATGCCCTCTTGTTTTTATCAAACCCCTTTCTGAATAAAAGACTGTGTTTTATATGACATCACTTTCACAACCTGCTATTCTACTATTTGCCATTGCTGTTGACTACTCTAGACTAAGGGACCCGACAGGTCTTTGTTCAAAGTATCTGTTTCTTCTCTGACAATCTCTCCTCCCTCAGCCATTGAAAATACTAGTTTCCTCTTTGCCCCTTTCAATTATATTATACAGTCAAAGGGACGGTGGAGGAATTAATTCATTTGAAGTGCTTCTTTCTTGGCTGTAGGAGGCTGACGCACTTCCACTCTTAGCATCATGCTGAGAAGGGCGGATGTTTGGGTGGCCTGAATCCAACAGTTTCTTTCATCTAATGTTTACTTGCCATCCCTCCACTGTCACCTCTTTGCTCCCTGTCTCTCTTTTTAATGGTGTGGTATACTTTGAAAAGCAACTTTTGTGCAAATCATCTGTTTTGGTCTTTGAAGGCAGCAAAGTTGGGACAAGTCAAATATTCCTTCAGTTGTTACCAAGAGCATAGAATAGGCATCTGTAGGGAGAGATGAAAAGGAAGTGTTCGTCCTCTAGGGAAGAATCTTAGAGTACTGCTGTAAAGAAACAGGCCCTTCAGCCCAACTGGAATATACTGACCAAGGTGCACACCCAAGATTGTCCTTTCTGCCCATGTTTTGCGTATTTGGTCATGGCTCTTAAGATGTGGGTGTTTACAGCAGGGGTGAGAGGAATGGGCATTCCTAGGAATAAATGGCAGGAGCTCATTATCATTTTTCACTTGGCATCAGTGAAGGAAGTAGGGAAAAGACCAGTCAGAAGACATTCCACACCATTTGATTTCCCATTACATGAGAGTTAAAAGTGAGCTACAGGAGTCTGAAGACCCACACTCAATATTTTAGGAACAGCTTCTTCCCCACTGCCATCAGATTTCTGATTGGGCAATAAACCCACAAACACTTTCTTACTATTCTTATTTTGCACTATTTCTTTATTTTTTATTGTAACTTAGAGTAATTTGTTCTGCCTGCACTGTACTGCTGCGACAAAACAACAAATTTCACGGCTAATGTCAGCAACGACAAACCTGTTTTTGATTCTGCCAATTGTGGCAGCATTTCAGCTGCTCCTGTGCTGACTGTGCTGCGTGATCCAGCATCACCTGTCACCAAACGGTTCCCGGAATATTAACCAGTAACAACTCTCAGGGAGGAGCTACAATGACACAATGCAATCTATGGAACTTGATTAAAACTTTATAAGCAATGCTGGGCAAATTTAACATATTACAGTATAGGACAAAGAAGTGAGCACTAAATATCATTATTGATACTTTTTTTTGTGTTCATCCATCATCGACGTCGATGAGGACCTCTACACCATTATGATGGTGTCGAGACTAGCGCATGACTTGGATTTAAGTGGGGGAGAATTGCGCAGCATCAGCCTCACCCTCTCTTCCCGATTCCCATCTGGATCCAGTGGCAAGACAGAGTCGAGACGGCTGGAGATGGAACTAGGCGCAGTGGATGACCAGGACGTCTTTTGTGTCTTGTCCTGCTCTACACGTTCCACGACGCTTGCAGAGACTGCCTTCTTGACCGTTGGACCTTCCATTGGTCTGGTCCGCTCAATCCGCCAGTCTGTCTTCACATGCTGGGATAGACAACTCCCTATCGCACCGAGGGTTTGAGACCCGTCGGCTACCCTCACCTGGTTTAGCCGGCTTGTTGAAGCCGTTGCCCGGGGTGTGGCCGCTGTCACATGCAAACAGCTACGGGGAGCCACAGGTGAGAGCTGAGTGCCAGGTGGGGACCAAAGGTGGACAAACCGCCCTGAAAAGGACGTGACATGTTCCCCCACCAGAGGTGCTACCCCTCCCTGACACCCTATATGCCCCCCACTGAGGCCAAATGGCAGTTCTCTGACACCTCCTCTTACATACCCCTGGAACAGGACTCCATCAGGAAACATCAAACCATTGTCTCCCGTACCATCACTGCCTTTATCAACTCCGGAGACCTTCCATCCTCAGCCACAAAACTCATAATTCCCACACCCCACACTGCTCGGTTTTACCTCCTCCCCAAGATCCACAAGCCTGACTGTCCCAGTAGACCCATAGTTTCTGCCTGCTCCTGTCCCACCAAATTTGTATCTGCCTACCTGGACTCCATTTTGTCACCCATAGTTCAGTCCCTCCCCACCTACATCCAGGATACATCCCATACCCTCCACCTCTTCAATAACTTCCAGTTCCCTGGTCCCAACCACTTCATTTTCTCTATGGATGTCCAATCTTTATACACCTCCATTCCCCATCAAGAAGACCTCAAAGCCCTCTGCTACTTTCTGGACAATAGACCTCACCAGTTCCCCACCACCACCACCCTCCTCCGGTTGGCGGAACTGGTACTCACACTTAATAACTTCCCTTTTGGCTCTTCCCACTTTCTTCAGACCAAGGGTGTAGCTATGGGCACTTGCATGGGCCTCAGCTATGCCTACCTCTTCGTTGGTTATGTGGGACAGTCTATGCTCCAAACCTATACTGGTACTGATCCCCAACTTTTCCTTTGCTACAGTGATGACTACATTGGTGCTGCTTCCTGCACCCATGCTGAGCTCATCAATTTCATCGACTTTACTTCAAACTTCTACCCAGCCCTCAAATTCACTTGGTCCATCTCGGACACTTCTCTCCCCTTTCTCGATTTCTCGGTCTCCACCTCTGGAGACAGACTGCCCACTGACATCTTCTATAAGCCCACTGACTCTCATAACTACCTCGACTATACCTCTTCCCACCCTTCCACATGCAAAAATGCTATTCCCTATTCCCAGTTCCTCCGTCACTGCCGCATCTGCTCCCAGGATGAGGCTTTCTGTTCCAGGACATCTCAAATGTCCTCTTTCTTTAAGGATCGTGGTTTCCCTTTTGCCATCATCAATGATGCTCTCACCCGCATCTCCTCCATTTCCCGCACTTCAGCCCTCACCCCATCCTCCCATCACCACAACAGAGACAGAGTTCCCCTTGTCCTCACCTACCACCCCATTGGCCTCCGGATCCAGCACATTATCCTCCGCAACTTCCGCCACCTTCAACAGGATCCCACCACTAAGCACATCTTTCCCTCTCCACCCCTCTCCGCTTTCCGCAGGGATCGTTCCCCCTGCGACTCCCTGGTCCACACGTCCCTCCCCACGGATCTCCCACCCAGCACTTATCCTTGTAAGCGTAAGTGCTACACCTGTCCCTACACCTCCTCTCTCACCACCATTCAGGGCCCCAAACAGTCCTTCCAGGTGAGGCAATACTTCCCTTGTGAGTCTGTTGAGGTCACCTATTGCATCCGGTGCTCCCGGTGTGGCCTCCTCTACATTGGTGAAACCCAACGTAGACTGGGGGACCGCTTTGTCAAGCACCTCCGCTTTGTCCGCCACAACAGACCGGATCTCCCGGTTGCCACCCACTTCAACTCTGTTTCACGTTCCCATCGGATATGTCCGTGCATGGCCTCTCCTACTGCCATGATGAGGCTAAACTCAGGTTGGAGGAGCAACACCTCATATACTGTCTAGGTAGTCTCCAGCCTCTTGGTCGGAATATTGAATTCTCCAACTTCCGGTAATTCCCTCCCCCTCCCTTCCCCCATCCCTATTTCACTCTGCCCCCTCCCCCAGCTGCCTATCACCTCCCTCATGGTTCCGCCTCCTTCTACTACCCATTGTGTTTTCCCCTATTCCTTCTTCATCTTTCCTGCCTGTCCCCCTCCCTGCTTCCCCTCCCCCACCCCTTTATCTTTCCCCTTACTGGTCTTTCACCTGGAACCTACCAGCCCTCTCCTTCCCACCCTCCCCCCACCTTCTTTATAGGGCCTCTGCCCCTTCCCTCTTCAGTCCTGACAAAGGGCTCCGGCCCGAAACGTTGACTGGTCGTTTCCACGGATGCTGCCCGACCTGCAGAGTTCCTCCAGCGTGTTGTGAGTGTTGCCTTGACCCCAGCATCTGCAGAGTATTTTGTGTGTACAGTTCAGCTCACTTCTTGTTCTATCTAGCACTGTGTCATTCATTATCTGAGGCCACCCCGATCAAAATTGGCCAAGACAGCAACAAAGGAAAAGGAGCGACCAGAAACACATCATAAAGTGAACTAGAGACCAATCTGCAAACTGCATCGATTAAACTTTGTCCATCCTCTGATAGCATCAAGTGAGAGAAAGAGCAACAATTGAAACACAGGGACCTTCCTCCAGGAGCAGCGAGTGAGCAGGAGAAAGAGACAGTCATACGCAGACACCTTCCTCCAGGAGCAGCAAGTGAGAGGCCGATAGACAGTGCTTTCTGTTCTCACCTTGATGATTTCACCTTCCTGGACACTTTAATTGATGATAAAGTGGTGGTTGGCACAAGCCCATGAAAGATGGAGAAGAGGAGCCTCACAAAATACTTCATTCCAAGCCTCACAAAATACCCTCAGAGATAGAAAAGCGCCAGATTGCTCAATCAGCTCAGGAGCACACAACCGAAATGTAGATCACAGGCTCCAACAGTAGCAGAAACACATTTGAAGTCAACAGAAGAAGGGAAAGAAGTAGTTTTGTGAATCGTCTAGAGGATATCGTCCTTGGTTGCGTTGTTCGCTGATGCCATCCTCTTCCAGCAGAGGAATCTGATTAACCAACAAATTTATTGGCTAGGGGAGGGGAGTTTGCCCTCCCACCCCTCTACTTATTACCTCTGTCATTACACTGTACTGTAAACACTTTAAACCACATTTTATAATGTTGTTTACATTGTAAATACATGCTGATATTTACACACATTTTATCCTATATCCATACTTTAAGCTAACTTTGTTTATATCAATCTTTATTCTTTATAATTGTTGAATGTTGTTTTTTGTTGCATGTCACACCCTGACCAACACACCACAGCAAATTCCTAATACATGTTAATGTCTGCAGCAGATAAAGTTGATCCTCGGTCCTTTGATATCGGAAATGCAACCTCATTAACAAATTATAGTAATTGTCCCCTCAGACCAGTTTACTTGGACGCTCCAGGTTTGGTGTTACATCAGTAAGGGAACTTGTATGTTTGGATGGGATTTCATTCACACACTGCTTTACTCCTCTTCTCCATCTTTCAGGGGTTAAGAGGTCAATCTCCCACCTTTACTCTGCTGATCCACCAGGAGAGTTGGGAAAACCAGTCAGTGGAGCAGAGTGCAATGCGAGACAGATAAGATAAATTTTTTAAAAAATCTTGCTTAATATTTCATGCTGACAAACATGCCCAACTGCTCAGATGTCAGTCTAGGGCACCAGCATCACAGTGAGTAGTCTTGAGCAAACAGATAATCATAAGGCAAGGCTTCAAAATCAGGTGATGCTCTGTGCAACTGCAGTGTGATCCCTTCACATGGAAAACCCACTGCACTGCCTTCTGGACACATGAGAAAGTGGACCTTGCACCCTGGCACCATGGTTACAACTGGGCTGGCATAATAATGGAAGAGATTAATATTGTACTAACTATTTCATATGGGGTATCATAATAGCAAATTAAAGTTGTGAATTGGTATCCGAAACCCATAATGGAACGGTTAATGTATGAGGAGCGTTTGATGGTGCTGGGCCTGTACTCACTGGAGTTTAGAAGAATGGGGGTGAATCTCAAAAACCTATTGAATATTGAAAGACCAAGATAGAGCGGACATGGAGAAGATGTTTCCTATAGCGGGGGAGTCTAAGACCAGAGGGAACAGCCTTGGAATAGGACGTTCCTTTAGAGCAGAGATGTGGTGGAATTTATTTAGCCAGAAGTTGGTGAATCTGTGGAATTCATTGCCACAGATGGCTGTGGAGGCCAAGTCATTGCGTATATTTAAAGTGGTGGTTGACAGGCTCTTGATTAGTCAGGGTATCAAAGGTTACATGGAGAAGGCATGAGAATGGGTTTGAGAGGGATAATAAATCAGCTGTGATCAAATGATATTATAGCACCAGCGAGCCTGTTCAATTCCCACCAACGAGTTTGTACATTCTCCTCATGACCACGTGGGTCATAACCAGAGATGTACAGGTTAGAGTTAGTAAGTTGTAGGTTTGCTATGTTGGCACCAGGAGTGTGGCAACACTTGTGCGCTGCCCCAGCACACCCTCAGATTGTGTTGGTCATTAACGCAAACAACACATTTTACTATATGTTTTGATGCGACAAATAAAGCTAACCTTTATATTTTCAATGGAGACACAAGAGACTGCTAATACTGAAATCTGGAGCAACAATCTTCAGCAGATTCTTTATTGCTCCATTATGGACTACAGTGACCTGGAAGTTAAATTAATGCCGCACTATCCAATGGTCTTGGTTTCTAATCCAGAGCCACACACTCAAATCCCATTACAACAGCTAGGTTGTAATTTCAGTTGAATTAATTAAAAAGAAATCGTTGGTATTAGTGCTGGATTGCCTTAAAGACTCCTCAGGTTCCCTAATACCCTCTTGGGAAAGAGATCAGTCTATTTGAGGTTCTGAATCAATAGGCTGGCCCTGTGAAGTAACCTTGTAATCTGTTCAGTTCAAAGTGTAATCGGGGGAGGTAGAGAGGATAGGAATGGAAAATAATTACTACTCTTTCATACCTACAACCCCCAGGTGAATAGAAGGAATTGGTCATCAGCTGCTCACCTCACATGTCTGAAAGAATTACATTCAAAGGATGGGTTGATATTTTGGTCATTTGTATGGGATGGGTGTCCACCAATTCATGTGGATATTGGTACAGTGTGCAGTTTTATCTTGGTTGCCCATTGTCAATGGTACTCAGGCTGATGCTGAAAGGCAAGTACTTGGATCTCTTTTGTTGAGACTCAGATAAGGTATTGTTATCTACTATCGCTGTGTGTCCAGGAGTCATCTGAGATTGATGCTGTGATCTCAACCTTCTGCCACAAGCTGTTCATTGACACTGACTCTATAATGGAACATAACCTAGAACATAAACATTCATTGACTGCCTGATAGTAATGCATTTCTATTTGAGATGAATTGAATGGAGACAGTTTTGTGATATACCAAAACAGTCCCTTTGTGCCAAATGACCTCCTGTATGTTCCCTAGGACTTTTTTCCACTATGTTTTATAGTTCATCCAGGCTGAAATTAATTTATCTATTCAGAGAAATTGATAGCTCATTTGGATGCTTGAAATTTATTACCTATACTCGCTATTACAGAGCTACTCCAAGTCAGAAAATACAGTCTTACACCTTTTATTATCTCTTTCTCTTTGGCCTTCTCTTTCAAAGACATATCACTACCATGGACCCTCTTCCAGCAGCAGGCCAGAAGCTTTCTGATTTGTCACAGGACAAGTAGCTAACGTGCCATGTCCTCATTAGCCTAACTTCATCTGGGATTATTGATTGCAAGCTTGTGTCAGAAAATCATGGAGTGCTCTTTTCCTTTTCCAAAGATGGTCTATTCAGCAACTACAAAATCACATTAGTATGATATCACAATACTTAACTATTTACAGTTTCAGTTCATAACATGGTCAACTCTATCCAAAACACACTTGAGCCCTTGTGGCACCCACTGATCCTGGAAATCCCCCATTGTATCTGTGGATGCCGTGCATTCCTTCTCCGGGAAGATGTGGGCATGGATGTAGCTGCAAAAGAGCGGCAGGCAATAGGCTCAGGCTGCTCACCAACTAGAGTTGTGAATGGCCTACTTGGCCATGTCCCAGGTACAAACTGACCAAGAGATCCCCTGACTAACCCACCTCTTTCCTCACCGGGTGACCGAAGTGTGGGATTGAAGTGCAGCCAGAATTTGGGAGCAGCCCCTTCAGGTACTCACATAGAGGCTGTAACTTCTCACACTCCATATATACATGATATGCTATCTCCTCCCAGCAGCAGAAATGAAAGGTAAACCAAGAATCTGTGACACAGTACTGCTCTCTGCAATGCTTTCCACCATAGGTCCCAGTACAAAGGGGGAGGACTGTCACATAAAGAGACCTCCAGTGGACCTCCCTCATTGCAATATGGCTCTTGTGCCATGGCATAACCAGACAGGAGACAAGAGCAAGAAGGTGTTCATTGTGCAGGAACATGATTGCAAAATGGAACAGTGGCTCATGTTGTGCAGGACTGACTCCTGGGAAATATTTTGGGCCTTGGGTCCAATGAGTAGTTCCAGCTGAGCAAGGGTTAGTACAGTCAGGAAAACTCCACTTTCATGAGCCTCTTCAACGTCCACTGCATGGACCACTCAGCAGCATGGTAGCGTAGTGGTTAGCACAATGCTTTATGGTAAAGACAAATCGGGTTCAATTCCTACCGTAGTCAACTGTCCAAACTCTGATGCTGACAGAGTCAGCTGTTTATTCCCCTTCATAGATGCTGCCTGACTTGCGAAGTTCCTCCAGCATTTTGTATGTATTGCTCATAAATGTTTAGTATTAAAAGAAGCTCGTTATCTATAATTATCATCCCTTTTAAATCCAAGAGTTCTTATTTTGATCTGATTCTTTTCGTTCGTAGTGCCAAACAACTTTTTCCAAGGAGATATTTGAGGGGTAAGGAATGGGTCGGAAATATTTCTCTTTATTAGCTGCTAAGCTGGAAGATCTCATGGACACTTGTTGAAAAATGTTCATTATTTTTACTCTTATTTTATTTTTACACATTAAGTTGCCATAACCGATAATTCAGTATCCTAAAACATGTATAACTCAGTATCCTAAATCCATGGTGAAAATGGATTCAACAGTAAAACCCTCTTAGTGGTGACTGCAAGTACTTTCTTGACCCAGTCAAGGGTCCCATCCCCCTCTGAGTTGGGATCAGGTCTACTCCAGGACCTAAATGTAGAATCTGGACTGATGCTTCAGTGCCTGAGTATGCACCATCTTCCAAATAAGACATTAAGTTACCTACATATCCAGGTTGATCTAAAAAATTTCTATGCATTTATTTTAGGAGCAGTTCTCCCCAATGTCTTGGCCAGCATCCCTCTCACCACAATGAACAGTGACAAAAGATTTACTGTGATTCATCCCATTTGTCAATTGTGACAGCTTGATATGTTCACGCAGCAGGCCAGGCAGCATTTCTAGGAAGAGGTACAGTCGATGTTTCGGGCCGAGCCCCTTCGTCAGGACTAACGAAGGGTCTTGGCCTGAAACATCGACTGTACCTCTTCCTAGAGATGCTGCCTGGCCTGCTGCGTTCACCAGCAACTTTTATGTGTGTTGCTTGAAATTCCAGCATTTGCAGATTTCCTCGTGATTGTGACGATATGTTCACATTGGCTGCACTAATTACCTGCCTTTACTTGCAAAACTTCGAGGATAAGAGAAGATGCAGTAAAATCCATCCATTGCCAGATATTGGGCTTGCATCATACAGACCTTCTGAACATGGTCAGAATGTGGAATGAGCTGCCAGCGGAAGTGGTAGATGCAAATTCAATTTCAACATTTACGAGAGCTTTGGGTAGGTAAATTGATAGGAGGGTATGGAGGGCTAAAGTATATGAGACTAGGCAGAATAAGAGTTTGGCATGGACTTGTTGGGCCAAAGGGCCTGTTTCTGTGCTGTAGTGTTCTATGACTCTATGGCATTCAGTCTACACTTTCAAAGATGATCAATGTGGGGGATTCATGCTGAACCTATCTATTTGCATTTTACTGTCTCCTCTCACTGTGGCAATTTTCTCCTCTTCTTTCCATGTCACCTTTGCAGATCCACTGAGAGTAACCGTGACTCCAAAAAAGCTGAAAACTGGCATCGGCAGCACAGTCATCCTCTCGTGCAGTGTGATGGGCTCCCCTGAGTATGTCATCAGGTGGTACCGGGACACTGAGCTTGTTGTTCCTGACAGTTACATTTCCATCCGAGGAATCAACAATGAGACCCTCCTTATCACATCTGCGCAGAAGAGTCACTCAGGGGCCTACCAGTGCTTTGCCTCCAGGAAATCCCAGACTGCACAGGACTTTTCCATAATTGTCTTGGAAGGTGAGTGCCACCAATTTCAATCAACTTCCCATTTCCATTCCAACGTGTCGGTTCATGACCTCCTCAACTGTCACAATGAGGCCTCACTCAGGTTAGAGGAGCAACACCTCATATCCAACTGATGGCATGAACATCAATTTTTCTAATTTCTGGTAGTTTTTCCCCCATTCTGGCTCCCCTCTCAACCCTTCTCCTCCCCTGCCTAACACCTCTCTTGTGTCTTTCTTCCTTTCCTTTCTTCCATGGTCCACTGTCCTCTTCTATCAGACTCCTTTTTGTTCAGCCTTTTATCTTTTCCGCCTATCACCTCCCAGCTTCTTGCTCTTATTTCATACCCACTTCGCCACCTTTCCCTCACCTGGTCTCACCTATCACAGGCCATCTTTGTATTTCTTCCCCTCCCTCCACCTTCTTATTCTGCTTTCTGCCCCTTTACTTTCTAGTCCATTTGAAGGACTGTTTATTCATCTTCGTACAGTAGATTGCTGTCTGACTTACTGAGTTCCTCCAGCAATTTCAACAGGTTTCAATAGGTACATTTAATGCATTTAATGTCCGAGAAATGTATACAATATACATCCGGTAATTCTTTTTCTTCACAACCATCCACAAACAACAGAGGAGTGTCACAAAGAATGAATGACAGTTAAATGTTAGAACTCCAAAGCCCCCCACAGCTCCCCTCCCACACATAAGCAGCAGCAAAGCAACAACCCCCCTCCCCCACCAGCAAAAAAGCACCAGCACCCCCAGCAAGCACTCAAGTGTGTAGCAAAGCATCAGTAAAGACACAGACTTGCAGTACCCCAAAGACTACTCGTTCACCCGGTAATTCGACATACCACTGGCTCTGTCTCTCTCCCTAATAAGGGAAAAAGAGTTGTCCCCATTTCACAGCAAGTGGGGAGACATAACAAAACACCTCGCTGATTTATGGTGTTAAAGGTCTGTTGCGTCGCTTTTTCCGAGCTCTGTGCGCAAAGAACTTGGGTCTCTGGATACACAGCCAGCTCACTGCTTTCGATGTTCCGTCTCCCTCGACGCACCAGGCGGTGGCACGGACCCTGAGTCCACCCACCTTCAGAGTCATGAAAATCCAGCACCCTGAAGGTGCGTTAGTCTTCCAGGCCACGTCCTTGGCATATCAAAAAGCAGCCAGTTGTGAGACCGTGAGAGCAGGTCCCATTCCCGCAAAGAACTGAAGTCAGCGTGAAACTCCAGGTCAGGGTCTTCAAAAGAACCCTGAAAAGGAAAAAAAAGAGACATTAAAGGTAGAAATAGCGCTGTTTCCGAAGATGCAAGCAAAAGAGTCGCCGTTTTGGGTGTATTATTCAAGATTCTGCTTGCCTCTTTTGCTATGCAGTCGTTGATGATGTCGCTGGGATCTTAATGTTATTTTACCAAAAGAGAGTGAACAAGGGGCTGAAGCTAGTGGAGTTTGGATGGGTGGTGTGACAGAGGCTGTGGAAAACAGGTGGAGAACAGGGCATCATGAAGAACAAGAGGATGAATTCACTTCACTCTTTAGTGGCCCCAGGAGGAGGAGTTTTGGATTTCTCCTCCACTTCCCAGATGTCACGCTCACACCATCTTTCTGTCACCTTAACAGTGACAGAGTTCCTCTTGTCCTTACCTTCCATCCCATGAGCCTCTGCATCCAACACATCATCCTCCACAACTTCTGCCACCTCCAAAGGGATCCCACCACTATACATATGTTTACCTCCTCCCCCCTCTGCTTTCCACAGGGATCACTCCCTCTGTGATTCCCTTGTCCATTCATCCTTCCCTACTAATCTCCCTTCCAGTACTTATCCCTGCAAGCAGCCTAAGTGCTACACTTGCCCATACACCTCCTTCCTCTCCTGTATTCAGGGCCCTAAACAGTCCTTCCTGGTGAGCCAATACTTCACTTGTGAATCTACTGAGGTCGTCCATTACGTATGGGGCTCCCAATGTGGCCTCCTCTACATTGATGAGAATCATCGTAAACTGGGGGACCGCTTCATTGAGCACCTCCGCTCCATCCACCAAAAACAGAACTTCCTGTTGGCCAAACACTTTAATTCCAATTTCCATTCTGACATGTCAGTCTACGACCTCCTCTTGTGTCCTGATAGTCTCTAACTTGATGGCATGAATATCATTTTCTCCTTTGAATAAATTATCCCCCTCCCCTCCTCTTCTGTTCCCCACCCTGGCCTCTTACCTTTTCTCAACTGCCTATCACCTTCTCCTTCCCTTTCACCTATGGTCCGCTCTCCTCTCTTATCAGATTCCATTCTCCAGCCCTTTATCTTTCCCACCCACCTGGCTTCACCTATCACCTCCTTCCCCTCTTTCCCCTCCCCCCTCCTTTTTATTCATGTATCTTCCCCCTTCATTTCCAGTCCTGAAGAAAAGTCCAAAAAATTGACTGTTTGTTCATTTCCATAGATGCTCGCTTACCTGCTGATTTCCTCCAGCATTTTGAGTTTCTTGCTTTGGATTTTTAGCATCAACAGAGTTTCTTGTATTTGGATTGGCTCTTTGTTTTATTAACCATATCCCACTAGGGATATGTTAAAGTGTCTCCTTCCCAGGACTTTATGTTGTGAAATAAATTTTGATTTCTCTTAATCATGATGAACGTAAATTAAGTTTTTGTTTATTTCCATTGAGAAGCTTGGTGTTGGTGACTGGACATTGAATATATTCCATTAAAACAGATTGCTACCTTGGTAGTGAGGTGGGCAGATTCACTCATGATCCCTGAATTAATTCTTTCTCTACTAACTCTCTCTCTTACCATTCCCAGATGGTACGCCTCGGATTATCTCATCCTTCAGCGAGAAGGTGGTCAATCCGGGTGAGCAGTTTTCTCTGATGTGTGCGGCGAAGGGTGCCCCTCCTCCCACCCTATCCTGGACATTAGACGATGAGTTGATCCTCAGAGACAGTGGGCACCGGACCAACCAGTACACCATGACAGATGGCACCACCGTCAGCCATATGAACATCACGAGCCCACAGATCAAAGATGGAGGGGTTTACCGCTGTACCGCGAGGAACCTGGTCGGCAGCGCCGAGTACCAAGCGCGAATAAACGTAAGAGGTGCCTGTCTACTTTTCAATATCAGATAGGAATAACTTCTTTTGTTAAGTCCATTGTGTTAACCTTATGTTTTATTCCAATGCACATTTACAGCCTTGTCCTCACCAAGCTGGATCCTTTTTGCAAAAGTCATATTCCCATCATTAATAGTTGCATATTATCTCCCTCTTTCTTTCTGAGCTCTGCCATTCTTTCCACCTTGCCCTTTCTATGCAAGCCCTCTGTACCAACCAACACACTGAACCATGCACACTGGTATCTGATCATGCACCTATCAGAGACAGACAACTGTGTGGGTTTTGTTCCCTTGAGTGGTACGCTCTGCAGATGCATTGCACCTTTGATGACACAGAAAGAGCCCATTTGGTTTGGGTAGATTCATGCTACCCAAATGGTATACTAGGATCATGATCAGAGACCAGTGTCCCTTGTTAAGAGGTAGTTGCATGTTGGGGTACCTTGGGGCAAGGGGTGAATAATGTGGAGGCTTACAAAGAAATGGGGGAGAATAATAATGACAGGAATATATTTGGATGTGAAAAACTGAGCTACGGGGGAGCTCAACAGGTCAGGCAGCATCTATTGGAGAGAAATTGAACACCCTTCCCTTTCATCCAATGATCTAAAATTATGTCCTCTCATATTAGCCAATTCCACCCTGGGAAAAAGTCCTTGCCTGTCCATTCAATCTCTACCTCTTGTCTGCCAAGTCACCTCTATTAAGACCATAAGACATTGGAGCAGAATTAGGCTATTCTGCCCATCTGGTCTGACCTGTCATTCTGTCATGGCTTATTTATTATCCCTGTCAACCCCAGTCTCCTCCTTTCTCCCCATGACCTCTGATGTACTTACTAATCAAGAACCTAGCAACCTCCGCTTTCAAGAGTGGAGATAGTGACAGATGCTGGGAGACAACAAAGGGCTGCTGATTGTGGAATCTGAGAAGAAAAGAAATTGAAGAGGGGAAGGGAGAAGGAAGGGATGCTGGGCAGATGGAACGGTGGGTGGTGGGTGTGGGTGATGGGCAGATGGAGTAGATGTAGTGTGTATAAGATGTCTGTAATCATTGTCGTGTTAGCAATGACACAGATCCCATTCTTTGGACGGATATAATCCAAGGCCAGACATAGTCTATTCCACTTCTCTGACATTCTGCATCACATCTCCATTTATGCCTAAACTGTAGAGTCAGATTTCCATCACTTTAACAATAACAAGCTTCAGTCCTCCTCCACCTTGAGTACAGTTAGAAGCAAAAACAGGGCCCAGTATCTGACACAGCAGGACTCTGTTTGAAATCTGCATTGCTAAAATTAGTCTGTATTATTTACCTTGAATTACTAGACCTTTATGTTCTTGTGAAAATCTTTCTTAAGTTGGAGCAGCAAATATTTGACTGACCTGAGAAATTGCTCCTGCTCATGGTCTCTATTCACCCTCGTTACTTTACCCATGGAACAGTGGGAACCCACAGCTTGTTACTATGAACACAGGCATACCTCCAAAGATGCTACTTAGGCTCCAAAAAGAATGGTTTTAAGAATGAATCCGGACTTGAGTATTATTCTGCAGTTGCAATTATGATATTGCATTCACCACAAGCATTTATGGAACAGAAATTATCACTGACATGTCGTTAAATTTGATGTTTTACTACAGTACAGCACCTATGAATCTATGACTCTACGAAAACCAATGGCTTGTTTTCCTCCAATTTCATTCTGTTGTCCATCAGCTTCAGTTGTTGGCTTACTGGAGCAAGTTAAAATCTGAATCTTTTGCTGCCAAGGACTTCACTGACCATCCCCTTATCCCGTTCCTGCCAAGAAGGAAATTATCCCCCACTCTCCCCCGTGGTTAGGAAGTGTGGTGCTTTGCGCTACTCCCTCAGTCATGTAAATCCTGTGTCATTAGGGCCAGGCCTAGAACAAACTCCTTTGTTTGCGATCAGCCCCAGTGAACAAGACAATGAGACAAGTGTCAGTAAGCCTCGAAGCTTTGCAGAACACTCATGAACTGCGGCTGAAAGCAGATATTTTAATGACATCTATCACAGGCCCATGGGAGCACCCACAATATAGCATTCTCTCTGAGATTTAATCAGTAAAATAAGTCATTTCTGAAGGTTTTGTGTTTTTTCCCCAATCCTCCTAGGAATTCTTACAGAGAGAGTCTGAGTTATCTTGTAGTATGGCAGGTGCTGGAGAAACGGAGAAAAACTTTCAATGTTCTGCGTTAGCTTAAGTTGTTTTTTTTTCTAATCACATTTGACAAATCAAAGGAAAAAACATGCAGTGTGAGCTTTTATTTTTTGTATGTCGCCTACATTTCACGCCTGGCTCCCCCCTTCTCAGCCTTCGCCACAGTTTATTGCGCACAATTATACCAGAGACTTTTTAACAAGCAATGCATTTAAAGAGACTGCAGCCTATATTTGTGCCGTAAAAGGACTTTTAGTTTAAATGTCTTTTTGCAAATTGTATTTTTCTCCCATGACTACAGGACTGAAATGTGTGATTACTTCAAGGATGTTTGGGGATCACTATCTAGGATGCTTCAAGGGTAATTGCATTCTTGAGAGTTGCAAGTTAATCCCTCGTCTAATTAATACCTCCAACCTGCCAGCTGAGATAAAACGACGGCAGAACTTTCCCTGCAGGGTTTTGATGAGTTTTTTAGAGAAACAGATGAAAAAAGCAGCAGTAGGTACCTGTGGGCTGGGAGGGACCAAAGCTTCTCCACCTATTGAGGTAGCTCCCAATGTTAACAGAGGCAGGGAGTCACATCACTCTGATCCTAAACCTCTCTGACTAACTGGGATGATATTCTCTGCAACACACATAAAAGTTGCTGGTGACTAGTCCTGACAAAGGGTCTCGGCCCAAAACGTTGACTGTACCTCTTCCTAGAGATGCTGCCTGGCCTGCTGCGATCACCAGCAACTTTTATGTGTGTTACTTGAAATTCCAGCATCTGCAGATTTCCTCGTGATTGCGTTGATATTCTCTGCCTTCCTCACCTATTGTTTGTTTTGCATTTGAGAACAATTAGGAATGGCACGGTAGCATAGCGATTAGTATAACACTATTACAATGTCACTGACCAGGGTTCAATTCCTGCTGCTGTCTGTAAAGGGTTTGTATGTTCTCCCTGCAACTGCAAGGATTTCCTCCAGGTAATTCAGTTCCCTCACACAAGGAAGTATGGGTTAGTAACTTGACTCTAATTGGCTGACGTGGGGTTGTTGGGTCTGAGGGACCTGCTACTGTGCTGCTAAAATAAACGCAAGCTATCAGGGCAGCACAGTAGCGTAGCAGTTAGTGTAACACAATTATCACACCAGCAACCTGGGTTCAATTTTGGCCGCTGTCTATAAGGAACCTGTAGATTCTCCCAATGACCGCATGGGTTTTCTCCCATGTTCCAAAGACATACCGGTTAGTAGATTAATTGGTCACGTGGGTGTGATTGGGCTGTGGGGGCTCGTTGGACAGGAAGGGCCTGTGACTGTGCTCTATCTCTAAATTTAAACAGACATTGCTTATCTGGTCCGAGTAAGAGTGGCAACTTGGATAGTCTGCTTTAGACTGGGCACCAGTGAAGGGACTGCCATTGTTTATTGTATCTGGAGGTGAGCTAAGTGTGAACATGGGGAGGAGGCTAGTATATTGTCCCAGTGCCGTTGAATAGGGTTTCTCTGCCTGTGGTTCTCAGGTGGCATAACTTGGATGGAACTTAAAATTCAAAATCAGCCATGTGCCTTCTTCACCAGCCTTGTATACCAATGTGCCCCTGTTCAGCAATGCTACCCATTCAACATATTTGGTTTGCTCTGATTTAACTTCCCAAAATGCATCTCTTCACACTTGTTTGAGCTAATTCCATATGCCATTTTCTTCCAATATCATCTGCATATTCATTAATCATGCCATCTGCCTTCTCATCCAAATCATTAGTGTATATGATTAAACTACAAAGGAGCCAGCATATCTTCCTGTGGAACACCACTGGTCTCAGGCCTCCAATATGAAATCATGCACTATCACCCTCTGCTCCTGGGATTCCCGTCAGGAACACATCATTCACTACCCAGTGTCAACAGGAAACTCACTTTCCACTTAATGCCCCTGCTTGTGTCTGGAAAGGCTGTGATTGGATACTGTGCAGAAAGAGCATGAGATGACTCAATTCCCAGGCAGTCCCCTGTGAGAACTCCCAAATGCTCCATCACCCCTTCCTACAATGCATGATAACCCTGAATTTGCTAGTGGACTGTACACAGATTCAAATTCTATCATCACTTGAACTGGAATTGGAATTGTTTATTATTGTCACATATACCAAGGTATAGTGAAATATATACTGTTCATACAGATCAACTCATCACACAGTACATTGAAATAGTACAAGGTAAAACAATAACAATGCAGAATAGAGTGTAGCTCTTACAATGCAGAGTAGGTAGACAATAAGGTGCATGATCATTACAAAATGGTTTAACAAATGTATCATTTGCAGATTTTATTTACTGAAGTATGTGGCAGTTGTTTTGATGCCCAAGGGTAAATGATTTAGATTTCACATATAGAAATCACTTGACTACAAACCGACATAGTGTGATAAATATCACTGTTTTAATGCTGCAATCCTTTTTCACAGGTTCTCCGAGTATACGCTCCATGAAAAACATCACGGCCATTGCTGGGAGAGATACCTTCATTAACTGCCGGGTTATTGGATATCCCTACTACTCCATCAAGTGGTACAAAGACTCGATATTGCTTCCTGACAATCACAGGCAGGCCGTGTTTGAGAATGGTACCTTGAAGCTCGTTGATGTGCAGAAGGGGATGGATGAAGGGGAGTACGTGTGCAGTGTGCTGGTGCAGCAGCAGCATTCTATCAGCCAGAGGGTCCACGTCGCTGTTAAAGGTACAGTGAATGAGCAAGGGGCAGTCATCGTTGAACATGCCTGATGTACTGAAGGCATCACAATGTAACATCTGAGACACAAGAGATTCTGCAGATGCTGAAAGTCTTGAGTAACAGGCAAAAAAATGCGAGAGTAGCACAGCAGGTAGCGTCTGTAAAGGGAAGTAAACAGTCAATGTTTCATCAGGTCAAGAAAGGAAGGGGTCAGAAGCCAAAATCTTCCACATATCACCTCTTATACTTTATCATTTAAACCTTCCGTTCTTTGCAAATTTGAAATGTAACAGATTGCATTGAGCAACGCAAAATTCCCACTGCCTCCTAATTATTTTTATTCAGTTGAGGAATCTGGAGAAACAACCAGATCCCGTAAGTTAGGACAGATAGAATGTACCTACTATTGGCTTGTAGGTATAATAGCATAGCTGGTAGTGAAATTGCTTTACAGCTTAGGGTGATTGAGTTCTCGGCATACTTTCTTGTCCGATAGATGTTACACACTGAGCAACACACACAAAATACTGAGGAAACTCAGCAGCTCAGACCTACAGAAGGAAATGAACAATTGATGTTTCTGGCTGAGACCCAGGTGACACCATTCATCAGAACTGGAAAGGTGGGGACAAAAGCCAGTATAAGAAAGTGGGGGAGGGGAAGGAGGCAGGTCTCAGGTGAAACCCGGCAAGGGAGAGGGGAGGTGATTTGAGTAGCTTAGAAGTGATATGTACCTACTGAAAAGACCTAGAAAGCCTAACCCTCCCATCCACTTTCCTGCCCTGCTCTACTTCATTGATCCTCGCCTACCCCACTGCCTTTCCCCTAAACCCTGCCCCTCCCTTTGCCCAAGATCAGGTAAATCAGGATGGTGATGAGGATGAGCTGAAAACAAGTTTATATGGTCAATGGGTTTTATAAAACCAGCAGTTTGTTGGAGTAATATAATGATCTTTGCAGACTTGTGCATTTGATACTTTGACAGATTGTCTTTGAGTGGAACCTATAAATCTCTGCACCACAGTTCCAATCAGGGATTGAATATTATTGTCATCTCTTGTTGGCACTGAATATTATTCTCAACTCTGGGGAATGCATGCCTTTGAGCTGAAGAGTAAGTTTGTGCCAGGATTCTGTCAGCCTTTGACAAGAATGATGCCGTGTCTGAGGTGATCTGCAGTGTCCGGCCATCACAGCACTCCCTGCAGCGAGCTTTGGCACTGCCACACCAATCATCCCATCAGTTGTTGCCAGGTGCCAGCCTGGCATTCAATGTATTCACAGTCAACAAATTTTCCCCTGCATCAGCAACGGAGATGTCTTTCCATTAAATTCAGAATATTCATCAGTGGAACATAGCATGGGATGTAAATGTAGGTGTATAAAAACATCGTAATGGAGGATTAGAGGAAGGTGTGGAAGTGGAGCAGGGCAACAGGGAAATTCAGATGAGTAATTGAGGTGTCAGTGGAGATGTATAGAGGAAATATTGTAGAGATGTAGAGATGAACTAAACAAAAAATGGAGGCCTATGGAAAGGAAGCAAGATACTGATCTAGGAGTCAGTTAAAAGGTTGGCATAACATCATGGGCCACAGGGCCTGTATTCTGCTGTACTCTTCTATGTTCTATTGAGCGAAGGTGTTCAAGTAATCGCCCATCTAGTCTGAATCAAGGTAGTGGCTGGTGCACTTCCTACTTCTGTACCATGTGAATCTTCAGGGAACAGGAAACAAGGGGCATGTTCTCATCACTACCCTTGGGCATGCTATGTTGGTGTCTGAATGTGTGGTGACATTTGCAGGCTGCCTCCAGCACATCCCTGGACATATTGGTTGTTGAGACAAGTAACACATTTCACTATATAGTTTGATGTACATGTGATTTTGGCTACTCTGGCTGATGTTTCGTCCAAAGTAATGTAGTAGTTAGTCACTCACCATGGACAGCTCCAAATATACTGAGAAACAAGGTTTGCAAATACATGTCCTCCTTTGAAATCCACAATATGCTTAAGGAAATTTCCTTAAGCATATTGTGGATTTCAAAGGAGATATTGAATCCTAAATAGGTTTTGCATTGGATTTTTAATAGAATGGAGGAGTCAGAAGATTAACCATTTTCAACATCCCCTATAAAAATTTTATTAATATTCCATTTATACTTTCCATTCTTTGCAAATTTGAAATGAAACAGATTGCATTGAGCAACACAAAATTCCTACTGCCTCCTAATTATTTTTATTCAGTTGAGGAATCTGGAGAAACAATCAGATCCTATACATTAGGACAGATAGAATGTTGAATTCCCTGATGCCTCAGACTCAGACAGATTAATGAGGTGAGGAGCTTGTTTATGGAACCCAGATCTGTGATTCAACAGCCAGCTATATGGAGCTGGTGGGTCTCAACCCAGTTACTAGAAGGAGGTTAACTCCTGGTCTTGCCACTCCTGTTTTACTGATGAGAAAATAGAGCAGGTTTCCAACTCCAGATGAGTGTCTGTCAACTCACTGAGTCAGTAACTACAGGAATCCATGGAAAGCTCACTTGGGCTAAGAAATGACAGAATGGAGAAAGAATGAAAGACTTTGTTCCTTTACCTGATTGCATTTCCAATGCACTCTACACCCTCATTCCTATGTCACGGGATGGCACATTAGCATAGCAGTTAGCGCGGTGGGTTTCCTCTAGTTGCTCCGACTTCCTCCCACAGTTCAGTGATGCACGGGGTAGGGTTAATGAGTTCTAGGCATGCTATGTTGGTGCCAGAAGCATGGCGACACTTGCAGGCTGCCCCCAGTAGTGAGAAGAGGGCATTGCCTGAATGGTGGGTGTCCTTGATGATAGGTACCATCTTTCTTCAGGCACCACCTGTCAGTGGTGGGGAGGGCTGCACCTATGATGGACTAGGGTGTGTCCACTGCATATACCTGTGCATTGTAACAGCCATCATGCAACCAGACCACTTGTCCATCAAGGTCCCAGATGACCCTTTGCCCCCTTTCCACTCTTATCTACCAGTTTGAGAAATGGATGTGTTTCGAGCTGATTGGTGAGGAAAAGAATCAAAAACAGGAAAGACTGATTCCCCTTCCCAGAAAAACTTAAGCATACTGCAATACTTCTGGGTCCCCCTTTCTTTAATGGTGAACAACAAGTCAAATGAAGTCTGTGTGGTTGGTGAAAGGTTAATTAAATTTTCTAAGCTTCAGAGGAAATCCTCGTGTCTTTTTTTTAATAAATGCATTATGCCAGTCAAAGAGAAAGGGCAAAAATAATGTGAGGAGGAATGCAATTTAACTGTAACATAAAATCTAGGTACTTCTTACATGCAAAACAAGGTTTCACAATGTCGACAACATATTAAAGCATGTAACTTGTGCAGGGCTGATCTCCTCCAATGTTACTGCAGTGCCTTTGAATGTTTTGCTGGCTGTTTGAAAAAATAAGAAGCATCATTTTTAAGTGCTCAAGAGAACATCTAAAATGCATCTTGCTCACATTAATTATTCAGGGCTATGCAGGGAGCTATGTGTTCAGACGAAGCCATTGCGTTTCCAAGCTTTGCCATGATTAAATTCTGATTATACTACACAAGAATGTGGCTCGTGCCCCGGAGGATTTGACTGCTCAAACGTGGAGGTGTAATACTTTAATTCATTGGATAGGCACGAATACCCCACAAAAGCTTCAGACATTAAAAACCAGCACCCTACAAACAAATCTGTTTGCATCTGCTCTGACAACTTGGATCTTGTGACTGAGTAGAACTTGGCAGGTCCTGCAGTTTATTAAAGATTTTCTTGAAAGCAGCCACAGAATTTGTTAAAGGGATTCTGGTCTCAAACACAACTGCATTGCCCACTATTTATGTGAAGATCACATCCACGGTTTGGCTTTTTCAAAGCTGTGGACCCCAGGACGACATGTGGAATTCTAGAACCCCAAAAAACTGTACATTTCCATAGTTTGACAGCCCTGGTGGACGTATTCAAAGACATACAACAACAAGTTAATAGGTGCAAAAGATGGATGTTATTTCAGTTCTTTGGGAAATAGTTATAATGGTGTTGAAAGTATCTGAAAGGAAAATAAAGGGTTCTGGAATACATGGCAAGTCAGGCAGCATTAGAGGAGAATGAAACTGAGGTAACGTAACAAACTAATTATTTTACATCCGAATTGGCCTGCCTTAACAATAATGGAAAGGCTGGCAACCTGAAAGTATCAAATTCAGTTTTTTTTAGTCCAAGAGCTGCAAAGTGCCTTTATGAAAAAAAATGTGACTACGTTTCTTGAGTTTATATAGAACTTCATTAAAACTGTATTGGAGATCAAAGGCAGAGAGATTAAAGTGAGAGATGGATAGATAGAAAAGTGACAGGTGACTGGAAGCTTGGGTCACCCTGCCACATGTGAATGCCACACAGTGCTATCAAGTATTTCTCAATTAATAAAAGCAGGGACCAGTGGCTACCTTGATTAAGGTCATTAAGTTAGTGTCCACTGGTGGTAAATCCTGGGGGAAGTTATTTTGTTCATCAATTATGAATGATCCCTTTTGTTGGCCCAGTCTCAGGGATCATATCACCTCAAAAACCTTTATATCACATCTAGTTTCGATTCAAACTTGATTTCAAAAGATTAAAATTAGCAGTTGGTCCTTTGATCCATATTTCCATGGTAAACTGCAGGGAATCTCAAATTGTAGCAAACATCATGTTCAAGTGTTGTCATGGGCACAAGTACAGGTACAATTGGGAACTTGCAGCTGTGACATGCACGTAGGTACTGACAATGCACAAAGATCAAGAATCAACTTTATTCATTACGTACATTTCCATGTATTAGGAATTGGCTGTGGTGGGTTGGTCAGGTGTGACATGCAACAAAATCAATATTCAACAATTATAAAGAACAAAGACTTACATAAAAAATAAATGTTTGAGGTTGAAGTACAGGTATGGAATAAAATGTGCATAAATACTGTACATAAATACCAACATGTATTTACAATGTCAACAGTATTATAAACAGTGGTTTAAAGTGTTTACAGTGCAGTGCAGTGATGGGGGTAATAGAGGGGGGGTGGGTGGTAACTGAAATGGTTGATCAGTTTATCTAGCTGAGGGAGAAACTTTTAAGATTCATGAAGTTTTTCTTTTAATAGCTCTATTGTACTTTCCAGAAAACTTTTGGAAAAAGCAGTTTCAGGATGGCTAGTGTCCGTAATATAAGTTATACATAAATTAAACAGTGAAGAAAAAAGAGACTGCAAAATAAGATATTAGTGCAAAAAGGAATCATAGTCAGAGACAAAATTACCCTTCAAAGAAAGGTGATCAAGGCTAGAATTGTGGTTAAGAATTTTTTACTTTGGATGTCCCAGGTAATTAATGATGAATTATTTGCAGTACCCCCACTGATCCAGCCGTTTGAGTTTCCACCAGCGTCAATTGGCCAGCTGCTCTACATCCCCTGCGTGGTGTCCTCAGGTGACATGCCCATCCGCATCACCTGGAGGAAGGATGGTCAGCTCATACTCTCTGGCTCCGGGGTCACCATCGAAACCAAAGAATTCATGAGCTCCCTACAGATCTCCAGTGTCTCTCTGAAACACAATGGCAACTACACGTGCATCGCCAGTAACGAGGCCGCAACTGTCATGCGTGAGCGGCGGCTCATTGTCCGAGGTAAGAAGCTCTTGTAACTTTTCCCACGTGACAGGTCTTGTTAAATATCCTTAGATGATGTTCTGGATATCTACTGGGTGCTTGTGGAGCACTGATTGCAATTAGGCCAGGACAGTTTGATGAGGGTAGTGTCCATAATGGAAGGACAAACCATTTTTATTAGGAAATTGTTGAGTTGTCTTTGCAGTCTTGCAACCAAAATTGACAGTCCGTCACATTGGGATCTCCCTGCATCAATTTGCTGCCAGTTTTGCCAAGAATACAAAAGTAATTTTACTTTCTTGAGAATGTGACAAAGTCTAGCTTTTATTTTTACATTACCTGTAGATTTGGCAATAAATATTGGCCTCCTTTACATTGGTGAGAATCAATGTAGATTGAGCAACTTCACTCCTTCTGCCACAAAAAGACGAGATTTCCCAGTGGCCATCCATTTCAATTTGACCTCCCATTCCCATTCTGAAATGTCTGTCCATGACCTTCTCTATTGCCTCGATGAAGCCATACTCAGGTTAGAGGAGTAACATTTCATATTCTGTTTGTGTAGCCTCCAATCTGATGGCATGAACTTTGATTTCTCTAACTTCTGGTAATTTTTCCCTATTTCCTCCTCTTTCTTTTTCCATACCCCATTCTGGCTCCCTTCTTACCTCTTCGCTTCTACTAATTCCCTCTGGTTTCCCTCTTTTCCTATTGCTCATGGTCCACTCTCCTCTCCTATCAGATTCCTTCTTCTTCAGCCCTTCATCTCTTCCACCTATCACTTCCCAGCTTCTTACTTCATCTCCCCTTCCTCGCCCACACACCTCCCTCCTCACCTGGTCTTACCTATCGCCTGATTGTGTGCGTGACTGGGACAGCACTTTGTCACAGGTCAACACAGTAGTGTAGCTTGTAAAACTGATACCTCACCACTCCAGTGACATAAGTTCAGTCTGATGTCCAGTGCTCACTTTGTGAACTTTGCACATTCTCCCTGCAACTATGTGGTTTCCTCAAGGTACTTTGGGTAAAAGTACATTTATTCTCAAAGTAGGTATAAGTTATACAACCTTGCGATCTGTCTACTTATAGGCAGCTACAAAGCAGGAAACTTAAAAAAAAAATCACAAATCATGCAAACAATAAAAGCAAGCAACAGCATTCTGAAACAGATTGAGTCCATAGTCTCAAATGCTGGAGCAGCGGGAGTAGGCCCATAGCCTTGGCCTCAGTTCATCATATCGCAGGGCAAACCACCGCGAAGCTCACAGATATGAAGCACGTAGCAGTTGGAGCAGTCTTACAGCCTCAGCATCAAGGAGAGCAGAGTAAAACATCGCAGAGCAGAACCAACTCTACCCTGACACCCTGCACTTCCAATCTATCTGGCCCAGCAGTTAATTCCCACATCTCAAAAAAAGTGTGGGATGATAGGGTAATTGGTCACTGCAGTTGGAATGTGATGACAATAGAACAGGATTAGATGGTCGGTGTTGTCTCAGGCCTGTGCTGGGACTTGAACGCAACAACTGTCTGACTCAGACCGAATTGTACAACCAACTGAGCCACTGATAATCTCACTGTGTTACAGTGCCAGCATCGCCCAGTCCAGTATGTGGCTGCAGCTATTTCTCTTGTCAGTGCACAGTGCCAAAGATAAATGAATATAAAAGCTAAAGAAGCCATTTTGACCAATGTGGGTTATTTTTCCCATGGCAACTCTTAGTTATTTTCTGAATGGCTCTTATATTCATCATTGACCAGATCACTGAAATTTCTCAAACCTTTATGTCTGTGTTCCAGTCCCCCCTCGTTTTGTGGTACAGCCCAATAACCAAGATGGGATCTATGGGAAATCTGGAGTTCTTAACTGCTCAGTGGATGGATACCCTCCTCCAAAGGTCATGTGGAAGCATGCAAAAGGTAGGGCTCCATTGCTTGTAATCCAGGTCTGCTTCTGATGTCCTGGTGCTCATTGGTATCTATGTCACTGCAAAATTGACTTTAATATGTAGGCTCTGTGCTCATGCCACCACCTCCATTTGGGAGGATTCCTTAATCCACTGTACTCCCCCTACACTTCCATCTTTGGTCACCCAACACATCATTCATGATTCTTTATTTCCTGATTGGTTGATTCTTGGCTGTTTGTTAATAGAACGTTGAACATAGATCATTATAGCACAATACAGGCTCTTCGACCATGATGTTGTACCATATTTTTAGCCTACTCTAAGATCAATCTAACCATTCCCTCCCACATTGTTCTCCATTTTTCCATCATCCATGTGCCTATTTAAAAGTTTCTAAGATGTCCCTAATGTACCTGCCTCTTAACACCACCCCTGTTCTCCCATCATATCTTTCAGAACTAAGGGTATTAGCCGGAAGAATGTTGTCTTTCATATTGTCTATGATGTTCTATAATTCATGGATGATCCAAGAAATTTGACAAGTTTCTTGTGTTATCTAGGCCATTGTTTGCCATGAGGTTTGATAATCCCAACAGAATCATTACTAACTTCCCTCATTCTACCTGATGGAGAGGATCTTCCCATCTGGGACATGTCCTCATCTCATTACTACCATCGAGGGGGAGGAGCGTTGTGCAGGAGCCTGAAGAAAGACCCATGCTCAATGATATAGGAACAGCTTCTTCCCTTGCCGTCAAATTTCGAAACAGTCCATGAACAGTCCCTCGCTATTCCTCTTTTGTGCTATTTATCTATCTATTTATTTATTAAATTATAGTAATTTTTATGTTTTGCACTGTACTGCTGCCACAAGCAATAAATTTCATGATATATCAGTGATGATAAACCTGATTCTAATGCTGAAAGCACAGTTTCCCATGCTGTAACTCACACCAGGTCCTGTTCACCCACTAATCCTGCTGGCCAAAACCACATTCACTTACAAATAAGCAATGCTCTGTTATAAAATCCAAACCTTCTGTGGCTGCTCTCTTCCATTATTTCCTTCAGAACCAACACCTCCAGGGCATTGGCTGTCTGCCATTTGTGTCAACTTGTTCACCCAAAGTTTAATTGCTGCAGCATTAGAGACCAAGGTTTCTAAACTTGGAAATCCCCTCCATAAACCTCTCTTATTTACTCCTTAATGTCATTACTTAAAGCCCAACGCTTCGACCAAGCTTTTGGCCATCAGATCTTCTGATGTTGCTCAATAATAATGTTTTTTTCCTGCATTATCTCTGAGTACAAATCAATATCACACTAAATAAAGTCTGAAATAACTATGAGTTGGGAGATGTGTATGACTGTGAAAAATATAATAGTCCTTTGGCTCTAAGAACCAATCTGATGAAAATAAATAACCCCACCTGCCCTAATCCTTACAGTGGTTAGCTAAAAGAGTGAGAGAAACATTATGAACTCCTTTCATCTTGACAGATGGTTTAGGGGAGTTTGGTGAGAACGGCAGATGCTTGTGTGGAATAAATTCCCAAGTTATGAACAAATATTTTGTTTAATACGCACAGTAATAACCAATGTAAGTGAAGAATATTTATGAAGACAGTTTCTGTATACTGTGAATAAAAAACTAACCAATGTGTGCTGTGGTTAAAATTCAAGCATGTTATTGTGGGCACACTATGTTGGCATCGGAATGAGTGGTGACACTTGTGGGCTGCCCCCAGCACATCCTTGAGTTGTGTTGGTTGTTAACACAAACAATACATTTCAGTGTATGTATCCATGTACACATGATAAGTAAGTTAATCTGAATCTGAGCTGGCTTTTGGTCATAGTTTCTGAAAGGATAGAGGTTATAGGTGAAGGAACAGTTGAGGTTTGAGTCCTGTGATGTACCCTCAAATTTTGGATCCTGCCTATGATCCAGAACAGAAACATTGCTGCTCTTTTAAACACAGGAGATTCTGCAGGCGCTGGAAATCTTGAGCGATACACAAAATGCTGGAGGAACTCAACAAGTCAGGCAGCAGCAATCGAGGGGAATAAATAGTTGACGTTTTGGGTTGAGACCCTTCATCAGGACTGGAAAGAAAGCGGCAGTAGAAGCCAGAATAAGAAGGTTGGGGGAGGGGAAGGAGCACAAGCGAGCTGGTGACAGGTGACGCAAGGTGAGGGGGGAGCTGTGTGGATAGGGGAGGGGATAGTAAAGGGCTGAAGGAGGAGGAATCTAATAGGTGAGGAGAGTGGACTATGGAAGAAAGGGCAGGAGGAGGGACACCAGAGGGAGGTGATAGGCAGGTGAGGAGAAAAGGAATAAGAGGGTAACAAGAATGGTAAATGAAAAAGAGAAAAGGAGGAAGAGGGGAGAAATTGATGTCCATGTTATCAGGTTGGAGGTTACTCAGATGGAATATGAGGTATTACTCCTCCAGCCTGAGTGTGGCCTCATCATGGTAGTAGAGAAGGCCATGGACCAAAATGTAAGAATGGGAATATGAAGTCAAATTGAAATGGATAACCACCAAGCTCATTGCACATAAGTTCAGTAGTGACTACACGTGATGATCAGCAGAGCTTTGCCATAATTCAATTTGTTTGTTGGGTAGGATTATTGTTTGTTGTATGTCTTAGTAATCCTCTGAATTCCATGAATTATCATTGTCTTTATACCTTGCAGGAAGTGGAAACCCTCAGCAGTATCACCCTGTCCCACTGACAGGTCGAATTCAGATCCTGGCTAACGGTTCCTTGTTGATTCGTCATGTTTTAGAAGAAGATATTGGGTACTACCTTTGCCAAGCAAGCAATGGAGTAGGCACCGACATCAGCAAGTCAATGTTTCTTACAGTAAAGAGTAAGTAGTTACTTTTAGACCATATTTTCCAAAATCCATTCATGTTGAAAGCCCATTTGAAAGTCAATGAACATGATTGTTTAACACATTGTCTTCCAAAAACCTGATCAATACAAACCACTAAACAACAGAGTTGAAAGAGCAATTCCCAGTTTTTAACTATGGCAGAACTTACCAGTGAAGAAGAAGGCCATTTACCAAATGTGTTTATGATTACTCTTTGAAAGAGCTTCTGTTTTGACCATCTTATTTTCCACCTTTTTGTTTATAGCTTTGAGAATCTCTCTTTTTCAGGTATCTAACTGAATGTCAATCAAAAATTACCATTGATTTTGCTTTCAGGCTGTGCATCCAGATCATAGCAATTTGTTGTATTCAACGAAGAGAAACTGTTTATTTCTTTAGCATCCCTGCAAAAGAAAAATAATGGTCAAAGCTTTACTGTCAGCAACTGATGACCTGTACTTGACACTTACACAGATTCTCTGGTAATTCTTTGATCAAAGAAACCATTTCAATCCTCAACAATGCATGGCAACAGAACCTTCCAGGTTGTAAGTGAAATCACACAGAGGTGTGGTGATGAGATAGAGTGATAAAGGTTAGCTTGATTTGTCACACGTACATCAAAACATACAGTGAAATGCACCATTTATGTCAAATCAAACCAGCAAGGATTGCACTGGGGACAGCCCACAAGCATCGCCATGCTTCCAGTGCCAACATACATGCCCACAACTCACTAACCCGAATGGTATGTCATTGGAATGTGAGAGGAAGCCACATGGTCACAGGGAGGATGTACAAACTCCTTACGGGCAATAGTGGAAATTAAACCCTGATCTTACAGCTGACACTGTAAAGCCTGCTGCTAACCACTATGCTACAGTGCCACTCTGTGCCGTGCCATGGGTGGAGGGCAGGGTGAGCATGGAGCATGCAGTGTATGGAGAGGCAAAATACGCCCTGCCAAAAGAGCTCAAAGTAACCCCTCCTCATTCAACCAGCTGTCTAAACTTTTGAAAACTTCAAAACTAGAAAGCAACAATATTTGAGGTATTTGAAACTGTTAAAAGCTATCATAATTTTTTTAACTGAACACAAAGCACATCAAAACAGTTAAAACTGAATTGAAAACTAAGCAAACATTTGATTCTTTGTGGCCATTCTCTTCCACTGAACTCAATGAAGGACTCCTTTGTGAAAGATGTTTGAGTGTGATGGAGAACTTCTAAAACTGCATTCTCTCACTGGACTGCTGTTCAGTACAGGTTGCATAAACTTTTCAGCACCAGCTGTAAGAACGGGATTCAATTCCCAAGCTTGTATGTTCTCCCTGTGACTGTGTGGGTTTCCTCCGGGTGCTCCAGTTCGCCCACATTCCAAAGACACATGAGTTAGAGTTAGTGAGTTGTAAGCTTACTATATTGACACCAGAAGCATGACGACAATTACGGGTTGCACCAGCACATCCTCAGACTGTGTTGGTTGTTGATGTATACAACACATTTCAATCATAAAAAAGAAAAGTCGGTAGATGCTGGAAATCCAACCAACACACACAAAATGCTGGAGGAACTCAATAGTCCAGGCAGCATCTACGGAAAAGAGTACAGTCGACATTTTGGGCCAAGACCCTTCATCAGGACTGGAGGGAAAAAAGATGAGGGGTCAGAGTTAGAAGGTGGGGGAGGGGAGGAAGAAGCACAAGGTGAGTCGGAAGGCAGCTGCATTTTGTGTGTGTTGTTTGTGACTGGACTACTACACTGCAAAGTCTCTTCCAGGGATGCTTACCTTAAATCTTGCCTTCGACAGGAGTTCAGTTAAACCCCTGCTCACTGTTTCCCCTCTGTGATCTCTGCTGCCCACCGATTCTTTTTCCCCTCCAGCATTTTTCGTGTGTTGGTCTTGACTACCCTGCTCTTCTACTTGTTTCCTCTATCTCATTTTCCTGTTGTTTTTAAAAATCCAGACAATGTCATTTCCTATTTCATTAGGCTCGTAAATTGAAGTAGTTAACAAGACTCATGAACACCGATGTTTACAAGAGTCTGGGTGGGGGAGGAGGAAGGGCTAAAGTTTCCAACAACAACAGAGAGGCAGGTAATCCATACTGAAGGATGAGAAACGATTGATTTTGCTCCTGTGGGAATGCCACACAGATCACAATGAAAAAAAACCCTATCCAGTCGGTGTATCGGAGTAATCAATCAGCAGCTCTCTCTGCCAAAAGTGACTTAGTGGCTGCTTCAATACAGACACAAATCACAACTAGAAACAAGTCCTTAAAACACAGGCAAGGCATAGGGAAGTTGATCATTTACTTGCACCTCCATTTCTGACAAATCTCATTTATTTGAAAGAGTGCTCCCTGTGCCCCGAGCAATACCTCTCTCTCTGCTGACCGCACCAAAATGAGACAAGATGATGGGGCACAAAAAGGGCAATTTGGCCCATCAGCCTTGCTGTCAGCATTTGAAATGGAGTTCTCTGTTTGATCAAAAGTTGAATGTCAAGTTCATTGTCATAAGCACAAGTACATTGTTACTAGCAACAACATTACAGGCACGTAACATGTTCAAGAGGCGATGTCTCAAGAAGGCAGTATCCATCAATAAGGACCCTCACCATCCAGAACATGTCCTCTGCGCTCAGGGAGAAGATACAGGAAACCTGACAACCCACACTCAACAATTTAGAAGTAGTTTCTTACCCTCCACCCATCTTCTCCTTTTCAGTATTTACAGCAATTTTATGTCTTTGTACTGCCGCTACAAATACCACTATCGCAGTATAGCAACACCATGACCACTTTGCACTACAATGGACTTTGTTTTCTTTTTGTTCAAATTGTTTTCTTTCTTGTAAAGAATATGTATAACTTACATATCAGAATCAGGTTTATACTGAGATAGTGGTATTTGTAGTGGTCAAAAATTGATCCAAAATCAAAGCAAAATAATTGCTGCCAGCCTGCAACCCCAGATGGAGTTGTTATACTTGTGTGACACGCCCAGAGCTCCAATGATTGCTCCAGTTGAATTCCCTATTTAGATCCTTTATTAGTAATTAGCAAACATGCAATTAAGCATTATTGAGCGTCATCACAGTGGTCATCAAAGATATGACCTCCACCGATCCCAAGCTACAAACTGCAGTGAACAAAGCATGAATACGTAACTTATTCCCTTTGTTTTTACCACGCACCCCACTCATGTAACTAGTTACCATAATAAACGTGCAGCACAGATGTGTGGTTCCTACATCCAGCCCCCTAATTATGATACTAGAATAATTACGTCTACATGCTACCAAGACACAGGAGACAGGAAATCTCAATATTTACACAGATGTCCTCTTTTGGTAAGCAGCCTATCCTGAATTGTGATCATCTCCTGCCAAATCCTCTTGACTGCTTATTATTACTGTTACAGGTACCAAGACAGTGTAAAACTTGTCTTGCATACTGTTCATACAGATCAAATTATTACACAGTGCACTGGTGTAGAATAAGGTAATACAACAACAATGCAGAATAAAGTGTAAAAGCTACCAAGAGTGCAGAGCATGTAAACAATCAAGTGCAAGATCATTACGAGGTAGATTGTGAGGCCAGAGTCCATCTTATCATAAAAGAGATCCATTCCAGAGTCTGATAAAAGTGGGATAGAAGCTGTCCTTGAGCCTGGCGGTATGTGCTTTCAGGGTTTTGTATCTTCTGTGCAGTGGGAGAGGGAGAAGAGAGGCTATCTGAGGTGGGTAGAGTCTTTGATGATACTGGCTGCTTGACTGAGTCAGTGAGAAGTGTAGACAGAGTCCATAGAAGGGAGGATGTTTCCTGAGTTGTGCTGAGATGTGTCCAGAACTCTGCAGTTTCTTGTTAAGTTCTGATATAGGTTGCACCAGTTGGTTCAAGAACTGAATGGTTGAAGGGAAATATCTATTTTTGAACCTGGCAGTCTGAGACTTAATGCTTTAGTCCCCCCTCCCACTCCTTACCCACATTTTTTTTTATTTTTTCAAGAAAGTAAACCAGTTTCCCATCTGAAAGCTGTTATTGATTCTGCTCCCACAATCACTTTACCATTAACCTATTATTATTCTCACTGCTGTCTATGGGAAGTGATGAGCAATTAAGACATTTGACAATGGAGCAATGACAACAGTACAAAATTCATTTTTGGGTGTAATAAAAGAAGAAAAAGCTGAAAACACTCCGCAGGTCAGGCAGCATCTATGGAAAGAAGATTGTGTTCCAAATTGGCAGCGTTGAAATTTTCCATTGTGAGACTCCCAACAATATAATTATTGTACAGTTCCCATTTCTGCCAACACCAATGTAAATTGTTCAAGTATTTTCTGACTGTAGTTATCTAACCTAGGGATGACTGGCTGTGGCTTTTTATTCTAAGCAAAATTGTAACTGAATCACATTGTATTTAAAAGAAGCATAATGTGATAAAAGTGTGGACAGATTTCCTTTTTATTTATCAATTCGTGGAAGCTGGACATCAGTCATAAGTTAGAAGAATCTATCTCTAATTGTCCCCAAGTGGTTTGCTATGTCAGAATCAGAATCAGGTTTATTATCACTGACATATGTTATGAAATTTGTTGTTTTGTGGACTATAAGTTACAAAATAAATAGTGGAGAAGAGGAATAATGAGAATTTTCATGGTTTCACGGACAGTTCACTAATCTGATGGTGGAGGGGAAGAAGCTGTTCTTAAAACACTAAGTGTCAGTCTTCAGACTCTTGTACCTCCTTCCTGGTAGTAGTAATGTTTAGAGGATGTGTCCAAGGTAGTGACGGTCTTTAATGATAGATCCAGTCTTCCTGAGATGCCTTCGATAACGCGTGAGGTTGTGTTCTCATTTCTTAAGGTAGTTGAGGATCCAATAATATCTCCTGCTTCCTGTTCTCTTTTTTCTGTTCCCCATTCTACGGTCCCCTCTTATCCCTTCTCTTCTCCTCTCCCACCTATCACCTCCCTCTGGTCCCCTCCTCCTTCCCTTTCTCCAATGGCCCACACTCCTCTCCTATCAGATTCCTCCTCCTTCAGCCCTATCATCTCCCAGTTTCTCACTTCATCTCCTCTCCCCGAAACCACCCCCCCCCCCCACCTTTGTCCTCACCTGGTTTCAATTATCACCTTTCAGTTGTACATCTTCCCCTCCCCCACTTTCCTATTCTGGCTTCTTCACTTCCCCCACCCTCCACCTTCAGAATAAGAATCAGGTTTATTATCACTTCGTTCTTGAAATAGCCTTCCTCAAATCATACCTGGTTTTCTGGTACAGACCTGGGTTGCCAGACTTGAATACCACAGATCTGGCCTTCAGCAGATGACATACCTCCTGGTTCATCCATGGCTTTTGGTTTGGGAATGTACAGTAAGTCTTTGTGGGCACACACTCATCCACACAGGTTTTAATGAAGTCAGCAACAACTGCAGCATACTCATCCAGGTTCAAAGATGAATCCCTGAATACAGTCCAGTCCACCGATTCAAAGCAGTCCTGTAGGCACTCCTGTGCTTCCCTTGTCCATACCTTCTTGGTCCTCACTGCTGGTGTTGCAGTCTTCAGTCTCTGCCTATACTCAGGGAGTAGAAGTACAGCTAGGTGATCAGACTTCCCGAAGTGAGGGTGTGGAATAGCATGGTAGGCATTCTGGATGGTGGTGTAACAATGGTCCAGTGTGTTGTTTCCTCTGGTATTGCAAGTGATCTGTTGATGGTAATTGCTTAGTGATTTTTTCAGACTGGCCTGGTTAAAATTTCCCAGAACAATGGTGAAGGTGTTAGGGTGTGTTGTTTCGTGCACTTTACTGCCAGATATTCCAGGTCTAGCTGTGAGGTGTTACATTTTGGTAGGACTAATCAAAATAGGACATACATGATAAATGGTAGGGCATTGAAGAATGCAGTAGAACAGAGGGATCTAGGAATAATGGTGCATAGCTCCCTGAAGGTGGAATCTCATGTGGATAGGGTGGTGAAGAAAGCTTTTGGTATGCTGGCCTTTATAAATCAGAGCATTGAGTATAGGAGTTGGGATGTAATGTTGAAATTGTACAAGGCATTGGTGAGGCCAAATTTGGAGTATTGTGTACAGTTTTGGTCACCAAATTACAGGAAAGATGTCAACAAAATAGAGAGAGTACAGAGAAGGTTTACTAGAATGTAACCTGGGTTTCATCACCTAAGTTACAGAGAAAGGTTGAACAAGTTGGGTCTTTATTCTTTGGAACGTAGAAGGTTGAGGGGGGGACTTGATAGAGGTATTTAAAATTATGAGGAGGATTGATAGAGTTGACGTGGATAGGCTTTTTCCATTGAGAGTGGGGGAGATTCAAACAAGAGGACATGAGTTGAGAGTTAAAGGGCAAAAGTTTAGGGGTAACATGAGGGGGAACTTCTTTACTCAGAGAGTGGTAGCTGTGTGGAACGAGCTTCCAGCAGAAGTGGTTGAGGCAGGTTCGATGTTGTCGTTTAAAGGTAAATTGGACAACTATATAGACAGGAAAGGAATGGAGGGTTATGGGGTGAGTGCAGATCGGTGGGACTGGGTGAGAGTAAGAGTTCAGCATGGACTAGAAGGGCCAAGATGGCCTGTTTCCATGCTGTAATTGTTATATGGTTATATATGGTCTGGTGAGCAGAATTGGGACAGCACTGATATATTTGTGTACCAAGAAGAGTTGATCATGAGGCATACTCCTCCACCTCTGCTTTTGAGAGGCTCTATAGATCTATCCTGACGGTGTATAGTAAACCCGTTGATCTGAATCGCTGCATCCAGTACGGAAGGGCCAGTCCTGATGAAGGGTTTCAGCCTGAAACATCAGCTCTTTATTCCTCTCTATCGGTGCTGCCTGACGTATTGAGTCCCTTAAGCATTTTGTGTGTTTTGCTACGAATCAATGAGTATAGTTAGTCTGAACTTATTTATAGACCAGAATGGATGGGGTTTTGCAGATTTCCCCCCCAAAGCAACTTTGGTGCATCTGATGGGACAACCTGAGAATTTGATCGTCACCTTTATTGCTATGCATTTTATTCCAAATTTATTTCAATAATTGGATTTAAATTCATGATTGGATCCGAACTGACCTCTTTAGGGAAGTGCTCCAGTAGCCACCACAGTACTGAGGGTCACATGCATAATACGAATGTATCCACATCGACAGAAATGTAATTGTTTCATTTCTTGATGGTGGGCGACAGTTCACCTGTATTTATATTGAATTTTGTGTCAGCCTTTGACAAGCCTTTATTGTCCAGCTTGATTTGTTGGTATAATTTCTGGCTTTTACATCCAGGGAACTACATATGTACAAGGGACTAGAAATCATACTGTATCTATTTAGACTCCAAATGACACCATACCTGAAGTAATGTAATCAGTTCTGAGAAAGATATATTGGCCTTGGAAGAAGTAAAGCATAGATTTAAGAAAATGTCATTTACACTGGCATGGGTTTAATTACATTTTTAAAATAATATTATTCAGGCAAGTTTCCTCTGCCATCGCCAATTAATTGGAGTCTGCAAACTCACACTCGTTCCTCAATCACACTTCATTTACTTGAGCACAAGAAGAACAACATGTCCCCTGACACCACATTGTTTTGAAGTTTGAACAGAGAAACTTCATTTTTATACAGAAATTGACTAGTTGTATATCATTTGCATATTTAAGTACCAATCATAATACATATTTCAGATGTTGATCAATAAATCAGTCTGTTAAAGGCCAATAATACTTGAGAATTTGTAAAATAACTGTTCAAGAGTAAGTGTTTTCCTAGAATCTTTTATTTGCATCTTTATCTAGTCTTGGCATGCTTGGTGACCTTGGTTCCCAGGCTTGAGCAAAAAGGCTGTACGTGAATTGGGCTTTCAAGGGCCATGTTCAGCCTGGGTGACTGCACCATGTCTGTACACTATCTCTGTCAGCTTATCATCTTGCCTGTTATTTTAGTGAGCTTTCACACAGAGAAAGACGTACAAAGTGTCTGTGCTCTGTTTGGTGAGCACTACATTTTTAACCCTTATATTGCTGCAATTTCCACACTTCTGTGGGGAGTTCTACAAAAGGTAATACTGATTTTTTTTTTGTGACCAGTGAAAGAAACCAACGTGTATTGCACAGATTTGGAGTTGGGAAGGATGAGGGATTATTTGGTGGGTTTAAAGACATTAGGGAGAATTGACCAGCATAAATAGAAACTATTTCCTCTGATTGTTGAGTTTGTCTGGGCGATAGAGACTGAAAATAAGATCCATTCCTTTCAGCTTCTCTAGGACGAGGTTAACATCGACTGTACCTCTTCCTAGAGATGCTGCCTGGCCTGCTGCGTTCACCAGCAACTTTTATGTGTGTTGCTTGAAATTCCAGCATCTGCAGATTTCCTCGTGTTTCCATTCCTTTCAGGAATGGTTAGGAAATACAGAGGATGGTGAAGCTGATGGCAGTCAATCAAAACACAATCTGCTAGAGGAACTTGGATGGTCAAGCAGCATGTATGGGGCAGAGGGAGGGAGAAGAATTAACAATGACTCAGGTCGAAACCTGTAGAAGTTGCAGCAAGGCAAAGGTTAGGATAATGTCCGGGCAAGGATAGTTTACAGATAGTGTACAGTCACCCCAGGCAAGACAGGTCTTTGAAGGGTATAGCTTTCCTTTGTACAGTAGGGGACTGAAACCTTTTGGCATACTGACCCAAGGTAAGAATGTAATCAACGGATACAAGGCACACACCAACATGGGAACAATTATTTTCTAACGTCAGAGTATCAGCTTGTAGTTTCTCTTGAGTTTTAAATCTGCATTGTGAATGATGATCAATCACACAAATAAGGAATTACGCAAACAAGGTTACCAATTGGTCAATATCTGTATCCTCTAGTCAATTCTGCATAAAAATGTTAATTCCTCTGTTTGGACTTTAGACCAGTTTGGTGACAGGGGCCATGCTGTACTCCTTGTGCATAAGTAAATAAGGTATGATTGAGGAAAGAGTTCAAGTTTTCAGAGTCCAGTTGTTTGGCGTTGACAAACTGCAACAAGACAGTTGATGCTAGATCAGTCAATAATATGAAATCTGACGTTGATAGATTTGTGTTAACCAGGGGTATGAAGGGGTTTAAAGAAATGACACGTAAATGAACTAGGTCTCAGTGGAGTGGAACAAGCCAAATATCTCACTCCTGCTTCACTGTTCTTGAATCTGACGAAAGTGTAAGAGCTCTGAGCATAAAACCTGAGTTGGTATTCGGTACGAAGGGAGCGTAGCCCAACCAAGATGCCGTCTTGAGGCTGGGATGAGCCCCGAGGCCATGTCTGCTCAGTGATGTCGTGATTGGAAGAAATCCAGAATACCACTTTCCCCACTGCTATCAGAAATATTTTCTTCCATTGTTGAGTCTAATGCAAGGGGGGCGCAGAGTCTGAAAATGAGAGCCAGTCATTTCAAGAGTGGTTCGGGCCAACACTTCTGAATCAGTCACCTCTTTTCAGATCCCCTTCCCGATGGTACTGCCAAGCCTTCAAGGTTCAAAGTAAATTTATTACCGAGGTCCATCTATGTGACCATATACAACCCTTTTGAGCACATCTATAGAGAGCATTGTCACAGGAAAGCATAATCCATCATCAGGGACCCCCACCACCCACACCACCCAGGCCATGCTCTCTTCTCACTGCTGCCATCAGGAAGAAGTAACAAGAGCCTCAGGACTCACACCACCAGGTTCAGAAACAGCTATTACCCCTCAACCATCAGGCTCTTGAACCAGTGGGGATAACTTCATTCAACTTCACTCACCCAACACTGAACTGTTCCCACAGCCTATGGATTTACTTTCAAGGACTCTTCATCTCATGTTCTCGATATTTATTGCTTTATTTATTATTATTATTATTATTATTATTTTGTATTTGCACAGTTTATTGTCTTTTGCACATTGGTTGTCCTTCCTCTTGGGTACAGTCTTTCATTGATCCTGTTGTGTTTCTTGGATTTATTGAGTATGCCTGCAAGAAAATGAATCTCAGGGTAATTAATACAGTATATGGTGACATATATGTACTTCGATAAATAAATTTACTTTGAACTTTGAGATTCATTTCCCAATCCTTAAGTCTACCTCTTCCATTACTGTCACCTCAGCATTTCGTTTTGCACCACTGCAATACTCTTCACCCTCCTGCTGTTTTACCCTCATCACTGTACGAGGGGTGAACCTAGGCACATTTATTTTTCCTACATTTACACACTTAGTCCAGCGGTTGTGGAGCATACGGATCCCTTCTTTGTAGAAGTCAACGTCTTGGACCTCCAGAAGTGGGCTACAGCAGGGGTGATGCAATCAGTTAGTATACTCTCCACTACACATCTACAGAAGTTTGTCAAAGTTTCAGATGATATGCCAAATCTGCACAAACTTCTAAGAGAGTAAAGGAGTTGCTGTGCTATTAGATGGTGAATGGTCTTCCCTCTTTTTTCCTCCTGTTCCTGGTTGGTTGTCCCCTGCAAGGTTGAATCAGTTTTGTCTCTGAAGTGCTCCATTCCTTTCCCTTGGCAACTGTCTAAAACTGAAATAGATTGTTCCCAACCTTGCCATCCAGTTTGATCCTTAGTAAAGTTCTGAAATGCAGGAGATTGCTGAGCCTCTAGCGATGATCTTTGCATCATCAGTGGGGATGGGAGAGGTTCCAGAGGATTGGAGAGTTGCGGATGCTGTTCCTTTATTCAAGAAAGGGAGTAGAGATAGCCCAGGAAATTATAGATCAGTGAGTCTTACTTCAGTGGTTGGTAAGTTGATGGAGAAGATCCTGAGAGGCAGGATTTATGAACATTTGGAGAGGCATAATATGATTAGGAATACTCAGCATGGCTTTGTCAAGGGCAGGTCATGCCTTACGAGCCTGATTGAATTTTTTGAGGATGTGACTAAACACATTGATGAAGGTAGAGCAGTAGATGTAGTGTATATGGATTTCAGCAAGTCATTTGATAAGGTACCCCATGCAAAGCTTATTGAGAAAGTAAGGAGGCATGGGATCCAAGGGGACATTGCTTTGTGGACCCAGAACTGGCTTGCCCACAAAAGGCAAAGAATGGTTGTAGACGGATCATATTCCGCATGGAGGTCGGTGACCAGTGGAGTCCCTCGGGGATCTGTTCTGGGACCCCTTTTCTTCGTGGTTATTATAAATGAGCTGGATGAGGAAGTGGAGAAGTGGGTTAGTAATTTGCTGATTGTGGATAGTGTGGAGGGCTGTCAGAGGTTACAATGGGACATTGATAGGATGCAAAACTGGGCTGAGAAGTGGCAGATGGAGTTCAACACAGATAAGTGTGAAGTGGTTCATTTTGGTAGGTCAAGTATGATGGCAGAATATAGTATTAATGCTAAGACTCTTTGCAGTGTGGAGGATCAGAGGGATCTTGGGGTCCGAGTCCATAGGACACTCAAAGCTGCTGCGCAGGTTGACTCTGTGGTTAAGAAGGCATACGGTGTATTGGCCCTCATCAACCGTGGAATTTTGTTCAAGAGCCCAAAGGTAATTTTACAGCTATCTGGGACCCTGGTCAGACCCCACTTGGAATACTGTGCTCAGCTCTGGTCGCCTCACTACAGGAAGGATGTGGAAACCGTAGAAAGGGTGCAAAGGAGATCTACAAGGATGCTGCCTGAATTGGGGAGCATGCCTTATGAGAATAGGTTGAGTGAACTTGGCCTTTTCTCCTTGGAGCGACGGAGGATGAGAGGTGCCCTGATAGAGGTGTATAAGATGATGAGAGACATTGATCGTGGCCCATGATGATGTGCTCACCCTTTCACCTTCTCCAAGGTCAATTTAAATCTTCCCTATCACATAGCCTTCCATTTTTTTAATCATCCATGTGCCCCTCTAAGAGTCTCTTAAATGTCCCAAATATATGTGCCTTTTTTCATCACGCCTGGCTGAGGGTTCCATGCACTTAGTGCTCTCTGTGTTTAAAAAAAACTATACTTTTCTCCAATCACCTTAAAATTATGCATGGGTAAAGTTCACAGGGAAATGTGAATTAGAACTACAGAAAGGTTCACTGAAGAAATAAACTTAAGAGACAAAATTTTTCTTTTCTGACCTGACATAGGAGAAAATAAATTTGCATTTCTGTAGTGACTTTTAAACATTTTTGTAAACTTTGCTCACTGCTGTAATGTAGGAAACCAGTCAGAAACATTCACAAAGCAGATACCCTGCAAACAGTGAAGGGGTGAGTGTTCTGATGATATTCCTGGTCAGAAAACCAGATTCACTTCTGCTCTATTCCAAAATGTTACCAGGATATCTTTATTATCCTCCTGATTTTGGTTCAGTGTCATATCAGTAAAATGACACCGATACTGAGTCTGTGAGGTTTATAATTCCTTTGCCAGTTACTCACTGGTAATTTACAGAAGCAGTTTATCCTCCTGTACTTTTTTGAGATGTGTAGGGAAACTGGAACGCTGAGGGAAACTGACACAGTCGCAGGGAATGAGGTGTATACTCCATAGGGACAGCACCAGAAGCTAGGATCAAACTTACAACAATACCGGGAACTGCTGTGTCATCCCGTCACCCAACTTATCTCTAAACAGGACCATTCCTGCACTCTCTTGGGCTGATGTTCAACTACCAACCTTTGTAAACCTGATCAGATCCAAGCAGCATTCACAAGAAAAACATAAGTGAGACTTAAATTATATACAATTATACATGGGGCAGCATGGTAGCATAATGCTATTACAGTGCCAATGAACAGGGTTCAATTCCAGGCTCTGTCTGTAAGGAGTTTGTACGTTCTCCCTGTGACTGTGTGGGTTTCCTCCAGGTGCTCCTGTTTCCTCCCACATTCCAAAGATGTACGGGTTAGTAGGTTAATTGGTCACATGGGTGTAATTGGGCAGCTTGGGCTCATTGAGCCGGTAGGGCCTGTATTTCTAAATAAAGTAAAATAAAAATATAACAAATTAGACATGATTTTCCCAAGAAAGAACACAATTAGAACAAAAAGAAACTAAGTCCATTTTAGTGCAAAGGGATCATAGCGATGTAAGCTGTGGTGATTAGAGTTGCGCGGGATGGTTTAAGAACTGAATGGTTGAAGGAAAGTAGCTGATTGGATTTTGATCGTCATGAGTAGGAGCAGAGAATTGTCCATTATATTTACACATGTACTGTAGAACAGAGACAACAGGTGCAAATCATTCGGTAACTTGATTAGTCTCATATACACAGATGGAGCAAAATAGATAAAATGATATAATCCCATTAACATTTCCTGTAATTCAGCAACCTTTGAAGTTGTAGTTTGCTGAACTTGCTGCTACCACACACAGCAGTGTTAGAGCTTCCCTTTGAATGTGTTATCTGTGGCTCACAAACAGTAATCCCTTTCCCTAGTCTCTTTTAAGAGATTAAGCAGGAAAAAAAAGTCCTCAGTCCATAATTATTTTCTCTTTTCATTTGAAGGGTCTTTTGAAATTGGAAGAGAGCTGATATTATACCACAAACAAATAGTGTCAGGTTAGGACCTGTTACAAGTCTGTGTAAATAGCTGTGACAGTGAGTTAAGGGGTTTCTGACTTGAGGTACTTGTGGGAGCTGTAAATGCCTGGCTTAGCATTTCAAAGATTCCATTCTTTTGCAGAAAGCTAGTCAACAGTGGGCAGTGGAGCTCCTTTAGATATCTTCCTGAATAAACACCATGAATCATTGCTGCCTCTCCATAGTTTGACCTCTAGCCTCCTTCAACTTCAAGTTCAAGTTTAATTAATATGACACTCAACCATACACATGTATACAGCTAAACGAAGCAGCATTCCCCCGGGGTAGTAGTCACACACAGCACACAGCACATGTATTTACAATAGCACATACAATTGCAAAAATAATATTAGCTTAAGTCCCTGACTGCCATGGCCTGAAGATTGTCCTGGAGCCACAGCATGCACTCCTCATCTCGCGCTGGGTCAGCCGCACACAAAGGCAATCCAACTTCTCTTCCAGGAAGCGAACACTGGAGAGCAGCATCGATGAGAGGGCCATCATTCACCACCCCAGGCTCAGGAATTCGCTTTCCATCTTCTGCAATGAAGCATGTACCCAACGAAAACACAAGTCAAAAGTTAGTGGAGGGGATTGCTCATACCCAGAGAGTGTAAAAACCATGAAGATATATTTTGTAGTGGGCACGTGGCCAAGTGGTTAAGGCATTCGACTAGTGATCTGAAGATCGTGACTTCGAGCCCCAGCCGAGGCAGCGTGTTGCGTTCTTGAGCAAGGCACTTAACCACACAGTGCCCTGCGATGACACTGGTGCCAAGCTGTATTGGCCCTTGCCCTTCCCTTGGACAACATTGGTGTTGTGGAGAGGGGAGACTTGCAGCATGGGCAACTGCCAGTCTTCCATACAACCTTGCCCAGGCCTACGCCCTGGAGAGTGAAGAAAGAACAGAAGAGGGGAAAAAGAGAGAGCCAATGTAGTCTGGTCCTCTTATACCAGACTGCTGATAATGCACATTCCATTTGAATTCCATTGCCTAAATTAACCGAAAAGGTAGCCCCTATTCAAGTAATTAAATTAGATTAGATTAGATTAGATTAGATTCAATTTTATTGTCATTGTGCCGAGTACAGATACAAAGCCAATGAAATGCATTTAGCATCTGACAGAAATGCAAAGAAATGTGATACCCGCCACTGAAACTTCATTTCCAGAAAGATATATGAAGACAGCTTCAACCGGTGAAAAACACACTGAACAATTATATGTCTGTAGATAATTATATATAAATACAAACAAACATAATAAAGTTAAACTCCAGGGAAAATAACAATTATACAGTGCTATCAAACTTCAGATCAGAATGTCAGCTGAAAATGTCAGAATTGTCTTGGCTCAGTTCTAGATAGGTAAGGATACAGAAGCAACGTTAGATGAGTAGAATTAATCAGCCTTAATCTAATTGAGGGGCTCAGTAGTCTTCTCCTTTGCTCTGTTCCTTAGGCTGTGTATTAATATAAATCAGCAGACCAAGATTCAATGATCCCTGATACAGTGCAGTATTTGTTCCAATTTGACCAATGTCATAATCCTTTTCCTGATTTATAAATGACCTATAGTACCCACTTGCAGAAGTCACCGGGTGGTTGATTCTTGATTTAAGAAATTGATCTGAGATTGATTAGCAAGTTGTTGGCTAAGGGACAGTGCATTTCTTAATTGTCAATAGTGGTGCTGTGATTGTAAATTTCATATTGATTTGGTGCTTAGGGGTCATTTGTTTCTTACGCCAATTAGGGCCCATTAATAGCCATGCATTTTCCACAACACTTTGTCATGAAACACAGATAGACATTGATTTCTCCCTAATACACTGTTTATTCACTACTACAGTTCCATATTACAGTATATTCAGGCTGAGGAAAGCTCTTGAACAATAGACTGATGAAACAGCTTTATTTATAGAACATATTTTCATCAGCATAGATGTAAGCTGTAAAATAGTGTCTCACAGGTTAGGAAATGTAAAGCAGGAAATGTCCTTAGATAAGCATGCAATTCTATAGATCCTGGAAATCCAGAACAACAAACACAAAGTGCTGGAGGATCTCATCAGGTCAGGCAATATCTGTTCAGGTCAGGACTCATTTCAACCTGAAATGTCAACTCTTTATTCCTTTCTATAGGTGCTGCCTGATCTGCTGAATCTCCCCATGTACATACATTATAGTTGAGTGCTTTAGATTTAGGTTTGTGGACCAGCAAGTGGCATATTCATGCCAAAAGTAGTAGAGTAGTGGAGTCTGAGTATACATACTGTTATTCTGAATCTTCCTGAGATGGATGGAGTTGCTTGTCATGGGTTCCTCCATGAATTCCTATTCCAGTTGCATCAAAGAATTTCATGATGGTCAATTTGCAGTGTTGCTAATTCACAGTGCTGGATACAATCGATTTTTAATCATCAACCTATGAGTGTGAAGGTTTTAATGGGATTTTGGTTAATTTTGTTGATATAAAGGTAAAAATTGTTAAAACTGGAAATGGAGAATATCACAGCACAACAGAAGGCCACTCAGTCCATCAGGCTTCTGTTGGCTCTTACTGTAAATCACGTAAATATTCTGTTTAAGTTATACTCTATGTATCCTTCTAGGACAACGGGATTAGACCCTCTCAGGAAGTACATTCTGGACTGTAGCAAGACATTGTGTAGAATATATTTCCATTCCTGAGAACTGTCTGTGAAGTGATTTTTCCATAGGTCAGAAATGAATGATTTCTGAATAAGAATTAAGTTTATTATCACTGACATATGTCATGAACTTTGTCATTTTGCGGCAGCGGTATACTGTAAGACATAAACATTACTATAAGTTATAAAATTAACAAAATTGCAAAATATGTGCGTTTGGAATGAATAAAGTTGATTAGGATTAGTCAAAATGGCTTTGTGTGTGGGAAATCATTTCTCATGAATTTCATTGAGTTTTTTGCAAAAGAAACCAAGAGGGTTGATGAGGGTGGGGTGGTAGACATAGTCTACATGAGCTTCTTTAAAACCTTTGAGAAGGTTCTACATGGTAGGCTGCTGTTGAAATCCAAGGAGAGCTGTCTACAGAATTGGTTTGATGGTAGAAAACAGAAAATGATGCTGGAAGCACAAGAAAGACTGCAGATGCTGGAAATTTGCGGGAACCCAAAAGATCAGGCAGCATCTGTGGAGGTAAATAAACAGTTGATGTTTCTGGCCAAGGCCTTTGCATCAGGACCCAAAGCATTATATTTTAAAAAATCTAAGGATGAGCTTTATTTGTCAATTATATATTGAAATATACAGCAAAATGTGTTGTTTGTATCAAATCAAATCAGCAAATTGCACTGGGCAGCCTGCAAGTGTCACTTCCAGTGCCAATGTAGCGTGCCCCCCAACTCACTAACCCTAACTGCTACGTCTTTGGATCTTTGGATTGTGGGAGGAAACCCACATGGTAATGGTGAGAACGAACAAACTTTTTAAAGACAGTGGTGGGAGTTGGATCCCAATCTTACAGCTGGTGCTGTAATAGTGTAACATTAACTGCTATGTTACTGTGCCATCCAGTTTCTTTCCCTCCACCAAAGCTGCTTCAGCCACTGAGTTCCTCCAGCAGATTGTGCCTTGCTGTAGATTCCATCATCTGCTGTTTCTTATGCCTTGGTTTGCAATTAGAGACAGTCAAATGAAGGACCAACATTAGTAAATGGATCATCCCCTCTTTACTCTGTATAATGTCCTTTCCTGAACGTTCAGTATCATTGACTGGCTCCTGTCTGAAGTAAGAGTTGCTTTTGTTGCATCATGTACCAGGCTTTCTGTAGCTATCTGGTTGCAAACAGCCTTTTCTTTCCAATATCTGCCCTGAGATTTATGTGATGCCACCTGTAATGTAGTCTTTAGTTTGTTTTAATGAGCACCATTAGAAGCGCGGAGAGAGCTTTAACACTATTCATTATTTGATTCAAAGTGCCTCTCCCCTAGCTCCAGAGGTGACTACTTAGGTTTCTATCTTGAAAGGCTGTGAAATAAGAATTTGATATTAGATTTTTCTCACTGCCTCAAACCCAATAACTGTTTTATCTACAAAACGAGTAAAAAGAGACCCAACATACTGTAGATTGCGGGACCATATCATCGAGCAACATTGCTGAATCCACAGCAGGCAGGCTGCCCGCTGATCAGCTATTTTAATTCTACTCCCCATTCCCATTCTGACATGTCAGTCAATGGCCTCTCCTACTGCCATAATGTGGCTACTGTCTGGTGGAGAAGCAACACCTCCTATTCTGACTGGGTAGCCTCTAACCTGACAGTATGAACATTGGTTTCTCTTACTTCTGGTAATTTCACTCTCCCTCCCCCTTCTCTCTTTTCTCATTCCTCATTATGGCTCCCGTCTTATCCCTTCTCTTCTCCTCACCTGCCTATTGCCTCTCACTGGTGTCCCTCCTTCTTCCCTTTCACCCACGGTCCGCTCTCCTCTCCTATCAGATCCCTTCTTCTCCAGCCCTTTACTTTTTTCACCTATCACCTCCCAGCTTCTCACTTCATCACCTGTACGCCACCCACCTTCCCTCTCACCTGGTCTCACCTATCACCTGCCAACTTGTACTCCTTTCCCTCCCTCCACCCTCTTATTCTGGCTTCTTCCCTTTTCCTTCCCAGTCCTGATTGAATTGAATTGACTTTATTTGTTACATCCTCCACATACTTGAGGAGTAAAAATCCTTACAATATGTCTCTATCTAAATGTACAATGTGCAATCATAATAGTTTATAATAAATAGAACAGTCAATGTAATATAGAGTACACTCAAATCAACGTGAGTTAATCAGCCTAATGGCCTGGTGGAAGAAGCTGTCCCGGAGCCTGTTGGTCCTGGCTTTTATGCCACGGTACCATTTCCTGGATGGTAGCAGCTGGAATAGATTGTGGTTGGGGTGACTCAGGTCCCCAATGATCCTACGGGCCCTTTTTACACACCTGTCCTTGTAAATGTCCTGAATCATAAGAAGTTCACAACTGCAGATGCGCTGGGCTGTCCACACCACTCTCTGTAGAGTCCTGTGATTGAGAGAAGTACATTTCCCATACCAGACAGTGATACAGCCAGTCAGGATGCTCTCAATTGTGCCCCTGTAGAAAGTTCTTAGAAATTGGGTGCTCATATGACACTTCCTCAACTGTCTGAGGTGAAAGAGGTGTTGTTGTGCCTTTTTCACCACACAGCTGGTATGTACAGACCACGTGAGGTCCTCGGTGATGTGGATGCCGAGGAACTTAAAGCTGTTTACCCTCTCAACCCCAGATCCATTGATGTCCATTGGGGTTAGCCGTCTCCATTCCTCCTGTAATCCACAACCAGCTCCTTTGTTTTTGTGACATTGAAGGAGAGGTTGTTTTCTTGACACCACTGTGTCAGAGAGATGACTTCTTCCCTGTAGGCCACCTCGTTATTGTTTGAGATAAGGCCAATCAACGTAGTGTTGTTGGCAAATTTAATTAGCAGATTGGAGCTGTGGGTGGCGATACAGTCATGGGTATACAGGGAGTAAAGGAGGGAACTTAGTACGCAGCCCTGAGGGGCTCCTGTATTGAGAGTCAGAGAGGTAGAGGTGAGGGAGCCCACTCTTACAACCTGCCAGCGATCTGACGGGAAGTCCAGGATCCAGCTGCACAAGGCAGGGTCAAGGCCGAGGTCAAGAACAGCATTCTCACATAAGCATCCTTCTTCTCCAGATGTGTAAGGACAGTATGTAGAGCAGTGGCTATTGCATCATCTGTTGATCGGTTGTGTCGGTAGGCAAATTGTAGGGGGTGCAGTTTGGGTGGTAGCAAGCTGCAGATGTAGTCCTTGACCAGCCTCTCAAAGCATTTGCTTACAATTGAGGAGGGTGCAACAGGACGCCAGTCATTCAGACATGTTACCTTGGCCTTTTTTGGTACAGGGACAATGGTGGATAATTTGAAGCAGGAGGGCATTCTACATTAGGAGAGGAAGAGACTAAAAATGTCTGTAAACACACCTGCCAGTTGTGCTGTGCACATCCTGGGATGCCATCCGGTCCCGCAGCCTAGCGACTGTCCACCCGTTGGAAACATCTGAGTACCTCAGCCTCAGAGATGACCGGTTGTAGGTTGTAGCGGTGGGTTTCCTCGGAGGCTCAGAGTTAGCAACATCGAACCGAGCGTAAAAGCGATTGAGTTCATCTGAGAGAGAGGTTGTGATGTTGGCGGCACCACGACGTTTGGCTTTGAAGTCTGCGATGGTATGCAGTCCTCACCACAAGTCACGTGTGCTAGTCGTTATGAATCTTGACTCTGATGAAGGGTCTGGGCCTAAAACGTTGACTGTTTATTCCTCTCCATAGATGCTGCCTGACCTGCTGAGCTCCCCCAGCATTTTGTGTGTGCTCCTCTGTATGAATGACGGATTCAAGGCTGAGTGCTTATTACCACCAGCTGAAGGTTAAGAGCTGAATGTGAGTTTCTAGTCTCCCTCTGTGTTATGATGCGGTTATGGATGGAGGGTGTGAGTGGGGTCGTGGAATTGGAGGGAAGACTGCAACTCTTTGGTGAATTACTCACTCATACACTTAACCAAAAGAAGTACATGGTCTAGCAAGACCTCAAAATGAAAACAGCAAAATTCTGGCATTTGGGAGGAGCCTGGAGGAGTCTCAGACTGGATGGTAACTGCTACAGATATGTATCTCAAGATCAAAATGAGGCCATTTATTCCAACAACTCCTTGTCATATGAAAAGATTATCCTGCTTTATCCCATTCCCACCTCTAGTTCTATGATTCTATAGTTATGACACTGAAGGTGATTTTCAAGTATAATGTGTCTCTCTCTATTACACTTTTAGTCAATGAGTTAAAGGAATTTGTCTCCATGTGTACACTAGGTGTATTTGTACATAGCATATCCAGACCACCACTGCCTCTAGAATGAAATTAAGTCCTTACCTCTGCACTAAGCCTTCTGTCAACTGTTTTAAAATTTATTTATTTAGAGATACAACGCAGAACAGGCCCTTCTGATCTACCGAGCTGTGCTGCCCAGCAATCCACCTATTTAACCCTCGCCTAATCATGGGACAATTTACAATGACTAATTAATCTACTAACTGATACATCTTTGGGCTGTGGGAGGAAACCAGAGCACCCTGCAATCACGGGGAAAACGTACAAAAGCTCCTTATAGAGGGCGCCAGAATTGAACTCCGAACTGCGGAACTCTTCGAGCTGCAATAGCATCACGCTAACTACTGCACTGCCATGATTAATGATCCCTTGTTCGTCATATTCTTGCTTAGAAGAATGCACTTCATCCACCTTTTACCAGCTAGATAAACTCTCTACTCCATCCTCACTGCTCCAAGGAAAGCAATCCCAGCCAGGGCAATCTTCCCGTATGTGTAAGATTCTCCAATCCTGGTCACACCATGTAAATCTCATTTGCACCCACTCCACTGCCATCACATTCCTTTAGCAATATGTTGCCCAGAAGTCGATTTGTAGTCTAATTGGTGGATTCTACAGCTCGAGTGTGATTGTACCTGAGACTCGGCCAATAAAATAAATTATCCCATGTTCTCAAAGTGTTAGGTGGAGAATCAGTAATAATGTGGTTGAATAGTCTCTGTTTTATACTTCTTCCCTGCTCTCAGATCCCGAACTTGACCTAGTTCCACTTTTTACTTGGTGCTGTCTTGCCCGAACTGACACAACCTCTTCTCAAGGATCTCAAGTGCAAGCTGATGTACTGCCGTACTGTTTATTGGCCAATGGGCAAAAGACCATCATGCTTTTAATGGGGTGATCTAATTTAATGGAACATGATACCACTTGCTCCATGAAGGAGACCTATGATGATTCTATAATAAATATTTTATTTATTTTTTGTCCTTGCCATGTCCCAGAAAAGCAACATAGCTTGCCATGAGGGCAAATAATTGCCATGTGCTGTGGAGGAATTGGTTTCAATTTTTGAGTCCAAATGTCCAGTCAAGTTCTACTCAAGGGACTTGAGCTGATGTTGCGCTGCAAATAGAAATCTTACATTGTTGAACGTAGTATCATTTGGTTGAAATATGAACCTAAAGTCTCTTTTTATATATTGCTTTAATATTGTCACATGTACTGAGCTTCACTGTAAAGCTGTTCTGCATGCCACCCAAACAGATTATTTCATCACATCAGTACATCGAGGTAGTACAAGGAAAAACACAGTCGACGTTTTGGTCCAAAATCCTTTTTCAGGACTAGAAATGAAGGGGGAAGACATGAGAGGGGAGGGGAAGGAGAATAGCTCGAAGGCGTTAGGTGAAGCCAGGTGGGTGGGAAAGGTAAAGGGCCAGAGAGGAAGGAATCTGATAGGAGAGGAGAGTGGACCATGGGAGAAAGGGAAGGATGAGGTGAATGGCAAATGAGAAGAGAGAGGCCAGACTGGGGAATAGAAGAAGGGGGAATGGGAGGGTAAATTTTTTTACCGGAAGGGAAAATCAATACTCATGACATCAGGTTAAAGGCTACTGAATGGGAATATAAGATGTTGCTCCTCCACCTTGAGGATGGCCTCATCTTGGCAAAAGAGGAGCCCATGGACTAACATGTTGGAACAGAAATGGGAATGAGAATTAAAACGTTTGGCCACCGGGAAGTTCTACTTTTGATGAATGAAGTGGAGGTGCTCAATGAAGCGATCCCCCAATTTATGACGGGTCTCACCAATGTAGAGGATACCGCATCGGGAGCACCAGACAAAATGGACAACCCCAGGAGATCCACAGGTGAAGTGTTGCCTCACCTGGGAAGACTATTTAGGACCCTGAATGGAGGTGAGGGAGGAGGTGAATAGGCACTTAGGGCACTTGCAGGGTTAAGTGCCTTCAGGAGATTATTTGGAAGGGATGAATGGACAAGGAACCACAGATTTATAAATAAATAAATAAATACTTATAAATATGCGTGGAAGGTCATGTTTGACAAATCTTATTGAATTTTTTGAAGAGGTTACTACGAATGTAGACGAGGGTAAAGTAGTGGATGTTGTCTATATGGACTTCAGTAAGGCCTTTGACAAGGTCCCACATGGAAGGTTAGTTAGGAAGGTTCAATCGTTAGGTATTAATATTGAAGTAGTAAAATGGATTCAGCAGTGGCTGGATGGGAGACGCCAGAGAGTAGTGGTGGATAACTGTTTGTCAGATTGGAGGCCGGTGACTAGTGGTGTGCCTCAGGGATCTGTACTGGGTCCAATGTTGTTTGTCATATACATAATGATCTGGATGATGGGGTGGTAAATTGGATTAGTAAGTATGCAGATGATACTAAGATAGGTGGAGTTGTGGATAATGAAGTAGGTTTTCAAAGCTTGCAGAGAGATTTAGGCCAGTTAGAAGAGTGGTCTGAAAGATGGCAGATGGAGTTTAATGCTGATAAATGTGAGGTGCTACACTTTGGTAGGACTAATCAAAATAGGACATACATAGGACATTTGGTAGGACTAATCAAAATAGGACATTGAAGAATGCAGTAGAACAGAGGGATCTAGGAATAATGGTGCATAGTTCCCTGAAGGTGGAATCTCATGTGGATAGGGTTGTGAAGAAAGCTTTTGGTATGCTGGCCTTTATAAATCAGAACATTGAGTATAGGAGTTGGGATGTAATGTCGAAATTGTACAAGGCATTGGTGAGGCCAAATTTGGAGTAGTGTGTACAGTTTTGGTAACCAAATTATAGGAAAGATGTCAACAAAATAGAGAGAGTACAGAGAAGATTTACTAGAATGTTACCTGGGTTTCATCACCTAAGTTACAGAGAAAGGTTGAACAAGTTGGGCCTTTATTCTTGGAACATAGAAGGTTGAGAGGGGACTTGATAGAGGTGTTTAAAATTATGAGAGGGATAGATAGAGTTGACGTGGATAGGCTTTTTCCATTGAGAGTGGGGGAGATTCAAACAAGAGGACATGAGTTGAGAGTTAAAGGGTAAAAGTTTAGGGGTAACATGAGGGGGAACTTCTTTACTCAGAGAGTGATAGCTGTGTGGAACGAGCTTCCAGCAGAAGTGGCTGAGGCAGGTTCGATGTTGTCGTTTAAAGGTAAGTTGGACAGCTGTATGGACAGGAAAGGAATGGAGGGTTATGGGCTGAGTGCAGATCGGTGGGACTATGTGAGAGTAAGAGTTCGGCATGGACTAGAAGGGCTGAGATGGCCTGTTTCAGTGCTGTAATTGTTATATGGTTCTATGGTTATATAAATAAATAACGGATGGGGTACGAAGGGGTGGAGATCCGTTATTTATTTATTTATTTATTATTATTAATTTTCTCTCTCTCTCTCTATCCTTTTTCTCCCTCTGTCCCTCTGACTATACCCCTTGCCCATCCTCTGGGATTCACCCCTCCCCCTTTTCTTTCTCCCTGGGCCTCCTGTCCCACGATCCTCTCATATCCCTTTTGCCAATCAGCTGTCCAGCTCTTGGCTCCATCCCTCCCCCTCCTGTCTTCTCCTATCATTTTGGATCTCCCTCTCCCCCTCCCACTTTCAAATCTCTTACTCACTCTTCCTTCAGTTAGTCCTGACGAAGGGTCTCGGCCTGAAACGTTGACTGTACCTCTTCCTAGAGATGCTGCCTGGCCTACTGCGTTCACCAGCAACTTTTAGATGTAGTGTTTCTTGAAATTCCAGCACCTGCAGATTTCCTCATGTTAGCACTGGTGGTCTGTCCCCATCAAAATCCTAGGACTGTTTGGGTTGTTGATACAAAAAGATACATTGCACTGTATGTTTTGATCTTTCAATATACACGTGACAAATAAAGCTAATCTTTTTTTAAAAAATTGTCGATGAAAGTAGAGCAGAATCAGTTATGCTTGTACAGGGAGTGTGGATGCAGCCTTGGGGCACACCAATGTTGAGACTAATCATGGCAGAAGTGTTGCTGCCTATCCTCAATGTCTGTTGATCAGGAAGTCAAGGATCCAACTGCAAATGGTGGTGTTGAGTCCCAGGTCAAGGCATTTAGAGATGAATCATTTGTTTCAGCCAACTGTTGTGGGATGGTGGTGCAACTAGTAGAACCTCTGCTTTACAGGACTAGAGACCCAGGTGCTGTCTGGGCCATGTCTTCTTATTTTCCCTGTGACCACATGGATTTTTTCCAAGCGCTCCAGTTTCTTCCCACATCCCTAAGGTGCGCAGGTTAAGTAGCCACTGTAAATTTCTCTTTGTAGGCCATCGCATCATAGAGTGAGCTCAGAATCAGAATCTGGTTTAATATCACTGGCATACTGTATATTGTGAAATTCGCTAACTTTACAACAGCAGTGCAATGAAATACATGATAAATGAATATAGAGAAAATAACCTGAAGCACAGTAAGTATATATATGTCTGTTAAATAGTTAACTTAAAATAAGCAGTGCAAAATAACAGAAATAATAGAAAAAAAAGTAGTGAGGTAGTGTCCAAGGGTTCAATGTCCATTTAGGAATCGGACGGCAGAGGGGAATAAGCTGTTCTAAATCACTGAGTGTGTGCCTTCAGGCTTCTGTACCTCCTACCTGATGACAACAGTGAGAAAAAGGCATGACCTGGGTGCTGGAGGTCCTTAATATTGGACGCTGCCTTTCTGAGACACCGCTCCTTGAAGATGTTGCGGATACTATGGAGGCTAGTACCTATGATGGAGCCAACTAATTTTACAACTCTCTGCAACTTACTTTGGTCTTTGATAACATGGAAGCAAGCTCTTTGGCCCACCTCATCCAAGGTACTCACCTGCACTAGTCCCGTAAGTGGTCGAATCTGTAGAAGATGATAAGAATATGGAACAATAAAAATGGGAATAGTCAGGATTAGTATAAATGGGGGAGAGTTGACCATCACTACATACTCAGTCAGCTAACATCGCATTTGCCTTCCTCAACACTGACCCAAACTGCAAATTTACCTTTAGAGAATCCTGTACAAGGACTCCCAAGTCCCTTTGAACCTCAATTTTGTGTATTTTTTCCATTTAGAAAATAGTCTACATTTTCATTTCTTCTACCAAGTGCATGACCATATACTTCCCGACACCGTATTCCATCTGCCACTTCTTTGCACATTCTGCTAATCAGTCTAAGTCCTTCTGTAGTCTCTCTACTTCCTGAAAACTATCTGTCCCTCCACCTATCTTCATATTGTCTGCAAACTTTGCAACAGAGCCATGAATTCCATCATCCAAATCATTGACAAAAATATAAAAAGAATTGCTTCCAACACAGATTTGTCAGGCAAGATTTCCCCTTGAGGAGACCATGCTGACTATGGCCTATTTTATCAAGTGCCTTCAAGTACCCTGAGACATCATCCTTAATAATCGTCTCCATCATCTTCCCAACCACTGAGATCAAACTAACTGGCCTATAGTTTCCTTTTCTCTGCCCCTCTTCCTTCTTGAAGAATTACCTGGAACCATTCCAGAACCTACTGATTCTTGAAAGATCAGTACTAATGCATCCACAATCTCTTCAGCCACTCTGGGGTGTACACCATCTGGTCCAGGTGACTTACCCACCTTCAGACCTTTCAGTTTCTCAAGAACCTTCTCTCTAGTTATGGTAACTTCACACATTTCATGTCCCCAACACCTGGAACTTCCACCAGACTGCTAGTGTCTTCCACAGTGAAGGTTGCTGCAAAATACTTATTCAGTTCATCCATTATTTCATTGTTCCCCATTACCGTCTCTCCAGCATCGTTTTCCAGTGGTCCAATATCCACTCTTACTTTTCGTTAATATTTTATGTATCTGTAGAAACTTTTGGTATCCTCTTTAATGTTATTGGATAGCTTTCCTTTGTATTCCATCTGTATCTAAATGACATTTTAGTTGGCTTCTGTTGATTTTTAAAAGCTTTCCAATCCTCTGACTTCCCAGTGATATTTGGTTTATTACATGCCCTCTCTTTGGCTTTTATGTTGGCTTTGAATTCTCTTGTCAGTCATAGTTGTGTCATCTTTCCTTTAGAATACTTCTTCCTCTTTGGGATGTATATATCCTGTGCCTTCCAATTGCTTCCAGAAATTCCAACCATTGTGGTTCTGCTGTCATCTCTGCCAGTGTTCTGGTATGGGTAGTAATCCTGAGATCACAACCCTGGAGGTCCTGCCCTTTAACTTGGTACCTCATTCCCTATGCAGAACCTCGACACTTGTCCTACCTATAACATTGGTACCTACATGGACTATGGTCTCTGGCTGTTTACCCTCCTACTTAAGAATGCTGAGGACTCAATCTGAGATATCCCAGACCCTGGTGCCAAACTAACGTGCAGGTAATTAGGACGGCAAATAGTCTTGCACTCCTAATTGTATAAGGTTTCAGTGAGACGTCATGGAGTCATACAGCATAGAAACAGGCCTAACCTGTCAATGCCATCCAACCAAGTCCCATTTGTCTGTGTTTGGCCAATATGTTCCTAGGTCTTTACTTTCCATGTACCTGTACAAATGTGTATTAAACACAATTATTGTATCTGCTTCTACAGCTTCCTCAGACGGTTTATTCCATCTGCCTGAAACAGTAACCCCCGTGGTCTCATTTCAGCCTTTCCCCTCTCATCTTAAACTTATGTTCTCTAGCTTTAGACTTTCCTTCTCTTGCAAAAAAGACTGTGACCATTCACCTTATATACACCCCTTAGAAATTTATATGCCTCTATTATGTCACCTCTCCAGGGAAAATAGTCAAAGTATCTAGCCTCTCCTTATAACTCAGTATTGGCCACATCTTTGTTAATCTTTTCTGGTCCCTTTCCATCTTAATGGCATCCTTCCTATAGCCAAGTGACCAGAGTCTCACCAATTGTAACATTTGAAGTACTGTGTGTAGCTTTGTTTTCCATAGTTGTAGGAAGATCAGCCTACCCAGATTCAGTGCAGTGTTGATTATTCAGGGTGAGTCTCAAAGAGTCACAGAGCACTACAGCACAGAAACAGGCCCTTTGGCCCATCTAGTCCATGCTGAAATGTTGTTCTGCCTACTGCCAATGACCTGTACCAGGACCATAGCCCTCCATACCCCTTCCATCCATGTTCTTATCTAAACTTTTCTTCAATATTGCAATCAAACCCACATCCACCATTTCTGCAGACAGCTTGTATTCACACTCTCAGCACCCTCTGAGTGAAGAAGTTCCCCCTCAGGTTCCTCTTCAACATTTCACCTTTAACCTATAACCACTAATTCTTCATTCACCCAACCTCAGTGGGAAAGGCCTGCTTGCATTAATCTTATTTATGCCTTCATAATTTTGTATGTCTCCATCAAATCTCCTACGCTTCGGAAATAAAGTCCTACATATTCAATGTTTCCCTATAACTCAGATACTCAAGTCCCAGGAATGTCCTTGTAAACTTTCCCTGTAGTCTTTAGAACCATAGAACCATAGAATATTACAGCACATTTCAGTTCTATTGATATCTTTCCTCTAGGTAGGTGACCAGAACCACGCACTGTGCTCCAAATTCGGTTTCATCAAATTCTTATACAACTTCAACATAACATCCCAACTCCTCTACTCAGCACTTTGATTGATGAAGGCCAATGTGCCAAAAAATTTTTCTATGACCCTATCAACATGTGACACCACTTTCTAGAAATTATAAGCCTATCATAATTTGTAAATTATGATGACACTTTCAAGGAATTCTGGGGATGAGGAGGTTGGTTACCTTTGGTGTAGATATTGAGTAAGATCAATCTTTGCTTGTGTGATTTCAGAAGAATAGATGCAGATATGAGTGGGAATGATATGGGAGATACAGAGGTTCTTCCTCAGTAGAGGGAATCTTGAATAGGAAGGATGGACATTCATGGTAGTCTCAAAGTCAGAGGTTAACTAAATGTAGGTGAGCTGAAAGGAAAATTCCAGTAAAATTTTGAAATTCTCAATTATACTCCATCCTTGGATGTATTCAATGAGTGATTTTCAGAAACAAAGGGAATTAGAATGGAGATTAGGTACAAGGCTAATATCTTATTCAGTGGGTGTGAGGAGCTGTATGTGTCACTGCTTCTTCCATTTCTTATGTTCAGAAATGTCATATTCTAAACATTTCTTACATTAAGAATAGAACAATATTAGCAGGAGGAGTGGGAATTGGCCACCTAACCTGGTCCACCATTCATCAGGGTCATAGCAGATTTTTCATTGATTTGTATTCTGGATGAATACTGCCCTGCAAGGTAGAAAATTCCAAAGGTTTACCATCTTCAGAGTGAAGAAATTTCTATTTTCCTCATTGATAACCAGTTTCCCTCTCTTGTTCTGAAGCCAAGGCCTCTGGTCCTAGATTCCACAGGCCCAAGGAGGCCCTACACAAACTTCGTAAATTACATTAAGACCTCTTCTCATTCTTGGCATCATCTGCTGTTTCTGTGAGGGCTCAACCATCTGATGGTGCATTCTGAAAGAGCAGCAAGGCAATTCCTTCCAGCACCCTGGCCATTATTTATTCCCTCAAATATCACTGCCACAGCAAGTTACAGGTTTCCCCCGCCATCCGAAGGTAGAGCGTTCCTATGAAACGGTTCGTAAGCCGAAATGTCGTAAAGCGAAGAAGCAATTACCATTTATTTATATGGGAAAATTTTGTGAGCGTTCGCAGACCCAAAAATAACCTACCAAATCATGCCAAATAACACATAAAACCTAAAATAACAGTAACACATAGTAAAAGCAGGAATGATATGATAAATACACAGCCTATATAAAGTAGAAATACTTTTCCACAATCATTACTGCACTGTTCTCTGTAGCGAAAGTCTTACGCAAGCGCCGTCGGCAGAAATCTCACGCAAGTGCTCTCGGCAGAAACACGGCGCAAGCGCTCTCCAGTAACCTTTAAGCTATGAAGCTGCCAAATCATACCAAATAACACGTAAAAATACACAGCCGATATAAAGTAGAAATAATGTATGTACAGTGTAGTATCACTTACTGGAATCGGGAAGACAGCGCCGAGCACACTGATGATGGTGTGTTACACTGAGTCGTCGGAGGTTAGGGTGGTGCAGTGGCCCCCACCCTCCAGGCCACCGACAGATACCGAACCGTGAAGAATGCAGAGGTCCAGCGGTAACCGGGAGGCATCCAGCACATCATTAAGAAAAAAGCCGAAATAAACATGCTAATTAATTAGGTGCTGTCCGGCACGTAATTGTCGGCCTAGATCAGTGCCGATTGCCGATTGCATCGCCTTTGATCTGGGCTGATGTTTAAGTGTGGGGCGGCACCTAATTAATTAGCATGTCTATTTCGGCTTTTTTCTTAAAGATGTGCTGTGTGCCTCCCGGCTACTGCTGCATTCTACACAAATCGATATGGTATCTGTCCGCGGCCTGGGTGTTGGGGTGGTGGGACACTGGGGTGTCATCTCATCATCTATTTCCATTAGAGCAGGCAGCTCATCTTCTCCTATGACTGCCCGCCTCGATGTCAAAGGTCAAGGTTCGTCGTCTGCTGTGGCTGATGTGGAAGGCTTGCTTGACTGCTGAGCCTCGCGCATTTTTCTATCACACAGTTCTTTGTAAGGTCTCAAACCATGCTGCAAATATCTCCTAAACCTACGTACCCTTTCAAAATTAAAGTCATACTTATCATTGCAGCAAAGATCTCACACAGTTGCTTCACGTTCATTTCGCTACTGCATTCGGTTTCGATTGTTATCCTTTCCTCTTCCAATTGCACCAGCTCTTCATCTATCAGTTCTTGGTCATGGGATGCCAAAACCTTTTCAACATCATGTTTGTCAGCTTCCACAAGCCAAACTCACTTTGTCCTTACTTCGTTCACCACGATCGAAACGCTTAATTATGTCTAGTTTTACGCTGTGTAACACCCTTACGAGCTCTTTTAGGCTTTTCGGACACCATAGAACTCATCTTGCAAATGGCTGCTTGGGGCGCCTGCTGCCTTTTATCGCGCGTTGAATTTTTTATCGCGTGCTGCTTTTTTTTCGTAACAGTGAAAACACCTTCTGAAAGCGAGAACAGGGTACTAATGTAGGTCTTTCGTAACAGTGAGGTTTCGTAAAGCGAACGTTCGAAAAGCGGGGGACACCTGTATTGGGTCATTGCAAGATCTTTCTCTGAAAATTTGCAGAAGTACGCCTCTGCACTATACCTTCAAAGCCAAATATGCTTCTAAAAAGAAGGGGTATGTGCAGGAATTTGCTAGATTTTGGACAAATAGGATCATTAAAGATTGGCTTTATTTGTTATATGCACATCAAAGCAGGTAGTGAATTGTGTCCAATCACGAAGAAGAAAAAATCTGCATATGCTGGAAATCCAAGTAACACACACAAAATGCTAGAGGAACTCAGCAGGTCAGACAGTGTCTATGGAAAAGAGTACAATCAACTGTTTACTTTTTTCCATAGATGCTGCCTAGCCTGCCAAGTTCCTCCAGTATTTTTTGTCTGTTGAGGGAATTGTGTCACTTGCTTCAAATCAAATCAGCAAGGATTGTGCTGGACAGCTCGCAAGTGTTGCCACACTTCCAGTGCTAACATAGCATGCCCACTACTCACTAACCTTAACTGTATGTATTTGGAATGTGGGAGGAAACCCATGTGGTCACAGGCAGAACATACAAACTCCTTACAGACAGTGGTGGGAATTGAACCCCATTCACTGATCATTGACTGACACTGCAAAGCAATGCACTTCCGTGCCGCCTGTGTTTACAGTTTGGGTGTGAGAGTCTGCATGGTCAGTAGTTACTGTGGAAGAGTGCACGCTTAACACATGCCCCTGGAATGCTGCGACATGAATTCCATCCTGTACTCTGACCTGACTGCTTTGTGATGTATATTTAGAGCCACACTTTGCATGCCTGGGCCTGAGGCTAGCTTACAGCACACAACTCGCTTGGGCATTGTGGAAATAATTCCAGCAGCAGAAAGCAGAATGAAGAGAAGCAGCCTGAGGTCTGGGGATCCACATCAGACTCAGTGCTCAACACTTCTTCTCATTTATTATAAGGCTTGTCTCCAAGGAATAAAAATTTTGGAGAAGTCAGTTTGCTGGTAAACGTGTGGTTTAGTCCAAGCCTCCTGTTGTTCCTATTCCAATCAAGGACTCAAAAAGGACCAAATTTTCCACTCTGCAGCCTCAGCTGTGTGTAATACTTATGGACTGATTATCTGCCCAAAGGCACAGAAATGGAACAGACAGCCTCGTGTTTTAGAATTTAAACTACTTTGTCAAAAAACAAATCTGTTTTCTACAGACATTGCTGGTCTAATCAGTTAATGATCCTTGATATATTGATCTTACTGTGGCCGCCTACCCAAAACCACTCAGAAAATCTCAAATGGGTAAGAAAATGCTGGACGTGTTCAGCAGGTTAAGCAGCATATGTGTAGGGATAAACTAAGGTAACGTTTCAGGTCGATGATCTTTCATTAGAATGCATACTTGTTTCTTTTCTAGTTCTTGGACCTTCAGTAGCGTGATGCAAAGTCCTACTTATGCAGTAATATGTCACTAAATTAATTGTTCCTGTGCTTCGGAAGCAACCATTTAACCTTAATGGATTCCATGATGGATTATACTCCATATAATCCTCTCCTTCCCACCCCACTTCATTGAATTCTGTCAGATTTACTTTTTGTTCTTTTCCCTTGCAAAATGGTTGTAGTTTAGAAATAGGGAAGTATTGTGCTATCATGGAAAACTATGTACAGTTTTGGTCCCCATATCCAGGAAAGTATATAATAGCATTTGAGACGGTACAAATATGATTCACCAGACTACCTTCTGGGATGAGAGTGTTGTCCTTTCGATAGAGGCTCAACGGTTGGATCTGTATTTCTTGAAGTTTAAAAGAATGAAGGGTGATCTGGTTGAAGCACATAAGGGGCATTGGAATAGATGTTAAACTGTTCTTATGAGTGGGAGAATCTTAAACAGAATGAGATTGTTTCATGATAAGGGGCAGGTCATTTAAAACAAAATATATAGAAATTTCTTTTCATAGAGAGTGATGAATCTCTGGAGTTCTCTGCCTTCGACAATTTTGGAAGCTAGCACATTAGTAGCATGAGATTTTTTTTTGAAAGATCAGAGGATTGAAGATGATGGGTCTGTGGCAGAAAGGAAGAAAATGCTTGAGTTATGCCATATTCAATGGCAGGACAAGTTTGAAGGACTGATATCCTATTTCAGTTACTATTTTCCTGTGTCCTTTATGTATTATCCCCTTCAATACATCCATTCTATTTGCTTCCCTTGTGGTAGCCCTTTCATTAATTCACCCCTCAGCCTTCTCTTTCATTGAGGTTTGACTTTTGCAGTAATCCACAGATTATTCCAGTTGCTTCAGAACATGAACGAAGATTCTGAGTTGACCTACCAGAGAAGAAATATTGTATTACCAGAAATATCATCACATTAATTCAGATTCTGATTGATTTTCTTTATTTAATATATATTGAAGTTATCAATGACAGAAAGAACAAGACCATTATTCCTGGTGCTCTGGCCAATGATTACTCCTCAGTCAGTGGCTCTGTGCAACAGTTACTCTTCATTCTTCAAATTGGAATGGAATTTTCCATAGGTGTTTTATTAAGTGTAATATTGAGTAAATGAAAATTTCTAGTATGTGGAAACTTTGGGGACTTTTCTCCATTTTACCTCCTCCACCAAACACATGTAAAGTGCAAATAGACATGGGCCTTTTCACGACATGAATAACAAGGCAAATCAGAGCACAATGCACTGCACTCCAGTGAAACAGATCCAGCAATTGTTGGCAGTCTTTCTGTCATATGGGGAGCTTTATCAGGTGTCCCAAGTTGAAGTGTGTTAAGAGGACAAAGGCCAATATGATCATCTGTTTCTACTCTTCACGGGTGAAAACCCCGATGGGACTGTGAGTTTCTGCCAACCACAGAGGTGGTATTTCAAACTATACTACAGAGAGTGAAGTACCAGCAGTAACAAATCTGAGAGTAAGAATCCCATCCAAAGACATTACCAAGAAATCCATCATCATTCAGTAGGACTGGATGTTGCAGGTCATATCCTTCCAATCTCTCCAGCTCCATAATGATCTTTCGAAATTTGTAATCCTCCAGTTCTGTTGATCACACAGAAGTTTAATTGGTCCCCAATAGTGGCTGATTCATCAGTTGCCAAGGGCTGGATTCTGAGATTCATTTCGTAAAGCTCTCCACCCCTTTGCTTCTCTTTCCATCTTAAATTCAATTATTAAACCCTACACCTTCAACCTACTTCTGGACAAAAGGCTCAGTGTCTCTCTGTGTGACTGTGCAACAAAGTTCATCTGATACCTCTGCAAAGCACCATGCAATATTTGATGAAATTGATTTAAATTGTCATTGTTTTTTAATGTACCCAACTTCTTTGCATATTAGATCCATAGCTGTACTGAGCACTATGACCTGAGGTGGTTCAAGCCACCCCCACCCCCACCAACCCCCCCCCCACACACACACACACCCTTCAGAGTAACATGAAGAACTGTCATGCAAGTTGTGAAAGAGAACTGCATCATACAGGTTTTCCAAGAAGTAAAAAGGGAAAATTGGGACGAAGAAATTCTCAGGGAAGATGCCATTTCCTGTTTTACAGATAATAGTTTGCACTTCCCCTGAATACAATGTCATTTCTTCCTGTCTCCCTAGCCCTCCATTTTGTCATAGTAAATGTATCTGCAGGGTCTTTTATTCATAAATGAGTGACTGGATTAACCACAGTAACGAGGCAGATACCCCAGGATTGTAGAACGTTTTCCAACTCCGCAGATGAAAAATGACTTTACTGAAAGCAGGATTTGTTTTCCTAAAGTAAGATTAACGGCCCGTTTCCAATGTAACCTGCTGTCTTCAGTTACTGGAGTACAGTCCAGTTGGATTGGGGCTATCATCTGGAAGGTTTTATTAGTATAATCTATTGTGGCTCCTGTAGCTAGCTGCCTGAAATAGCTCTTCTAAGCACAAAACAGGAGCAGCCATTATTTTGTGTACATAAAAGTTTATGGACTCATTATTAATTTTATTACTAATTGAAATATTTAATGAAAGTAGTACATGAATAATTTAATTCCTCATTAGCCAAACAAAGGTTGTATCAGCACCGTTGAGCTGATTAAAGAGAGAGACATATGTCCGTATTCAGTCCTCACTTCCTGGCATGTGGAACTCTAGGAAGAAGCATTCCTGTTGTTTCCTCCGTTGCTTATTCATTTAATTCAGGGCCCTGTCCAACGATGCTGACCACACCACAGGAATCTGAAAAAAGATAATCAGTACAATTAAAATTATTTTATGGGACATTGACAGCACCAATGCTCAGGAATGGAAAAGGCAACAGAAAGTAATGGATACAGCCTAGTCCATCGCAGGCAAAGCCCTCCCCACCATTGAATACATTTATATGGATCACTGCCACAAGAAAGCAGCATCCATCATCGAGGACCCTCACCATCCAGGCCATCTCTCTTCTTGCATTACCATTGGGTAGGAGATACAAAAGCCTTAGATACCACACCACCAGGTTCAGGAAGCATTATTACCCTTCTAACATCAGGCTCCTAAACTGGCTTGGATAACTTCAATCACCACTATTCTGAACTGATTCTATAACTGACTCACTATCAAAGAGAATTTACAATTCTTGTTCTCCGTATTCATTTTTATTTGCACAGTTTGTCTTCTTTTGCATATTGGCTGTTTGTCAGTCTTAGTTCTTCATGTTTAGTTCTTCATAACTTCTACTGTATTTCCTTATTTCCAGTAAATGCCTGCAAGAAAATGAATCTCAAGGTGGTATATGATAACATATATGTACTTTGATCATAAAATTACTTTGAATTCTGAACATTTGCTAACTACCCTTGATAAGATCTTCTACAACTGGGTAGGTTCCTTGGTTTTCTCAGAGGGTAGTGAAGATTCAAGCACTTTGCACTGGGTCTGAGATCACATGCTCTGTGGACCAGATCACTCACAGTCTCTCCCAGATCACCATTCACAGCACTGAGACATGGATTAGACTGAGTCACTTCAGCTAGTCAGGCTGTGTCATTCAAATCCCTGGCACCATGCGGCCAAATGAACATTTAATATCAAGATCTGACCTTAGACCAAAAGGTCATAAGACAGGAGGAAGCATTCATATCACAGGAGGTTGTTATGGCCTGGAATGTATGAATGTATTACCTGAAATGATGAAGGAAGAAAATTAACTAGTAATGTGAAAATATTTGAAAGAGAGGTTTTTACGGGGCTACAGGAATTTACTGGAAAGAGACATCAATTATAGGCAGTTGCACAAAAGAGCTGGAACATATTGGAAGGGATAGGTAACATCATCCACTCCTGTACCAAACTGTAATAAAAAAAACAGAAAATGCTGTAAATGTTCAGTGGGCTAGGCAACAGCTGAAAGAGAAAAAGGGGGAAAATATGCATAGTGCTGTGGAAATACAATCATCACACAGGCATCAATGGTTGAAGTAAGCTCTCAACACTATCTTACTGAGGGCAATTGGAGATGGGTAATGAATGCTGGCCATGCGGGTAATGCCCACATTTGTCAATAAACAAACATTTTTTTAAAACAATACACATAATGATCAATATACTCTGCCATTTGTAGCCATCTGGTACATTGACAAAATAATGAATCCAATGTGCACTCAGTGGCTGCTTTATTAGGTACACCTGTACACCTGCTCATTCATACAAATTATCTAATCATCCAATCATGTGGCAGCAACTCAGAGCATGCAGACATGGTCAAGAGATTCAGTTGTTGTTCAGACAAAATATCAGAATGGGAAAGAAATGTGATCTACAGAGCATATAAAAAGTATTCACCCTCCTTGGAAGTTTTCATAGAAACATAGAAAACCTACAGCACAATACAGGCCCTTCAGCCCTCATAGCTGTGCCAAACACGTTCCTACCTTAGAAATTACCTAGGGTTACCCATAGCCCTCTATTTTTCTAAGCTCCATGCACCTATCCAGGAGTCTCTTAAAAGACCCTATTGGTTCCGCCTCCACCACCGTCACCGGCAGCCCAGTCCACACCCTCACCACTCTCTGTGTAAAAATACAGGTACCTGACATCTCCTCTGTATCTACCTCCAAGCACCTTAAAACTATGCCCTCGTGTTAGACATTTCAGCCCTGGGAAAAAGCCTCTGACTATCCATACGATCAATGCCTCTCATCATCTTATACACCTCTATCAGGTCACTTCTCATCCTCCATCACTCCAAGGAAAAAAGGCCGAGTTCACTCAAACTATTCTCATAAGGCATTGCTCCCCAATTCAGGCAACATCCTTGTTAATCTCCTCTGCACCCTTCCTATGACTTCCACATCCTTCCTGTAGTGAGGCGAACAGAACTGAGTACAGTACTCGAAGTGGGGTCTGACCAGGGTCCTATATAGCTACAAAATTAACCTCTCGGCTCTTAAACTCAATCCCACAGTTGATGAAGGCCAATGCACCGTATGCCTTCTTAACTACAGAGTCAACCTGCGCAGCAGCTTTGAGGGTCCTATGGACTCGGACCCCAAGATCCCTCTGATCCTCCACACTGCCAAGAGTCTTACCATTAATACTATATTCTGCCATCATATTTGACATACCGAAATGAACCACTTCACACTTATCTGGGTTGAACTCCATCTGCCACTTCTCAGCCCTGTTTTACATCCTATCAATGTCCCACTATAACCTCTGACAGCCCTCCACACTATCCACAACATGGCCAAACTTAGTGTCATCAGCAAATTTACTAACACATCCCTCCACTTCCTCATCCAGGTCATTTATAAAAATCACAAAGAGTAAGGGTCCCAGAACAGATCCCTGAGGCACACCACTGGTCACCGGCCTCCATGCAGAATATGACCCATCTACTACCACTCTTTGCCTTCTGTGGGCAAGCCAGTTCTGGATCCACAAAGCAATGTCCCCTTGGATCCCATGCCTCCTTACTTTGTCAATATACCTTGCATGGGGTACCTTATCAAATGCCTTGCTGAAATCCATATACATTACACCTACTGCTCTACCTTCATCAATGTGTTAGTCACATCGTCAAAAAATTCAATCAGGCTCATAAGGCACGACCTGCCTTTGACAAAGCAGGTTTTATTATTTTACAGCATTGAATCACAGTGGATTTAATCTGGCTGTTTTGACACTGGTCAACAGAAAAGACTCTTTTGTGTCAAAGTGAAAACAGATATCTGCAAAATGATCTAAGTTAATTACAAACATAAAGCACAAAAACTTCCGGGGGGGGGGGGGTGAATATTTTTTATAAACACTGTAAGTTATTTAGACCATGGAATGATTGTTGGTGATAGATGGGGTGGTTTGAGTATCTCAGAAACTGCTGATCTCCTGTGCAGAAGGGCATCTCTGAATGAACAACACATTGAACCATGAAGTGGATGGGCTACAGCAGCAGAAGACCATGAACATACACTCAGTGGCCACTTTATTAGGTGCTGGAGGTATCTGATAAAGGGGCCACTGAGTGGATATTCATTTAGTTATAAACACTGAAATCAGCTTATGGAAACAAAATGCTGGAAATATTCAACAGTCTTTATGTTTCTTTCTGTGAATGCCCTCATTAACTCATCAACTAGATGACGACATCAATAACTTCTCCATGGTAAGCTAGCCTCACCCTATGGAGAAGTTCCATATGTTCTCTCCATACTCACTGGCCAACATGATTGGCATGGTCGAGTTAGGCCGAAGGGTTTGTTTCCCTGCTGTATGACTCTGACTCTATCTCTCCCTTCAAGCTCAATGCAAAATAAATATAAATTGTGTTTTCCCTGTTCCGAGTTCTGATGAAGGATCCATTACTGGAAATGTGATTCTGTTTCTCTTTCCACAGCCGATGTCTGACCACTGTTTTCTATTTTCATTTCAGTTTTTCGGTGTCTGCCCTTTCTGATTTTTGTTCACTAAAATTAATTTTCACTGTAATGGTCACAGCATTGTTTTGTAGCCTCACCATCAACTTGACTGTGGTCTGGTACTCACATAGAGTGAACTGTTGTATATTTTTTCATCTTTTATCCAGTCCCAGCTATGATTACTTCCCACCCCAACACCACCATCGCCATCAAGGGCCAGAACAAGGAGCTTAACTGCACAGCCCGTGGAGAACGGCCCATCATCATTCGCTGGGAGAAGGAGGACACAGTGATTGATCCAGACAGAATGTTCCGATACTCAGTGGCTACCAAGGACAATGGGGAAGAGGTTGTCTCCACCCTGAAGGTAGGTTATCGATGATTTATTCATTCAATTGGGCTGATAAATGGTGCAGCCCACAACACCAGAGACCTGGGTTCAATCCTGACCTCAGGTGCTGGCTGTGAGAAGTTTGCACATTCTTCCTGTGAGTTTGCGGGGTTTCCTCTGGGTGCTGGATTCTCCCACATTCCCAAAATATGAGGGTTAGTAGATTATTTATTTAGAGATACAGTGCAGAACAGGCCCTTCTGGCCCGATGAGCCGCACTGTCCAGCGACCGACTGATTTAATCCTAGCCTAATCACAGGACAATTTACAATGATCAACTAATCTACTAAACAGTACATCTTTGGACTGTGGGAGGAAACCAGAGCACCCAGAGGAAACACATATGCTCACAGGAAGAACATATGAACTTCTTACAGACGGCATTAAAATTGAATTCTGAACGAGCTGTAATAGCATCGTGCTAACCATTACACTCCCACTGCGCCCCATTAGTTCAGATTAGTTGGACACTGCAAATTTTCCGTTGTGTGTGGGTGAGTGGTAAAGTCTGGATGAAGTTGATAGAATGCAGCGAGGGGAGGATTAATGTAGGATTAGTGTACATGGTGGTTGATGGTCAGCACAGATTCGCTGGGTTGAAGGGCCTGTTTCTGTGGTATATCTCTGAATCCTTAATGACAGGCTGGTGGAGAAAATGTTTCTGTCTTTTGAGAGAAGTTCAGAACAAGGCACTGTGGAGATATAATGGCCGTTAATAAATCTGATGAGGAATTTTGAAGAAATGTCTTTACACAGAGATTGATCAAAATTGTGAATGTAGTAGTTGATAAACCAAGGCAAAGCCTGATGTGTGAGGGCGAAAGGTGTCACTTAAAAGAGAGTAACAGGAGTAGGCTGGGATGGAGTGATAAGTGAAGATGAAATGGTTGAATGACAGTATTAATAGTCAATGTTCAGGCCAAGACCCTTCATCAAGATTGGAAAGGAAGGGGGAAGAAGCCAGAATAAGAAGGTGGTGGGAAGCTTGCTGAGTTCCTCCAGCATTTTGTATGTATTGTTCAAAATTTCCACCATTTGCAGGATCAGTAGTGCTTATTGCTTAATACTTGCTGCCTGTAAGAGTCAAGGGCCATCAGCTGAGGAAATTGATGACCCACAGATTTTTCATAGATCATCAGAACTTCAGCTCCAGCTTAATCAACAATTTTCTTCCTCAAGTTGCCGAGTCAGATTAAAACTGAATAATGAACAATGAACACCAAGTGAGAAATATCTCAGCGCTGATTAGGTTTAATCCCAAAGCTTTAGCCAAAGGAAGGGTAGGTTGGGGAAGGGGGTCTCTGACTGAAGAAGAATTGATCACATTAAATGTTTAATTTAAATGCTCTATCTTTGATGCTGTTTTGCTTCAAGTCTCCTATTAAAATCAAATCTATTTTATATAATTTTAAAGGGGATCATATCTCAGCATTTACAGCCACCTTGACATTTATATTTTAAGATATGAAGTTGCATAGTTTTAACCTTGAGACATTATAAGTATGCAAGGTTCTCTATGTAAATTTCTTTAAAAGTTTATAACCAAATTAGATATTCATTTCTGCCAGTGTTCTGGATGACAACTGTGCTAAAGGACAGAGGGATTTCTGCATTACATGAATTACAAAATTTGAGGATGTCTTATGGGTGGAACGATGCTGTAGGAACATGGACAACAGAGTAACATTGCATCTCACAGTTCCAGAAACCAGGATTCAATCCTAACCACTGGCGTTGCACTCACATGTTCTCCCAGTGACTGGTGGGTGTCCTCTGGGTGCTTAAATTTCCTCCTACACCAAAAAATGCTAGGTTAATTAGCAAAAGTAATTTTTCCCATGGTGAGTGACTGAAGAATTGGATGGGGATTGATTGGCTTGTATGTGAGAATAGGTTGTGGGAAGTAAGTGGTGAAGTGGTGCAATGAGAAGATGAGTGTGTTCTGATAGCCGGCGTAGACTAGATGGGCTGAAAGGCTCCCTTCTCTGCCATATGGAAATATGAGAATTCCAAGGCAGAATACCTTAAAAGTGGTCCCTCTTGAGGCTCATGGAGATTACGTGGAACACCATGGTCCACACAACTCTAACCTGAAGCAGCAGTGAGAAAAATACTTCTGCTTTCGCAAAGAATGGTGTTTTGTTGGAACAGGAGTAGTAGTAAGTATAGGAACTGTTATGCATGAGTCTCTGTGATAAACTATAAAAATGTGGGTTCACATTGAGAAATGAAAGGCTCCAATAGAAGTGATAATGTGAGTGGAAGAAAATGGTTGTAACTTGTGCTAAAAGGTGACTATCAAAATATAAAATTATGCGGGTGGGATGGACTGTCACCATACATTTTTCCATCCATTTTGCATTAATCTTCACTGTGGAAGACACAAGTAGTATGCCAGATGTTGAAGGGTGTGAGGGAAGAGAAGTGCGTGCAGTTACAATTACAAGGGAGAATGTGCTCAAAAAGCTGAAAGACCTAAGGGTACATAGTTACCCGGACCAGATGAATTGTACCCTAGGGTTCTGAAAGAGGTAGTGGTAGAGATTGTGGAGGCATTATTAGTGATCTTTCAAAAATCATTGGATTCTGGCATGATGCCAGAGGACTGAAAAATTGCAAATGTCACTCCACTCTTTAAGAAAGGAGGAATACAGCAGAAAGGAAATTATAGACCAGTTAGACTGACCTCAGTGGTTGGGAAGATGTTGGAGTCAATTGTTAAGGATGAGGTGATGGAGTACTTGGTGACACAGGACAAGATAGAACAAAGTCAGCATGGTTTCCTTAAGGGAAAATCTTGCCTGACGAACCTGTTGGAATTCTTTGAGGAGATTAACGTAGGATAGATAAAGGGGATGCAGTGTATATTGCATATTTGGACTTTCAGAAAGCCTTTGACAAGGTGCCACACATGAGGCTGCTTATCAAGTTAAGAGTCCATGGTATTACAAGAAAGTTACTGGCTTGGCTAGTGATTGGCTGATTGATAGCAGGCAGTGAGTAGGAATGAAAGGATCCTTTTCTGGTTGGCTGCCAGTGACTAATGGTGTTCCGCAGTAGTCAGTGTTGGGACCACTTCTTTTTGTGCTTTATGTAAATGATTTAGATGATGGAATAGATGGCTTTGTTGCCAAGTTTGCAGATGATACGAAGACTGTTGGAGCGGCAGGTAGTGTTGAGGAAACAGGTAGGCTGCAGAAGGATTAGACAGATTAGTGGAATGGGCAAGAAAGTGGCAAATGAAATACAATGTTGGAAAATGCATGGTCATGCACTTTGGTAGAAGAAATAAATGTGCAGACTATTTTCTAAATGGGGAGAAAATCCAAAAGTCTAAGATACATAGGGACTTACAGGTAGAGTCAGTGGTGAAGAAAGCAATTGCAAGAAGCCTAGACTACAAGAGCAGGGGTGTGATGCTGAGTCTTTATAAGGCACTGGCGAGGCCTCACCTTGAGTATTGTGAACAGTTTTGGGCCCCTCATCTTAGAAAAGATGTGCTGGTATTGGAGAAGGTTCAGAACAGGTTCACAAGGATGATTCTGGGAACGAAAGGGTTATCATAGGAGCAGCATTTGACTGCTTTGGGTCTGTATTCATTGGAATTCAGAAGGATGAGGGGGGTTCTCATTGAAACTTTTTGAATGTTGAAAGGCCTAGACAGAGTAGATGTAGAAAAGATGTTTCCCATGGTGGGGAGAGCCCAGGTCAAGACGGCACAGCCTCAGAATAGAGGGGAGTCCACTTAAAACAAAGATGCGGAGAAATTTCTTTAACCAGAGGGAGGTGAATATGTGGAATCTATTACCACAGACAGCTGTGGAGGCCAGGTCATTGGGTGTATTTAAGGCAGAGCTTGATAGGTTTTTGATTGGATATGACATCGAAGACTACGGGGAGTGGAGCTGAGGAAGGGATGGCGGAGCAGACTTGATGGACCAAATTGCCTAATTCTGCTCCTATGTTCTTTGGCCTTATGGTCATTTATTCTTCCATTTCTGTTGGGTTTGTCTTAGTGTGGTGACGAGGCACATGCTAACTAAAGTTCTGTTCTGTCATGACGGTTAATTAGATCTGTTTTGTTTGAAGGACAATATCAAGATAACAGTAATTTAAATGTGAAGTGCCTGGCTCAGTATTAAAAAGAGAAATGCATGCAGAAAATACAAAAGCCCAAAAGCATGTACTATCAGGCTCAAGGACAACTTCTGTACTGCTGTTAGCAGACTCTTGAATGGACCTCAATAAGATGGACTTTTGACCTCACAATCTACCTTGTTACGATCTTGCACATTATAATTTTTCTGCACTGCACTTTTTCCCATTCTCTCTTCTCCCCTCTCCCATTTGACAGAAGATACAAAAGCCTGAAAGCATGTACTAGCTGGCTCAAGAACAGCTTCTATCCCACTGTTAGCAGGCTCTTGAATGGACCCGAATAAGATTGACTTGTGACCTCACAATTTACTTCGTTATTATCTTGCACTTTATTGCCTACTTGCACTGCACTTTTTGGTAGCTTTTACACTTTATTCTGCATTGTTATTGTTTTACTTATTCTACTTCAATGCACTGTGTAATGATTTGATCTGCATGAACAGTATTCAAGATGAGCTTTTCACTGTATCTTGGTACAGTGATAATAATAAACCAATTCCAATACCAAAATATATTCAGTGGCCACTTTGTTAGGTACATCTGCACACCTGCTCGTTAATGCAAATATTTAATCAACCAATCATGTGGCAGCCACTCAATTCTTAAAAGCATGCAGACATGGTCAAAAGGTTTAATTGTTCAGACGAAATATCAGAGTGGGGAAGAAATATAATCTGAGTTACTTTCACTGTGGAATGATTGTTGGTGTCAGATGGGGTGGTTTGAGTATCTCAGAAGCAGATGATCTCCTGGGATTTCCGCACATTTCCATAGGACACTCAAAGCTGCTGACTCTGTGGTTAAGAAGGCATATGGTGTATTGGCCTTCATCAATCGTGGGATTGAGTTTAAGAGCTGAGAGGTAATGTTGCAGCTATACAGGACCCTGGTCAGACCCCACTTGGAGTACTGTGCTCAGTTCTGGTCGCCTCACTACAGGAAGGACATGGAGACCATAGAAAGGGTGCAGAGGAGATTTACAAGGATGTTGCTTGGATTGGGGAGCATGCCTTATGAGAATAGGTTGAGTGAACTTGGCCTTTTCTCCTTGGAGTGACAGAGGATGAGATGTGACTTGATAGAGGTGTATAAGATGATGAGAGGCATAGATCGTGTGGATAGTCAGAGGCTTTTTTCCCAGGGCTGAAATGGCAAGCACAAGAGGGCATAGTTTTAAGGTGCTTAGAAGTAGGTACAGAGGAGATGTCAGGGGTAAGTTTTTTACGCAGAGTTGTGAGTGTGTGGAATGGATTGCCAGCAGCGGTAGTGGAGGCGGAAACGATAGGGTCTTTTAAGAGACCCCTGGATAGGTACATGGAGCTTATAAAAATAGAGGGCTATGGGTAAGCCTAGGTAGTTCTAAGGTAGGGACATGTTTGGCAGAGCTTTGTGGGCCGAAGGGCCTGCATTGTGCTGTATGTTTTCTATGTTTCTATATAACAGTCTTTATAGAGAATGGTGTGAAAAACAAAAAAAAACCATCTAGTGAGCAGCAGTTCTGTGGGTGAAAATGCCTTGTTAAGGAGAGAAGTCAGAGGAGAATGACCAGATCGGTTCAAACTGACAGGATGACAACATTTACTCAAGTAACCACATTTTGCAACAGTGGTGTGCAGAAGAGCATGCCTGAACGCACAACATATTGAACTTTGAAGTGGATGGACTACAGCAGCATAAGACCACGAACACACAGAAATACATTCAGTGGCCACATTATTATGCACTTTCATCTATATCTGATAAGGTGGCCACTAGTATAGTTGTAGGCATTCAGCAGATTTTACAACATCTGTGGAGAGAGAAACATGAATGGGAAGTTAACAAGAAAAAAAGTCAATAACCCTTCATCCGAATTGGAAAAGTGGGAAAAGTATGTGCTTGAGTTGCAGAGAAGTGAAGGGGTGGAGAGAACAGAGAACAATGTTGTTGCTGATGTCTAAGAGAGGGCAATGGTTCTGTGCTGGTTTCTCATGCAATAGATTGAGAAACTTCGGGCAGATATTACATTTGCTAAAATTTTACACAAAACCAAGTTTTCTTGCTCTTTGGCACTAACCAGATGAGACAATTGCCAGCTCCCCCTACACAAATCTGGCACTCTGCTTCACCCTCAAAAAATACCAGTAAATCCAACATTACTGCATTTACACTAGTTCCAAGTTACACCTAAACTTCTTGTTCCAGTGGGACTTGGAGTCAAATTTCTGGTAAGTGTGTTTTTTTTAATTTTCACTGCAGTTGAATCCACATTGTATTTCCTTCACCTTTTAATGCTTTTTCCTAACACAAAAGTAAGCTATGTTAAAAACTGGAGCTTCCAAGCTAGGATTTACAAATCAGGAAAGCAGCATCCATCATCAAAGACCCCCACCATCCAGGACATGCTCTGTTCTTGCTGGTGCCATCAGGAAGGAGCCTCAGGACTCACACCACCAGGTTCAGAAACAGTTATTACCCCTCAACCATCAGGCTCTTGACCCAAGGGGAATAGCATCACTCAACTTCACTTACCCTATCACTGAAATGTTCCCACAACTAATGGACTCACTTTCAAGAACTGTTTAGCTTATGCTCTCAATATTTATCACTTATTTATTTACTATTATTACTTACTTTTTTTTGTATTTGCAGACTTCGTTGAATTTTGCATACTGGTTGCTTGTCTGCCTCGTGTGGTTTTTCATTGATTCTGTTTCTCTATATTTATCATGGATGCCCACAAGAAAATGAATCTCAGGGTTGTATATGGTGACATACATGTACTTTGATAACAAATTTACTTTGAACTTTGATTGATTTATGAGAGGTGATTTGACAGATTCAGATTTTAATTAGCATATGAAAAGAGAAACCTCAGGGTTGGCACAATGCTTTACAGGACATCAGTGGTTCAACAGTTTTAAAGATTAACTTTATTTGTCATATGTACATTGAAACATACAGTGAAATGCACCATTTGCATGAAATCATATCAGCAAGGATTGTGTTGGGCAGCCTGCGAGTGTTGCCAGAATAGCATGCCCACAATTGTGTCTACAACTCTCTGCAGTAACATCCAGAGCATTTGCCATTAATGGAAACTTTGTTCATAATTGATGTACTTCAATACCTGTTTCAGCGACTCAACAGGGCTGCCTTTAGTTGCTCAGCTGAACACTGGAGCAGAGGATTCCAACTTTTACTGCATGTTAAACATATGTCCTGTTGCACATCTGTCTCTTGCAGATCATACCTGCCGATCGAGGGGATTCTGGCTTCTTCTCTTGCCATGCAATCAATTCCTACGGAGAGGATCGAGGACTCATTCAACTCACGGTTCAAGGTATTCCATGTGATATGTTGTTCATTCAGTTCACCTCTGATCTAGGGTTTGCTCCTGATATTCATAACATTGGGAAAGGTACATTTGCATTTTTTCAGCACTGGGATCTGGCCCAATTGTAGCCTAAAGTGTTAGGTTTCTTCAGTTACATTTTTATTTTATTGAAAAATCAATAATTTAATATTGGAGACCTCAATAAATTTTATGCTCTTGGGACTACAAGTATTGGATGAGTATTATTGAAGCCCTTAACCAAACCTAGACTTCTTATCTGTACAAACTCTCAAGCATTTTCATTAACTTTCCCCATCCAGAGTTCAGCAATATATCAGGACTGATAATTGCATATAAATATAATGAAATTAAAATTGGCAACCAATATAATCAAGGGCACCTTTATCTCTCACTTGATGTAGGAATTTAATGGAACATTACTTACACTTAGTTTTTAATAGTATTTTACACTCAGTGGCCACTTTATTAGGTACACCTAATTAGCCAATTGTGTGGCAGCAACTCAATGCATAAAGGCATGCAGACATGGTCAAGAGGCTCAGTTGTTGTTCAGACCAAACATCAGAATGAGGAAGAAATGTGATCCAAGTAACTTTGACAGTGGAGTGATTGTCGGTGCCAGACAGGGTGGTTTGAGTATCTCAGAGACTGATAATCTCCTGGGATTTTCACACACAACTGTCTCTAAAGTTTTACAGAGAATAGTGTGAAAAACAAACAAAACATCCAGTGAATCACAGTTCTGTGGGCAAAAATACCTTATTAATGAGAGAGGTCAGGGGTGAATGGCCAGACTGGTTCAAACTGACAGGAAGGTGACAGTAACTCAAATAGCCACGTGTTACAACGTTGATGTTCATAAGAGCCTCTCTGAATGCACAAGACATCGAACCTTGAAGTGGATGGGTTACAGCAGAGAAGACCATGAACATACACTCAGTGGCCACTTTATTAAGTACTGGAGGTATTGAATAATGTGACCACTGTGTGTACTGTTGGGTAGGTTCTGATGGACTAGGTAGGGCAGCTATTGCTTGCTCATCAGTTCTGTCATCAATGTCCTTATCAGGAGCCGTCTAGATTAATTTTAGATTAAAGACCTCTCATTCTTCTCTTTTATTTCAGGCATACTTGATTCAGACTCTTATATTCAGATGCTTTTATTTATCACATGTACATGGAAACATACAGTGAAATGCATCGTTTACGTTAACAACCATCCTAAGGATGTGCTGGGGGCTGCCCGCAAGTATCGCCACACATTCTGTTGCCACAATGTTCAGCAGAACAACACAAGCAACAACAACAACACAACAGCAAAACAAGCTCCTTTTCCACCCTCCTGTCCATCCACCCCCTGACACACACAGGCAGGTGTCTCACTCCAGTCAGAAGTTCCTTTGTCTGGAAATTTGGGTAGGAATTTAAAAGAGAGGTGAGAGTGGATATTGGACCACTGGGGGATGACACTAGAGAGGTAGTAATTGCAGACAAAAAAATAGCAGATGAACCTAATAAGTATTTAGCATCTGTCTTCACTGTGAAAGACTAGTACTATGCCAGAAATTCTCGAGTGTCAGGGGCAGAAGTGAGTGTGGTTGCTATTACTAAGGAGAAAGTGCTTGGGGAGCTGAAGGTATGTAAGTCATCTGGACCAGATGGATGACACCACAGGGTTTTGAAAGAGGTGGCTGAAGAGATCGTGGAGACATTAGTCATGATCTTTCAAGAATCACTAGATCCCAGAATGCCTCCTGAGGACTGGAAAATTACAGATGTCACTCCACTCTTTAAGAAGTGAGGGAGGCAGAAGAAAGGAAATTTTAGGCCAATTAAGCTGACTTCAGTGGTTAGGAAGATGTTGGAATTGATTATTAAGGAGAGGATTTCAGGGTACTTGGAGGCACATGATAAAGTAGGCCAAAGTCAGCATGTTTCCTTAAGGGGAAATCCTGCTTGACGAATTTTTTGGATTTCTTTAAGGAAATAACAAACAGGATAGACAAAGGAGAGCCAACGGATGTTGTTTATTTGGATTTTCAGATGGCCTTTGACAAGGTCAGATCTTGAGGCTGCTTAACAAGATAAGAGCCCATGGCATTACAGGAAAGATACGAGCATGAATAGAAGATTGGCTGCTTGGCAGGAGGCAGAGTGGGAATAAAGGGGGCCTTTTCTAGTTGGCTCCAGTGACTAGTGGTGCTCCACAGAGGGTCAGTATTGGGACCGCCTCTTTTCACATTATACTGTACGTCAGTGATTTGGATGACAGAATTGATGGCTTTGTGGCCAGGTTTGCCACTGATACAAAGATGGGTGAAGGAACAAGTAGTGTTAAGGAAGCCTGCAGAAGGCCTTGGACAGATTGGGAGAATGGACAAAGATGTGGCAGATGGCATACAGTGTAGCGAAATGTATGGTCATGCACTATTTTCTAAACAGGGAGAAAATTAAAAAATCAGAGGTGCAAAGGGACTTAGCAGGATTCCTTGCAGGTTAACTTGCAGGTTGAGTTGGTGGTAAGGAAGGTAAATGTAATGTCAGTATTCATTTCTAGAGGACTGGAATACAACAGCGAGAATGTAATACTGAGGCATTGGTCAGACCTCACTTGGAGTACTGTGTGCAGTTTTGGGCCCCTTATCTACTTTGTAAGAAAAGATGTGCTGGCATTGGAGAGGATCCAGAGGAGATTCACGAGATTGACTCCAGTAATGAAAGGATTAAACTGTGAGAAGCTCTGTACTCACTGGAGTTCAGAAGAATGAGAGGTATTTCATTGAAACCTATGAAATATTGAAAGGCCTAGACAGAGTGGAAGTGGAGAGGATGTTTCCTATAGTGGGAGAGCCTCGGACCAGAGAGCACAGCCTCAGAATAGAGGGACATCCATTTAGAACAGAGATGAGATGAGAAGAAATTTCTTTAGCCAGAGGGAGGTGAATCTGTAGAATTCATTTCCACAAATGGCTGTGGAGGCCAAGTCACTGGGTATACTTAAAGTTGCCAGGTTCTTGATTAGTCAGGGAGTCAAATATGATGGGGAGAAGGGAGGAGAATGGGGTGAGAGGGATAATAAATCAGCCATGATGGAATGGTGGAGCAGACACAGTGGGCTGAATGGCCTCATTCTAATCCCATGTTTTATGTTCTTACTAAATGAAGTCAAATATTTCTTACAATTCTTGCAGCATTTCAGTCAGTGTTCTAACAGCAGGCTTTTCTGCTGCATCATATTTGATGAGGTTAGTGAGGTAAACGAGGAGGAATTTGCCTTTGATTACCAAAGCCAAGCATGAGAGAGGCCATCAACTGCTAGCTGTGCACATCACTGGATTTGTGTGTAATCAGCAGCCAACACACACACGCTTACAACCAATGCCATTCATGAGTTTCTCCCTCAGAGCATAAAAGGAGGTCCAGGTGTAACTGATCCTAATTTCTACCTCAGAAAGATTTCTCATTGAGCTGATGAAGTGAGAAGCATGTCTGATCCTCAGTGCATGAAGCTAGCTTTGTGCAAGCCCAAGTGAATTGCATTCTGACACTTAATCGTTTGATTTTAACCAAATGTATCAAACTGTTGGATGTCACAATGCATATTGCTGTAATGTAATTTTTTTTGAAAAGTTTTGTTTAGGACATTAAAAAAGCTTTGCAGATTTCAGGTAATACTATTTCAGTTTACTAGGTATGGATATTTAAATATATAGTTTAAATATATCATATTTAAATATAGAATATTTTTATATTTATTACTTTGTAAATGGATCACCTGGGCAATGCAAATACCTATGTCAGGATGCTGTTTATTGACCATAGATCAGCATTTAACACCATCATTCTGACAGTCCTGATCATAAAGCTGCAGAATCTAAGCCTTTGTACCTCCCTCTGCAACTGTATCCTCGACTTCCTAACCAGAAGACCACAATCTATATGGATTGAAAATAACATCTCCACCTCACTGACAGTTAACACTGGTGCGCCACAGGGATGTGTGCTTAGCCCAGTGTTCTAATCTCTCTCCACCCATCACTGTGCGGCTAAGCATAGCTCAAACAGCATCCGTAAATTTGCTGATGATACAACCATTGTTGGCAGAATTTCAGATGGCAATGAAGGGGCGTACAGGAGCAGAATGTATCAGCTAGTTGAGTGGTGTAGCAGTAACAACCTTGCAGCAAGATGAAGGAGCTGATTGTGGACTTCAGGAAGGGTAAGACGAAGGAACACATACCGATCCTCACAGAGGGATCAGAAGTGGAAAGAGCAAGCAGTTTCAAGTTCCTGAGTGTCAAGATCTCTGAGGATCTAACCTGGTCCTAACGTATCGATCCAGTTATAAAGAAGGCAAGACAGCAGCTATATTTCATTAAGAGTTTGAAGAGATTTGGTTCATCAACTAAAGCACTCAGAAACTTCTATAAATGTACTGTGGAGGGCAGTCTGACTGGCTGCATCACCATCTGGTATGGGGAGGGGTGGGGGGGGGGGCTACTGCACAAGATCAAAATAAGTTGCAGAAAGTTGTAAAATTAGTCAGCTCTACCACAGGTACCAGCCTCCACAGTATCCAAGACATCTTCAAGGAGTGGTGCATTAGGAAGGTAACATCCATCATTAAGGACCACCACAACCCAGGACATACCCTTTTCTCACTGTTACCGTCAGGAAGGAGGTACAGAAGCCTGAAGGCACACACTCAGTGATTCAGGAACAGCTTCTTCCCCTCTGCAATCCCATTCCTAAATGGACAATCCATGAACAATAACTCACTACTTTTTAAAATTTCTGTTATTTTGCATTACTTATTTTACTGTAACTTAACTATTTAATAACCATATGTAATATTTAATAAACATATGTCTTCCATACAACCTTGCCCAGGCCTGTGCCCTGGAGAGGACACTCCAGCGTCGCCTCACCGTGACGGCACAACACGGAAAGCAGCAGTCTACCGGTTATAAGCCTGCGGTCGGCTGGCGTAGAGCAAGGTGCCAGGGGTTGCTTTCGATGGAAGGAGAGACCATCGCGTCTCACTGGACAGCTACTGCCCGCCTCAAGCTGGGCAGCCCCCAGCCAACTAGGTGCTGTCCCGCCACAGTCCGCCCACTCCACTGGGTGCACGGGGCTTAGTAGCCCGAACTGCGGACTGTAAATGCTGCACCAAGCACAACGAGAAGACAAAGAAAGAAGCCAGCACTCAGACTAGGATGCTGGAATATACAGACCATGACAACTGGTATATCAGATGACCTTCGTGAGATCAGCGTCACACGCAAGACAGCAGTGATTAACAATGAACTGTCGAGACTCCAAGTGGACATCGCAACGCTCCAAGAGACACGTCTCGCAGAATCGAGAGCCCTACATGAAAGACCCTATACCTTCTTCTAGCAGGGGAAGGGCTCAGACGAGACCAGAGAGCATGGTGTCTGCTTTGCCGTGAAGAACTCGCTGCTGAAGATGGTAGAGCCTAGAGAGAAAGGGACAGAGTGGATTTTCTCACCGACTCCACACATCCGACGGGTCTGTCAACCTTGTCAGCGTCTATGCCCCAACCCTCTACTCTACACAAGACACAAAGGACAAGTTCTACGACCAGCTCTCAACGATGATACAGGAGATCCCAAGTCAGGAACAGTTGCTGCTACTTGGCGACTTCAACGCCAGAGTGGGCGCCGACCACGACTCCTGGCCAAGCTGCCTGGGGCGGTATGGGATTGGCAGCATGAATGACAATGGGCAACGACTGCTCGAGCTTTGCATGCTCCACGAATTGTGTGTCACCAACACCTACTTCCAGACCAAAGCTCAGTGCATCCGTCTTGGTGGCATCCCCGCTCCAAACACTGGCACCAGCTAGACCTGATAATCACAAGACGCCGTCACCTGAGAAACGTGCTCATGACTCGCTCCTTTCAGAGTGCCGACTGCGACACGGATCACTCTCTGGTTTGCTGCAAGATCAGACTTCGGCCGAAGAAGATGCACTACGCCAAGCCTCCAGGCAAGCAGCGCATCGATGCCAGTAAGACACAACACCCAGACAAAGCTGCAGAGCTCATCAAGTCACTGGAGGATGCTCTCCTTGCAGAGCCACCAGAAGGAGATGCTCAGCAGAGATGGGACTCTCTCAGGGACACTATCCACAGCACTGCACTCAACGCCTTCGGGAAGAAATGGGGCAAGACACAGGACTGGTTTGAAGTGAGCTCAAGTAAGCTCACCGCTGTCATCAAGGTGAAGCGTGTTGCACTACTAGAGCACAAACGCCACCCCATCCAGGCAAACTGCAAGCGCTAAGGACAGCAAGAAGCAGGGCCCAGGAAACAGCCAGACGCTGTGCAAATGACTACTGGCTACAACTATGCAAAAGCATTCAGTCATCATTTGACACAGGCGACATCCGTGGAGTGTACGAGGGGATCAAGAAAGCCATTGGGCCAACCCAGAGCAAGACAGCACCATTGAAAACCATGACAGCCGAGACCATCAATGACAAAGGCAAGCAGATGGAGAGATGGGTGGAGCATTACTCTGAACTCTTCTTCAGAGAAAACAGCATCTCGGACAGTGCTCAGACGCCGTGGAATGCCTGCCTGTCATGGAGGAACTTGATGCATTGCCGACTGCCGAAGAGCTGAGTAAAGCCATCGACAGCCTGCCCACTGGGAAGGCACCAGGGTTGGATAGCATTCCACCAGAGGCCATCAAATGTGCAAAGGGCATCCTGCTAAACCACCTGTATGAACTACTGTGCCGGTGCTGGACAGAGGGAGCAGTGCCGCAAGACATGAGACACTGCAACATTGTCACCATATATAAGAACAAAGGGGACAGAAGCGACTGTAACAACTACAGGGGAATCTCCTTGCTGAGCATCGTTGGGAAGGTCTTCGCCCGCGTGGTCCTGAACAGACTGCAGAAAATAGCCGAAAGGGTATATCCCGAGTCTCAGTGCGGTTTCAGGTCGGAACGCTCCACAATTGACATGATCTTCTCCCTTTGACAGCTACAAGAGAAATGCAGAGAGCAAAGACAACCACTCTACATCACTTTCATTGACCTTACGATGGCCTTCGACCTTGTGAGCAGAGATGGCCTGTTCAAAATCCTCGCCAGGATTGGTTGTCCCCCGAGGCTCCTCAGAATAGTTCAGTCGTTCCACACAGACATGAAGGGTGTCGTTCGGTTCGATGGCTCTTCTTCGGAGGCCTTCAATATCCGCAGCGGTGTGAAGCAGGGCTGTGTGCTTGCCCCCACTCTGCTTGGCATCTTCTTTGCAGTCATGCTGAAGCATGCCTTTGGAACATCAACTGATGGTGTCTACCTCCACACCAGATCGGATGGGAGGCTGTTCAGTCTGTCCCGGTTGAGGGGGAAAACCAAGGTTCGTGAAGTACTCATCAGGGACATGTTCGCAGACGACGTGGCACTGGCAACACACTCTGAAGAGCAACTGCAACGCCTCATGGACAGCTTCCCAAGAGCCTGCCAGGACTTCAGCTTGACCATCAGCCTGAAGAAAACCAACGTGTTGGGCCAAGGCGTTGAGCACCCCCTGCCATTACCATCAACAACTATGTAGTTCACGAGTTTACATACCTTGGCTCCACCATCACGGACAGCCTCTCCCTAGACCGCGAGATCAACAGACGGATTGGACGAGCAGCCTCAACATTCGCCAGGCTGACAAAGAGAGTCTGGGAGAACAGAAAGCTGACGACGCACACCATAGTCATAGTCTTAGTCATAGTCGTACTTTATTGATCCCGGGGGAAATTGGTTTTCGTTACAGTTGCACCATAAATAATAAATAGTAATAGAACCATAAATAGTTAAATAGTAATATGTTAATTATGCCAGTAAATTGTGAAATAAATCCAGGACCCAGCCTATCAACTCAGGGTGTCTGACCCTCCAAGGGAGGAGTTGTAAAGTTTGATGGCCACAGGCAGGAATGACTTCCTATGACGCTCTGTGCTGCATCTCGGAGGAATGAGTCTCTGGCTGAATGTACTCGTGTGCCCACCCAGTACATTATGTAGCGGATGGGAGACATTGACCAAGATGGCATGCAACTTAGCCAGCATCCTCTTTTCAGACACCACCGTGAGAGAGTCCAGTCCCAGCCCCACAACATCACTGGCCTTACGAATGAGTTTGTTGATTCTTTTGGTGTCTGCTACCCTCAGCCTGCTGCCCCAGCACACAACAGCAAACATGATAACACTGACCACCGCAGACTTGTAGAACATCCTCAGTATCGTCCGGCAGATGTTAAAGGACCTCAGTCTCCTCAGGAAATAGAGACGGCTCTGACCCTTCTTGTAGACAGTTACAGTCTACAGGGCCCGCGTCCTCAGCACACTGCTTTACGGCAGCGAGACCTGGAGCCTCTACTACAGACAAGAGCAGCGTCTCAACGCCTTCCACCTTCGCAGCCTGAGATGCATCCTGGACATCACGTGGACTGACCAAGTCACCAACAATGAGGTCCTGGCCCGCGCCTAGATACCTAGCCTCTTCACCCTGCTCCAACAACACCGTCTCCGCTTGCTGGGCCATGTACACCGCATGTCAGACGGGAGGATCCTGAAAGGCCTGCTGTACGGGGAACTGGCCTCCGCCAAGAGAGCACAAGGGTGGCCCCATCTTCGTTTCAAAGACGTTTGCAAGAGAGACATGAAGTCTCTGAAAATGAACATCGAGAGGTGGGAGGACATCGCAAGCAATCGCTCTCACTGGAGGCTGGAACTACGCAGAGGTTTAAAAAGAGGAGAGGAGAAGCTGAGGCTTGCTGCTGAAGAAAAGTGCACTCGTTGGGAAAACAGCACCAAGACAACACTGGAGGACAGCGCCTTCAAGTGCAGTTGCTGCAGCCGAGACTGTCACTCCCGTGTGGGCCTCTACAGCCACAACAGACGCTGCTCTAACACAGACTGAAGCAAGACTTTCCAGGCGCAGATCCATGATCTCGGGAGACCATGGTCTTGTGGAATGCACTGCCTGAGTCAGTGGTGGAGGCAGATACACTGGTGAAGTTTAGGAGACTACTAGACAGGTATATGGAGGAATTTAAGGTGGGGGGTTATATGGGAGGCAGGGTTTGAGGGTCGGCACAACATTGTGGGCCGAAGGGCCTGTACTGTGCTGTACTATTCTATGTTCTGTGTTCTAACAGATGCCACCATGAACTATTTAATAAACATATGTAAACTTAATGTAACTCAGTTTTTCACCATATTTATTTATCATGTATTTCATTGCACTGCTGCCGTAAAGCTAACAAATTTTACGACAGATATTAAATCTGATTCTGATCCTGATTGTATATAATAAACACTTAAAAAATGTTGGACTTTGTGTCTGAAATATAGTTCTAGGGAGGCTAACAAAAGTAGTTGCAGAACCAGAGATCAATGTGCATATACATGCAGTGCTGGAGGAACTCAGCAAGTCAGGCAGCATCTATGAAGGGAAATAAATGGTCAATGTTTTGGACTGAGACCTTTCATCATTGGCCAAAATGTTGACTGTATTTTCCCTTATATAGATGCTGCCTAACCTGCGGAGTTTCTCCAGCATTTTGTGTGTGTTGCTCAAGATTTCCAGCCTCTGCAGCATCTCTTGTGTTCATGATCAGTGTGTATATAATTTGAATGCCGCACATTTAGTGTGTACAATGGAGAAAGGTTTACATCCAAAAGTTCCTTGAAGTTTTGAACCTGTCCTTTCAGCCAAAGGAAATTTGTGATGGCCCTCTCGTACTCTGAGCTAACAGATGATGTTCATTCTCATGCTACATGGTACTCCAATTTCCTGTTTTAAGGGCATCAGTAATACTCATCCACAATGTATAGTTTTCAAGGGCATAAGGCTTATGATGTTCTTCGATATTAAATTATTGATTTCCCAATAAAATATAGAAGTAACTGAAGAAGCATTGTGGAAAGGCTTATTCACAAATTACTTTCTCCTTCAATCTCAGATAGAAGACAGTGAAATTTAGGCTGTGCATATGTACTGTTAAAGTCTATTGCAGGGATGTTGGCTCCAAAAGCATTTTGTCAGCCACAGTGTAACTAAATAAGCTTCTTCTATGCTCATGATTTATTTGTGTGTAGCTTTGCTCATCTCCTCAGGAGATGAGCTGATGGGTTCCATTTTCTGGAGACCATGAGCCAAGACTTTTCTACTCATGTTCTGGCTTGGTGCCGTGTGAGATTGGTTCAAGGTAGATATTGTTCATCCTGCAGATAATGTGTTTTAGCAGTTCATTCGAGAAAAAATAAAATCTGCTCATGGCCTTGACCTAGCAAAGACACATATTTATTCTCTCCAGTTTTAGGTGTTCACAGTACACCTGAGAAAGCCTTGATTCACAAAAACAGGAACAGCCATTGAGTTCTCAAATCAGCTCTGCCATTCAGTTGCAACTAGACTGATCTGTATCTAATCACTATTTGTATGACTTTATTCTACATCATTTTATACTTTTGCCTACAGACAATCTATTGATCTTGATCTTCTAATGTTTTTAATTGTTCTTACCTCAACCTTACCTCTGCTGAACACTATGGGGTGTCAGCATAAAAGTTTGTAGAAAACAAATTGCCTTGGGTCTGTGATTATAAATCCCAGAGCAATTTCTTTGAAAGAAACTTAGCTACTCATCCGAATTAATTAGTTTGATCCTGATGTAGCTGCCTTCACGTATACACAAATATTAAGGACAGAGGTGTCCACGTGGTTCTTCAAGCCAGCTCCACCAACCAAGCTGGGGCCTTAGTAATACTTTTATGCCAAGTTGATTGTCTCATGGACTAATAATACTGTATTCGAAGAAGGAAGTCTGAGAATCGGAGCGGGAGTGTGGAGGAAGCCATTTTTGAATTTTTCGGTTTTTTTTCCATCGGCATTCAGAGAGGCGGGACTGCGCAGGCGTGTGACGTCGGGCAGTGAAGCGCGGAAGACTTAAAAGGACAGAAATCCTGATTCTGGTTTAATTCGAAGAAGGAAGCCTGAGAATTGGAGCGGGAGTGCAGAGGAAGCCATTTTTGAATTTTTCGGTTTTTTTCCATCGACGTTCAGAGAGGCAGGATTGCGCAGGCGTGTGACGTCGGGTAGTGAAGCGCAGATGATTTAAAAGGAACAGAGCCTCATACAACGGGCAGCGTAGTTTGCGGGCGGCAGAGTGAGCCGGGAGCAGAGTGAAGGCTTAAGGGCTTCGGCTTAACGGGCTTAGGCGGAAATGGGCGAGGCGAGAAAGGTTTGGTATTCATTTTTGTTGTTATTTGAGGAGGGAAGAAGTATGAGTGTGAGGGTAGTTTGTTGTTCTCGGTGCCGGATGTGGGAGGTCCTGGAGTCTCCAAGCCTCCCGGACGTCCACATCTGCGCCAAGTGCATCGAGATGCAGCTCCTAAGGGACCGTGTTACGGAACTGGAGCTGCAGCTCGATGATCTTCGTCTAGTCAGGAAGAGTGAGGAGTTGATAGAGAGGAGTTACAGGCAGCTGGTCACACCGGGGCCACGGGAGGCAGACAACTGGGTCACGGTTAGGAGGGGGAAGGGGAAGAGTCAGGTAATAGGGAGTACCCCGGTGGCTGTGCCCCTTGACAACAGGTACTCCTGTTTGAGTACTGTTGTGGGGGACAGCTTACCCGGGGGAAGCGACAGTGGCCGTGCCTCCGGCACAGAGTCCGGCCCTGTAGCTCAGAAGGGTAGGGGAAGGAAGAGGAGGGCAGTTGTAATAGGGGACTTGATAGTAAGGGGGTCAGAATGGCGATTCTGTGGGCGCAGTCCAGAGACCCGGGTGGTAGCTTGCCTCCCTGGTGCCAGGGTCCGGGATATTTCTGATCGCGTCCAAGATATCCTGAAGTGGGAGGGTGAGGAGCCAGAGGTCGTGGTATATATAGGTACCAATGACATAGGTAGGAAAAGGGAAGAGGTCCTGAAGGGAGAATATAGGGAGTTAGGAAGGGAGTTGAGAAAAAGGACCGCAAAGGTAGTAATCTCGGGATTACTGCCTGTGCCACGCGACAGTGAGAGTAGGAATGCAATGAGGTGGAGGATAAATGCGTGGCTGAGGGATTGGAGCAGGGGGCAGGGATTCAAGTTTTTGAATCATTGGGACCTCTTTTGGCGCAGGTATGACCTGTACAAAAGGGACGGGTTACACTTGAACCCTAGGGGGACCAATATCCTGGCAGGGAGATTTGCGAGGGCTACTGAGGTGACTTTAAACTAGAATGGTTGGGGGGTGGGAATCAAATTAAAGAGACTAGGAGAGAGGAGGTTAGTTCACAACAGGGGGATGGGAACAAGTGCAGAGAGACAGAGGGGTGTAAAATGAGGGTAGAAGCAAAAAGTAGTAAGGTGAAAAGTAAAGATGGCAGGCTGGCGAGTCCAGGGCAAAAATCAAAAAGGGCCACTTTTCAACATAATTGTATAAGGGCTAAGAGTGTTGTAAAAGCAAGCCTGAAGGCTTTGTGTGTCAATGCAAGGAGCATTCGTAACAAGGTGGATGAATTAAAAATGCAGATTGTTATCAATGAATATGATATAGTTGGGATCACAGAGACATGGCTCCAGGGTGGCCAGGGATGGGAGCTCAACATTCAGGGATATTCAATATTCAGGAAGGATAGACATGAAAGAAAAGGAGGTGGGGGAGCATTGCTGGTTAGAGAGGAGATTAACGCAATAGAAAGGAAGGACATTAGCCGGGAGGATGTGGAATCGATATGGGTAGAGCTGCATAACACTAAGGGGCAGAAAATGCTGGTGGGAGTTGTGCACAGGCCACCAAACAGTAGTAGTGAGGTTGGGGATGGTATTAAACAGGAAATTAGAAATGTGTGCAATAAAGGAACAGCAGTTATAATGGGTAACTTCAATCTACATATAGATTGGGTGAACCAAATTGGTAAGGGTGCTGAGGAAAAGGATTTCTTGGAATGTATGCGGGATGGTTTTTTGAACCAACATGTCGAGGAACCAACTAGAGAGCAGGCTATTCTAGACCTAGTATTGAGCAATGAGGAAGGGTTAATTAGCAATCTTGTCGTGAGAGGCCCCTTGGGTAAGAGTGACCATAATATGGTGGAATTCTTTATTAAGATGGAGAGTGACATAGTTAATTCAGAAACAAAGGTTCTGAACTTAAAGAAGGGTAACTTTGAAGGTATGAGATGTGAATTATCTAAGATAGACTGGCAAATGACACTTAAAGGGTTGACGGTGGATGTGCAATGGCAAGCATTTAAAGGTTGCATGGATGAACTACAACAATTGTTCATCCCAGTTTGGCAAAATAATAAATCAAGGAAGGTAGTGCACCCGTGGCTGACAAGGGAAATTAGGGATAGTATCAATTCCAAAGAAGAAGCATACAAATTAGCCAGAAAAAGTGGCTCACCCGAGGACTGGGAGAAATTCAGAGTCCAGCAGAGGAGGACAAAGGGCTTAATTAGCAAGGGGAAAAAAGATTATGAGAGAAAACTGGCAGGGAACATAAAAACTGACTGTAAAAGCTTTTATAGATATGTGAAAAGAAAAAGATTGGTTAAGACAAATGTAGGTCCCCTACAGACAGAAACAGGTGAATTGAATATGGGGAGCAAGGACATGGCAGACCAATTGAATAACTACTTTGGTTCTGTCTTCACTAAGGAGGACATAAATAATCTTCCAGAAATAGTAGGGGACGGAGGGTCCAGTGAGATGGAGGAACTGAGGGAAATACATGTTAGTAGGGAAGTGGTGTTAGGTAAATTGAAGGGATTAAAGGCAGATAAATCCCTAGGGCCAGATGGTCTGCATCCCAGAGTGCTTAAGGAAGTAGCCCAAGAAATAGTGGATGCATTAGTGATAATTTTTCAAAACTCTTTAGATTCTGGACTAGTTCCTGAGGATTGGAGGGTGGCTAATGTAAACCCGCTTTTTAAAAAAGGAGGGAGAGAGAAACCAGGGAATTATAGACCGGTTAGCCTGACATTGGTAGTGGGGAAAATGCTGGAGTCAGTTATCAAAGATGTGATAACAGCACATTTGGAAAGCGGTGAAATCATCGGACAAAGTCAGCATGGATTTGTGAAAGGAAAATCATGTCTAACGAATCTCATAGAATTTTTTGAGGATGTAACTAGTAGAGTGGATAGGGGAGAACCAGTGGATGTGGTATATTTGGATTTTCAAAAGGCTTTTGACAAGGTCCCACACAGGAGATTAGTGTACAAACTTAAAGCACACAGTATTGGGGGTAAGGTATTGATGTGGATAGAGAATTGGTTGGCAGACAGGAAGCAAAGAGTGGGAATAAACGGGACCTTTTCAGAATGGCAGGCGGTGACTAGTGGGGTACCGCAAGGCTCAGTGCTGGGACCCCAGTTGTTTACAATATATATTAATGACTTAGATGAGGGAATTAAATGCAGCATCTCCAAGTTTATGGATGACACGAAGCTGGGTGGCAGTGTTAGCTGTGAGGAGGATGCTAAGAGGATGCAGGGTGACTTGGATAGGTTAGGTGAGTGGGCAAATTCATGGCAGATGCAATTTAATGTGGATAAATGTGAAGTTATCCACTTTGGTGGCAAAAACAGGAAAACAGATTATTAGCTGAATGGTGGTCGATTAGGAAAAGGGGAGGTGCAACGAGACCTGGGTGTCATTATACACCAGTCATTGAAAGTGGGCATGCAGGTACAGCAGGCGATGAAAAAGGTGAATGGTATGCTGGCATTCATAGCAAGAGGATTCGAGTACAGGAGCAGGGAGGTTAACTGCAGTTGTACAAGGCCTTGGTGAGACTGCACCTGGAATATTGTGTACAGTTTTGGTCCCCTAATCTGAGGAAAGACATCCTTGCCATAGAGGGAGTACAAAGAAGGTTCACCAGATTGATTCCTGGGATGGCAGGACTTTCATATGATGAAAGACTGGATCGACTAGGCTTATACTCGTTGGAATTTAGAAGATTGAGGGGGGATCTTACTGAAACGTATAAAATCCTAAAGGGGTTGGACAGGCTAGATGCAGGAAGATTGTTCCCGATGCTGGGGAAGTCCAGAACGAGGGGTCACAGTTTGAGGATAAAGGGGAAGCCTTTTAGGACCGAGATTAGGAAAAACTTCTTCACACAGAGAGTGGTGAATCTGTGGAATTCTCTGCCACAGGAAACAGTTGAGGCCAGTTCATTGGCTATATTTAAGAGGGAGTTAGATTTGGCCCTTGTGGCTGAAGGGATCAGGGGGTATGGGGGGAAGGCTGGTGCAGGGTTCTGAGTTGGATGATCAGCCATGATCATACGGAATGGCGGTGCAGGCTTGAAGGGCCGAATGGCCTACTCCTGCACCTATTTTCTATGTTTCTATACCAAACTCAGCCTTAAGTAAACTCAGTGGCCACTTTATTCGGTACAGGAGTGGAACCCAGTGTGGTCTTCTGCTGCTGTAGTATACACACACTTCACGGTTCTACAAGTTGTGCATTCAGAGGTGCTCTTCTGCACACAGCTGTTGTAATGTGTGGTTATTTGAGTTACTGTCACTTTCCTGTCAGCTTGAACCAGTCTGGCTATTCTCCTCTGACCTCCCTCATTAACAAGACATTTTCACCCACAGAGCTGTTGCTCACTGAATGTTTTTTTTTGTTTTTCTCACCATTCTCTGTAACTCTAGAGACTGCTGTGCATGGAAATCCCAGGAGATCAGCAGTTTCTGAGATACTCAAACCACCCCATCTGGCACCAACAATCATTTCATGGTCAAAGTCACTTAGATCACATTTCTTCCTCACTCTGGTGTTTAGTCTGAACAGCAACTAAACCCCCTGACTACGTCTGCATGCTTTTACGCATTGAGCTGCTGCCACATAATCGGCTGATTTGATATTTTCATTAAAGAGCAGGTGTACAGCTGTATCTAATAAAGTGGCCACCGGATGTATATCGAATGTCGACTCCAATAATATCAAGGGAGAAGTATTTCAATGACTCTCAATCTTCTCATCGCTACCTTAACTGGACACCTGTCGTTCTGAAACCATGCCTTTGATTTCCCTCATTAAGGGAAGCATTTTCTCACCATCTAGTTTGTCAAACACTTTAAAAATCATATAAGTTTCATTGAGATCACATCTATTCATCTAAACATTAATGTATATGAGCCCAACCTGCTCAGAATTTCTTTATAAGAGAACCATTTTATCCATGAAACCAGTCCCATTCACAATCAGTCTGAAATGCCTCAAATTATTCCTGAAGAGGAAGACCATATATGTATGTAGTGCTTCAGGTGCAGTCTCACCAATGCCCTGTACCAATGCCCAATTATCAAGGAACACCTGGGCAAGTCCTTTATGATCACCATTTAGATAGTATGGAAGTCCTGTGATTGAAATTAACTCTCATCATTTTGACCAAGTGACCTCAGATGCTGTTAAACTGAAAAACCATCTGGAGTGTTTGAAGTTCTTTTTGTGTGGGGTTTAACAAGGTCATAGACCAAGACTGCCATGTCCCAGTAACGCTGTGAGTGGAGGAGAGTTTAATGAGTTGATTAACCTCACTGCTACTCTCCTTTGATTCTTTTCCTTGAAAGCTTCTTCCTTTTTTTGTCAACAGTGGAAGGCAGCAGTTACTTATCCAAACCATTTCTTATTCTGTGTTGAACTTCTTTTACTTTAGTTTCTAAACAATGGCAGCAAAATAATTAATGCAAATTTCATAAATCATCACAACTTAGATTAGATTAGATTCAACTTTATTGTCATTGTGCCAAGTACAGATACAAAGCCAATGAAATGCATTTAGCATCTAACCAGAAATGCAAAGAATAGTGTTATTTGCAAAATAACTATGAATAAAAAGTAAGTGCTACAGCACACAAATATAAAAGTACTGAGACAGTACAATATGGATGCAATACTGCGTGGCGCTGTGAAGTGAGGTTCAGCAGGGTCACTGCCTCAGAGAAGAAGCTCTTCCTGTGCCTGCTGGTGCGGGAATGGAGGCTCCTGTAGCGCCTACCGGATGGGAGGAGAGTAAAAAGTCCATGGTCAGGGTGAGATGCATCCTTGATAATGCTTTTCACCCTGCCCAGGCAGCGTTTATGGTAGATGTTCTCAATGGTGGGCAATTGGGTGCCGATAATCCACTGGGCAGTGTTCACCACACGCTGGAGTGCTTTGCGGTCCGATACGGGACAATTGCCATACCACACTGAGACGCAGTTGGTGAGTATGCTCTCAATGGTACAGCGGTAAAAGTCCGTCAGTATCCTGGGACAGAGGTGAGCTTTCTTGATGCTCCGCAGGAAATAAGGGCACTGTTGTGCCTTTTTGGTCAGGATGGAGGAGTTCAGGGACCAAGTGAGATCCTCGGAAGTGTGGACACCAAGGAAGTTGAAGCTTGATACACGCTCCACTACAGCTCCGTTGATGTAGGTGGGGACGTGAGTGTGGCTCCTAGCATGCCTGAAGTCCACAATGATCTCCTTGGTCTTCTGGGCGTTAAGGGCCTGGTTGTTGTCGGCATACCACACGGCCAGGTGCTGGACCTGGTCTCTGTAGGCCGTCTCATCAACCCTCTGATCAGACCAACCACCGTGGTGTCGTCTGCGAACTTGATTATGGAGTTAGAACCATGTACAGGAACGCAGTCATAGGTGAAAAGGGAGTACAGAAGAAGGCTCAGCACACAGCCTTGAGGCACGCCGGTGTTCAGGGTGAGAGTGGAGGAGGAGAGGTTGTCTAACTTAACTGATTGGGGTCTGTTAGTCAGAAAGTCCAAGGTCCAATTGCAGACGGATGAGCCGATACCAAGCTGGTGAAGTTTAGCGATCAGCTTGGAGGGGATCACAGTATTGAATGCCGAACTAAAGCCAATGAACAGCATTCTGACGTAAGAGTTGGGGCTGTCCAGATGGGTCAGGGCAGAGTGAAGTGCCTTGGAGATGGCGTCCTCTGTGGACCTGCTGGTGCGATAGGCAAATTAATGGGGGTCCAGGGTAGTGGGCAGACAGGAATTCAGATGTGATAGAACCACTCTCTAAACACTTTGCGATGGTGGGGGTGAGTGCAACTGGGCAGAAGTCATTCAGGCCAGTGGCAGTGGAATGCTTATGCATGGCTGTTCCCGGAGAATTGTACTTCAGTTGTTACTTGATTTTGATAAGCTGAATTGCATCATTGTATGGATGAAAATGTTACACATAGCAAGAAAACTGTACAGGAAAGAGTTAATTAACTCCTGTATATCTGTATCCTCCACAGAGCCACCTGACCCTCCTGAGCTGGAGATCAGAGAAGTGAAGGCCCGCAGCATGAATCTCCGCTGGACACAGCGATTTGATGGGAACAGTCTTATCCTTGGCTTTGACATTGAATATAAGAACAAGTCAGGTGGGTAGTCACTGATCTCACTGCATTGGCAATCATTTCACTGTGCACCGATGTCTTCCAAGTGTTTAGCCTCATTCCAGTCCCCAAACTTCCCACTTTGTAAACCAGATTAAACCCCATGATAAGCGCCTGTATCACCTCTATCATAGGATATGGCATGGCCATCATTTCAGTTGCCTTTGTCATCTGCCTCACATTCCTGCTTTCAGCCATTCCAGTTACCTCCCGGTTGATCTCTGCCTTCCTCTCCAATAAAGCAAAGCTCCACCACATCATACCTGGTCCCTTTCATTGAGCATAAGGCCTCTAACATATATTGATTTCTAAACCACTAGCACCTTGTTTTTTTAAAACTTTTCTCCTTGTGTTCAACCACCTCACTCATTCTGATATCTGTGACTAAAGGTTAGCTTTATTTGTCAGATGTTCATCAAAAGATACTCTGAAATGTGTCATTTTCATCAATGACAACACAGTCCAATAGACCATTAGACTTTAAGACATAGGAGCAGAATCAGGCCATTCGGCCCATCAAGTTCACTCTGCCATTTCATCATGGCTAATCCCGGATCCCATTCAACCCCCCCACATCTGCCCTTTCACCATACCTCTTGATGCCCCAACCAAACAGGAATCTTAGCAACTTCCACTTCAAGTATACCCACAGACTTGGCCTCCACTGCAGTCTGTGGCAGAGTATTCCACAGATTCACCACTCTTTGGCTAAAAAAAAATCCCTCCTTACCGCTGTTCTAAAAGGTCACCCCTCAATTTTGAGGCTGTACCATCTCGTTCTGGATACCCCCACCATAGGAAACATCCTCTCCATATCCACCCTATCTAGTCCTTTCAACATTTGGTGGGTTTTAATGAGATCCCCATGCATTCTTCTAAATTCTAGTGAGTTCAAGCCCAAAGCTGCCAAATGCTCCTCATATGTTAACCCCTTCATTCCCAGAATCATCCTCGTGAACCTCCTCTGGATTCTCTCCAATGATAACCCATCCTTTCTGAGATAAAGGGCCCAAAACTGTTGACAATGCTCCAAGTGCAGCCTGACTAGTATCTTATAAAGCTTCAGCATATTATCTCCTTGTTTTTATATTCTATTTCCATTGAAATGAATGTCAACATTGCATTTGCGTTCTTTATCACAGACTCAACCTGTGAATTAACATTCTGGGAGTCTTGTACAAGGACTCCTAAGACCTGCTGCACCTCTGATTTCAGGATGTGTATTGTACACATTTCTCTAAATATACCTATTGAAGCCCATTGATGTTTGAATTTTCTCCCCATTCAGGGCCCTAAACAGACCTTCCAGGTGAGGCAACACTGAGCCCGTGAGTCTATTGGGGTCATCTACTGTGTCTGGTGCTCCTGGTGTGGCCTCCTGTATATCAGTGAGACCTGACGTAGATTGGGAGACCGCTTCACCGAGCATCTATGCTCTATCTGCTAGAAAAAGCGGGATCTCCCAGTGGCCACCCATTTTAATTCCACTTTCCATTCCCATTCTGATATGTCCATCCATGGCCTCCTCCACTGTCGGAATGAGGCCACACTAAGGTTGGAGGAACAACACTTATATTCTCTCTGGGTAGCCTCCAGCCTGATGGCATGAACATTGATTTATCAAAGTTCTGGTAATGTCCCCCCCACCTTTCACTATTTCCCATCCCTTTTTCCTTCTCTCACCTATCTCCTTGCCCACCCATCACCTCCCTCTGGTGCTCCTCCCCCTTTTCTTTCTTCCATGGTCTTCTGTCTCTCACCAATCAACCTCCCAGCTCTTTACTTCATCCCTCCCCCTTCAGGTTTCAACTATTGCCTTCTGTTTCTCTCTCACCTCCCCCCACCTTTTAAATCTCCTCAGCTTTTTCTCTCCAGTCCTGCCGAAGGGGTCTCGGCCTGAAACGTTGACTGTACTCTTTTCCGTAAATGCCTGCTGAGTTCCTCCAGCATTTTGTGTGTGTTGCACCAGTAATAGACCTTGGGTTATGAGAAGAAATCAGGAGGGTTCCTGATTAGTAAGGACATGAAAGGTTATGGGGAGAAGGCAGGAGAATGGGGTTGAGAGGGAAAATAATCAGTCATGATTGAATGATGAAGCAGACGGAATGGGCCAAATAGCCTAATTCTGCTCACATGTCTTATATTTTAAAAGACAGGATGAAGGAAAATACCAAATGTTTTTATGGGTATATCAAGAGCAAAATGATAGCAAGGTACAAAACTCGTCATCTTGAAGATCAGTGTGGTCGTTGACGTATGAAGCTAAAAGAGAAGGGGCAGATCTTAAATGTACTGTTTGGATCTATATTTACTCAGGAGACAGAAATAGAGGCTGAAGAACTGAGGCAAAAGAATTGGGCCAAAAGGCCCATTTCTACAGGGTCTGTATGGTGTGTTAAAGCATTGCTCAAGACTCAAAGCAATGTGGTTGATAGGAGAGGCCCTTAATCCATAATCTCCCATTTTGGTGATCACAGAGGAAGGGGTCTGAGAGATGATTATGTGAGTGTGGGGCTTTGGATGGAGATTTGTGTGGGGAAGGCTCAAGCAGTTGATGGGAGGCTTCATGCAGACGGTAAAGTGGACTGCAGAACATGGGCATTGGAATGTTGCTGAGGACATTGGAGTGAAGGGACAGTGGAGTTGAGATGATAGAAAGATAAGGAAAGTGCCTGATAGGAAACCCTGAACTCTCTGAAGGCAATCCTTGTATATGGAACCCTTTGAATAATACCTAATAGGCCCCAGCCTCTCCATTTAAGAGCACCTCAGTTTTCAGGAACTTAACGTGCAAGGTAGTTTTAATTGAGTGACCAATGTTATGCTTAAAGTGCCAGTAACAAATTCAAGCACAGTCTTCTGTTCCAACCTCTGAAGGACCTGCCAAATCAAGGCAGTGCTAAGTTATACTTAGTGGCCACTATATTAGGTACACCTGTTTGTTAATGTAAATATCTAATCAGCCAGTCATGTGGCAGCAACTCAATGCATAAAAAGCATGCAGACATGGTCAAGGGCTCAGTTATTGTTCAGACCAAACATCACAATGGAGGAAGAAATGTGATCTAAGTGACTTTGACCATGACTTTGTTGGTGCCAGATGGGGTGGTTTGAGTATCTCAGAAACTGCTGATCTCCTGGGATTTTCACATACAACAGCTTCTAGAGTTTACAGAGAATGGTATGAAAAACAAAAAAAAACATCCAGTTCCGTGGGTGAAAACATCTTGTTAATGAGAGAGGTCAGAGGAGAATGGCCAAACTGATTCAAGCTGACAGGAAGGTGACAGTAACTCAAATAACCTCACATTAGAGCAGTGGTGTGGTGTGCAGAAGAGCATCTCTGAACACACAACAAATTGAATCTAGAAGTGGATGGGCTACAGCAGCAGATGGACCATGAATATGCACTCAGTGGCCACTTTATTCGGAACAGGAGGTACTTAGTAAAGTGGCCACTGAGTATACGTTAAGATACAACATTAAAACACGTTGATGTAAATGTTAAGATGCCCTAAGGCTTCATTCTGTCTTGGTCGACCATTAAACAGAGCACGTCCTATAAAGTGTGTTAATTCTTACTGTCCTGTAAGCATTGAAGGTCCTTTGAACACCACCTTTACACTGCGTTTAAAATCCAATCTCAACACAGCTCCCGAGACATCATTAAGGGGAGTGCAGCACTTATTCAAGGCTTCTAATTGACAATTTAAATTCATTGCTAGAAATCTAAATCCTGTTGCTGCCATACCAGGAGAGATTAAAATATGATTAAATTTTGTAAATTAATATTGTACAAGGGCTGCAAATATTAATTATATACAGTGTATTCTATCAGAGTTTGATAAGATTGTTGGGTGTTTCATTCATCATCCTTCTGTATAATCAATTCTAATCTGACAAGTTTTTTTTAGTTAATCCATGCATATATTTAATACATTCCTATCAGGTTTACTGATATAAATAAATTATTGTAAGGGATTGCCATTGCCTATAAACAAAATCTGTTGGGTTTAAGCATAATTATTGTTGATTTCCATGTTTTCTGTACATAAATTAATTGATGATATACAGGTTTATAAATTAGCTCAAGTCCTTCTTTTTGATAATATGCCCTTTATCAGATTTAACTTTGGGTTAAATTTGTTCTTCCCAATATGGAATGGAATATAGAGGCTGTACTTCCAAATCTTTGTAATATACACTCAGTGACCACCTTATTATGTGCCTCCTGTACCTAATAAAGTGGCCACTGAGTGTATGTTCATGGTCTTCTGCTGCTGTAGCCCATCCACTTCATGGTTCAATGTATTGTGCATTCGGAGATGCTCTTCTGCACAGCACTGTTGTAACGTGTGGTTATTTGAGTTACTGTCACCTTCCTGTCAGCTTGAACCAGTCTGACCATTCTCCTCTGACCTCTCTCATTAACAAGGTGTTTTCACCCACAGAACTGCCACTCACTAGATTTTTCCTTTTTTTGCACTATTCTCTGTAAACTCTGGAGACTGTTGTGTGTGAAAATCCCAGGAGATCAGCAGTTTCTGAGATACTCGAACCACCCTGTCTGGCACCAATCATCATTCCATGGCCAAGGTCATTTAGATCACATCTCTTCCCCACTCTGATGTTGGTTTTGAACAACAACTGAACCTCTTGACCATGTCTGCATTCTTTTATTCATTGAGTTGCTGCCACATGACTGCCTGATTTGATATATGTATTAATAAGGAGAAGTACTGGTGTACCTAATAAAGTGGCCACTGGATGTAGATTTAATTTACTGCAGATGGCATTCATTTCCCAATTGGCCATTGCCAATACACCATTCTATTGGTCACTGGCACCTGTTCAGACCCACATGGACAAGCTTCCAGCCCTGGATGAAACACCAGAATTTAAAGAAGCATCCCACTCCCATTAAACACCACCACAGCACAGATGGAAATTTGGACCACTTAACTTTTGGAGAGCAAATGAGAATTAAGTACATGAGGGCTTAAATTTAAGATAAGAGGTAAAAATTTTAACAGGGACCTAAGGGACATCTATTTAACACAGAAGCTGGTAGTTATATGGAACAAGCCGCCTGAGGAAGTGGTTGAGACAGGTACAGACTATTGAATGGTTCCATAGTACAATAAAATAGACTCTTCATCTTACAATCCACTTTGTTATGGTCTTGCACATGATTGTTTACCACTTTCTCTGGAGCTGTTACATTCATTCTGCATTGTTATTGCTTTACCTTGTTCTATTTCAGTGCACTGTGTAATGAATTGATCTGGTCGAACAGTATGCAAGGCAAGCTTTTCACTGTACCTCAATGGATGTGACAATAGCACATCCGTTTCAGTTCCAATAACAAACTTTCAAAGACATTTGAACGGGTACATGGATAGGAAAGGTTTAGAGGCATAGAGGCCAAATATAAGCAAAAGAAGCTAGCGTAGATGGGCATCTTGATTGGCATAGATGAGTTGTGCTGAAGGTCCTTTTTCGTGTTATATGACTGTGAGATCTGCCATTGTTACCTCCACAAGTGTAGAGTATTGGGCATAGTGAAGGAAGGGGTATAAAGCAGTGGCAAGGCTATACCCACAAGAGCTAGAATGTCACTTCCAGTTGCATTGGGATATTTTGCAAAGTCTTTAGACCAGAAAATGGTGCATACCAGATGGAAACACAGTACATTTGCTATTTTTATTATTAAAAAGGGTTAGATGTTTCTGACAGAGCCTCCCATTTGTTGTTGTCTGCTGAACTTAGTGACTTGCTAGGCCCTTGCAGAAGGTGATTAGGAGTTGACTGCCATTGTTAGTTCTATGTATGTGCAGAGCAAAAACAATAATGGAGTAGTAGGATTAAATGATTTGACTGAGTCACTTTAGCCATAGTACACAGTTGGCAACTTACAGCGTGGGAGTGATGAACTAGGCCCGCCAAGATAAGAACATGCTCTTGAAAGCCCACGTACAAAGAAAGGGGCCTTCCACAGGTAGGAGGCCCAGTTGATTCACCACGCAATCCATTGCCCACATGCAGATTTGCCATATTATTGCAATCGATCTGGGACAGTTCAGGTACCCCAAGAGGCACATGTAGACAAGAGTCATTAAGGAGAGCAGCATTGTGCTTGGAGTGACCTAATAAAAGAGATGTTTTTGTTTACAACCGTCTGGTATTTCATGATCTTCATCAATAATGCTAGTGTTCTGTTCTAGATTTATTTACAGACTTCAATTTAAATTCAGTAGCTGTGGGGAAATTCAAATATATGTCTCTGGATCATCGGTTCAGGGCCCAGAATACTAAACTAGCTACTGTAGGACGAAGAAGCACTCTTTATAAGTTATTGGGACTAATTAGAGGAAGGTGGATTCTCTCTGACCCATGTCATGCTGAACCATCAGGATTACAAATGTTATGCTGTCAAGCATGCAACCCTTAAAATCTGACCAATTAACTTGACCCTGTTTTTCACTGAAGTGAGTATTTGTATTGAGTAACTTTTGTGAAAAAACAGAATATAACTTCCCTGACTAAAATCTTGGATTATCTGATGATTTGATTGAAGCATTTTGGAATTAAGACTTTTCTGAAATGGGAATGGCTCTAACTTTGTCTACAAGTTTGCTGATGATACTACTCTAGTGGGCGATATTTCAAATAACAATGAATTGGAGTACAAGGGAATCAAGAGCTTAGGGACATGATGTCATGACAGCAACCTTTCCCTTAGTGTCAGCAGAACAAAAGAGCTGGTCATTGGCTTTAGGAAGAGGGGTGGTGCACATGTTGTGTTTGAGAGCTTCAAATTTTTTGGTGTGAACATCACCAATAGCTTATCCTGGGCCGACCATGTTGATGGCATGGTCAAAAAAACTCACCAATGCCTCTACCTCCTCAGGAGGCTAAAAAAATTTGGCATATTCCTATTGACTCTTACCAAATTTTATCGATGCACCATAGAAAGCATTCAGTCTGTATGCAGAATGGCTTGGTATGGCAACTGCTTTGCACGTAACTACAAGAAAGTACGGAGAGTTGTGGATACAGCTCAGCACATTCCAGCAACTGACCTTCTCTTGATGAACTGTATCTATACTTCTCGCTGCCTCAGTAGAGCAGCCAGCACAATCAAAGATCCCAGCCACCCCAGACATTCTCTCTTCTCCTCTCTCTCATCAGTCAAAAGATACAATAGCTTGAAAGCACGTACTACCAGGCTCAAGGATAGCTTCTGTCCCACGGTTGTGATAAGATGGACTGTTGGTTGCACAATCTACCTTGTTATGATCGTGCACCTTATCATTTACTTGCACTGCACTTTGTTGTTAGCTTTTACATTTTATTCTGCATTGTTATTGTTTTACCTTATTCTAGCTCAATGTAGTGTGTAATCATTTGATCTGTATGAACAGTTTGCAAGACAAGTTTTTCCATTGTAAGTTGGTACATGAAACAACAACAAGCTAATACCAATCCCATTCCTGATTTCAATACTCAGTCTAGAAGCACATGGTGTTCCTGCTGATTTCAGGTGTATAGAAGCAAATTGTTTAAAGGGAAATATTTACATCTGTGTCACACCCTTCATAACCTCTGGACTTCCCAAATTCTTTTATAGGCAATTCATTACTCCTAAAGGACAGTCACTATTTAATGTAGGAATGTAAGGTTGGGGCATTAGGATACAAGCCTTAAAGTTGAAATTATTGTCTCAGAAATTTTTCATCATTATCTTCTGGGTTCAAATTTCATTATATCAGATCCTATTAAAAAAACAATTGCTTCTTCTCTCACCAACAGACTCGTGGGACTTAAAGCAGAGTACTCGGAATATCAACCCAACCATAAACCAGGCCAACATTGTGGATCTGCACCCAGCATCCGTCTACAGTATAAGGATCTACTCATTCAACAAGATCGGCAGAAGTGAATCAAGCAAAGAATTAACTGTCAGCACAGAGGAAGCAGGTATCAAGTCAGAATGTGTGGGACAACCACTATCCACTGAAGTCAAATTATCCAGGCCTGAAGCTGTCCCCATACCCTGCTTCAGTTTGTTGAGAGAATGTGGTTAATGTTGAAAGGGAAGTTACACTAAATTTTTAGTTAACCTGATTATCAAATCTGAGCTGCGTACTTTAGGATAGGGCAGCATACTTTAGGGCTTTGAGAGGAGTTAGTGCTTTTCTAAAATGGTGCCAGATGAAAGATTTCAATTAACGGGAGGGAATTGAAGTTTGCAGTCAGTACTAAGAGCAGATTTGATAGGTGGTGTCAATATTTTGTTGGAGAGTCTGTCTCCAGTAGCAGGTCAGCAATTAGAGGACACAGGTTTAAGATCATTGCAAAATTTTGAGAGGAATAAACAGGTTAAAGAGCAAGAATTGGTGTGGCATGGAAGTGTGGTGGTAGCACAACACTTTACAGTACCAGTGACGTTAGTCGGTAGGTTAATTGATCATTGTAAATTCTCCCACAATTAGGCTAAGATTAAATTGGGATTGCTGGGTGGTGTGGACTCGAATGCCAGAAGGGCCTGTTCTGTGCTGTAGCTCAATGAAATAATAAGAAGCTTCTCCCCATAGCAGAGATGTTTAAAGTAAGGAAGGGGTACTTAGGGGAGATCTGAGGAGGGTCTTTTTATTGGCTGGAATGCAGTTGGAATTGGGAACTCCCCGCCTGAGGGTGGGGTGAAGGTGGAATCCCCCACAATGCTTAAAAAGTATCTAAATGAGTACTTGATTTGCAAAGATAGAGAAGGCCTTAATGATGCCACTGTTTAACAGCCTTGACCATCCTGAACAGATCTAAGGGTGCAGGGATTTGGTTCCAGGCATCTATTTACATGAGAGAGCTTCCACTGAGGATGTCCGCAGCCTGTTTAACTGTGAGGCACACCCAGTTTTATTTTCACTTATCATCTATGTGTTTCTATACTATAGGGGCAATGCACCATCACACTGAGTTAGTTTTCTCTTTCTTTTTCCTTGGAGAAACAGAGACCAAGCTTTCTTATGACAGCTGAGATAAGTAAACTCAGCACCAGGCAAAGATTGACATTGGACATTGTGTCCACTTACTGAATCATTGGGCAGTCACATTTTTTTTTACTTTCTTTATTGCAATCAAGCATTGCTTTGAATAATCAGTCATCCGGTTGCAATAATGGACTGGTAAAGTGTGAGGCTGCTAACCCAGATTATGAAAGGAGAGTTGATTGCCCTCTCTGAGACTCTTAAGCGATGAGGGCTGGTTTCAGAGATCTCTCTAGTCTAATTAATGTTATACTGTGCTTAATTATAATGCAACCTCATTAAGGCTTCAGTTCGAAAAAGGGTCAACTTCCAGGATAAAATTCACCAAAATAGCTTAGAGTTCTGTTATTCTCGTGGCACTCTCAGCTCGCACCCAACACTGTCCCCTTATCTCATCAGGTCACCTCTCTCTTATTTACTCAAACTCTCGTCTAGAATTTGATCAATTTGAAAATAAACAGTGCTGAGAGCCACGGGGTGCTAGATCGACAGCAGGGAGCTCTCCTAGGTGCTGAACAGGAATCTGGGGATATTTGTCCAGACTTGATGCCGGAAGCTACAGTCTGGAGTTGTGTGGACGTCTGCATTAGAAACAATCTCTCTGTCTAGATTATTGCTATATGGTGCCTATCTTTGAACCAACTTGATCATTATTTCAATGAGAAACAGGCTTAACTTTCTCAAATAAATTCACCAAATCAAGGTCCTCTGTGCAGTCTGTCCTCAAGGTCACCGATTTTTTAAACCACAATTTTAAATTCCATCACCTTAAGTGATGGTAAAGGCTATACGTAGATTTGGAAGTCATATTAATTATAATATACTCTTTGGTAGGTTAACTTCCAGAATACCTGTGGTGTAAGGGAAAGGATACAAATATGAACCAATTATTTAACCAGAATTGGATTACCATGACTGATATATTCAACTGTTAGGTATTAAGTTCCACCTCACAGGAGGAAAGGTGATTGGATGAGCTGGGTTCTATCCCTGCACGTACAGTTCCCAAATTACCAGTGCAAAAACTCCAGCACAACAATACCAACAGGGTGCTTATTGTTTCAGGTGACACCTTCCAGATGAGATGCTCTCAGGTGGATAGCACACACTATGGCTGTACTTTAGCAAAGAGTAAATGAGTTCTCCTCAGTGTCCTGGCCAATGCTTGCCCCATCAAAAACCTTGTTATAAACATAATTCCTGGTTATTGTTGTTTGCAAAATTTGCAAATTGTTTGCCACACTTGCAACCTTACAGCCATGACAAACTCAAAATTAAAAACCTGCAGATGCTGCAAATCTGAAGGAAAGTCAGTTCTGTTGAAGAGTTGAATCACTAAATCTTTTTCTCCCTCTACAGATACTGTCTGAGCTGCTGAGTGTTTCCTGCTTTCACTGTTTGATATTTCAGAAGTGCTTCATTGGCTAGAGATAGATAGATAGATAAATAAATATACTTTATTGATCCCGAGGGAAATTGGGTTTCATTACAGCCGCACCAACCAAGAATAGAGCATAAATATAGCAATACAAAAACCACAAACAATCAAACAACAATATGCGAACTATGCCAGATGGAAATAAGTCCAGGACCAGCCTATTGGCTCAGGGTTCGATGGCCACAGGCAGGAACAACCTCCCGTGACGCCCGGTGTTGTATTTCGGTGGAATATGGCCGGAGTCCAACAGCAAAAAGTTCAATATCCGGTCTACAAACATGTTCCTCAATCATAATATGACCAGGATTGCGCCATTCATTGTTAACCAGAACAGTAAGCCCCCAACTCCTTTACACTTACCGCTCTCAGTGCACTTCCATTCAGCCCGAACGGTCTGGAAGCCATCCATGGAAAAGCATTAAATAAAGCATTCTATAAAACATTGAAATATATATAAATAGATTTAGATTTATTCATTAATCATGTGTACATCATTGTGTCATTTGCATTAGAAACCAAGACGGTATGAGGATGTGCTCGGGCAGCCTGCAAGTGTCACCGTACATTCCAGCGCCAACATAGCATGCCTACAATGTACAGCAGAACAACACACAGCCAACATACAACAAGCAACAACACCTTATTTTAAAAAGGGCTCTGAAATAAGCCAGAAAATAGGACTGAGAATAGAGAAATCATTGGACACTAGGAAAGAGAGACACTGTTTTTCATGGCATCAGAAAACTTCACAGCCAGTGAAGTACTCTGACACTGTATTCACAGTTGGAGTGTGGGGAATAGATCAGCCAACTTGTATGCAATAAATCCTGACCAGCAACCACAGGATAATGGGCTGATAATCTACTTTTAGTAATGCTGATTGATGGATGATTATTGTCCAGGACTCTGGGGATATCCTCCCTGTTCTTCTTTGGAGGCATGCAGGAGTAAAAAAGAAACCAGTATACGATGGTACAATGTTTATCAGTGAGAAACCAGCTGACACAATCAGTACAAATGATTTTAAATGGCAATGTTAATTATACAGCCTTATCAATAAGAAAGTTAGGTTACTTTTACCCCTGTAGTAGCCCCTATGGAATCTTTAGTGAGAGAGCAAACAACACTTTAGTTAATATGTTGTATGAAAGATAGCACTTCTGACATGTAGTCCTAATCAACTATGGGCCTAGACTTTCCTACTCAATTCATTGGAACCCAGAGTTCTGTGACCCAGATGTAAGAGGTCACCAATGAAGCCAATTATACAGTGTTGCACCTGTGATGAAGCTGCAGAGATGATTAATTGGGCATGTTGCCACTGGAACTTTAATTGGCGATGCAGCAATTTACCAGAGATGAAGTGGTTTTCAAAGCATAACCTGAGAATAAGAGAATGTTTGAATTAGTCAAGCTACGACTTGTCCATGTGCGATACATTGCCATGTGGTCATGTAGAGTCTTGACTCTTTTGCTGCTGTGTTTATGGTCACGAGAGGTTTCTTCAGTTGGTTGTTTGACACTTCTGTGGATTGGCAGCAGTTTGGTTGCTTGGTGAATCTTTGTTGTTTTGTACAGGATCTCCCCCAATGAGTGCTCAAAGACATCACGTGTTAAACTGTAAATAACCTGTAATGCCGAGTCTTTATGTTTATTTAAGGCAGAGGTTGATAGGTCCTTGATTGGTCAGGGTACGAAGGAATATGGGGAGAAGGCAGGAGATTAGAGCTGAGAGGAAAATTGGATCAGCCATGATGAAATGGCGGCGCAAACTCAATGGGCCAAATGGCTTAATTCTGCTCCTAGAAGAAGGCGAATGCAATGTTGGCATTCATTTGTAGAGGAATAGAGTATAGGAGCAGGGATGTGATGTTGAGGCTCTATAAGGCGCTGGTAAGACCTCACTTGGAGTACTGTGGGCAGTTTTGGTCTCCTTATTTAAGAAAGGATGTGCTGACGTTGGAGAGGGTTCAGAGAAGATTCACTAGAATGATTCTGGGAATGAGAGGGTTAACATATGAGGAACGTTTGTCCGCTCTTGGACTGTATTCCTTGGAGTTTAGAAGAATGAGGGGGGACCTCATAGAAACATTTCGAATGTTGAAAGGCATGGACAGAGCGGATGTGGCAAAATTGTTTCCCATGGTGGGGGAGTCTAGTACGAGAGGGCATGACTTAAGGATTGAAGGATGCCCATTCAGAACAGAGATGCGAAGAAATTTTTTTAGCCAGAGGGTGGTGAATCTATGGAATTTGTTGCCACGGGTGGCAGTGGAGGCCAAGTCATTGGGTGTATTTAAGGCAGAGATTGATAGGTATCTGAGTATCCAGGGCATCAAAGGTTATGGTGAGAAGGTGGGGGAGTGGGACTAAATGGGAGAATGGATCAGCTCATTATAAAATGGCGGAGCAGACTCGATGGGCCGAATGGCCGACTTCTGCTCCTTTGTCTTATGGTCTATATCTTATGGGCTTATGGTTTTGGTGGCTCTCTGGTTGTTGACCCAAGAGAAGTTATTCATTTGTGTGCCTACCTGCGGAAGGCATGAAGGCAAAGATTAATTCTATTTTCACCTGGGGTATTTAGCAAAAAAGAGTCAGTAGTACATGTAACCTAGTTGCTTCCCTCCTTCCGCTAATCCAGACATAGAAATCTTTGTTTTTAATCAAAGCATGAAATAGTGAAATAATCATTCCATCATACTCACTGTTTAGTGCTTCAACCTGAGTTGTAATTAACTCCCTCTTTTTGATAAAAATGTCTTTTATTTATTTGAAAAACATATATATTTCAGGCACTTTCTGTAACCTGTGGACATTGAAATTAATCTGTTGTCAATTACCATTCTTTCTAACTGTCTTACCTGCTTTTACGGGTTTTGATTATATTTCAGTGAAGTCAACAGCTGGGGAATGCAAAACAGAAACAAAATTTATTCACCACAACTATAAAACTAAAATTTGGTGCAAAGCAGTGGTAAATACAGTGTTTTTTTTAAGAATGTCCATAAAACTCCTGATCTGTGGTTGAGACAAAGAAGCAAAGAGTTTGCACATATAAGGAATGCTTTGTGTTTGCAGGAAGTCTCAGGGGACTTCATGACTAGTGCAGTCTTGAAGCTCATTCTTTGTTCTAATCCAAAATATCATAGTCAGCAGACTGTGGTAAATAACACAACAGTAGGTTTTGTGAGTGTTCAGTGAGAAATGAGGGCTGTCGAGGAGAACACAATGCATGTCTGCAGACTGCCTTGTTCTTTTCCCATTCGCCAGAGCAAGCTTTAGTTTAACATCTTACTTGAAAGACAGCATCTCCAACTGTGCAGCGCTTCCTCAGTACTGTATTGAAGAACCAACCTAGACTTCATTTGCAAACCCTATTACTTACAAAAAAAAAAGTGCAAAAGAACAACAGTGAGCTAGTGCTCATGAGTTCATGGACTGTTCAGAAATCTGATGGCGAAGGGGAAAAAACTATTCCTTAAAAGCTGAATGTAGCTCTTCAGGCTCCTGTATCCCGCCTCACCCCCCCCCCCCCCATGGTAGCAATGAAAAGAGACATGTCCCGGGTGGTGAGGGTCCTTAATGATGGATACTGCCTCTTGAAGATGTTCTTGATGGTGGGAAGGGTTGTATCTGTGATGGAGTTGGCTGAGACTACAACTCTGCAGCTTTTTATCGATCCTGCACGTTGGAGCTTCCATATCAAGTGGTGATGTGACCCGTCAAAATGCTTTCTACCATGCCACAGCTACTCTTGAGTCCTGTGCACTTCATGTACACATGAGAGGTTCTCGGGTCTATTTCCCATGTGAGTGCATGTAAACACAGATTCTGCAGGTGCGAGAAATCCAAAGCAACATACACAAAATTCAGGAGGAACTCTGCAGGTCAGGCGGCATTTACAGAGGGAAATAAATAGTCGATAATTTGGGCCATGACCCTTCATCAGGACTGAACTTAATACAGAACTTGTGTTTGAAACTATGAGCGGAAAAATCCACCTTGGACAATCAAATATTGTTTGTGACTGAAGTGTTGGCAAGTGATCCAATGGGAACATCTCATCCATATATACAGTATATAACACTGGATCCTCATTTCCTTTCTTTCAGCTCCAGACGGCCCACCCATGGATGTCATATTAGAGCCTGTCACATCTCAGAGCATCAGAGTGACCTGGAAGGTAATTTTATTCTTTTCCTATTGCTCCTCAGTGGAGCTGCAAGGTTTCTGCATATATTTCCATACATTGTATCTAAACGAACAGTGTCTATGGCGGGAAAAGTCCTTCCTCAATTTCCTATGCTTTCCAGTCTCATTTTTTTTCCCCTCTGTTGTGATTCTGTGTGTTCCACAGAAACAGAATTCCACAGAATTTGAGACATGTCATACGGCACTCAGCAAAGATTGGTCTTCATAGCCCAATCTGGGCACACACTCAGCAGTTGTGTCCAAGCTGGGAAAGCACCAGGGGAATTCCTTAAGGTCACCTTCAACTCAAGACTGGGCTGTTACAAATTGATTTTGTTCCCTTTCAGTTTCCTGCACCTTCCAGCTAGGGTATGATCCATTCCCACTGCACTTCTCTCATCTCTTTCAGAACGTTCCAGTTTGGTTTACACAACTGAAGAAGCTTTGAAGTGAAGTTGTTGTAATGCAGGGAGAGTGGCAGCCTATTTGTACACAATAGGATTCCAATAGGAATAGACTATTCCCAGCCTAACCTAACCTTTGACAGCTTTATCACACAGTTTCAAGAACGCTCTCAATAATGTTATTCTTGGAGTCATCTTAAGATGTTTTGTATTGTTAAAGGCCACAACATTTAGATTATAATTTTAAAACACTGGAAATCTGAAATAAAAACAAAACCATTGCAAGCACTCAGCAAGTCAGATAGCACCTGTGGAGACAGAAGAACAGAGTTAACGTTTCATTTCCAGGATCCATTCTCAGAGATCACTGATGAAGGGCCTCTGACCTAAAACATTAACTATATCTCCCTTTCCAAATTTATATTTAATATTAAATAAAGATTGGCTTTATTTGTCACTTGTACATTGAAACATTGAAATATATAGTGAAATGCTTTGTTTGCTTCACGACCAGCACAGTCTGAGGATATGCTGAGGGCAGCTCACAAATGTCACTATGTTTCTAGTGCCAATAATATGCCAACAATTTACTTGTAGTAACTCAAACATTTTTTTTAGAATGTGGGAAGAAACCGGTACACCCAGAGGAAGCCCATTTTGTCATGGAGAGAATGTACAAACTCCTTTACAAACAGCGTCAGGCATTGAACCCGATCAGTGATCACTGGAGCTGTAAGGCGTTACGCAAATTGCTATGCTACCGTGCTGCCCTTTTTTAACTGCTGTATTGCTGAGTATCGCTGAGAAGAAGTGATTGAGGCATGTGGTATTGGAGCAGGATGGCCATGATAAAACAGTATCTGTTACCAGTAAAGAAAAACAAGCTGCTGGAGGAACTCAATAGGTCAGGCAGCACCTGTGGAGGGAAATAGATAGTCAGCGTTTTGGGTTGGGACCTTTCATCTGGTTCCTCCAGATGTGAATTTGTTGCTCCAGATTCCAGCATCTGCAGTTTATTGCACCTCCAGTATCTATCACTAGATAGGCCACAACAAGAGAACTTTGTGAAGTTGTGATTCACAAAGATGGGCTCAAAACCAGAACTTCCTTGACTTAAGTGAGTCAGGTCCAAGGTCACACATGGGATATTTTAACACTGGGGAGTGAGAGAAAGAAGAAAAAAACATCAAGCAGCTGAAGAAAGAAGCAGCAATGAAGGAGCAAATGGAGGTTCAAAGAAGGAATGAACCAATAAAAAGCAACGCTTACAACTCTGTATAATTAACGCAAAGCATGTTTAAGTAAGGTTTTGATTATATGAGTAGAAAAAAAATCAATAGGGAAATGGTGAACAGTATCTATTTGAGATTGCCTGCTGGATAATATGCACCAGTTAATTTAAAGTAGAACTAAAATAAATACAGTTAATGGGATTTCAATAGACACAGGGAGCATAGAACTTCCTTATTAGGCTATGGATCTTCCAAGAAACATCTTAACTTGGGAAATGTGTACATATACTATATTCTGATGGACTATCCGAGGCCGTGAGGAGGTTTTCTATCTGATTTAATTTGATAGGGAAAAAGAAAACACTCTGTTCAACTTATTTCAGAAACTATTCAAATGAGTGTCACACAGATCCCTCTTGACCCCAGCTGTGGCACTGCCATGACCCAGGAAGGTAAGGTGGCAAGCAACGGTAACAACACTGTGACACCTTTACATAGCAGATTTCTATTATGAACAGGGACAAAGGAATTTATATCCAAAACTGTTGCCTGTAGGTGTAGGCTTTTCAATACCCTGAAGCAAAATATTATTATCAATTAGATTGACTTCTGAATTTGTTACATATAACAAAAGTCCCTCTTGGTTCTTGGTTTTCACAAATTTTCCGTGTGGCTTTTTGAACAAGATCTTGATAAGCATAATATTTTGTTTGTCTCTTCCACACGTGCGCGCGCGCTCACGCACATTCACACTCACACACACGCATACTCACACACAGACACGCGCACAGCAGAGAAATACAGAGTATGACGACAGACTCAGAAAAAATGACATTTTAAGAAAAGTGCTGTCTTTGTACACAAGTCATCAAAAGCTCACTTCAAAGTTCAGCAAATAATAATCAGGAAGGCAAAAGATAAGTTTGCTTTGTCACAAAAACAAGGACAGCACAGTAGTGGAGCTAGTTGACACGCAGACCCGGGTTCAGTCCCAACCTCAGGCTCTATCGGTGTGGAGTTTCAAAATTTTCTTTGGCTGGGTGGGTTTCCTCTGTGTTCTCTGGTTTCTTCCATATCCCAAAGATATGCAGGTTGGTTATTTTGTTGGCCACTCTAAATCCCATTAGTGTGCATTTGAGTAGTAGAATCTGGGGACAACTGATCAACATGTGGGAAGAATAAAATGGAATTACTATGTACGGTTCCTGTAACTGTGTGTGTGATGGTCAGTGCGGACTCAATGTCAAAGGGCCTGTTCCCATGCTCTATCACTCTGTGACTCTTAAGATTTGGGTATAGAGTAAAAATATCTTACTACAATTAGTTACGGTCCTGGTGAATTCAGTCATTTTCAATTTTGGTCTCTGTACCTAACAAAGGATATATTTGTAACAGAGAGAGTACAGAAAGATTCTCCAGACTGGTTCCTGGGACATTGAATTTGTCATAGGAGGTGAGAGTGAGCAGGTGACAGCTCTATTCTCCAAACTCCAAGGAAGATAAGATATGACCTTATATAAATGTATAAAATCACCAGAGGGATGGACAGAGGGAGTGCAGCGAAGATGTTTCCTCTTTCTCTGGAGTTGGACACTGAAGGTCACAGATTGAAATTAAGGGTAGGTCATTTTAAACTGAAACAAAGAAAATCCCTTCACTCAGAGGGAGGTAAATCACTAGATTCTCTTTTCCTGGAGACTCAGACATTGATTGAATTCAAACAATTCAATGGAACCCCAAAACTATTGATGAAGGTACAGCAGTGGATGTAATGTATATGGATTTCAGTAAGACATTTGATAAGGTTCCCCATGCAAGGCTCCTTCAAAAAGTAAGGAAGCATTGTTGTTAAGAAGGTGTATGGTGTGTTGGCATTCATCAACCATGGGACTGAGTTCAAGAGCCGTGAGGTAATGTTACAGCTATATAAGACCTTGGTCAGACCCCACTTGGAGAACTGCTTTCAGTTCTGGTCACCTCACTACAGGAAGGATGTGGACACTATAGAGAGAGTGCCGAGGAGATTTAAAAGGATGTTGCCTGGATTGGAGGGCGTAAATTATGAGAATCAGTTGAGCGAACTTGGCCTTTTCTCCTTGGGGTGACGAAGGATGAGAGGTGACCTGATCGTGGTGTATAAGATGATGAGGGGCATTGATCATGTGGCCAGTCAGAGGGTTTTTTTCCAGGGCTGAAATGGCTAACACGAGGGGGCATAGTTTTAAGGTGCTTGGAAATAGGTACCAAGGGGTTGTCAGGTGTAAGTTTTTCCACACAGAGAGTGGTGGGTGTGTGGAATGGGCTGCTGGCGGTGATGGTGGAAGCTGATACAATAGGGTCTTTTAAGAGCCTCTTAAATAGGTACATGGAGCTTAGGAAAATAGAGGGCTATGCACTAGGGAAATACTAGGCAGTTTCTGGAGTAGGTTGCTTGTTTGGCACAACATTGTGGGCCCAAGGGCCTGTAATGTGCAACATATTTCTATGTTCTATAACCCCATTGTAACCCAGGGAGGACCTGTATTCTCCCCACATTCTCATCAACTCCTCCCAATTCTAACTCTCACCTACACAGCCACCTCACCTACCAACCCGCACTTCTTTGGTATGTAGAAGTTCATGTTTATTGTCATTCAGCCGTACACATGTATACAGCTCAACGAAACAATGTTCCTCCGGGACCAAGTGCAAAGGAGGAGACTGGAGACCACAGGGAGAATGTGTAAACTCTACACAGACAGATGGAATGTGGGTTTTTGGATCTGTCAGGTCTATTTGCTGCCCCACCACATTAGCCAGCGGCCAGCACCTCAGGGAGGGTCAGCAACCTCGGGGCAGGAGGCTTAGATTTGGGAAGAGCCTATTCCCAGTAATTGGAACTGGAATTAATTTATTATTGGCATACTTACCAAGGTACAGTGAAAAGCTCATCTTGCACACATCCTTCGTGAAACAATCTGATGAACAAGCCATTGGGAAGTTCCAGTTGTCAACATCTGCCATCACTGACATAGGTCACAGAGCATAAATAGTCCAGCACAAAAACAGGTCCTTCGGCCCACCATATCTGTGCTGAGCAAGTCTGCTGCCAAATTATACTAACCCCTCTGCCTTTACATGATCCCTATCCTTCCATTTCCTGCCTGATCTTGTGCCTGTATAAATAACTCTTTCATATCTGCTTCCTTCACTTCCACTAGCAGCATGTTCTGGATACCTATCAATCTCTGTGTAAATAAAATATGCCAGATAAATCACCTTGAAACGTATCCCCTCTCACCTTAAAGCTACTGTATGCCCTCTGGCACTTGACATCTAGAGACATAGAATATTATAGCACAGACACAGTCCCTTCAGCCCAACTGATCCATGTTGACAAAGATTCCCATCTAAGCTTGGCCCATTTGCCCACAATTGGCCCATATCCCTCAAAACCAGGGTTCCTAACCTATTTTATGTCATGGATCAATACTATTAAGCAAGGGGTTCATCAGCCTCAGGTTGGGAACCTTTGCTCCATACCCTTCCTATCTATGTATCTATCCAAATACCTTCTATATGTTGTGATTGTACCCGCCTAAACCTGCTGACAGCTCATTCCAAATATGCAGCACCCTGTGAGTGGAAAAAAATTGTCCCTCAGGTTCCAATTAAACCTCTTCCCTTTCACCCTTAACCTATGTCCTCTAATCGGTTGATTGCCCAACCCTTGGAAGAAAGACTGTGCATGCTCACTCCATCCATACCCCTCAATATTTTATACATACCTCTGTACTTTCTACCCTGAAAAGAAGACTCCAACAATCGACCCTCTTGTTATTTATGCCTCCCACCTCTGAGATGAGTGTCTTCCTGCCAGCTCACCCTCATTCCCACTCTGGAGATCTCTCGGCAACTGGATCATTCTAGGCAGTGATGGTGGAGCCACACCACATTTCTGAAGAAAGCTCAGAGGAAGTTCACAAGGATGATTCTGGGAATGAAGGGTTAACATGTGAAAAGCATTTGGCAGCTTTGGGCCAATTTAGAAGAATGTGAGGGATCTCATTGAAACCTACCGAAAGTTGAAAGGACTAGATAGGTGGATGTGGAAAGGATGTATCCTATGGTGAGGGCATCCAGAACTAGAGGGCACAGTCTCAAAATTGAGGGGCGATCTTTTAGAACAGAGATAAGGAGGAATTATTTTTAGCCAGAGGGTAATAAATCTCTGCTGCAAACTGCGGTGGAGGCCAAATCCATGTGTATATTTAAGGCGGAAGTTGATAGTTTCCTGATCGGTCAGGGCATCAAAGGATATGACAAGAAGGCAGGTGTATGGGGTTGAGTGGGATCCAGAATCAGCCATGATGGAATGGTGGAGCAGACTCGATGGGCTGAATGGCCTAATTCTGCTCCTATGTCTTATGGTCTTCTTAGTTTGCCAAGGCACCAGAGAACTCAACGGGACTTGACTCACGAAGGGAAGGTCTTACTTGATGTCAGTGTCTCCTGAGGCACCAGGATTTGCCAACAATGCTGGCCTCCCATGAGCACAGCCACTTGTCAGCTGCCAGAAACCCTCTGATTAGCAACTCGCATCATTTCTTGCACGGGGAGGGTTTCCGCTCTCTGAATGCCCAGCTGGCCCTGGATGCTGAGAAGAATTTAATAGTGATGAGCACCAAGTATTCCATCGTGATTCCTTTATCCTGATGTTTTCAGCAATTGGAGGGACAAGGGCTGGCCTCTAATTCCATTGGTTCCTGCACAATTTCCAACTACAATGACCCAGTGAGGATGCTGTGAGGGCCTCAGGGGAGCAGTGCTCCCTCCTGCTTGCTCTCAGTTGGCTGAGTGGCTAAGCGGCCTGTTGTAGTGGCTACATGCTACAGAACAACATAGACAGCATCTGCTGAGAGAGTGGAGAGCCAGAATATGAAACCGGCGCTGAGACCAGCCAGGAACATCAATTTGCAAGGTCATCAGCCGAGCAGATGAAAGAAGCTTGGATGGGCATCTTGGGCCGAAGATTCAACTCTAAGGCATTATCTAAGCAGGCAATAAGAGACCCCTTGTAAAGAGGTGTTTCATATAAGCAGCCTATACAGCCATAGACCTCCATGTAAACCCTCCCCCCCACCCATCCACAATCACCATAATGCTCTAATGATCAATCCAGAGAACACAGATAAATCATAATGTTTCTGGTTAACTGACCCCCAGATGTCTGATCCCTTCATACTTTAGCCAGAGTGGAATTCATTGTCACAGATGGCTGTGGAAGCCAAGTCATTGAGTGTATTTAAAGCTAATGTATCTAATCTTATTTTCTCTCTAATTGTCCTTGAGTAGGAGCTATTGAGCATTCTCAAGCCACTACACTGAATGAAATCCCACAATGCTGTTGGCGAGGGACTTCCCAGAATCTTGACCTACAGTCTACTCCCCAAGAGACGTCTCTGAAGATAAAACATAAACACAAAAGAACTTAGGACATAGAAGTCTATCTAGGCCGTTCAGCTCCTTGTGCCTGCTCGCATTCAAAGTCAAGTTTATTGTCATATGTGCAAGTGCAATGAAAAGCATATTTCCAGCAGCATCACAGGGGACATAGCATCCAATAAGCCATATTCACAAAAAAAATCAAATTAAACATGAATTATAACATTTTTAAAGAAAAAATTAAAAATAAACAAAGCTCATTTTAGTGGAAAATAATCAAAGTGGTCACAGTGTTGCTAAACTGTAGTGATTAGGTTTTTGCCAGTCGGTTCGAGAACCGAATGGTTGAAGAGAAGTAGCTGCTCTTGAACATAGTCATGTGAAAATCCAGGCTTGTGTACCTTTTGCCCCATAAGATCAATAAAACCTTGTTGAATAACATCAATAAGATTCCATAAGGTCATAGCTGATCTTTACCCCAGCAGGACTTTCCACAACTAACCTCAAATTTCTTGATGCACCAAATAGCTAAAAATCATTGATCTGAATGTAATCAGCGACCACTTGGAGTCACTTGGGGGAGGGCAAGTTTTTTCTGGTCTAGGAGTCTGGGAGCAGCCTGTGCTGGCTAACCACAAAATCAACCCCCACTGTTCAGGACAGGCCCTCTTTTTGCTATTATCATTGGGCAGAAGGCACAGAAGCCTTAGGACCCACACACCAAGTTCAGGAACAGTTATTAGCCTTCAACCATCCAGTTCTTGAACCACCATTGATAACTTCACTCACTACTGCACAACTGGTTCTACAATACAATATAGAACATTACAGCACAGTTCAGGCCCTTTGGACCTGCGATATTGTGCCAACCTTAAAACCTACTCTAAGATCAACCTAACCCTTCCCTGCTACATAGCCTTACATTTTTCTGTCATCCACATGTCTATCTACAGACTCATTTTCAAGAACTATTTACAATTCATGTTTTCAGTATTTTGGTTTGTTTGCTTATTTTGACTTCTTGTTGATTTCATTGTTCCTAAGTCTTTGCTTACACATCATTTTCATAAATTTTATTGTATTTGTTGATTTTCCTGTAAATGCCTTCAAGAAAATGAATCTCAAGGTAACATGTACATAATTTGATAATAACATTGTCCTTCTGCCTACTGCAGCTCAGTGGGCTTCTGAATGACTATATTTTCCTCCAATTCCCACAGTATGATTTGTGAAGAGCTGAGATACTAAGAGTGGTTGAGGCAAGTACGAAAAAAAAACATTTAGAAGCCACTTGGATAGACACATAGAGAGTAAAATATTAGATGTAAATGGGCCAAACATGGACAAATGGGACAACTTAGATGGACATTTTGGTTGGGCTGAAGGGCCTGTTTCTGTGTCATATTGCTCTGTGGTTCTATAATATTACTTTGAACTTTGAACTTTGAAACAGAAATTGAGATCTGGGACAGCACTGAATAACCAAGAGCTTTGTGTTTCAATCTTCAGGCACCCAGGAAGGAACTCCAGAATGGGGTGATCCGGGGCTACCAGATCGGCTACCGGGAAAATGGCCCTGGCAGCAATGGGCAGTACAGTATTGTGGAGATGAAGGCAACAGGAGACAGCGAGGTATACACACTGGACAACCTGAAGAAGTTTGCCCAGTATGGCGTTGTCGTGCAGGCATTTAACCGAGCTGGCACCGGACCGAGTTCTTCTGAAATCAATGCTACAACGCTTGAGGATGGTAGGTCAATCCAACATAATGTTCTTTGTCTGAATCAGGATCAGGTTTATTATCACTGACATATAGTTTGTTAGGAAATTTGTTGTTTCACAACAGCAGTATGGTGCAATACAATAAAATTACAATAAGTTACAACAAAAATATAAAATAATACATATGTAATGCAAAAAGAGAGCAAAACAGTGAGGCTATGTTCATGGGTCCATGGATCATTCAGAAATCTGACAAATGCAACCAGTTAGACTGCTCTACACAGTATATCTGTTGAGATTTGCTGGATTGTTTGGTGACATACCAAATCTCCTCAAACTCCTTATGAAATATAGCTACTGATGTGCCCTGTTCATAATTGCATCAATATCTTGGGCCCAGGATAGATTTTCAGAGATGTTGACATCAAGGAACTTAAAATTAATGTGGATAAATGTGAGGTTATCCACTTTGGTGGCAAAAACAGGAAGACAGATTATTATCTGAATGGTGGCCGATTAGGAAAAGGGGAGGTGCAACGAGACCTGGGTGTCACTATACACCAGTCATTGAAAGTGGGCATGCAGGTACAGCAGGCGGTGAAAAAGGCGAATGGTATGCTGGCATTCATAGCAAGAGGATTCGAGTACAGGAGCAGGGAGGTACTACTGCAGTTGTACAAAGCCTTGGTGAGACCACACCTAGAGTATTGTGTGCAGTTTTGGTGCCCTAATCTGAGGAAAGACATCCTTGCCATAGAGGGAGTACAAAGAAGGTTCACCAGACTGATTCCTGGGATGGTAGGACTTTCATATGATGAAGGACTGGATCGACTAGGCTTATACTCGCTGGAATTTAGAAGATTGAGGGGGGATCTTATTGAAACGTATAAAATTCTAAAGGGATTGGACAGGCTAGATGCAGGAAGATTGTTCCCGATGTTGGGGAAGTCCAGAACGAGGGGTCACAGTTTAAGGATAAAGGGGAAGCCTTTTAGGACCGAGATGAGGAAAAACTTCTTCACATATAGTCATAGTCAGAGTCATAGTCATTCTTTATTGATCCCGAGGGAAATTACTTTTTGTTACAGTTGCACCATAAATAATTAAATAGTAATATGGAAATTATGCCAGGAAATAAGTCCAGGACCAGCCTATTGGCTCAGGGTGTCTGACCCTCCAAGGGAGGAGTTGTAAAGTTTGATGGCTACAGGCAGGAATGACTTCCTATGACGCTCAGTGTTGCATCTCGGTGGAATGAGTCTCTGGCTGAATGTACTCCTGTGCCCAACCAGTCCATTATGTAGTGGATGGGAGACATTGTCCAAGATGGCATGCAACTTGGACAGCATCCTCTTTTCAGACACCACCGTCAGAGAGTCCAGTTCCATCCCCACAACATCACTGGCCTTACAAATGAGTTTGTTGATTCTGTTGGTGTCTGCTACCCTCAGCCTGCTGCCCCAGCACACAACAGCAAACATGATAGCACTGGCCACCACAGACTCGTAGAACATCCTCAGCATCGTCCGGCAGATGTTAAAGGACCTCAGTCTCCTCAGGAAATAGAGACGGCTCTGACCCTTCTTGTAGACAGCCTCAGTGTTCTTTGACCAGTCCAGTTTATTGTCAATTCATATCCCCAGGTATTTGTAATCCTCCACCATGTCCACACTGACCCCCTGGATGGAAACGGGTCACTGGTACCTTAGCTCTCCTCAGGTCTACCACCAGCTCCTTAGTCTTTTCACCACCTTAGAGAGTGGTGAATCTGTGGGATTCTCTGCCACAGGAAACAGTTGAGGCCAGTTCATTGGCTATATTTAAGAGGGAGTTAGATAAGGCCCTTCTGGCTAAAGGGATCAGGGGGTATGGAGAGAAGGCTGGTGCAGGGTTCTGAGTTGGATGATCAGCCATGATCATACTGAATGGCAGTGCAGGCTCGAAGGGCCGAATGGCCTACTCCTGCACCTATTTTCTATGTTTCTAAACAGCTCACCATTTCCACTGCTGATCCCTTGATGAGGACTGGTGTGTGTTCCCTCAATTTCCCCTTCCTGAAATCCACAATCAATTCCTTGGCCTCACTGATGTTGAGTGCGAGGTTGTTGTTGTGACACGACTCAATCAACTGATCTATCTCACTCCCATATGCCTCCTCATCACCATCTGAGATTTTGCCAACAACAGTTGTGTCATTCGTGAATATATAGTTTGTCTGGTTGCTGATACTCATACTTTCCAAGCTCATTGAGAGGTGCCAAACACTGGTGACACAGTGGTACAGTGAGGAAAGTCACTGCCTCACAGCACCAGAGAAGCAGGCTTCAAATCCGGACTCAAGTGCTCTCTCTTTAGAGTTTGCACATTCTCTCTGTGACTGAGTTTCTCCTGGGTGCTCTGGTTTCACAGATTTGTGAAGCCATCCTTGTCCTATCAAGTTTGTACCAACCATCAAGCACCCCTTCATGCTAATTCTACCCCAACATATGTTAATCTCTCCACATTCCCCTCCCTTCCATATCCTGCATATCATCAATGGGGGATTTTACAGTGACCAATTAACCTACCAATCCACACCTGGATGAAACCTGTGCAATACAGGAGAATGTGCAAACATCACTTAGACAGCACCCAAGGTCAGGATTGAACTCAGGCTGGAGCACTGAGGTTCCAGCCTAATACTCTCCCATGTCCCAAAGACGTGCAGATTGGGAAATTATTGTAAACAGCCCCTGGTTTGTAAGTGGAGTCTGGGAGGGGTTGATGGGAATGATGGGAGGATGTGTTACAAAGAAAACGAGTGGGAAAGTGAGATTACATGAATAGGAGAGGAAAGGCTCAAAGGCTCATTTAATATTAGAGAATGTATACTGTATACAACCTGAAATTCACAGACATCCATGAAACAAGAAACCCCATAGAATGAGTGATAGAAACATTGAACCCCGAAGCTCCCTCCCTTCCCTTCGCACAAACAGCAGCAAAAGCAATGAACCGCCCTTCACCCCCACTCACGCCAGCAGAAGCAGTGTCCCCTCCCCCCCCCCCCCCCCCCACCATGCAAGGAATAGCAAAAGCCTGCCAAGGAGACCTTATCCAGAGTCCATCAAAACTACAGTCCATAACCCAGCATTTCAGTATCTCAGACAGGCTCTCTCTCTCCAGCAAGGGAGAGAGAGATTGCTCCTGCAACAATGAGAGCAGGAGACTAGCAGCTCGCTGTTCTGATGCTACAATCTTCCACGTCGCCTCTTCAAGCCCCCTGTCTTGAGGACCGACAGGCTCTCAGGAGTGGGAGAGAGAAGAAAGAGAGAGATATCGATATTGAGTACAGGGCTTTATTCTGGCAGCAGCTGACGATTAGCAAACACACGGCCTGCTGTCTCCGTGTTCCAGTCTCGATGTTTCAGTCTCAGACGACACTTCAGTAAGCGAAATTGCCGAGGAACTGGGTCGTCCACAACACCACTTCCCTGACTTTTGAACCTCCCGGCCCCAAGAGTGCATGTCTTCCAAGCTCTTGCTGGAAATGTCGAAGCGTTAGGCCACACAGTCGGTCCAAGCCACCCCCCCCCTCACCCCGCCCACGTGCAAAGAACCATAGTTTAAGCTGTAGATCATGAACTCTGACATAACCTTGAAAATATAGGGAAGACATAAGAGAAGAAGAATAAGCTATTTCATGGATGAACTGGAAGAAGTCGCCTAGGTCTGCAAAAACCCCAGGTTTAGAGGGATTTGGGCTAAATATGGAGAAATAAGATGAGTTCAAGTAGACAACCTAATCAGCATGGACGAAGTGGACCAAAGGGCCTGTTCCCATACTGCAAAACACTCTGGTCTCTGAGGTGGCATAGACTTGCGGGGCCAAACTGGTCTCTCTCCTTCTGTGAGTAGAAGTATGCAAATATTGGATCATCTCTGTCAGATTGACCATTCATTTAGACAGAAAACCATCAAATATAGGAGCAGAATTAGGCCATTCAGCCCATTGAGTCTGCTCTGCCATTCCAACGTGGTTGATTTATTATCCCTCTCAACACCATTCTGCCTTGGGGCATCAACCCCATTGACAGTATTACTAATCAAGAACCTATCAATCCCCACTTTAGTATACTCAATGACTTGACCTCCATAGCCATCTGTGGCAATGAATTCCACAGATTCACCACCCTCTAGATAGAGGAATGTCCTTGTATTTTGATGTTCTCTGGTCCAAGATTCTGCCACTATAGGAGACATCCTCTGCATTTAGTTGTAGGTTTTAAACCTAGGTCTTTAGTTACTCTTTCCTCTATCAGTTAAAGGCTCATGTGCTGAAGGCGGTGGAGGACCTCACCAATGTCTACCTTCATAGAGAAGTGACCTGTGAGACGTGAAAAGTTCTTTGCTGTCAGAGGGAGTACTGTATAGGTTGGAGGCAAGTTGGTAAAGGATCAAGTGGTCCTTGTCCTCTTGTATACACACAGTGGCCACTTAGTTAGGTAAACCTGTATGTCTGCTTATTAATGCAAGAATCTACTCAGCCAATCATGTGATAGCAACTCAATGCATAAAAGTATGCAGATATGGTCAAGAGGTTCAGTTGTTACTCAGACCAAACATCAAAATGGGGAAGAAATGTGATCTAAGTGACTTTGACCATGGAATGATTATTTGAGTATCTCAGAAAATGCTGATCTCCTGGGATTTTCACACACAAGAAGTCTCCAGAGTTTACACAGAACGGTGTGAAAAACAAAAAAAAAAATTCCAGTTAGCAGCAGTTGTGTGGGTGAAAACACCTTGTTAATGAGAGAGGTCAGAGGAGAATGGCCAGGCTGGTTCAAGCTGACAGGAAGGTGACAGTAATTCAAATACCACACATTACAACAGTGGTGTACAGAAGAGCATCTCTGAGCACGCGACATATTGAACCTTGAAGTGGACGGGCTACAGCATCAGAAGACCATAAACATACACTCAGTGACCACTTTATTAGGTACAGGAAGCTCAGATTCGAAGTGCGCATAGTGCATATGTCACCTGCAGCCTGCGGTTTAATAGCTGAGGTTCAGGTAACCTTAATCTTGGCGTGTAGTCACTGTAGGTTCAACAGTTTCCCACTAGTTCTGCAGATTTTATCAATAATATTGAAAGAGTGCAAGGGTATTGCTGGGTCTGGAGGACCTGAGTTAGGGGGAAAGATTGAATAAGTTAGGACTTTATTCCTGGAGCATAAGAGAATAAGAGGAGATTTGATAGAGGTATACAAAATCAGGAGGGGTATTGTGTTGATAGGGTAAGTGCAAGCAGGATTTTTCCACTGAGGTTGAGTGAGACTAGAACTAGAGATCATGGGTTAAGGGTGAAAGGTGAAATGTTAAGGGGAGCATGAGGGGGAATTTCTTCACTCAGAGGATGATGAAAGCTTTCAGTGGAAGTGATGGATGCCGGTTTGATTTCAACATTCAAGAGAAATTTCCATAAGTGCATGGATGGAAGGTGTAGGAAGAGATATGATCAAGGTGCAGATCCTGGGACTGGGCAGAATAACAGTTCAGCATGGACTAGATGGACCAAAAGGACTATTTGTGCACTCTATGACCATTAGCTCCACCTCTGCAGGGTGATTTGCAGAAGGAATTCAAGTAATATCGAAAGGAGTTGTTGGGATAAGGGTACGGCCTTATTGGAGTTGGTCTTCTCTGTGATTGGCTCCATTGTGGATCTGATGGTTGGGATCACGGCCTGTACGTAAAGAGGATATTCGTACTCATTCTGCTGCTGCCCCTCCCACATATTCATTCACTTGCAACTCTTGGGTGGGGGAAGGTAGGTGGGTTGGCAGATTGATTTGAGAATGCCCTTGATTACAGACGTAATGGAATGGAATGACGTAGACAGGACAGCGTGGAGAGTTTAAAAAGGAAGGTTACTTCCAACGACTGTCTTTTGCATCGGGACAAGCAGAGCGGTGTGGGAGCTGAATTCTGAAGGAAGGCAGTTTTTTTAAAAAACTTCTTCGAGTGCAAGAAGGACGAGACTGCGCAGGTGCATGATGTAGACAGGACAGCGCGGAGTGTTTTAAAAGGAGATCACCCTATACAGCGGGCAGCAGTTGGAGCGGGCAATGGAGTGAGTGGCAGCAGTGTAGGGCTTTGGCTTCAATGGGCTTCAGCGGTAAACGGGAAGAGGAGAAAGCGAAGCACCAACTCTCTTTTTTTTCCCCTTGGTGAATCGGCCCGGACAGACAGGAACAGCAGGGCTCACACAGCTAACAGTACAGGCTAACAATTTAAAAAGTTCGTCTGTTTGGCGAGGTAAGTGGGTGAGTAACTTATTTTTCCTGCTTCATTCCTGTAGAATTAGATATCATGCCTGCAGGGTTAGTGCTTTGTTCAGGGTGTCAGATGTGGGAATCCTGGGAGACCTCCAGCCTCCCTGATGGCCACATCTGCGCCAGGTGCACCGAGACCGTGTTAGGGATCTGGAGCTGCAGCTTGATGACCTACTGCTTATTAGGGAAAGTGAAGAGGTGATAGACAGGAGCTACAGGGAGGTAGTCATCCCTAGGCTACAGGGGTCAAAAAACTGGGTGACTGTCAGTAGAGGGAAGGGAAATGCCCAGATAGTGGGGAGCACCCCTGTGGCTGTCCCCCTCAGCAACAAATATCTTGTTCTGGATGCTGTTGGAGGGGATGACCTGACAGGGGACGCCCACGGTGATCGGGTCTCTGGCACTGAGCCTGATGCTGTTGTGCAGGAGGGAAGGAGGGAGAAGAGGAATGTGCTAGTCATAGGGGATTCCATAGTCAGGGGAACAGACAGGAGATTCTGTGAGCCTGACAGAGATACCCGCATGGTGTGTTGCCTCCCAGGTGCCAGGGTACGGGATGTCTTGGACTGGGTCCAGAATATTCTGAAGGGAGAGGGCAAGCAGCCAGTTGTCTTGGTACATGTTGGTACCAATGACATAGGTAGGAGAAGGGAGGAGGTCCTGAAGAGAGATTTCCAGGAGTTAGGAAGGAAGCTGAGAAGCAGGACCAGGGGGGTCGGTAATGGTGAGGAAACAGAGAGTCTGCAGATAGACTTGGATAGATTGGAAGAATAGGCAAAGGAGTGGCAAATGAAATACAATGTTGGAAAGTGTATGGTTATGCACTTTGGCAGAAAAAAATAAACGGGCAGACTATTTTTTAAATGGGGAGAGAAAGTTCTGAGATGCAACGGGACTTGGGAGTCCTTGTGCAGGATACCCTTAAGGTTAACCTCCAGGTTGAGTCAGTGGTGAAGAAGGCAAATGCAATGTTGGCATTCATTTCTAGAGGAATAGAGTATAGGAGCAGGGATGTGATGTTGAGGCTCTATAAGGCGCTGGTAAGGCCTCACTTGGAGTACCGTGGGCAGTTTTGGGCTCCTTATTTAAGAAAGGATGTGCTGACATTGGAGAGGGTACAGAGAAGATTCACTAGAATGATTCCGGGAATGAGAGGGTTAACATATGAAGAACGTTTATCCGCTCTTGGACTGTATTCCTTGGAGTTTAGAAGAATGAGGGGGGACCTCATAGAAACATTTCGAATGTTGAAAGGCATGGACAGAGTGGATGTGGCAAAGTTGTTTCTCATGATGGGGGAGTCTTGTACGAGAGGGCATGACTTAAGGATTGAAGGGCACCCATTCAGAACAGAGATGCGAAGAAATTTTTTTAGCCAGAGGGTGGTGAATCTATGGAATTTGTTGCCATGGGCGGCAGTAGAGGGCAAGTCATTGGGTGTATTTATGGCAGAGATTGATAGGTATCTGAGTAGCCAGGGCATCAAAGGTTATGGGGGAGTGGGACTAAATGGGAGAATGGATCAGCTCATGATAAAATGGTGGAGCAGACTCGATGGGCTGAATGGCCTAATTCTGCTTCTATGTCTTATGGTCTTATGCTCCTGGTGAGTGTAGGATCCCCACACAGGAAGCATAGGAAATGAATTCTTGAAAGAACTAAAGACTGATTCTCACCCATTCATTACAGAAGTGGAAGTGCATTATGGGCATAGTCATGCTCAGAAACAGGACACCTCCCTGTGTTGATGAGAAAACATTGCAATGAGTAAACACAGATCCCCCGGCATTTTTTTTGTATGCGATCACTGACAATTTATGACAAGCTATAATTTTATTTCTGTTGTAAATGCAGGATAGCGAAGCCCATCTGATATTTGCCTCTTTCTCATCCTAATTGTTTTGTAACAAAGAAGCACCAATCAGCACTTACAAAATCTCAAAATCCAAATTACAGTGGATCTGCCGTCTAATTAAACTGATGTCAGCCTGGATTTACAATTCAATGATCAGTTTTTAATGAGTGTAGCACCCTGTAATCTCCTAACACCGTCATCAGGCACACTATCTCTTAAGCCTGTTATCAGCACAATTCAGCACAGTATAATTGATGTCACACTATTCTAAGGCATAAAGAGAAGGAAGATTGCTTTGCTACTAAACACTTGCAATGACAGAAGAAGAGCTCTTGGTTCTTATGACAGAATCACATAAATTACTGCTCAATGACTGCCTTAGCTGGTAGTTTGATTTTGGAAAGAATCGACATACTTCTGGCTGTGTCCAACTGAGTGGGTTCCACGGCTGCAGTTGTGTAGATGTAATGCCAGCCATGAACTCACATGGATATGTTTTGTTTCAGCATAATTTCTTGTATGCCTTCTGATCCACCTCTGCCACTCTCTCCCACCCCGTTCACACTTTCCCCACTGCTCTCCTTTCCCTCTTCCCCCACTCTGACCTCGCTCCTCCACATCTAACATTTACCCCTTCCCCCTCTACTTTGCTGCCCTCTATCTTCCTACTGTCCCCTTTCACCGTGACCCCATCCTCTGGTTTCCACTCTCTGCCTCACCTCCTATACACTTTATTTTTCCTTTTCTTGTCATTGTTTTACACTCTAAGATCATAAGACTGTAAGACATAGGAGCAGAATTAGGCCATTTGGCCCATCAGGATGGCTGATTGATTATCCCTCTCAACCCATTCTCCTGCCTTCTTCTCATAACCTTTGAAGCCCTTATTAATCAAGAATCTTTCACCCTCCACTTTAAGTATATCCAATGACTTGGCCTCCACAGCCACCTGTGGCAATGAGTTCCAGAGATTCACCACCCTCTGGCTAAAGAAACTCCTCCTCTTCTCTGGTCTAAATGGATGTCCTTCTATTCCGAGACTGTGCCCTTTGGTTTGTCCTAGACTCCTCCACTATAGGAAACATCCTCTCCATGTCCACTCTGTCCAGGCCTTCCCCCTCTACTTTGCAGCCTCTCTATCTCTCTATTCTCCCCCTTTTACCATGCCCCCATCCTCTGCTTCCCACTCCCTCCCTTCCTCACTGCCTCACTTCCAGTATACTACATTATTTTTCTACATTCTTCTGCATTACCTTTTTCCCAGAGCCAAAATGGCTAATATGAAGGGGCATAATTTTAAGCTGATTGGGAAAAAGTATAGGGGGTATGTCAGAGGCAAGATTTTCACACACAGCGGTGGGTGCATGGAATGCCCCAGCAGATACATTACGGGCATTTTAAGAGACTCTTAGATGGGCCACACTGATAATTGAAAAATGTAGGAGGGAAAAGTTTGATCTTAGATTAGGTTAAAAAGTTGGCACGGCATTGTGGACTGAATAGCCTGTACTGTGCCGTACTGTTCTATCTTCTATGTCTCCCTTTTCCCTCACTGTCTCAATTCTTTTGTCTTCTTGCATTTTTTTTCTCCATGCCTCCTCCTCTCACCTTGTCTGCCCGCTCCCTTAAGGCCTTCTCCCTCTACCTCTTCTCTTCACTACCTGTTCCCCTCTTCCCTTCACTCTCTGCTGTTATCTCCCTCTCCTCTCTCCCTTGGTCATTCTCTCCCCATCTCCCTCTGCCTCTCTCTGACCCAGTTCTTCTCAGTCTCTCTCCCTCCCTCTCCCTTCCCCTCTTTTCACACTCTCTCTCTCATATGTTCTCTCTGTCTTTGTCTATCTCAAGTTTTGGGTAAATTCTCAGGTTCTGGAACCTCTTTTTTACTTTTTCTTCCTCTCCCCCTCTCTCCCCCTCCCCCTCCCTCAGTTATTCTCATTCTCATAAATTCTCTCGCTGTCTCTCTCTCCCACTCTCTTCTACCCCCTTCTCTGTCTCACTCACTTTCACCACTTTATTTCACCCCTTCTTTCCTGCCCTTTTCCAATATTCTTCAATCTGTCTCTCTCATTCCCTCTCTCAGTTTCTGTTTCACCATCATATTTTTCTCTCTGTACCTCTCTCCATCCCGAAATCACTTCATCCATCTTTTATCGAGAGAGTCCCATCAGCCTATTGAGTTTATGCCAGCTCTCAGAGCAATCCTATCACTCAATCACCCTGTTACCTCTTCTCTCCTATGTATCCAATGTTTCCCTGATTCTCCCACCATTTAACTACCTAAGATATGGATGGATTGTCCAAGGTCCATGTAGGTAGCACCAGAAGTCAGGATTAAACCCAAGTCACAGTTACTGCGAGGCACTAACACTACCTGATGCTCCACTGCATCACCCATGTTGGAAAGCAGGAAGCTGTGGGATGCCACAGAAAACAGTGCTTGGTATCATTTGTTTACAATCTACAAAAATGAATCTAATGAAGGGAATTAGTCAAATGAAGACACAATTGTTGAAGAAACAAATTTGGTGGGGTGGGGAAAGTAAGTGGTGAAGGAACACAAAATGTCTACCAAGGCAAATTATGGGTGTGTGCATAGATTGGCAGAAAGATTGTAAAGTGAGAAAATGTGTTTGGTCAATGAGCAGTATGGCAACATAACACTTTACAGCACCAGCGATTGAGGTTCAGCTCTCACCACTGTCTGTACGTTTTGATTGATTGATGGAGAAGATCCTGAGAGGCAGGATTTATGAACATTTGGAGAGGTATAATATGATTAGGAATAGTCAGCGTGACTTTGTCAAAGGCAGGTCGTGTCTTCCGAGCCTGATTGAATTTTTTGAGGATGTGACTAAACACATTGATGAAGGTAGAGCAGTAGACGTAGTGTATATAGATTACAGCAAGGTATTTGACAAGGTACCCCATGCAAGGCTTACTGAGAAAGTAAGGAGGCATGGGATCCAAGGGGACATTGCTTTGTGGATCCAGAACTGACTTGCCCACAGAAGGCAAAGAGTGACTATAGACGGGTCATATTCTGCGTGGAGGTCGGTGACCAGTGGTGTGCCTCAGGGATCTGTTCTGGGACCCCTACTCTTCATGATTTTTATAAATGACCTGGATGAGGAAGTGGAGGGATGGGTTAGTAAATTTGCTGATGACACAAAGGTTGGAGGTGTTGTGGATAGTGTGGAGGGCTGTCAGAGGTTACAGCGGGACATTGATAGGATGCAAAACTGGGCTGAGAAGTGGCAGATGGAGTTCAACCCAGGTAAGTGTGAGGTAGTTCATTTTGGTAGATCAAATATGATGAGAGAATATGGTATTAATGGTAAGACTCTTGGCGGTGTGAAGGATCAGAGGGATCTTGGGGTCTGAGTCCATAGGACACTCAAAGCTGCTGCGCAGGTTGACTCTGTGGTTAAGAAAGCATATGGTGCATTGGGCTTCGCCAATCATGGGATTGAGTTTAGGAGCCAAGAGGTAATATTGCAGGTATATAGGACCCTGGTCAGACCCCACTTGGAGTACTGTGCTCAGTTCTGGTCGCCTCACTACAGGAAGGATGTGGAAACCATAGAAAGGGTGCAGAAGAGATTTACAAGGATGTTGCCTGGATTGGAGAGCATGCCTTATGAGAATAGGTTGAGTGAACTTGGCCTTTACTCCTTGGAGCGACGGAGGATGAGAGGTGACCTGATAGAGGCGTATAAGATGATGAGAGGCATTGATCGTGTGGATAGTCAGAGGCTTTTTCCCAGGGCTGAAATGGCTAGCACAAGAGGGCACAGTTTTAAGGTGCTTAGAAGTAGGTACAGAGGAGATGTCAGGGGAAAGTTTTTTACTCAGAGAGTGGTGAGTGCGTAGAATGGGCTGCCGGCGATGGCGATGGTGGTGGAGGCGGATACAGTAGGGTCTTCTAAGAGATTCCTGGACAGGTATATGGAGCTCAGAAAAATAGAGAGCTATGGGTAACCCTAGATAATTTCTCAGTTAAGGACATGTTCGGCACAGCATTGTGGACCGAAGGGCCTGTATTGTGCTGTAGGTTTTCTATGTTTCTATGTTTTCGCTGTGAGTGCGTGGGTTTCCTCCGGGTGCTTAGATTTCCTCCCACATTCCAAAAACATATGAGTTAGGGTTAGAAAGCTATAAGCATGCTATGTTGGTGCCAGAAGCGTGGCAACACTTGCGATCCAGCACATCCTCAGACTGTGGTGATCATTGATGCAAATGATGCAATTCACTGTATGTTTTGAAGCTTCAGTGTACTTATGACAAATAAAGCTAATCTTTAAGGTCTTTAATCTTTCGAACAAAAAATTAAAATATTGGTTAAAGAGAGACTACTGATGCACAGAGTGATCTGAGTGACCTTATCCACGTAGCAGACATATTCAGCAGGTAATTAGAAAAGTGAATCGAATGTTGTAAAAACAGAAGAAGCAGTTCTGGCAGAGTTAACATTTCAGGGCAATCTCCTATCATTAGAGTGCTGTCCTTCATTGAAAAGAGGATTAAGTATAAATGTGAGAAAGTCCTGCCAAAACGGAAGAGAGCATTGGACAGATTTCAAGTGTTTTAGCTACAGTTTAGATCTCCTTATTACAGGAGGGATATACCAGCATTGGAATTGGTCCAGGGAAGGTTCACTGGAATTTGGGTTGAAGAGTTTTTCCCCCCGAGGAGAGATTGAGAAACTTAGGACAGCACTCATTGGGGTTTAAAGGAACAAATGTAATTTTAAGGAGACTTCACAGTGTAAATATTGTGTGGATGATTCCTCTTGTGGAGGAATGTAGAAGAAGGAAGCATGATTCAAAATAAGGGAGGTACCTGTTTAAGGCTGAGAACAAAAAAAACAAAGGTCATTATAGCATAGAGTGGTTAAGGTGGACAGTGTTGCTATAGTGAGGCAGTGATTAAGGCTGTGCTGGTTGGTTCAAGTACCGAATGGTTGAAGGGAAGAAGCTTTTCTTGAACCTGGTGGTGTGGGACCTCAGGTTTCCCTACCTCCTGCCTGATGGTAGCTGTAAGAAGATAGCATGGCTCAAATGCTGACAATAGTTGATGATGAATGTTACCTTTCTGAGGCAGTGATGATGAGGAAGGAGGTTCCAGTGACCTACTCAGCCGAATCCACTACTCTCTGAAGCTTCTTACATTTCTGCACAACTGAATTGCCGTACCAGATCATGATACCACCAGCCATGAGGAACTGGAGCTTTCCTTATGATCCTCCCTGAATACTTCTGAAATGCTGCGAATCGGAGGGGGACAGGTCTGTGTGGAAGAATGGTGGTGAAATGCAGCTCCAAAGCTCATCCTGTTTCAACTAAGCATTAAATAGATTATTTAATTGGTTAATAGTCTGCTTTAGGTGATAATTTAACTGTATGCAAATTGAAGTAATTACAGCACCCTATCAGAACGTCACATTTTAAGTGTACTTGGTAAGATTATTCATAGTTCTAAGGAATAGTGAAAACACGTTTTCCACAGCAATACTGCCAGTTAACCCTTCTTTGATCAGTAGCCTCTTCTCTGGCTATTCTTTAGTTTCAATGATTGTTAATAGGAAGGAGGGAAGGGTAGAACTTGTGTGAGAGGTAGGGAGAAGAAAATTGGAGTGGGAACAGGCCACTCGGCCCCTCAAGCCTGACTCACCATTCAATCTGATCATAGCTGATCCGTCCCCATGCTTCCTTTCTTTTGTGCCAATTCACCATAGCTTTCAATTCCTTGATCTTTCAAAAATTTATCCACCTCTTCTTTAAGTAGCTCTAGTGATCAAGACTACACAGCCTTCTGTCTTGGGGAATTCCAAAGACTCAACACCATCAGTGAGAGAAATTCCCTGCCCACATTGGTTGTAAATGTCCGCCCCTTTATCTTGTAACTTTGTCCCCTTCTTTGAGATTTTCTCATTGGTGGAAACATCCTACATACTACCTTAGAATCTACCTTTTTACCCCTCATTTTTCAAAGATCACTGATTCAACTTACTTAATCACAGAGAGGGTGGTGGAGAAGGGAAAAGGAAGCAAGGGAGGGTAATGAGTAGGTGGTAGGATCTTCCCTGAGGGAGATTCTGGATGTTCAGATTCATTTATTGATCATGGGTACATCAAAACATACAGTAAAATGTCTTATTTGCATTCACAATCATCACAATCAAAGATGTGCTGGGGGCAGCCTGCAAGTGTCACCATCTGATGCCAACATAAAATACCCACAATGCTCAGCAGAACAGCACAGAACAGGTTCCTGCCAAATGGTTTCAGCCCAAAACGTCGACTGTACTCTTTTCCATAGATGCTGCCTGGCCTGCTGAGTTCCTCCAGTATTTTGTGTGTGTTGCTCGGATTTCCAGCATCTGCAGAATTTGTCTTGTTTGTTATGAAGGCATTTGGCATACTTGCCCTCAAAGGCTGAGGCACTGAGAATTCACATTTGGAATCATCTGGCAACTGTACAAAACATTGTTTAAGCCACATGTGGGGTATTGCCTACAATTTTATTTGCCACATTATAGGTAGGATGTGGTAGCATTAGAGAAAGTGCAGAAAGATTCACCAATACATGGCCTTTATTACAAGAAGAGATTGGACATGCTAAGTTCAGATGGAATGATTCCTAAATACAAGAGATACTGCAGATGCTGGAAATCCAGAACAACACACACAAAATGCTGGAGGAATTCAGCAGGTCAGGCAGCATCTATGGAAATGAATGAACAGTACACAGTTTCAACTCAAGACACTGACTGTTTATTCCTTTCCATAGATGCTGCCTGACCTGCTAAGTTCCTCCAACATTTTGTGTGGAATAATTTCTAATGATTTTGAATTAATTATGTATCTGTGTGATGGGTGATGGAGTGGGTTGCAAGAGGGGTAGTTAAAAGTCGAGTTCATTGTTTTATGCACAAGTACATAGAATTAGGGCATCACAATAGCATACAACAGGAATTCTGCAGATGCTGGAAATTCAAGCAACACACATCAAAGTTGCTGGTGAACACAGCAGGCCAGGCAGCATCTCTAGGAAGAGGTACAGTCGACATTTCAGGCCGAGACCCTTCGTCAGGACTAACTGAAGGAAGAGCTGGTAAGAGATTTGAAAGTGGGAGGGGGAGGGGGAGATCCAAAATGATAGGAGAAGACAGGAGGGGGAGGGATGGAGCCAAGAGCTGGACAGGTGATTGGCAAAAGGGATATGAGAGGATCATGATTCAGGAGGTCTGGGAAGAAAGACAAAGGGGGGGGGGGAACCCAGAGGATGGGCAAGAGGTATAGTCAGAGGGACAGAGGGAGAAAAAGGAGAGTGAGAGAAAGAATGTGTGTATAAAAATAAATAACGGATGGGGTACGAGGGGGAGGTGGGACATTAGTGGAAGTTAGAGAAGTCGATGTTCATGCCATCAGGTTGGAGGCTACCCAAACGGAATATAAGGTGTTGTTCCTCCAACCTGAGTGTGGCTTCATCTTTACAGTAGAGGAGGCCGTGGATAGACATGTCAGAATGGGAATGGGATGTGGAATTAAAATGTGTGGCCACTGGGAGATCCTGCTTTCTCTGGCGGACAGAGCGTAGGTGTTCAGCAAAGCGGTCTCCCAGTCTGCGTCGGGTCTCGCCAATATATAAAAGGCCACATCGGGAGCACCGGGCGCAGTATATCACCCCAGCCAACTCACAGGTGAAGTGTTGCCTCACCTGGAAGGACTGTCTGGTCCTGAATGGTGGTGAGGGAGGAAGTGTAAGGGCATGTAAGGGAGGAAGTGTAAGGGACATCTTTCCCTCCCCCCCCCCTGCTTTCCGCAGGGATCGCTCCCTACGTGACTCCCTTGTCCATTTGTCCCCCCCATCCCTCCCCACTGATCTCCCTCCTGGCACTTATCTGTGTAAGCGGAACAAGTGCTACACATGCCCTTACACTTCCTCCCTCACCACCATTCAGGGCCCCAGACAGTCCTTCCATGTGAGGCGACACTTCACCTGTGAGTCGGCTGGGGTGATATACTGCGTCCGGTGCTCCCGATGTGGCCTTTTATATATTGGCGAGACCCGACGCAGAGTGGGAGACCGCTTTGCTGAACACCTACGCTCTGTCTGCCAGAGAAAGCAGGATCTCTCAGTGGCCACACATTTTAATTCCACGTCCCATTCCTATTCTGATATGTCTATCCACGGCTTCCTCTACTGTCAAGATGAAGCCACACTCAGGTTGGAGGAACAACACCTTATATTCCGTCTGGGTAGCCTCCAACCTGATGGCATGAACATCGACTTCTCTAACTTCCGCTAATGCCCCACCTCCCCCTCGTACCCCATCCGTTATTTATTTTTATACACACATTCTTTCCCTCTCTCTCTCCTTTTTCTCCCTCTGTCCCTCTGACTATACTCCTTGCCGATCCTCTGGGTTCCCCCCACCTTTGCCTTTCTCCCCGGACCACCTGTCCCATGACCCTCTCATATCCCCTTTACCTATCACCTGTCCAGCTCTTGGCTCCATCCCTCCCCCTCCTGTCTTCTCCTATCATTTTGGATCTCCCCCTCCCCCTCCCACTTTCAAATCTCTTACCAACTCTTCCTTCAGTTAGTCCTGACGAAGGGTCTCAGCCTGAAATGTCGACTGTACCTCTTCCTAGAGATGCTGCCTGGCCTGCTGCTATCACAATAGCATAGTGGTTAGTGTATTGCTATCACAGCTATTGGACCTGGGTTCAATTTCACCACAGTCTGTAATGTCCTTGAATGTTCTCCTCCGACCACATAGGTTTCAACCAGGTGCTCCGATTCTGCCCCTCCCCCACATCACAAGGACATACAGGTTATTAGGTTAATAATATTAGATTGTAATTGACCAGAATGGGCACATTGGGCTGGAAAGGTTTGTTACTGTGCTGTATCACAAAAATAATTTTTTTTAAAATATGTCTACATGGGTGCAAAAAAAACTTCCTTGCAGTAGCAGCATGTGCACATAACATCATAAAATCAGCATTCACAAGAAAGAAACATAAATTGAACTCAAATCATACACAGATTTACAAGAAAGTACAGAAATAGAACAAAGAATAGTGGTCCATTTTAGTGAAAATTAATGAAAGTGCCCGTAGTTAGATAGCCTGAGAGTTGCCAAGGGATTGGTTGGGTAGGGGTTGGAGGAGGGCAATGCAAAGATGAGTGTGCCTAGAGAGACTCACTGGATTGCACGGCAGTGAGGATTGAAGATCTCCACAAGACTCTTGAAGACAATTCATTGTGACAGGGGTCACCATGAGAAAACACTATGATGAGGATTGATTGATATCACTCTGTGTTCTGGGTTCATTTCCACCCCAGAGAATTTTATACATGTCACAACATCGATTATTCTCTGCAGTGTGGAGGAAGAGAGGCATCTTTGGATCCACGACCATGCATTCTTCAAATTGCCATGCAAGGTGATTGGGTTGTTAAGAATATGTATGGTGTGTTGGCCTACATTAGTTGGGGGTAAAACTGTGGTAAGACTACACTTAGGATATGGTGTTCAGCTCTGGTTGTCTCATTATAGGAAGGATGTGGAAATTTGCCAGGATGTTGTCCGGATTAGAGAGGATGTCGTATTAAGATAGGTTGAGCAAACTATGGTTTTTCTCTTTGCAGCAAAGGAGAATGAGAGGTGACTTGATAGAGGTGTGCAAAATGATAAGAGGCATAGACAGAATGGACATCCAGAGACTTTTTCCTAGGGTGGAAAGGTAAAACAAGAGGTATAATTCTTAGGGGGATGTCAGAGGTGGGTATTTTACACAGAGAGTGGTGAGTGCATGGAATTCCTTGCCAGGGTGGTAGTAGAGGCAGATACCTTAGGGGCATTTAAGTAACTCTTAGATAGACGCATGCATAATAGAAAAAGAGAGGGTGAGATTGATCTTAGAGTAGGTTAAAAGATTGACCCAACATCATGGGCCAAAGGGTCTGTACTGTATATTTTATGTCCTTCAAGTATCTGCCAGTTCTCAAAGTTCTCCTTTCCCATTCACCTACTTGGGTTGCAACGTTATGCCAGAGTCTCATCTGCTCACCCGCTCACTCAAGTGGATGCAGCAAGTCTGAAAGCACTGTTTCACAGTGAAACAGAGTTCTCCATGGTGTGATAGCCTCGGTCTATGTCACTAAATATCAGTTTATCTTGTCACAATTACATCAATGTTTGTAGAAACTTGCTGTGCTCACATTAGCTGCTGTGTTTTCAATGTTACAACTGCCACTGTCTCACTGGATGCAAAACAGACCCAGACACCCAGAGAAGGCTGTAAGGTGATGAATGAATGCACATCTTTATTTTAACAAGAGGAAAAATTGTGAATGTGGCTCATGAAGCAATTGAGGGAATATTGTGAAATTTTAAGGTGGAAGAGGTTGGCTGTGGATTGCTGTCAAGAACTTGTTGAGGTTGAAGGGGACAAGAATGTACTGAATATGATCACTGAACGGCACTTTCCTTGACCCATATATCCCTCTCAGTTATCAAGGGGATAGAAAGAGCTTGCACCTGATTTATTTTAGTTCTGTTCTACAAATGTGGTTATTGATTTCTCTTTCAGAAAAAAAATCAATTGAGATGGTTCGGAGATTTGACTCCTGCCGCGATTGATGTACAAATATGATAGCAGAGCAGGGATGTGTAAACAAGCTGGTGGGATGCCAAACGTGTGATTAATAAAGTAGTTAGTGGTTTCGTTTGCTGCCAGCAAGTCATTGCTGTGCTTCACCAGTGCCATCTTAAACTTATTGGGTCAGTTGGTATTCCATGCTCTATTGTTAAATTAGGAAGCATGTGTAATCAGGAACTTCAAAAGATTAAGATTAGCTTTGTGTTTACAGCAAAACACAGTGAAATGCATCACTTGTGTCAAATCAAATCAGTGAGAATTGTGCTGAAGGCTGCCCACAAATGTCGCCATGCTTCTGACACTAAGATAGCATGCCCACAATTTACTAACCCTAACCATACGTCTTTGGAATGTGGAAGGAAAGCAGAGCACTTGGAGGAAACTGAAATGGAACAGACAAACTCCTGACAGGTAGCAACAGGAAGTTAACCTGGTCACTGGAATGTGGGAGAAAACCATAGGGAGAACATACAAGTTCCTTATGGACAGTGGCACGAATCAAATCCCAATTGGTGTTCGCAGGCCCTGTAAAATGATTGCTCTCATCCTATCCATTTGAAAGTTAGCATGACAATTTCATTTAATGACTGAACATCTGAACCTAAGGAGTCAGCCATTCAGTAGCTAAGATGAGAAGAAATCTTTTCACCCAAAAGGAAGTGGACTATTGAAATTCTCTGCCTAAGGGGTGGTTCAGTCACTGAAAACATAAAGAGATTTTTAGATGTTAGGTATTTAGAAATATTGGTATTGGTTTATTATTGCTACATATATGGAGATGCACTGAAAAAATTAAATTTTGCAAGCCATCCATACAGGTCATTTCAAAAACATAAGTACTTGAGGGAAAAGCAGTAACAGAATGCAGAAAATATTGTTATAAGGTTAGTGTTGGGATGACTAAGTGTAGTGTGAATATGAGGTTAGAGGAAAATGTCTCTGAGGTAATGGATCAGCTTTGAACTTAATGAATGCCTGAACTGAATTGAAGACTTGAGGACCTGAGCTAAAGGGAGAGTTTGAATATGTTCGGACTTTATTCCCTAGTAGGAGAACGAGGGTAGATTTGATGGAAGTATACAAAATTATGAGGGGCATAGAAAGGGGCAATACAAGCAGGCTTTTTCCACTGAGTTTGAGTGAAAGGTAAAATGTTTAAGGGGAACATGAATCAGAATCAGGTTTATTTTCACTGGCATGAGTTGTGAAATTTGCTAACTTAGCAGCAGCTCAATGCAATACATGAGAATAAAGAGAAAAAAATAAATAAGTAAATCAATTACGGTAGTATATATATGTCTATTAAATAGATTAAAAGTAGTGTAAAAACAGAAATAATACATATTAGAAAAATAAGGTAATGTTCAAGGTTCAATGTACATTTAGGAATTGGATTGCAGAGGGGAAGAAGCTGTTCCTGAATCGCTGAGTGTGTGCCTTCAGGCTTCTGTACCTCCTACCTGACGGTAACAGTGAGAAGAGAGCATGCCCTGGGTGATGGGGGTCCTTAATAATGAACGTTGCCTTTCTGAGACACTGCTCCTTGAAAATGTCTTGGATACTGCGGAGGCTAGTACCCAAGATGGAGCTGACTAATTTTACAACTTTCTGCAGTTTCTTTCAGTCCTGTGCAGTAGCCGCCCCCCCCCCCCCCGCCCATATGAGACAGTGAAGCAGCCTGTCAGAGTGCTCTCCACGGTACATCTATAGAAGTTTTTGAGTGTTTTTGCTGATATACCAAATCTCTTCAAACTCCTAATAAAGTATAGTTGCTGTCTTGCCTTCTTTATAACTACATCGATATGTTGGGACCAGGTTAGATCCTCAGAGATCTTGACACCCAGGAACTTGAAACTGCTCACTCTCTCCACTTCTGATGCCTCTATGAGGATTGGTTCGTGTTCCCTCATCTTACCCATCCTGAAGTCCACAATCAGCTCTTTCGTCTTACTGACATCGAGTGCCAGGTTATTGCTGCGACACCATTCCACTAGTTGGTATATCTCACTCCTGTACACCCTCTCGTCACCACCTGAGATTCTACCAACAATGGTTGTATCGTCAGCAAATTTATAGATGGTATTTGAGCTATGCCTAGCCACACAGTCATGGGTATACAGAGAGTAGAGCAGTGGGATAAGCACACACCCCTGAGGTGCACCAGTGTTGCTCGTCAGCGAGGAGGATATGTTATCACCAATCCATACAGATTGTGGTCTTCCGGTTAGGAAGTCGAGGATCCAATTGCAGAAGGAAGTACAGAGGCCTAGGTTCTGTAACTTCTCAATCAGGATTGTGGGAATGATGGTATTAAATGCTGAGCGATAGTTGATAAACAGCATTCTGACATAGGTATTTGTGTTGTCCAGATGGTCTAAAGCCATGTGAAGAGCCATTGAGATTGCGTCTGCCGTTAACCTATTGTGGCGATAGGCAAATTGCAGTGGGTCCAGGTCTTTGCTGAGGCAGGAATTCAGTCTAGTCATGACCAACCTCTCAAAGCATTTCATCACTGTCGATGTGAGTGCGACCAGGCATCTCACATTGTTCTTCTTAGGCGCTGGTATAATTGCTGCCTTTTTGAAGCAGGTGGGACCTTCTGACCGTAGCTGTGAGAGGTTGAAATTTTTGGCTCAGACAGGAGGCAGTTTGTCTGCAGAAGAGCTGGAGAGTACTGCGTGAATAAATACTCCTGCCAGTTGGTTGGTACAGATTTTCAGAGCCTTACCAGGTACTCTGTCGGGCCTTCCACCTAGCAAGGGTTCACTCTCTTTAAAGACAGCCTAACACCAGCCTCTGAGACAGAGATCACAGGGTCACCTGGTGCAGCAGGGATCTTCACAGCTGTAGTTGTATTCTCCCTTTCAAAGCGTGCATAGAAGGCGTTGAGTTCATCTTGTAGTGAAGCATCGCTGCCATTCATGCTATTGGGTTTCGCTTTGTAGGAAGTAATGTCTTGCAGACCTGCCAGAATTGCCGTGCATCCAATGTCACCTCCAACCTCGTTCGAAATTGTCTCTTGGCCCTTGAAATAGCCCTCTGCAAATCATACCTGGTTTTCTGGTACAGTCCTGGGTCACCAGACTTGAATGCCACAGATCTAGCTTTCAGCAGATGACGTACCTCCTGGTTCATCCACGGCTTTTGGTTTGGGAATGTACAGTAAGTCTTTGTGGGCACACACTCATCCACACAGGTTTTCATGAAGTCAGTAACAACTGCAGCATACTCATCCAGGTTTGAAAATGAATCCCTGAATACAGTCCAGCCCACTGATTCAAATCAGTCCTGTAGGCACTCTTGTACTTCCCTTGTCCATACCTTCTTGGTCCTCGCTGCCAGTGCTGCAGTCTTCAGTCTCTGCCTATACTCAGGGAGTAGAAGTACAGCTAGGTGATCAGACTTCCCGAAGTGAGGGCATGGAACAGCATTCTTGATGGTGGTATAACAGTGGTCCAGTGTGTTCTTTCCTCTGGTAGTATGAGTGATTTGTTGATGGCAGTTATTTAGTAACTTTTTCAAGCTGGCCCCCAAAATGATGGTGAATTTATCAGGGTATGCTGTTTTGTGCATGCTGATTATGTTGCTCAGATTATCCAAACATTGGGCTGAGGGGAAGCTGAGGGTGGGGAGAGTGCAGAAGGAGCTGCCAGTGGAAGTGGTGGATGCAGGGTTCGATTGCAACATTTAAGAGAAATTTCAATAGGTACATGGATGAGAGGGGTATGGAGGGCTATGGTGTGGGTGCAGGTCAATGTAACAAGGCATAGTCTAGATGGGCCGAAGAGCCTGTTTCTGTGCTGTAATGTTCTATCATTCCAGAACAAAAGAGAGTCCATAGCTAAATGGCCTACTCTTATTTATGTTTCTAGTGTCTTTATCTGCCTTGAACACAGGTGGATATGCCAGGTCATTTCCAGATGCTCATCATATGTTACACTAGCCCTGCTCTGAGGAGCATTTGATGGCCTTGAGCCTATACTCACCTGAGTTTGGAAGAATGGGAGGAGGAATGTCATTGAAACATATTAAATATTGAAAGGCCTAGATAGAGTGAATGTGGAGAGGATGTTTTCTGTAGTGGGGACGTCTCGGACCAGAGGGCCCAGTCTCAGCATGTGATGTCTATTTAGAACAGAGATGAGGAGGAATTACATTTCTGTGCAAAAGTCTTAGGCACATGCAAAAAAAATTCTGTAAAGCGAAAGAAATACTGTCAAAAAATAATGAAATGTAAAGTTTCTAGATATCAAAAAAATTGCTATAAAGCGCAGTAAAAATAAACTAGGTTGAATCAGTATATAGTGAGACCGCCCTTGCCTTTGAAACTGCATCAGTTCTCTAAGGTTCACTGTTGTACACTTTAATAAGAAAATCAGTTGGCAGGTTGTTCCAAGCATCCTGGAGAACTTGCCACAGTTCTGCAGAAGCTGGCTGCCTCACTTGCTTCTGTCTCTCCAGGTAATCCCAGACAGCCTGGTGATGTTGAGATCAGGGCTCTGTGGAGGCTGTGCCATCTATTGCAGAAATCCTTGTTCTTTTCACTGAAGGTAGTTCTTTGGCCTTGGCCCTGTGTTTGGGATCATTGTCCTGCTGCAGAATGAAGTTGGGACAGATCAGATGTCTCCCTGATGGTATTGTGTGATGGATGAGAGGATTGAGGATTCCATTAATTCTGACCAGATCACCAACTCTATTTAGAGAAATGCAGCCCCAAACCTGCAGGGAACCTCCTCCGTTCTTCACTGTTGGCTGCAGACACTCATCCACGTAGTCCTCTCCAGCTCTTCTGAGGGCAAACTGCCTCCTGTTTGAGCCAAACATTTACACTCTCCAGTCCAGAGCACCTGCTGCCATTGTTCAGCACCCTAGTCCTTGTGTTTTTGTGCGTACGTGAGTCTCTTGGCTTTGTTTCCACTTCAGGGAAATGGCTTTTTGGCAGCAACTCTTCCATGAAGACTACTTCTGACAAGACTTCTCCGGACTGAAGAGGGGTGTACTTGGGTTCCAGTGGTTTCTGTGAGTTCAGAGCTGATAGCAGTGCTGTACTGCTTCCGATTGAGGAGGGACGTCAGTTTCATGTATCTCTCGTCTGCTGCACTACATTTCCGTGGCTGACCACTGCATTTCTGGTCCTCAACCTTGACAGTTTCTTTGTGCTTCTTCAAAAGAGCTTGGACAGCACATCTTGAGGCTCCTAACAACACACTCAAAATGCTGGAGGAACTCAGCAGGCCAGGCAGCATCTATGAACAAGAGTGCAGCAGATGTTTCAGGCCGAGACCCTTCAGCAAGATGAGGTGTCAGAGCTAGAAGGTGGGGGGGAGGAGAGGAAGAAACACAATGTGATAGGGGAAACTGGGAGATGAGGAGGGGTGAAGTAAAGAGCTGCGAAGTTGATTACATAGAACACAGAACATAGAACACAGAACATAGAATAGTACAGCAGAGTACAGGCCCTTCAGCCCACAATGTTGTGCTGACTCTCAAACCCTGCCTCCCATATAAACCCCCACCTTAAATTCCTCCATATACCTGTCTAGTAGTCTCTTAAATTTCACTAGTGTATCTGCCTCCACCACTTGATTGGTGAAAGGGGATGGGGAATAGAGAAGGGGGAACCATTACTGGAAGTTTGAGAAATTGATGTTCATGCCATCAGGTAGGAGGCTACCCAGACAGAATATAAGGTGTTGCTCCTCCACCCTGAATATGACCTCATTATGACAGTAGAGGAGGCCATGGACTGTCATATTGGGATGGGAATGGGAGGTGGAATTAAAACAGATGGCCACTGGGAGATCCCGCTTTTTTTAGTAGATGGAACGTAGGTGCTCAGCGAAGTGGTCTCCCAGTCTATGTCAGGTCTCACTGATGTACAGGAGACCACACCAGGAACCCCATCCTCACCACATTCTACAGAGGATGTATTGAGAGCATCCTGAGCAGCTGCATCACTGCCTGGTTCGGGAATTGCACTGTCTCGGATCGCAAGACCCTGCAGCAGATAGTGAGGTCAGCTGAGAAGATCATCGGGATCTCTCTTCCTGCCATCACAGACATTTACACCACACGCTGCATCCGCAAAGCTAACAGTATTGTGAAGGACCCCACGCACCCCTCACACAAACTCTTCTCCCTCCTGCCATCTGGCAAAAGGTACCAAAGCATTCGGGCTCTCACGACCAGACTGTGCAACAGTTTCTTCCCCCAAGCCATCAGACTCCTCAATACCCAGAGTCTAGACTGACATCTACATCATTTATTATTATATTGTAATTTGTCCTCTACTGTGCCTATTGTCGTGTTTATTAATTATTGTACTGTCCTGCACTGTATTGTGCACTTTATGTAGCCCTGTGCAGGGTCTGTAGTCTAGTGCAGTTTTTATGTTGTTTTACATAGTCTAGTGTAGCCGTGTGTTGTCTCACATAGTCTGGTGTAGTTTTGTGTTGTTTCACGTAGCACCAGGGTCCTGGAGGGACGTTGTTTCATTTTTACTGTGTACTGTACCAGCAGCTGATGGTCGAAATAACAATAAACTTGACTTGACACCGTATATGACCCCAACAGACTCACAGGTCAAGTGATGCCTCACCTGGAAGGACTGTCTGGGGCCCTGAATGCTAGTGAAGGAAGAAGTGTAGGGGTAGGTGTAGCATTTGTTCCGCTTGCAAGGATAAGTGCCAGGAGGAGGATCAGTGGGAAGGGACGAATGGAAAAGGGAGTTGCGTAAGGGACGATCCCTGCAGAAAGCAGAAGGTTTGTGGGAGGGAAAGATGTGCTCGGTGGTGAGATCCTGTTGGAGATGGCGGACGTTACGGAAAATTATTTGCTGGACGTGGAGGCTGTAGGGGTGGTAGGTGAGGATAAAAGGAACCCTATCCTGGGTGGGGTGGCAGGAGGATAGAGTGAGGGCAGACATGCACGAAATGGAAGAGTTGCGATTGAGGGTAGCGTTGATGGTGGAGGAGGAGAAGCTCTTTTCTTTGAAGAAGGAGGACATCTCTTTCATTCTAGAACAAAAAGCCTCATCCTGAGAGCCGATGCAGCGGAGATGGAGTAATTGAGAGAAGGGGGATGGCATTTTTATAAGTAACTGTTACATCTTTCTACCAGACGTAGATTGGACGACTGCTTTATGCACCGTCTGCAAAAAAAAAAGTGGGGTCTCTCAATGGCCACCCATTTTAATTCCACTTCCCGTTCCCATTCCGACAAGTCCATCCATGGTGTCCTTTATTGTCGCGATGAGGCTACACTCAGGTTGGAGGAAAAACACCTTATGTTCCATCTGGGTAGCCTCCAACCTGATGGCATAAACATCAATTTCTCGAATGTCCAGTAATGCCCCCCCCCTTTCTCTATTCCCCATCCCCTTTTCCCTCTGTCACTTTATCTCCTTGCCTGTCCATGATCTCCCTCTGGTGCTTCCCCTCCCCCTTTTCTTTCTTGCATGGCCTTCTGTCCTCTCCTATCAGATGCCCCTTGCTCCAGCCCTGTATCTCTTTGACCAATCAACTCCCCAGTTCTTTACTTCACCCTCTCGCTTCAGGTTTTACCTATCACCTTGTGTTTCTCTCTCCCCTCTGACTCTGACCTCTCATGTTTTTCTCTAGTCTCACTGAAGGGTCTCAGCCCAAAACGTCAACTGTACTCTTTTCCATAAATGCTGCCTGGCCTGCTGAGCTCCTCCAGCATTTTGTGTGTGTTACCTGGATTTCCAGCATTTGCAGATTATCCCTTTGATCTTGAAACGAAACTCCTGTCTGCCATGAAATTTCTGCTTGGGAGAGACCTTGCCAATGCAGGGTGACCACCTTGTGTCTTGTTGCTCTGCTCACTTTTGCCATGGTGTAAGAATTGATGATTTGAAGACCCTTCGTCACACCTTCACCTTTTTAGTTTGGTTGTCCTTTGCGCAGTTTGATTCCTTCTCCACCCATTTCTGTTTAGTTCATTCAACTCATTATATCATTGACCATTCGCCTCCTGCTTGTTATCTCTGTTTAATCACGTACTGGGTTATATACCTGCAAGGTCATCAAGTTTTTTATCCCATAAATGGTCTATTACTTAATATCTTACTTTCTTTAACAAAATATAAACATTTCTCTAACATTTAATTTTTGAGAATTAATGTTTGTAAATCTAAGATTTACTCTTATCTACTGACACTATAGAAGACAAAAAATAAACATCTAAAACAAAATTTGTATCAAAAATCTAGGGTGCGTAAAACTTTTGCACGGTACTGTACTTTAGCCAAAGGGTGGTAAATCTGTGGAATTCATTGCCACAGATGGCTGTGGAGGCCAAGTCTTTGAGTATATTTAAAGTAGAGTTTGAAAGGTTCTTGATTGGCCAGGGTATCAATGGGAAGAGGGCAGGAGAATGGGTTTGAGAAGGATGATAAATTAGTCATGATAGAATGGTGGAGCAGACTCAATAGCCTACTACTGTTCCTATGTCTTATTGCCTTATGGTCTTATGGTTTCTCATTGGTTTCAGAAGAAACAGGAAAAGGTTGTACACTTTATCGTTAGAGCTGTCAAACGGAGACCTCCTTAGAAATCTGTCACATCTGTCAACTGTATGCCGGACAATACCAAGTTGTGAGAGCTTTGTATCAGGATGCCCTTAATGTGACGGACAATTCAAACTCGTTCAGCTCAGTATCCTGCAGCCAGGCAAATGTTATTAATTGATTCAACCATGCATGTAAACCTGTTGATAACCTGTATTAAACCATCTGTGTCGATATTGGTGACCATCTGTCTTTTAAGTTGATGGCGTGCAACTGGACAGTTCTTCAATCCCTCCAACAGGGAGAAATTGAGGATATAAAGATGCACGTATGCTGTGATTCTGAGCAGAAAATGACCATTTGCAGAAGATAGATAAATAGGAGTTTTCTGAAAATGTGACAAGAGACATAGAACATAGAAAACCTACAGCACAATACAGGTCCTTCGGCCCACAATGCTGTGCCGAACATGTACGTACTTTAGAAATTACCTCGGGTTACCCATAGCCCTCTATTTTTCTAAACTCCATGTATCAAACTTCAGATGTGTTCATCAGACTGCCAGTCAGGAAATTCTGTGAAGCAGTGGGAAGTTTTCTGACTTTACCTAATTGAATTTTGGCAAACATCTGTCATATTTTCCGGTGCACTAGTCACACAGTTGTACGTTTGTACAGGCCCTTCAGCCCATGGTGACTAGTCCAGCCCTATTTATAATGATCCCTTTTACCCTTTACCACTTTCTGTGCCCTGGCAATTCAAGTGTTCGTCTGGATGCTTCAAACTTCCCAACTCTTTGTTCCAGGTCCTCTGGGTACCGCACAAATGCGCTACCCACACACAACCACACATGCAGCTGTACATGCACATTGGGCAGACATGCACACATATGGATGCACTACACATGCACACACATGCAATCACACAAATGCATGTGCACACACATGCACATTAGCACACACAATGTACACATCACACACACCACACGCACATCTACCTACAGACACACCATCTACATATGCACACAAACACACGGGCACATGCATACCCATGCATCCACACACATACATACTCACGCGCATGCACACATACACTCCCACATGCACGTACACACAAATAGACTGCTGGACATGCAGATTGACATCAGCACAACATAAGACCATAAGATATAGGAGCAGAAGTAGGCCATTTGGCCCATTGAGTCTGCTCCGCCATTCAATCATGGGCTGATCCAATTCTTCCAGTCATCCCCACTCCCTTGCCTTCTCCCCATACCCTTTGATGCCCTGGCTAATCAAGAACCTATCTATCTCTGCCTTAAATGCACCCAATGACTTGGCCTCCACAGCCGCTCGTGGCAGCAAATTCCGCAGATTTACCACCCTCTGACTAAAGTAATTTCTCCACATCTCAGTTCTAAAAGGACGTCCTTCAGTCCTGAAGTCGTGCCCTCTTTTCCTAGACTCCCCTACCATGGGAAGTAACTTTGCCATATCTAATCTGTTCGGGCCTTTTAACATTCAGAATGTTTGACTTCTGTTGCACAGAGTTATATAACACACAGGAAGCTATAATAGGTATTGCCTTGCACACAAAACGAGCTTCTTCCAAGCAAGCTCTTAAATATTAATAATTACCCCCACCCTCATTTCTGTTGTCCTCAGATTACCATATCAGCTCCCATATGACCCAGGGTCCAGAGGAGGTTAGCAAGAATTATCCTGGGAATGAAATATGAGGAGAATTTGATGGCTCTCGACCTGTACCCACTGGGATTTAGAAGAATGAGGGGGATCTCATTGAAACCTACCAAATATTGAAAGGCCTAGATAGAGTGGACGTGCAGAGGATGTTTCCTTTACTTGGGGAGTCTAGGACCAGAGAGCAGAACCTCAGAATATGAGGATGTCCCTTTAGAACAAAGTTAAAGAGCAATTTCTTTAGCCAGAAGCAGGTCAATCTGTGGAATTCATTGTTACGATCTGCTGTGAAGACCAAGTCATTGGGTATATTTAAAGTGGAGGTTGATAGGTTCTTGATTAGTCAGGATGTCAGAGATTATGGGGTTAAGACAGGAGAATGGGGTTGAGAGAGAAAATATATCAGCCTCAGTTTTTTTTTATTTCTCTCCATTTGGAAAATAGTCCACCCTTTCATTTCTTCTACCAAAGTGCATGATCATACACTTCCTGACACTTTATTCCATCTGCCATTCCTTTGCCCATTCTTCTTCATAATCTCACAAACACAAAGAAATCTGCAGATGCTGGAAATTCAAGCAACAGACACAAAATGCTGGTGAATGCAGCAGGCCAGGCAGCATCTCTAGGAAGAGGTACAGTCAACATTTCAGGCCGAGACCCTTCGTCAAGACTAACTGAAGGAAGAGCTAGTAAGAGATTTGAAAGTGGGAGGGGGAGGGGGAGATCCAAAATGATAGGAGAAGACAGGAGGGGGAGGGATGGAGCTAAGAGCTGGAGTGATCCCACCACTAAGCACATCTTTCCCTCCTCTCCCCTTTCTGCTTTCCACAGAGATTGCTCCCAATGTGACTCCCTTGTCCATTTGTGCCCCACCCCATCCCTTGCCACCGATCTCCCTCCCGGCACTTATCCTTGTAAGCGGAACAAGTGCTACACATGCCCTTACACTTCCTCCCTCACTTCCATTCAGGGCCCCAGACAGTCCTTCCAGGTGAGGCGACACTTCACCTGTGAGTCGGCTGGGGTGATATACTGTGTCTGGTGCTCCCGAAGCGGCCTTCTATATTTTGGCGAGACCCGACGCAGGCTGGGAGACCATTTCACTAACACCTACGCTCTGTCCGCCAGAGAAAGCAGGATCTCCCAGTGGCCACACATTTTAATTCCACGTCCCATTCCCATTCTGACATGTCTATCCACGGCCTCCTCTGCTGTCAAGATGAAGCCACACTCAGGTTGGAGGAACAACACCTTATATTCCGTCTGGGTAGCCTCCAACCTGATGGCATGAACATTGACTTCTGTAACTTCCGTTAATGCCCCACCTCCCCTTCGTACCCCATCCCTTATTTATTATTTATTTTCTCTCTCTCCTTTTTCTCCCTCTGTCCCTCTCACTATACTCCTTGCCCATCCTCTGGGCTTCCCCCTCCCCCTTTTCTTTCTCCTTAGGCCTCCTGTCCCATGATCCTCTCATATCCCTTTTGCCAATCACCTGTCCAGCTCTTGGCTCCATCCCTCCCCCTCCTGTCTTCTCCTATCATTTTGGATCTCCTCCTCCCCCTCCCACTTTCAAATATCTTACTATCTCTTCTTTCAGTTAGTCCTGACAAAGGGTCTTGGCCCGAAACGTCGACTGTACCTCTTCCTATAGATGCTGCCTGGCCTGCTGTGTTCACCAGCATTTTGTGTGTGTTGCTTCTTCATAATTTGTCTAAGTCCTTCTGTAGCCTCTCTATTTCCGGAAAACTACCTGCCCCTCCACCTATCTTCATATAACCTGCAAACTTTGCAGCAAAGCCATCAATTCCATCATCTAAATCATTGAGATAAAACATAAAAAGAATAAGTCCTGACACAGACCCCTGTTGAACACCACTAGTCACCAGCAGCCAGTCAGAAGAGGCTTCCTTTATTCCCACTCCTGCCAATCAGCCACTGCTTTATTCATGCCAGAATCTTCCCTGTAATACCATGGGTTTGTAGCTTGTTAAGCAGCTTCATGTGTGGCACCTTGTCAAAGATCTTCTGAAAATCCAAGTACACAGCATTAACTGATTCTCTTTTGTCTACCCTGTTTGTTATTTCTTCAAAGAATTCCAACAGATTTGTCAGGTAAGATTTTCCCTTGAGGAAACCAGGCTGGCTATGGCCTATTTTATCATGTGCCTCCAAGTACCCTGAGAGCTCGTCCATAATAATTGATTCCAACATCTTCCCAACACTGAGGTCAGACTAACTGGCCTATCGTTTCCTTTCTTCTGCCACTCTCCCTTCTTGTAGGGTGGAGTGACATTTCCAATTTTTCAGTCTTACAGAATCATTCTTGAAAGATCAGTACTAATGCTTCCACAATCTCTTCAGCCACCTCTTTCAGAACCCTGGAGCGTACACCATCTGGTCCAGGTGACTTATCTAATTTCAGACCCTTCAGTTTCCAAAGACTCTTCTCTCTAGTAATGGTAACTTCATGCACTTCATGACCCCTGATAAAGGGTTGTTGTTCATTTGGGTGATTGTCATGAATTCCTTATTGTTTGGTGATGGTTAGATTGCATTGATTTCATTTTAGAAAGAAATCTATTAAGATGGTTCAAAGTTTTGACTGCTGCACTGCTGCCACAGCTGATGTATAGAAGTTAAAGCAGGAGCAGAGTTCCTCTTTGTTTAATGACGATTACTTTGGTTTGTAACATTGACAAGGTTTGCTTTGAATTATCATTTGTCATTTTGCTCTCTCTCTCAGTTCCCAGCCAACCTCCAGACAACGTGAAGGCTGTGTCCATCTCATCGGATGTCGTCACTATTGTTTGGTCACCACCTCCACGTAGTACTTTGAATGGAGTATTGAAAGGTTTCCGTGTCATTTACTGGTCTGTGCACCAAGATGGAGGTTAGTTTCTTGGTCCTAATCTTCAGCTGAACATTTAAAATGCCTATATATCTATTTTCTTTCATGCTTGTGCATACAAAATTGAGGTATCCAGAGCTGGAGACAAGTACTGCCGGCTCATACAAAGTACATTTAGATATCAGAATGAAGCTTCCTTTAATCCCAACCTGTGGTCCACGGACCCCTTGCTGAATGGTATTGGTCCATGGCATAAAAAATGGTTGGGAACCCCTACCTTAATCCTTCAACGTGCATCAGGCCTTGCACACCACCTCCATACCCCATAACTGTTGGCATGTTGGAGATCTGTACTGTACTTTGGCAACATCATTCCAATCAGGACCCTGAAAACATCAACTGCTGCAAGAGGATCATCAATTTGGTGAAAAGCACACTTTAGTCTTCCTGAAACGAATTAAGTCTTCCATTGCAATGAGATGTCCATAAGTGAACGCTACTGACGGGCACAGTGCGGGCTATGGGAGTGTATGGTGAGGGTTGCACTGAAGCTCAGTGCAGTCAATGCAAAGACTGCACTTGAAGGTTTTGCTGCCACTGTACTCTGAGGGGCTGGCTCCTGTCTAACTGCCCTGTAAACACTTGATTGGTGTTTTGTGAATGACACTAGGCACGAGTTGCTAGATATCTTGAGCAAAACACATGCAAAATGTTGGAGGAGCTCACCAAGTCAGGCAGCATCTATGAAAATGAATAAACAAACAACTTTTGAATAGTCTGAAGAAGGGTCTTGGCCCGAAACATCGACTGTTTATTCTTTTCCATAGATGCTGCCTGACCTGCTGAGTTCCTCCAGCATTTTGTGTGTGTTGCTGATGAATGACACATGTTTAGTAAGTGGAATGTTTTGAGTGGATGACACTACAAATAAAGAGAAAGGCATGTACAGATGGTATTGCAGTTCCTAGATTTATTATTATGAATACATTTTATTTTTGAAATGAAATATTACATAGAATAACAACCTGCATATGGATGGGTCTTTGATTCCCCTGGCCTCAACTCAAATATCACCTTACTTCCCAATTCAAGTTTCAAGATAGTTTATTGTCATTCTTCCGTACACGAGTATAAAGGAGAAGGAAGTCGTTGTTACTCCAGTCTGATGCAGCATTAAAAAAAACACAATAAACATAAGGAACACAGTAATTATAAATACAAAAGCAATCTTATAAAACACAGTGTACAAATAACTGTTGAGTGTGGCCAACTATTCATAAGATTAGCTTATATATCTAGATTGATTGTCTGTACATAAAATGACAGTGTGGGGTGGTGGGGTAGCTAAATGGGTGGAGGTATGACTTACTCCTGGACCTGGCCAAAATGGTCTTTCACAGATCCAGGCAATGGGCAGTTGAGGGATCTGCTCGAGCCAACTGCTTGCCTTTCTTCCAGCCTTATGTCCCTGCTAGGGTATCTTTGGAGAGGGGCCATTGGGTATTATCAGAACAGTGTGCTCCCCCACCCCAGAGCATTTTATAGATGGCAGTAACCATATTATAATTTGAAATTGTGAGCAGTCTTGTAAATCCCTAAAGATTGTATTTGTGTATTTTTTGAGTGAATAGACATCTGTAGTTTTGTAAAATAAAAATAGATAGCCGAGGTGTTGATCAGCCTGGTGACTTGGGGGAAGTAACTGCTTTTGATTCTGGAGGTCCTGGTGTAGCCTCTTCCCTGATGGAAGTAATACAAACAAAATGCCTGCAGCAGGTGTTGAGTGACTTTTCCCCATCTTGTGTTGGTGCAGACTGGGGAGAGATGCAGAACATCACCACGATGGACTCACAAGTAGAGCTGAGAGGCCTGGAGAAGTTCACCAATTACAGCGTCCAGGTGCTGGCCTTCACTCAGGCAGGGGATGGCGTACGCAGCCTGGTGATCTATGCACAGACGAAAGAAGACAGTAAGAATCCTTTCTTTCCTTCTCTGTAACACTCGAGCGAGTTTCCTCCTTCAGGTTATGAGTGATGTTGCTAACACTAGCATTGGAGATTGAGAGGAGATTTGTGGGGTACAGATATTGTAAATGCAAGCATTTTCCCCTCAGGTTGGGTGAGACTAGAACTAAAGGTCATCGGTTAAGGGTGAAAGGTGAAATCAAGGGGAATTTCTTACCTCAGAAGGTGGTGAGAGTGGAACGAGCTGCCTGCAGAAGTGATGAATGCAGGTTCAATTTCAAACATTTGAGAGAAATTTGGAGAGTATGTGGTTAGGAGGGGTATGGAGGGCTATGGATCAGGTGTTTGTCAATGGGACTAGGATAGTATTTCAGCTCAGATTAGGTGGACCAAAGGATGTGTTTCTGTGTCCGTAGTGTTCTATGACCCGATGATTCTATCACTAAACCGCATAAACTGGTCAAGCCCAGGAACAGAGTGACAATTTTGCTGACTCAACACTTGATGTATGAATTAAATAAGACTTTCTCATTTCCTACATTATGTATTGATAAGGAGTCAGTAAACTTGAGCATTTTAGCACAGATACATGCTACCTCTGTGTTACAGCAGTTCAGTTACCAGAATTTCCCCTATGTAATTCACAAATAAAACATAGGAAAGTAGAATATTACAACACAGTACGGGCCATTTGGCCCACGATGTGGTGCCAATCATTTAACCTATTCTAGGATCAATCTAACCCTTCTATTTCACATTTACTCCCCATTACGCTACTGGCATTTAGGGTCGCTATGAAGGTCCTCCATCTTCATGTGTAGAAAGATTCTTCATTGCTGCTTCCGTAATAATTTTGTTTTACCGGTCAGAGTTCTTAGCCCTGAGCTGAACCCCCGAACCTGGAGGACCGGTGGACCACTCTTAGTCTTTCCTCTACCCTTTGACCTGTTTGGCATGGGTGACCCCACCAAGAGTCAAAGCATAAAGCCCTGACTCCAGCCAACATTGCTCTCTGGGCCATTGAGGCATGCAGCTTCCAAACCCAATGACAAGATTGTGTTCCTCTTGGATCTCCATTTTTCTATCATCAATGTTCCTGTCGAAGAATTACTTCAACCTCCCTAATGTATCTTCCTCTACTATCACCCCTGCCAAGGTATTTCATGCACTTGCTACACGCTGTGTAAAAAAAACTACTTCTGACATCCCCTCTATACTTTCCTTCAATCACCTTAAAATTATGCCTCCTCATATTAGCCACTTCTGCGCTTGGAAAATGTCTCTGGCTGTCCATTCGATTTATGCCTCTTATTATCTTGTACTCTTCTATCAAGTCAGCTCTCATCCTCCCTCACTCCAAAGAGAAAAGTCCTAGTTCGCTCAACCTATCCTCATAAGACATGCTCTCTAATCCAGATAGCATCCTGGCAAATTTCCTCTGCACCCTCTCTGAAGCTATCATATCCTTCCTATAATGAGGCAACTAGAACTGAACACAATATTCCAAGTGTGGTCTAACCAGAGTTTTATAGAGCTGCAATATCACCTCAAGGTTCTCAAAATTAATCCCCCCAAATGATGAACACATGATGCACATTCTTAACTACCCGATCAATTGCTACTAAAATAGCTGAGATACAGAATACAAATTCGCTCTCATGGAAATTATGTCAAGTTTTATTTTAATTTTAGTTCGCTTTTCTTGTTGCTTGTGCAGATGATGTTACTTTGAATTACAGAAAATCGTGGCATGGAGATGGTTTTCTGGGAATATAACCCCCTCCTTCCCTCTATAACACCTGTCTCGACAGTTTCTCCCACACAAATGATTTATGTATTTAACATTCTTTGCTAGAGTTTTCTTTTCACCAATCAGTCAGCCAAACTAATAATCACTCAAAGTCTACATCTTTTGACTTGTATTCTCCTGGACTAGGACCACTCTCTTCTAGCTAACGGTAGTAAGAAAAGCTTGATATTAATTACAGTGTTTGTATTTGTTTGTGATATCCTTATTTCAACGATTGCTTCCTACAGAATTGTTCTCGTTCATGGTTGCTCATGGTTGGTTCAGAGTTTAATGGGTTACATCATCGTGTATGTTGCTGTGACAATGTAATGGTATGTTATCACTACAGTGGTAACACTCCTTTTGGCTCTCTCCATAGCAACCCAAATTTCCAGTTGCCTTTGACAAACATAAAATGTCTGCAAATGATCCTAGAATTTATTTATGCTCCTATATCTCAGTCTCCAAGATGGTTTATTGATTTAAGTTCTTATGGTGGGACATTCAGATTTCCAGTATCCTCAATATTATTTGTTTGCACTGTATTCAAACTCTTCTTGTTGTTAGGAATATTTGATGTGGATCTGTTTTTGCTGCTCCTGCAATAATGCCTGACAGGGACATGCATTTTTGTAGGTATTTTCCTTTCAGGAATTGTAGCAATTGTGTTGCTGGTCAACAACTGTACAAAAATATCCTTTATACTGAGATGATAGTCTTAGTATTATGGAAACAGAGATCCTGCAAGTGCTCAAAATTTGATAGTCACCACTAATATTTGATCTTGCCTATTCTCCCATTCCTTCCAACCCCAATAAATCTTCTATAAAGATTAAAGTTTAGCCTTATTTGTCACATGTGTGAAATGTATTGCTTGTGTCAAATCAATCAGCAAGAAATGCTCTGGGCAGCCCACAAATGTCACAACACTTCCAGCACCAATGTTTATTAGCCCTGACCCATACATCTTTGGAATGTGGGGGGGTGGGGGGTGGAATCTGAAACACCGGGAGGAGACCCAAATGGGAAAAATGTACAAACTCTTTACATACAAGGGGTGATTGATAAGTTTGTGGCCTAAGGTAGAAGGAGTCAATTTGAGAAAACCTAGCACAATTATTTTTCAACATAGTCCCCTCCTACATTTACACACTTCGTCCAATGGTCGTGAAGCATATGGATCCTTTCTTTGTAGAAGTCGAAGTCTTGGACCTCCAGGTGGTCCACAGCAGGGGTGATTGATAAGTTCATGGCCTAGGGTAGAAGGAAATGAGTTATACAGCTCTCGTTACATGCACGTGCAGTTCAACTCTTTGACTGATTATGCAGGAAGCTTGAAGTTAATAACTCATCTCCTTCTACCTTAGGCCACAAACTTATAAATCACCGCTGCTGTGGACCACTTCTGGAGGTCTAAGGCACCGACTTCTACAAAGAAGGGATCCGTATGCTCCACGACCACTGGACTAAGTGTGTAAATGTAGGAAAAATAAATGTGCCTAGGTTTTCTAAAATTGACTCCTTCCACCTTAGGCCACGAACTTATCAATCACCCCTCGTACAATGCTACCATGCCTCCTTATTAAACATTATCTTCATGCACATATAGCACATCTATGTACATAGGGCACACCACTATACAAGTAACAGATTGAAGCAGGTTGCATTGATCATATTAGAGGAAGCTGAAGAAGAAGAAGAAAGCCCTTAACTCTGGGTAGAATCATCGGGACGCCGTCATGACGGCATTTTTTTTTTAGCAGGCTTTCTTATTTTTACGAGACCGAGTCGCTAGCTCAGCGCTCAACCCAGCACGGATGGAAAGCGTGCAAGGGAGCCAGCTGGATTCGAACTCAGGAGCTTTCGCTCCAAAGTCCGGCGCTGATGCCACTACGCCACCAGCCGGCAAATATGAGCACAAGTATAAAGTAATGGAAAGGCATTTCATGCAGCAACACACTCAATGTTGAGTTCCTCCATTAACGTTTGTGGTACTCCAGATTCCAGCAACTGCTGTTCTCTTTGCCTCAAAGGGTATTCATTGTTGCCAGTCCATCACAGGAAAAGCACTCCTCATCACTGAGTATACTTACAAGGAATGCTGCCACAAGAAAGCAGTATCTATTATCAAGGACCCCCACCATCCAGCACATGCTCTCTTCTTGCTACTACCATCGGACAGGAGATACAGGAGCCTTAGGTCTGACACCACCAGGTTCAGGAACAGCTATCACCCAACATCCATCAGGGTCCTGAACCGGCGTTGATAACTTCACTCACCTCAACACTGAATTGACTTCACAGTCTACAGACTCACTTTTAATGACTCCACTACTCGTGTTCTCAATATTACCATCTTTTTTTTTTGCACAATTTGTCTTCTTTTGCGCATTGGTTGTTTGTCAGTCTTTGTTTATGTATAGTTCATAAATTCTATTGTATTTCTTTATTTTCCTGTAAATACCTGCAAGAAAATGAGTCTCACGGTAGTATATAGTGACATATTTTTTGGTCAGGTCACTCGTCTGAGTGCTACTGGTACCAGGTAACCCAGTACTACCTGTCGCATAGTCGGGTGGTCGGCGACTAAACCGGCTCCCCCATCAGGCTTGCCTGGTAAGGAGGATGGCTAGACACCCTGCAGGACAAAAAACAAGACCTGTCAAAGGCCGGATGAACCCTCTCATAGGGTCAACGGCCATCTAGCAAACACGTGCCGTGAAGCGCGGAAAGGGCATCCCTTGCATCGAAGCTTGGTCTGGCCGTTCACTGCAACAGAACTTCCCCCAGCCGTCTTGGACCCCACCATGCCGCTGGATCCGGGAGGGGATGTCGAGAGGGTGGGTCTGGACCTGTGCTACCCCCTACTCACCTAAAATCCACTCAAACACACGTTGTTCCTTTCTGTACCACCCCACTAACTGACTGAAAGGAACCATCATCATCCTATGGGATGGATAGCCAGAGAGAGAGTGACATATTTGTACTTTGATAGTAAATTTCCTTTGACTTTGGGCATTGATGCGCAGAAGGATGGAATAGTCCATTTATCTTTTTCCCTTCTATGGATGTTCATAACGACAGATGCAGGTACAGTCCAGCTTTTATTTATCCGCTTAATTGGAAGTTTTGACTGGCCAATCTTTAGCTGCCTTATCAATGAGGAGCAAGCCTAAAGGTTTTAAGCACTCTAGTTGGGCTAACCTTACCCAAAGCCATCTGTGGAATGGGAGCTTCATTTAAAAGCACGGCAGTGGACTGACAATGGTTAACAGTTGTGCAGTGAATGCCAAAACTGCAACAAGAAATTTCATGACATATACCAGTGATAATAAACCTAATTCAAAGTTCAAAGTAAATTTTATTATCAAAGTACAAATATGTCACCATACACAATCTTGAGATAAATTTTCTTGTGGGCATACTCAGCAAATGTATAGAATATGAACTATAACAGAATCAATGAAAGACACCCAGCTAGAACGTTTAGCCAGAGTACAGAAAATAACAAACTGTGAAAATGCTAATATAAATAAAAAGTAATAAATATTGAGAACATGTGATAAAGAGCCCTTGAAAGTGAGTCCAGAAGTTGTGGGAACATTTCAATGATGGAGCAAGTGAAGTTGAGTGAAGTTATCCCCTTTGGTTCAAGAGCCTGAACAAAGCACCTAGAAATTTAAAATTGCTAATCCTCTGCATCTTTGATCCTCCAGTGAGGACTGGCTCATGAACCACTGGCTTCCCTCTCCTGAAATCAGTTCATTAATCTTGCTTACATTGTGTGAGAGGTTGTTGTTGTGGCATCATTCAGACAGATTTACAATCTCCCTACTGTATGCTAATTCATCACCACCTTTGATTCAGTTCACAACAGTGGTGCCACCAGCAAACTTAAATATGGTATTGGAGCTGTATTTAGCCTCACAGTCATAAGTGTAAAGTGAGTAGAGCAGGGGACAAAGCACACTGCTTTCCTTTTGGGAGCAAAAATACAGAAGAAAAGGTGACCCAGCTATGACACACAGAGGAAAATAATATCTGTATTAGCTCTAATAAGCAGGCATAAAAAGTTGCAAGTAGATGAAGCAGACCTGAGACTGTAAGCAGTTTAGAGTTCAGCGAAATAGAAACATAGAAAGCCTACAGCACAGTACAGGCCCTTCAGCCCACAAAGCTGTGCCGAACATGTCCCTACCTTAGAAATTATATTAAAAATAATCCTCTATTTTTCTAAACTCCATGTACCTATCCAGGAGCCTCTGAAAAGACCCTATCGTTTCTGCCTCCACCACCGCCGCCGGTAGCCCATTCCACACACTCACCACTCTGCGTAAAAAGCTTACCCCTGACATCTCCTCCATACCTACTTCCAAGCACCTTAAAAATGTGCCCTCTCATGTTAGCCATTTCAGCCCTGGGGAAAAGCCTCTGACTATCCACACGATCAATGCCTCTCATCATCTTATACAACTCTATCAAGTCACCTCTCATCCTCCGTCATTCCAAGGAGAAAAGGCCGAGTTCACTCAACCTATTCTCATAAGGCATGTTCCCCAATCCAAGCAACATTCTTGTAAATCTCTTCTGCACCCTTTCTATGGTTTCCACATCCTTCCTGTAGTGAGGTGACCAGAAATGAGCACAGTACTCCAAGTGGGGTCTGACCAGGGTCCTACATAGCTGCAACATTACCTCTCGGCTCCTAAACTCAATCCCACAGTTGATGAAGGCCAATGCACTGTATGCCTTCCTAACCACAGAGACAACCTGCGGAGCAGCTTTGAGTGTCCTATGGACTCAGAACCCAAGATCGCTCTGATCCTCCCCACTGCCAAGAGTCTTACCATTAATACTATATTCTTCCATCATATTTGACCTACCAAAATGAACCACTTCACACTTATCTGGGTTGAACTCTATCTGCCACTTCTCAGCCCAGTTTTGCATCCTATCAATGTCCTGCTGTAACCTCTGACAGCCCTTCACACTATCCACAACACCTTCAACCTTTGTGTCATCAGCAAATTTACTAACCCATCCCTCCACTTCTTCATCCAGGTCAGTTATAAAAACCACAAAGAGTAGAGGTCGCAGAACAGATCCCTGAGGCACACCACTGGTGACCAACCTCCATGCAGAATATGACCCGTCTACAACCACTCTTTGCCTTCTGTGGGCAAGCCAGTTCTGGATTCACAAAGCATGGTCCCATTGATCCCATGTCTCCTTACTTTCTCAATCAGCCTTGCATGGGGTACCTTATCAAATGCCTTGTTGAAATCCATATACACTACATCTACTGCTCTATCTTCATCAATGTGTTTAGTCACATCCTCAAAAATTCAATCAGGCTTGTAAGGCGTGACCTGCCTTTCACAAAGCCACGCTGACTATTCCTAATCATATTATGCCAATCAATATTTGGGAAATTAAAATCTCCCATCACGACAACTCTGTTATTATTACACCTTTCCAGGATCTGTTTCCATATCTGCTCCTCGATATCCCTGTTACTATTGGGTGGTCTATAAAAAGACACCCAGTAAAGTTATTGACCCCTTCCTTTTCCTAACTTCCACCCACAGGGACTCCATGACGTCCACCTTTTCCGCAGCCGTGACACTATCTCTGATCAACAGTGCCACACCCCCACCTCTTTTGCCTCCCTCCCTGTCTTTTCTGAAACATCTAAAGCCTGGCACTTGAAGTAACCATTCCTGTCCCTGAGCCATCCAAGTCTCTGTAATGGCCACAACATCATAGCTCCAGGTAATGATCCACGCTCTAAGCTCATTATCGTTGTTCATAATACTCCTTGCATTAAAATAGACACATCTCAAACCGTTGGTCTGAGCGCGCCCCTTCTCTATCACCTGCCTATCCTCCCTCACACACTGTCTCCAAGCTTTCTCTATTTGTGAGCCAACCGCCTCTTCCTCTGTCTCTTCAGTGGTTCCCACCCCCCAGCAATCCTAGTTTAAACTCTCCCCAATAGCTGTAGCAAACCTCCCCGCCAGGATATTGGTCCTCCTCGGATACAAGTGCAACCTGCCCTTTTTGTACAGGTCACACCTGCCCCAAAAGAGGTCCCAATGATCCAGAAATCCGAATCCCTGCCCCTGGTCCAATCCCTCAGCCACGCATTTATCCTCCACCTCATTCTATTCCTATACTCACTGTCACGTGGCACAGGCAGTGATCCCGAGGTGACTACCTTTGAGGTCCTGCTTCTCAACTTCCTTCCTAACTCCCTGTAGTCTGTTTTCAGGACCTCCTTCCTTTTCCTACCTATGTCGTTGATACCAATATGTACCATGACCTCTGGTTGTTCTCCTTCCCACTTCAGGATATCGTGGACGCGATCAGAAACATCCCAGACCCTGGCACCTGGGAGGCAAACTACCGCCTGTGTTTCTATCCTGCATCCACGGAATTGCCTGTCTGACCCCTAACTATAGAGTTCCCTATCACTACTGCCTTCCTCTTCCTTTCCCTACCCTTCTGAGCCACAAGGCCAGACCCTGTGCCAGAGGCCACTGTTGCTTCCCCCAGGTAGGCGTCTCCCCCAACAGTACTCAAGCAGGAGTACTTATTGTCAAGGGGTACAGCCACTGGGGTACTCAGTGCCCTTCCCTCTTCTGACTGTGACCCACTTGTCTGTCTCCCGAGGCCCTGGTGTGACTACCTGCCTATAGCTCCTCTCTATCACCTCCTCACTCTCCCTGACCAGACGAAGGTCATCGAGCTGCTTCTCCAGTTCCCTAACACAGTCCCTAAGGAGCTGCAGCTCGACGCACCTGGTCAGATGTGGCCGTCCAGGAGGCTGGGAGTCTCCAGGACTTCCCACATCTGACACCGAGCACAGAACACCAGCCTCACACGCATACTTCCTGTCTGTATTCTAAACTGGCAACCTACCTCACCTTGACCTGTTATCACCTCAACCCATTAAACCAAAGCCCTCCTACCCTGTCTCCCTCTACATCGGCACCTGCTTCTCTGATGCCTGCTCTATAAAGCTGCCTCCTTTTCAACTCTTCTGGCTGTTCTAACTGGCTGACGTCCACACGCTTGCGCAGTCGTACCTCGATCAATATAATGACCAACAATTTGATTCCAGGAGCATGAGAGTAAACTGCAAGGAACATAAAGTGAACTACAAAAGCTTCCACAAGTGTGAACAATGTGGTATCTTCACAGGAAACATTAAAATAGGGATCAAGAAAATAGCAGAGAAATTCAATAAATATTTCAGTTCTGACTTGAAAGAAGATAGAAAAAATAACTTCCCATCAATGCAAGGGAACATAGTAGTCATAGTCATACTTTATTGATCCCGGGGAAAAAGAAAGAGTCTAAAGAAAAGAAAGAGTAAAGAAACGTAGTATTAGTAAAATCATATTGCAGGAGAAGTTAATGTCACTAAAACTGAACAAATCCACAGAGGTTGAAAATCTGCATCCCAGGTTACAAAAGAAAGCAAACATTGATATAAAGTTCAAAGTTCAAAGTAAATTTATTCTCAGGGGACATTTATGTCCTGAGTAGGAGGCTGAGCACTCAGCTTTGTGGTAAATTTGTGCTGATGGAGGAGATGCTGTTGCCAATCCAAACTGAATATGGTGGATGCATTGGCTGTAATCTTCCAAAATTCTACAGAGTATGGAAAGCATCTTGTCAATTAGATAGATAGATACTTTATTGATCCCAAAGGAAATTACAGTGTCACAGTAGCATTAAAATTGCACAGATACACAAATATTAGAAGAGAACTAAGAAAAAATAAAAAATAAGTTACCTTAAAAATAAGATGTACAAGATTTTCAAGTCAAAGATTGCAAGATTTAGAAGATTTCCAAGTTCATATTGATAAAAAGGTAGTGCAAGAATTGCTGTAATATTATACAGTAATGGGTGCGCATTCATACGTCCAGATAAGAAGAGATGATAGTACAGCACAGTATTACACAGGGTGTTCACGATAGCAGGGTGGGGTAAACAGAGCTCAACAGAGCTTAAAAAAAGGTTAATAACAGTCTAACAGAAAGGGGTCATCACTTCCCCAGGTATAGGTTGACCCATTATAGAGCCTAATGACCAAAGGTAAGAATTACCTCATATAGAGCTCTTTGGAGCAATGCAGTTGTAGTATTCTGTTACTGAAAGTGCTCCTCTGTTCAGCTAAGGTAGCATGCAGACGGTGAGAAACATTGTCTAGTATTGCTGGGATTTTCCGTAGGGTCCTTTGTTCTGTCACAGCCTCCAGTGTGTCCGGTTTGCGCCTTTATCAGATCCATTCTTTCTAATCAGTTTATTGAGCCTGTTGGCATCACCCGTGTTGATACCATTGTCCCAGCACGCCACTGCATAGAAGATTGTACTGGCGACAACAGACTGGTAGAACAGATGTGCAGGAGAGGCCTGCATACTCCAAAGGACCTCAGTCTCCTCAGGAAGTAGAGGTGACTCTGGCCCTTCTTGTACACAGCCTCTGTGTCAGTGCTCCACTGTCATCCAGGTGCACCCCCAGGTACTTGTAGGTCCCCATCACATCCACATTCTCACCATCACCAGTACCAGGGAACTGTGCAGGATTAGTCTTCCCAAAGTCCATCACCATCTCCTTTGTCTTACTGATGATCAGCTGCAGATGATTCAGCTTGCACTATTCGACAAAGTCCTCCACCAGGGCCCTGTATTCATCCTCCTGTCCTCCCTTTATACATCCAACTATTGCTGAGTCATCAGAGAATGTCTGCAGATGACATGACTCAGTGTTGTATCTAAAGTTCGAGGTGTACAGGGTAAACAGGAAGGGAACCAATACAGACCCTGTGGGGCCCCAGTGCTGACACACAGTTCTGAGCTGCACAAACTGTGGTCTGCCAGTCAGGTAGTCCATTATCCAGGACACAATAGAAATGCCAACCTGCACTGAATGGAGCTCCCCCCCACCACCCCCCCCCCAGCAATGAGGGCTTGAGGGCTGTATGGTATTGAAGGCACTTGAGAAATCATGATCCTCACAGTGCTGGCCTGCTTATCCAAATGGGAGTAGGCTCTGTTCAGCAGGTAAATGACAGCATTGTTGATTCCAATGTGCTTTCGGTAGGCAAACTGCAGGGGGTCGAGGGCTGATCTAACCAGGGGTCAGAGGTGAGACAGGACTAGCCTCTGTAGATTCTTCATGATGTGTGAGGTCAGGGCCACTGGACGGTAGTCATTCAAGACTTTTGGTGGGATCTTCTTGGGTACTGGGACACACATGATGTTTTCCAGTCAGGACCCTTTCCAGGCTGAGACTCAGATTGAAAATGCACTGGAGAACTCAGCACAGTCCTTCAGGACTCTGGGGTTCACACCATCTGGTCCTAATGCTTTGCCATGTCTGAGTTTCCCAGAGCCCTTCTCACCTGCTCAGTAGTGAAGGTGAGTCCATGATGACTGGGGAGATGGTGGAAGGTGGGGACTGGGGGAGGTGAAGATCAGGATGATAGCAGTTGATATGTGGAGGTGTGGATGGTAGGTGCAAGGCAAGGAGGGGATATAGACAGTGGTAGCCTGTGTTGTTCATCCACATGTTGAACTGGAGGAATGGAGGCATTGGTGCTGAGGGATCATTGGGTGCCTGGGCACCTAGGCTGGTGTGCTGAGGGGTGTAAACAGGAGGGCAATTGTCAAACCTATTGAAGAATTGGTTCAACTCATGAGCCCATTCACGACTGCATTCCGAGGCTCTACAGCTAGGTTGATGATAAGGTGGCAAACATAATTCCACTGTTATGTGCCAGCTTGTACTCCTTCCCCTCCCCCACCTTCTTATTCTGGCTTCTGCCCCCTTCCTCTCCAGTCTTGATGAAGGGTCTCTGCCTGAAATGTTGACCCTCCATTGAAGGTGCATCTTGATTGTCAATGCTCTGTAGCTCTGTGCTGCTGTATGTGGTTACAGAAGTCCAGGACATGCTGCCTTATACTGCAGGCGGTAATTGGTAATCGGTTTAGTAATGTAACATCTAGCAAAGTACAGAAAAAAGTTTTTGTTTTTGGGCCGGCCACACAGGTCATTCCATACATAAGTATACCAAGGTAGCATGATAGAAAAACAATAACAGAATGCAGCATATAATGTTACAGTTACAGAGAGAGTGCAGTGCAGTGAGACAAATGAGGTGCAAGGGCCATGATGAGGTAAATTGAGAGATAAAGTTCTCGGATCGTATAAGAGATCTGTTCAAGAGTTTTAGTCAGCAGTTCTCTTCATAGTAGCCTGTCAGCACCATCCTGTCCAATTGGTTGAATATCCACTGATGTAGATGTGAAATTAACATCCCATGGTCAGGAAATGAACAAGTTATAGTGGGATCAATCTTCCACAATGGACAGTTTGGATCAGCAGGAAGGTAAGCTCATAACTCTGGCTGTCCCTAAATGTAGACTGTGGGACCAGGAAACAAGGGCACTGGCATCGTGCACAGATTTACCCGTTCTTTCATCAGTTAGCACAGCAGCCCCATGAAGAGAATGGGGAAAATCAGCTGATGAGCAAAAGTTTAGTGTCTATGTTTCTGTAAATGGATCAGTATGTATGAGTGTGGACATTCTTGCATGTTATCCTTTGTATTTATGTGTGTGTGCATTTGAGTCGTTCAAGTGTGCACACTGTTTATCTGTGTCTGCTTGTATACATGAAAGTACTCCAAAGAGAAAAATACCAAACACAAAAGATGTGTATATTTTTTTTGCACTTTAATCTTGATTTTTTTCTACCAAATTTTGGATATCCCCTGTGTGAGGGATTGGAGGCCTGACTGGCCGTCAAATCTGTTCTGTGAGTTTATGCAGGTGCCTCTCCTGAGACAGCCCATACACATCGCCCAGCCATGCTGTAAGGCTGTGAGCATGGGCCCAATGGAAGACCGTGTCTGGGGCCATACTGTAGGGAACAGAGTTCTCCAAGTGCAGGCAGGCAGCAATCTTGGTGTAACGAGGCAGCTGTGATTGAAAGACCTGACATGTAAGCTCATTTTGCAACACTAGCCGTGGCCCTTTCACATACTGAGACCCAAGGGGCTACCACTGAGATCAGAACCCACTGTAGCTTTCCCAGTGGGCAGAACATATTTAAAAAGAATTATTTGGGACAACCAGGAGTTGAAACGAGTTGGGGCGGACATGACTAGAATAGCATTTTGTCCAGCAAGCTTGCCTTTCGACCGGTGAAGTGATTTAAAATTAAAATGTACCTAATTATAGACTGCAGCCTGAAATTACGGCTTCAGTTCATGCCAGAACAAATCCTATCATGTTCAAATCGATTATAACACACCACCTCCAAGGTTATTAATTGTCCCTTGATTGCAGTGGATAGCAAATCCTCATGGAATCTTGCCAGATCAACCGGATGACCCATTTTCAACGCAAAGCAGGATCTGCACCTGTTTTATTTTTTAATAATACCATGAGCCCCACGTATTTGCATATTTTTTTCATTAACTAATCCCTGTTTTGCATAAGAGTTAGCAGAAGGGTTTTTATATTCTGATTCAAAAGGAAATCCGAGTTCTCCGGGTAATTATTACATATTTAAGCACCTCTAGAATGCAGATGAATCTGTCATGTGTTGTTTTCAGACACGTTTAATATGATAATCCTATCGTGGAAATAAATTCTTATTAATGAATGGACTTAGGTTTGCTTATTTCCATTGGGCTTTTACTTGGTAGGCAGCCGGGTCTCCTCAGGGCTTTCTGCTTTCCTGGCTGATTAATATTGTACACATGTACTCAGGTTATTTTCAGCCACTTAATGTTACACAGAGTAGCGGGTATACACAGTGGCCACTTTATTAGGTACCTCCTGTAAAATGATCAATGAGTGTATGTTCATGGTCTTCTGTTGCTGTAGCCCATCCACTTCAAGGTTTGACATGTTGTGCATTCAGAGATGCTCTTCTGCACACCACTGTTGTAACGTGTGGTTATTTGAGATACTGTCACCTTCCTGTCAGCTTGAATCAGTCTGACCATTCTCCTCTGACCTCTCATTAAACAGGTGTTTCCACTCACAGAAATACCACTCACTAGATTTTTTTTTGTTTTTCATACCATTCTCTACAAACTTCAGAGACTGTTGTGTGTGAAAATCTTAGGAAATCAGCAGTTTCTGAAATACTTCAACCTCCCCGGCTGGCACCAATAATCATTTCCACGGTCAAAGTCAGTAAGATCGCATTTCTTCCCCATTCTGATGTTTGGTCTGAACGACAACTGATCCTCTTGACCATGTCTGCATGCTTTTATGCATTGAGTTGCTGCCACATGATTGGCTGATTAGATATTTGCATTAATGAACAGGTGTGCCTAATAAAATGGCATCTGAGTGTACCTCTCTCAGGTTTCTTGGGATAATATAACATCTACCAGGGTGAGACCTGATGGGCAGCAGTCATTCTGAGAAGTGGACTCTGAGAATAATGTAAATAATGAGGTTACTGGAGCTGTATGCCGAGACCCTGCACTGTTGATTCTGGGACAAATGGCAATTTCGAATTTGTGACAAGAATACACATAGATTAAGATGTAGCTGGCCTGGGCTGGCACCAGTGGAATCAGCAGTTGGTCTGCCACCTGTCTTCAGGAGAGAGAGAGAGAGATAAGGAAAACAATGGAGCAGCATTTGGAGATGTTAATGAAGGGGAAGGAGAGCTGTCAAGATCGGCTCCTCCTTTGAACCCTGAACTGCTTGAAGTGATGGACAGGCGATACCCCAGCAGGGGGATAAAAAGGGACAGGTTTACTAAGGCAGGACACACACGACACCCCGAGGTAACGAGACCCTGGGAGCGGTGCGCCTCTCACAAGTCGGTGGGAAGCTTTTGGACGGCTGATTGCGGGATCAAGCCATAGACGCTCAGGGTGGAAAGGCACGATCGGCGGGAACCTGGTGTGTGTCCACCCTTGCCTGGGTGCCAGGTTCACCGCAGAGAAACGATCGTATCTGGAAACGGAGGGGTCACGGTCGGTGACCTCAGATGACATCACAAAGGACTCGCCCGAAAGCTGACTGCGAAGGTCTGTGTGGAAGCCTTGAATATTCATTCGTTTTGCTCTCTCTCTCCTTCCCCCCACTGTCCATCGCCACGGCAGCGATTACTGCAAACTGAACTGAACTAAATTGAACTGAACTTTGCGTCACTTTGAAACTGGTCATTTACCCCTAGACAACGATAGAGCTTGATTGATCCTGTTATCTTAATTCTGTGTACATGTATATTTATCATTGCTGAACTGTTGCATTCATTATCCTTTTGATTAGAGTACTGTGTTGCTTGTTCCTTTAATAAAACTTTCTTAGTTCTAGTAATCCAGACTCCAACTGAGTGATCCATTTCTGCTGGTTTGGCAACCCAGTTACGGGGTACGTAACAAATTAAATAAATCAGGAATAGAAAAGAGCTAAACTTATTAATTAATGGATATAGAGTCAGGAAGAAGGGAAACAGGCCCTTCAGCCCAACTAGCTATGCTAACCAAGATTCAAAGTTCAAAGCAAATTATTATCAAAGTACGTATATGTTGCCATCTACTACCTTGAGATTCATTTTTGTGGGCATTCACAGTAGATACGATAGTATCAATGAAAAATTACACACAAACAAAGACTGACAAACAACCAATGTGCAAAAGAAGAGAAACTATGCAAATAAAATAATAAATAAATAAGTAATACCAAGAATATGAGGTACAGAGTCCTTGAAAGTGAGTCCATAGGTTGTGTATTCAGCTCTTAAATTACCATCTAGAATGATCCCATTTGCCCACATTTGGGCCACTTTCCTCTTCGCCTTTCCTATCCACATACATGTCCAAGCGTCCATTAAACATTGCTAATGGACCAAGCTTCTGACAGCTTTTTCCATATACTGCGTGGTAAAAGTTACCCTTCAAGTTCCTATTAAATGGACCTGCCTTCTGACAGATCATTCCATATACTGATCACCCTCTGGGGGAAACAAAGTTGTCCCTCAGGTTCCTATTAAATTCCACTCCCCACCAAACTTATGTCCTCTAGTTCTTGATTCCTAAACCAAGGAAAGGGCATTAGGACCCATACAGCTTGGCGCCAGTGTCGTCGCAGAGCAATGTGTGGTTAAGTGCCTTGCTCAAGGACACAACACGCTGCCTCAGCTGAGGCTCGAACTAGCGACCTTCAGATCACTAGACGAACGCCTTAACCACTTGGCCACTCTGCAGTATATATTTATACTGCACCAACCGCCGCTGCTGGGCTATAAACATGCAGGAGCAATGTGTGGTTAAGTGCCTTGCTCAAGGACACAACACGTGGCCTTGGCTGAGGCTCAAGCTCGTGACCTTCAGATCACTAGTCCAACGCCTTAACCACTTGGCCACGCGCCAACACTCTGTTATACACCCCTGTAAGATCTGCCCGTATTCCCCTAGGGTTCAATGAATAAAACTCCAGCATCTCAACCTTTCTTCATAGTTCATAACTCAGACCCTCAAGTCTCAGAAACATCCTCACATCCTCATAAATCTCCTCTGCCCTATTTCCAGTTTGATGGAATCCTATCTGTAGCAGAATGATCAAAACTGAACACAATATTCCAAATACCTTGTGCAAGTGATCTGAAGAGAGGACTGGAAAATGATGTTGAGATGAATGAACGGTAAAGCAGGGGTAGGAAGCCAGATGACCTACCCCTGCTCCTATTTTTTATGATCTTATGTTTCTATATTATGGTATATATGCATGGACTAGATGGGCTGAAAGGCCTGTTTCTGTGCTGTAGTGATCTATGACTAAGCATAAAACTCATAGAGAGTTGTTAAAAAAGCATTTGCTTCTCTCATATGGTTACACTGTCTGACCTTGAGAAATGAGGTTGACACTCATGAACCCAAGAGATTCTGCAGTTGCAGGAAATCTTAAGCAACACACACAAAATCCAGAAGGAATTCAACAGGTCAGGCAGCATCTATGGAGAGGGATAAACAGTCAATGTTTTGGGCTGAGATCATTCGTCAAGACTGGAAAGGAAGGGGGAAAGAGTCAGAATAAGGTGTGGCAAGGGGGAAGGAGTACCCACACTGGCAGAAGATAGGTGAGACCAGATGAGGGTGATAGGTGGATGAAGTTAGAAGGTGGGTGGGGATAAATGGACATGGTTTAATCAGAAATAACTGGGAAGGCAGAGGGAGACTAGAGGGAGGAAGTGGGCAAGTGAGGAGAAGAGAAAGCATGAGAGGGGAACTAGAATAAGGAATGGAAGAAGAGAGAAGGTGGAGGGGGAGAAATTACCAGATGTTTGAGATATCTCAGTTGCCTTCTGAAACTGCCCTGAAAGCCTTTTGAGGCAGTTAAGAATAGGTGTAAATCCTGGCCTTGTGCAATGTCAGTGTCCTGTCAATGAATGAATGAATACCACAGGCCTGAAATAGGTACTTTACTCAAAACTTCATCATAGCCTCCTTGAAAAAATGTAACATCCTCACAGAATCGTGGTAGTCCTTAGCCTGTGACTGATCAAAGTGGAGAAAGAGCATATAGAATGGCTTTCACCTTGAATCTTTTCATTGGAAGCACATGGAAGTACCTCAAATATATCAAAAGAAATAGCTCATCTCCCATATTATGCCCCTTCCCACCTAGCCTCTGAAGCAGCTGTTTCCCCACCTATGATAAAGCCTGTAGATCCCACCCCAGTCTGGATCGCAAGACACTACCAAAGAAAAAGAAAGAAATTAGGACATAGATTAGATGAATTTGAAGATAGGAATCTAATGGAAATCAACAAGGACAAGTTGCAGGATTTAGCCCAAACTGGTTCATGATCGAGAGTATCTTTTGATGATATGGAAGAACCCCATGCCAAACTACCTTTTAGCATTTGGTCTTAAAAAAGAACTTCAGTTTCTAAAGAATCTAACATAGACATTCCAAAGTATGTAGCAGCCAACTAAATATTTCTGAAGTGTTGCTGTGTAGAAAATGTGGCAGCCAGTCTGTGCACAGGAAGGTCCCACAATTGATCATGAGATTATTATCAGATAGTGTATTATAGCAATATTAAGGGAGAAATATTGACCAAGATACAGAGGAAATCTTACCAGAAGGACCTTTTTTGGTGCCCTGGGATCCACAAGAAAGCGACCAGTGATTAAAAAAGCATGATATTCGTCATTGGAGAATTCAAGCAGCTCCAATTTGACCGAGCTCCCTGAACAGAGTGAAGAAGGAGCCTGTTAATATGAAAATTAAGGATATTATTCAAAGCTAGAGCATGTAAAAACTATATATATCTATTATTAAAAAAATACCGACTGCAATTGTTTTGAACCACATTTCCTGGCAGATATAATGAAGGTCCAATTATTCAGTAATTTGTCGTTTGAATATTTCACACAAAATTTGTAGCTTGTGCTGTAAATAGAATAGCCTGAAGTTAGAAATTAAATAAGTGTGCTGCATTGATGCAATTTTTATGAAGAAATAAAGGATTTGTGCCCGAAGCTTTTGTCACAGATTAATCTACACACATAGGTCCTTATTCAAACCCTGCCATTTTTAACAGGTGCAGAGAATATGGATTAACTTTGAACATGGATTAAATTGTGATGATATAGTCCCTGAAGTCTTATATATTACAATTTATCTTTATCAGTCCAATCATAATGCATTCACATTAAGCATATAATGCTGAAAAATAGAAAGTTAGGCTCCTGGCTGCTTGTACCATCTCTCTCCTCCCTGAAGCCCCCTCCCAAGTCCCTCTTTCAGCAAGAAACATTGCTTAATACCTGTAAGCTTCTCAAAATTCAATATCTAACAAAACCTGTGTATGGCAGGATTTGGTGGCCAATCAGGATAATACGGTTCACTTCTGTCTCATCAGCTGTCATTTCCTTGTTAATTATCAGACCACTTAAAGAGACCGTGCCCCGCGTCTCCCTCCCCAACCAACCATTCTTCAGCTGTCTGGTTTCTATCTCTGAACATAAGAATCTATGAGAAGGAACAAGACCAATCTGATTAAAACATTCTTCCAATCTCCCACGCTTCGCTCTCTCTCCCACTCTCTCTCTCTTTATTATATATGGGCTTGTCAACAGTGTAAAGTCCTCTATGGAACAAGCACATTTATTTTAAAAGAGATGGAATTCTTAAGGGGACATATTTCTTTCTTGGAAATGGAAATTCTTGTTTCATAATATCATAAAGAAATTAGACCACAGTAGAAGACTATTCAGCCCATTGGAATTGTGGCAGTTGAACAAGATGACACGTAGGTCCACTTTCCAGCACTGTGGGTGATAACTGTTCAAGGATACTGTACTTCTCGTCGCTTAGTCAGTGTGTTCTGATTTTCTGATTTTCAGTAAGTTCCAAACCCACTGGCTCAGCACACTGCAGAAACCAGCCTTCCTTCCATGGACTCTGTCGCCACTTCTTGCTGCCTCAGTAAAGCAGCCAGCGCACGAAGACCCCAACAACCCCAGACATTTTCTCTTCTCCTCAATCCCATTGAGCATAAGCCTGAAAGTACGCAACACTAGGCTCAAGGACAGCTCCTTTCCTGTAGCTATAAGACAATTGAATGGCTCCTGGTATGATAGACGCTCAAGATTTCCAGCATCTGTCTTGTTACCTTATTGCACCTTGGGGGCAGCCTAGCACAACCCTTGCTGATTTGATTTGACGCAAATGACACATTTCACTGTATGTTTTGATGTACGTGTGACAAATACAGCTCATCTTTAATATGGTGATGAGATCATTGTAACAGAATCTTTCTCATCCCAATGATGTGTGAGCACTGCTATCTTAAAGGAAGAATCGACAACACACCATGCAATGTTTTCTATTTGTAACTCTGGTTATTCTACAAGCCATGAAATTATTTCACTGTAACAGGGCAGCTCTCTCCACCCTCTGAGTGAAAAAGTTCCCCCTCATATTCTCCTTAAACATTTCACCTGTCACCCTTAACCATGACCTCTAGTTGTAATCCCACCCAACTTCAGTGAAAAAAGCATTTACCATATCTATACCCCTCATGATTTTTCCCTATACCCAAGATCCTCAAGTCCCAGCAACATCCTTGTAAATCATCTCTGTTTGGAATTGGAATTTGTTGTCACAGAAGGTTTGACAAGTTCACTACCAGCCCTTTTATACATTATATGTTGCACTTATAATAAACAAAGAAAGGAATCTATCTACCTGTTTTCTAAACCTGATGGCTCTTTAAAAATACACTTGGAGATGATTCTCTTTTACCCAGATGTCTGTGATAATGCCTTATTTAGTTTGGAGAAGATAGCAGCAGCACAATGTTAGCAGAATCACACACACAAAATGCTGGAGGAACTTAACAGGTCAGGTAGCATCTACCTGAGAGGAATCAACAGTCAATGTTCTGACCCGAGACTATCTATTCCTCTCCACAGATGCTGCCTGACCTGCTGAGTTCCTCCAGCATTTTGTCTGTGTTGCTCTGGATTTCCAGCATCTGCAGAATCTCATGTTTACAATGTTAGCAGGACAGATTGTCAAAGGAGAATGAAAATTTGCTTGATGTCTCCTCCTGCGGAGAGGTTCGGGATGTTCCTGAACTTGCCCATCTGTCTGGAATTCCAGATTTTGCTGAGTGTAGCAAACCTAAAGTGGAGCCAGTAAGGCAGCCTTGGCTATTCAGAGGATTAGCTGGCTGCATGTGTCTGAGATCACTAGCCATTAAAAGCCAATAATTTTTTTCTCTCTACATGTACATGACAGGAAAGGATTTAATGAAGATGAGCTCCACTCTTTCTCACCAGATGGATTGCGTGTTTTATTATTAACTCTTAAAGCAGCAGTTAAGATAATTGATATGCTAATTGAATCGAATTCCTGTCTATTCAAACCATTAAAGGCTACTCAATATTCCTACTTATTCATCTTGGTATGAGTTAGTATGTAGAGTTCTATATTTTATCTGATAAAATAAGAATAACAATGCAGATGTCTTTTTTATTCCACAAGGGAAGGGATTTATTTATTTCAGGCATACAAATAGCCAAAGCTGAGTCTTTTATCACCACCAGAATGCAATAAGATACAGTACTGGATGGGTATGGAGACTTGGTTAGGACCCCTTATTGGAGTATTAAATTCAGTTTTAGGTGCTGCACATAGAGATTTGTAGATGCACGGTGAGAGCAATTTGACTGGCCACATCACAGCCTGTTATGTATCGGATTCCAAGAGGCTGCAGAGGGTTGCAGACATCACCAGCTCCATCATGGGCACTGGATCTGCAAATCTCTGCGAGTCCACTGGAGAAGCTGGGATCCAGTGTCTGTGAATCCACAAGTTCAAAGTAAATGTATTATCAAAGTACATATACGTTACTACCGTATACAACCCTGAGGTTTATTTTCTTGCAGATGTACTCAATAAATCCAGAATAGAAAATAGAATCAATGAAAGACCGCAACAACTTGGACATTCAAGCCATGTGCAAAAGACAACAAACTGTGCAAAGACAGAATGAAAATAGTAATAATAATAATAATAATAATAAAGCAATAAATATTGAGAACATGCAGTGTAGTGTCCTTGAAAGTGAGTCCATAGGTTGTGGGAACATTTCAGTGATGGGTAGAGTGAAGTTGAGTGTAGTTATCCCCTCTGGTTTCAGGAGCCTGATGGTTGAGGGGTAGTAACTGTTCCTGAACCTGGTGGTGTGAGCCCTGAGGCTCCCTGTACCTCCTTCCTGATGACAGCAGTGAGAAGAGAGCATGGCCTGGGTGGTGGGAGTCTGTGATGATAGATGCTGCTTTCCTGTGACAATGCTCAATGGAGTCCACTGGAGGCCAAAGAACATAGTCTGTCCTAGTGTTAAAGGACTGTGCGTATGCATGAGTGGAGAGAGGGAGGAATGGGGCTTGTTTCGCTGTTGTAGTTTTGTTGATTGGTATGTTCTGTTTTGTTGTTTTCTGTGTTCTGCCAAGCATATCGGGCATGCTATATTGGCACCAGGATATGTGGCGACACTTGCAGACTGCCCCCAGCACATCCTTAGATGTGTTGGTTGTTAACTCAAAAATGGTGCATTTCACTGTATGTTTCGATGTACATGTGATAAATAAATCTGAATCTGAATCCTGCCCACCACTGAGGACATATTGAAGAGGCTGTGGATCAAAAAGGCGGTATCCATCATTAAGGACCCTCACCATCCAGGATATGCCCTCTTCTCATTACTGTCATTAGGAAGGAGGTAGAAGAACCTGATTCAGAAATGGCTTCTTCCCCTCCACCATCAGATGGGTCCATGAACCCATCCCTTTAATCCTGTCCTATTTATTTATTTTTGTGTTTTATAGTAATCTTATGTCTTTGTAGTGTACTGCTGCCACAAAACTATAAATTTCACATCATGTGAGTCAGCAATAATAATAAATCTGAATCTGATCCTGATTGTGAACAGGGTAAAGTGAAAATTCACTGGAGGCAAACTTCATCTGATAACAGGAAATGCTAGAGACACAACAGATCAGGTGGCATCTATAGAGAGAGAAACAGAAATTATGTGTCAGGTCAACGACCTAAAAAAAAGTTTGTTGAAGAAGCTTTGACCTGAAATCTTAAATCTTTCTCTTTCCATAGATGCTGAATATTTACAGTGCTTTGTACTTTAGTTCAAGTTTAATTGTCAATGAAATACAGTATTCCTCTAGGGCCAAGGTGCCAAACACATTACATACTCAGCACACAGTACACAGTACCTATAGTTATGATAGCACATACAGTCACAAAAATAATATTAGCAGCAGTCGCAGAGTGGCATGGTCTTTAGATTGATGGTGCGTGAGGTGTTATCCTGGAGCCACGTTTCTGTGATAACAGGTATGCAACGATTCCTGATCTTGCACTGGGTCAGCAGCAGACGAAGGCAAATCAGCTTATCTTCCAGAATTTAGGATTTCCAGAATCTAAGGGTTTTTTTTATTTATGAAAACAGGCCCAATAAACTTGGTCACCTTACCCTTTAGTTTAGAAGGCTGAAGTGACAGAGGGTTTCAAAGGAGTTGGTTTACTTTGGCATGGAATCAAAATGAGCAGGTAACAACCTGAAATGAAAGCCAACAGTGAAATGTGGAAGCATTTTCTTGTGCCAAAATCTCAAATTTTCTCCAAATATAAACTGTTGATCCCAGCTGTGAAATTTTCAACAGTGCTGACTGATTACATTAGCAGCTGGTGTGGAGGCTCCAGTGCACAGAATCTGGGGGTGGGGGTGGTAGGACAGAAAAAAAGCTTCACAGGGTTGTAGACTCAGCCAGCTCCAAAGTGGGCACTGGCGTCCCCAGTATCAAGGCAGTGCCTCAAGAAGTCAGCATCCATCATTCAGCACCCCCATCACCCAGGACATGCTCTCTTCTCATTACTACCATCAGGGATGTGGCACAGGAGCCTGGAGACACTCACTCAGCATTTTAGGAACAGCTTCTTCCACTCTGCCATCAGATCTCTGAATGATCCATGGACCCAAGAATACTACCTCACTGTTTTGCTTTCATTTAGCACTACTTATTTATTTATTATTTATTTTTGTGATGTATGGTAATTTTTATGTATTTCACTGTACTGCTGCCACAAAACAGCAAATAAACCTGATTCTGAATTGAAACTATCCATGACACAGAAGGAGGTCACCTGCCTATCAGGTCAACGCCAGCTCCCCACAAAACAATCTCATCTGCCCTGTTCTCCACTCCTTATTTTATTATAGCTGTACAATGTATATTCTTCCAAAAGCCTATTGTTCTTTTGCCACTTCCCTACACTGAGTAATCTGGAGTAAATATGTTTGATTTTTGTTAACCAAACATATGAAGGGATGTGAGGAAAAGACATGTATGTGAAGCAGGCCACAGTAGAGTGGAACAAGCCAAATATCCCACTCCTGCTTCACTGTTCTTGGGTTTAAGGGCCACCCCTGAGGTTTAAGTGTGCAACCTGATATACCATTTAGTACTAATTGAGTGCAAAACTTTCACAGACGCAATCTATAAACTGGGATGGTTCTGAAGCCATTTCTGCTCAATATTGTCACAGTTGGAAGAACTCAGGAACAGCTTCTTCCCCACTGTTTAACAGACTCCTGAACCAATCGCCTCACTCACACACCTTTCCCAGGGGGGCTGCCACATTCTCCAACCCTTAATTCTACGTCTTCCAATGTTGTCATTAGGCAATTCTTTTTGCACCACTGCAGACTGCATGGCAATCTTCACGCTGTTCAGTTGAGTTACACCCGTTGCTGTATTTATTGTTGTAAAGAGGAAAATTAATTTTATTTGCCACACGTACATTGAAACATACAGTGAACTAAGTCATTTGCGTCAATGGCCAGCGCAGTCTGAGGATGTGCTGGGAGCAGCTCGCAGTGTCGCCACGCTTCTGGCACCAACATAACTGCCCACAACTTACTTACCGTGCTAGCCCATATGTCTTTTAGGAACGTGGGAGGAAACTGGACTGCCTGGAGGAAAGCTGCGTAGTCTCAGGGAAAATGTACAAACTCGTTACAGAGAATAGTGGGAATTGAACCCTGATCTTCTGATTGTCGATGCTGTGAACACCACACAACATTATTACCATGTATACTGTTTACACTGTGAGCTTCAGTGAGCTAGGAATGTCACTGCATATGACAATCAACTGATCTGAATTCATTAACACATCTTTGGATTGTGGGAGGAAACTCGAGCACAAAAACCGATATAGTCACAGAGAGAAGAACAGGCAGACTTTGCTGATGTGCCACTCAAGGTCAGGATCAAACCCAAATCCTCAAAGCTCTGAACCACAAACACTAACCTCTACATGACTATGTCATGGGATACAGTACTGTGTAAAAGTCTCAGGCACGTGCATATAGCCAAGGTGCCTAAGACTTTTGCGCAGTACTGTAAGCTGTTTTTTTATATCATTTCCTGCATGGGTTAATTTTGGTTTGATTTGAAGCACATGGTGCTCTCTTCATTTGCCCATGAAACAGCAATATCTGAATACTTAGTAGATACAGTACTGTGCAAAAGTCTTAGGCACCCTATATATAAGTTGTGACATCTGTTGTTTTGTGACAGCAGTACAGAACAGGCAGAACAAATTACCATAAATAACACAAAAAATATATAGTGCAAATTAGGAATAGTGAGGAAGTGTTCATGGACCATTCAGAAATCTCACAGCAGAGGGGAAAAAGTTGTTTTATGTAAAATATTGAGTGCAGATCTTCAGGCTTCTGTACCTCCTCCCTGGTGGCAGTAACAAGAATGGCAGTAAGAGGGCATGATGATCAAGCAACACACATCAAAGTTGCTGGTGAACGCAGCAGGCCAGGCAGCATCTCCAGAAAGAGGTACAGTCGACGTTTCAGGCCGAGACCCTTCGTCAGGACTAACTGGCATAATGATAGTAGTAATGCATACTATGCAGCCTGAGAGGATGAATGGCTTTACCTTGTTCCAAAATTGGGATCAATCACTCCACAGAGCACTTTATTCCAACAATAAAACAGAACTGACTGTGTTCCTGATCAATTTAAAACACTCTCTGCTCTCTAGATAAATATACTTGGTTTGCCTTTGGTTTTGCATATTATAATACAAAGACAGATATTTGCCATATTTTCTTTCATATTTTAGCATAATGAAATGTGTAATTTAGCCTCTTTGAAAACAAATAGGAACTCTGGCAAATATGTTTTTAAATTTGGTTTTGTGCATTAGATGAAAAGGCGGGTTTTCTGTAGCCCATGCTGTTCAGTGTTCTAGGAATTAATAACCAGTCTGACTAAGCGTTACTAAATTTGCTTTGCTTTACTTCATGCTGTGCTTCTTTCTTGCTTCAGTTCCAGGACCTCCTGCCGGAATTAAAGCTGTCCCCTCCTCGGCCACCAGTGTGGTGGTGTCCTGGCTCCCTCCAACCAAGCCAAATGGAATCATCCGCAAATACACCATCTTTTGTTCGAGCCCTGGATCCGGGCAGCCAGTAAGTTGGAAAATTCCATACCCTTCCACCCCAGCTCCCTTTTAAATATTTAATCACTTACCCCCGGGAATAACAGGAAACCAAAGCATAGTAAACGTACAACCAATCCTGCTGAGCTATATATTGTTATCCAATGTTTACTGGGAAACTTTTAATTTTATATTGAACTTGTTGAAAACATCAGAACTGGAGCAGGAATAGGCCAATCAGGCTATTTCCCCATTCAGTAAGATTTGATAGTGCTGTTAACCCTATGTTCTTACCTTATCTAAATGACCATTAACTCCCTATTGGCTCTGATGGTCTGCCTCTTGGGTATCACTTTGATTCTTCAGGTATATCTGATAGGACTGGCTTATTATGTATCCTCTTCCACAGGTTAACCAGAGGGCTCTCTGGCTGACTTATGAAGGTAGTTAAGAGGATGAAAGGGACTAGAGACACCTTTAGATCCATAGTCAGAAATATTCTCTTCCTAGAGAGCAACAATGAACCTTTTGGGATTTTACAAGTTGATGCTTTCATAGTCACTCTTACTCACACCTGGACTTAATATTTTCAAATAATTAAACAATTGGGTGACGGGATGGAAATATGTGTCTATCAAAGGCGGTGTAAGGCTGCTAGCCTGTAGGTCACCCTTGGGTAAGGTGTCGCACCCGAAACAGCTGCGCAGGTTGACTCTGTGGTTAAGAAGGCATACAGTGTATTGGCCTTCATCAATCATGGGATTGAGTTTAAGAGCCGAGAGGTAATGTTGCAGCTATATAGGACCCTGGTCAGACCCCACTTGGAGTACTGTGCTTAGTTCTGGTCACCTCAGTACAGGAAGGATGTAGAAACCATAGAAAGGGTGCAAAGGAGATTTACAAGGATGTTGCCTGGATTGGGGAGCATGCTTTATGAGAATAGGTTGAGTGAATTCGGCCTTTTCTCCTTGGAGCGACGGAGGATGAGAGGTGACCTGATAGAGGTGTACAAGATAATGAGAGGCATTGATCATGTGGATAGTCAGAGGCTTTTTCCCAGGGCTGAATTGGCTAGCATGAGAGGGCACAATTTTAAGGTGCTTAGAAGTAGGTACAGAGGAGATCAGCAGGTCGGGCAGCATCCGTGGAAAAGATCGGTCAACGTTTCCGGCTGAAATGTTGACCGATTTTTTTCCACAGATCCTGCTCGACCTGCTGAGTTCCTCCAGCATGTTGTGGGTGTTGCTTTGACCTCAGCATCTGCAGATTATTTTGTATTTGTGGTACAGAGGAAATGATGTCAGGGGTAAGTTTTTTTACGCAGAGAGTGGTGAGTGCGTGGAATTGTCAAGGCGGATCGACTCAATGCAAGAGCGCAGATACCACAAACACAGTAACACAAGTAATACTTTCTCAAACTTTACTCTTTATTCATAGCATGCTATGGGAGAAGTTACAGACTGATCTCCCAAAGAGCCAGTCCGGATGCTACCCTCCCTTGATGCACAATTCTTCACAATTTATAATATTGATCATTATGTCCACAGGAAATCTTACAATTACGCGAGTTAAGACAGTTAGAATAGTTTCGATCACATGTTAATATACTATTAGATGTAAAATCATTATTGGTTAGTTATAATTATTTTCTGCCAAAGCTAGCCTGGATACAATATTAGTTCCTTATATTGACACCTTCCCCTTTCTCTGGAACATTCTATCCCCTACACTATCCTTCCCATATTTAGTTATACCTTGAGATGTCCCTTCTGTATGGCCAGATAGAGGACAATGTCTAATACGTCACCTGTTGCTGGGTAGGGTTTCTTCCTGACTTGCCCAACAGTAGTAAGCTGAAGTGCTCATAAGGTGATTGATCATTAGCTAATCATCATTCTTAGTATTTACCTATCCCTCTACTCTATCAAAATGGGCTGCCGGCGATGGTGGTGGAGGTGGATACATTAGGGCCTTTTAAGAGACTCCTGGATAGGTACATGGAGCTTAGAAAAATAGAAGGCTGTGGTTAAGCCTAGGTAATTTCTAAGGTAGGGACATGTTCAGCACAGCTTTGTGGGCTGAAGGGCCTGTATTGTGCTGCAGGTTTTCTATGTTTCTAAGTCTGCTCCACTGTCGAGGATGAATATCATTGACTTACAAAGCCTGCTGGGGATAATATTGACCTGGGAACCTGCTGCATCATCTGGACCAGGGGTTCCCAACATTTTTTTATGCCATGGACCAAGGGGTCTGTTGTTCCCAGGTTGGGAACCCCTGATCTAGAGACTATCCTAAAGAATCGAGGAAATATGCCATTGCTGCCAAACTTCTTCAGTAGAAAGAGCACCAGAAATAGATCCATTAACTCAGTCCTCCATTAAATTATAATACTAAATGAAACCTCTACATGTAAAGGGTGTTTTAATAATATTTTAAAATGCATCCTTTTAAATGTAAATCCTCTGTGATCAAGTGGGGATTTCTTTTCTCCGCAAAGGCAAATTCCTTTCAAATATTAACAAGCATCAATCAAATATCATCTGAAAAGAAGCAGTGTAACTCTCACTCTCACATAGAAAATACCTGGCTTTGATTTCCACTTAGCAAATACTGAAAACACTTTAATTGTACTCAGAAATGATGTATAAATATAAAGTATTTTTTGTAGTTCAGTGATGTGCAGAAACATAATAATTAAGAGCAGGGCTGCCGCAGTCCCTGCTAATGATTAAGGAGCTGTCTTATGGGGTTCACCCTGACCCAAGGAAATTTGGCCAGTCCAACTGCAGGCTATGGACCAGAGAATATGTGCCTGAGCAGCTCATCAGTCACAAGCAAATTGACTGGGGTATAGATAGGATAAATGCAAGCAGGCCTTTTGCACTGAAATTGGGTGAGATTAGAACTAGAGGTCATGGTTTAAGAGTGAAAAGTGAAATGTTTAAGGTGAATATGAGGGGGATTACCTTCACTGAGGGGGTGCTGACAGAGTGGAACAAGCTGCCAGCAGAAGTGGTGGATGCAGGTTCGATTTCAACATTATTTAAGAGAAATTTGGATAGGCACGTGAATGGGAGGGGCATAGAGGGCAATGGTTGGGTGCAGGACAATAGTACTAGGCAGATCAATAGTTCAGCATGGACTAGATGGGACAAAGGGCCTGCTTCTGTGCTGTAGTGTTCTATAACTCTATGAGTCTATGACTGCCTAGAACTACTTGCTTTGTGGAGAGTCTTCCGAGACCTAAGAGATGCATGGACTCCAGTTAAAGAGAATTGATATATACTCATGTTCGGACAAGGAGTGCAGAGCTTCCCCTGAAATTACCAGAGTGTCCCCTCTCCTTCCTCAGCCTCCAGTCCAAGTAAGTTCTATAGAAATTCCTGGACAATTCCACTGCAAATGCAAATATTATGCATGCAGAGGAAAATTCAGAAAATTGCAATGAAATGTAGGATTGCTCTGGGTTTGTATTAAGTATAACCATAAAGTTACCTCCTAGTATTTTTGATTGGCATTTACTGCTCTTGCATGCTTTTGAAATGCAAATCCTTTTTTCCAACTTTGGGTGTGTTGGAGCCGGCATAGGAATGGCATCCCCACTGTTGTTCACACTCTCTACTACATTCCCATGTGTGGCACCAAGATGCCTCCTTGTGACTCAGTATAATGGATGATGAAGGATATCCAGGGAAGAGGATAGAATATAGGGTCTTAGAAATACTGATAAGGGACATAGAGTCAACATATTCCAGTCATGTCCAGACCAGATAACATGTTGGCATGCTTCCCAGTGCTTATTCTGGCTTCTGCCCTTTCTTTCCAGTCCTGATGAAGGGTCTCAGCCCGAAACATCATTTATTGATGACACAGAGTTTGGGGGAGTTGTAGATAGTCTGGAGGGTTGTCAGAGGTTACAGCGGGACATCGATCGGATGCAGAACTGGCCTGAGAAGTGGCGGATGGAGTTCAACCCAGATAAGTGTGAAGTGGCTCATTTTGGTAGGTCAAATATGATGGCAGAATATAATATAAATGGTAAGACGTTTGCAGTGTGAAGGATCTGCTGCGCAGGTTGACAGTGTTGTTAAGAAGGCGTATGGTGTTTTGGCATTCATCAACCGTGGGATTGAGTTCAAGAGCCGTAAGGTAATATTACAGCTATATAAGACCTTGGTCAGACCCCACGGAGTACTGTGTTCATTTCTGGTCACCTCACTACAGGAAGGATGTGGATACTATAGAGAGAGTACAGAGGAGATTTACAAGGATGTTGCCTGGATTGGAAGGTGTACCTTATGAGAATAGGTTGAGGGAACTCGGCCTTTTCTCCTTGGAGCAATGGAGAATGAGAGGTGACCTGATAGAGGTGTATAAGATAATGAGGGCATTGATCGTGTGGATAGTCAGAGGCTTTTTCCCAGGGCTGAAATGGCTAACATGAGGGGACATAGTTTTAAAGTGCTTGGAAATAGGTACCAAGGGGATGTCAATCTTTTTATTGATCTAAAAAGAGCATATATACAAACAAGAGGAGAAGTATCTCAAATATATATATATATATATATATATATATATATATCAATAACAATACATAAAGAAGGTGAAATAAACATTATCAAAATCATGCATAGTATTAATCTGATATAGAATGTATAATAAGGAAAAAGATAATTAATTTTCCTCATCAATTCATGAAGAGAAAAAAGACTTTTTGAAATTTCTATGTGGAAAAAAAAACACTATTCTATACAAACAAAAACAGAAAAAGAAAAAAAAAAGGACTGGGCAGTCCATCTTGAGAGTAAAACCAAGAAAAGAAAAACTTTCTGATCAAATCCAAAACTTCGGAAGTACCAAGGGGATGTCAGGGGTAAGTTTTTCACACAGAGAGTGGTGGGCACATAAAATGCACTGCCGGCAATGGTGATGGAAGCAGATACATAGGGTGTTTTAAGAGCCTCTGAGATAGGTACATGGAGCTCAGAAAAGTAGAGGGCTATGTGGTAGGGAAATTCTAGGCAGTCTCTACAGTAGGGTACATGGTCGGCACAACATTGTGGGCTGAAGGGCCTGTAATGTGCTGTAAACTTCTATGTTCTATGTTTTATTCCTCTCCATCGATGCTGCCTGAATTGTTGAGTTCCTCCAGAATTTTATGTGTCTTACTCAAGATCTCCAGCATCTGCAGAATCTTTTGTGTTTATGTTGAGATACTTGCCCCTGCTCTTAAAACATTATTAGTCCTAAATCATAAACAAAAGAGATACTGCAGATGCTGAAAATCCAGAGTAACACATACAAAATGCTGAAAGAACTCAGCAGTCCAGGCAGCATCTATGGAGAGGAATAGAAAGTCAACATTTCAGGGCCCAGCCTTCAGTACTATTCATCAGTCCTAAATCAGTGGCTTCCTACCATTTAGTAAGGCTTCCAAACCCCAATAAGGAGAGCCTTTCAACAGAACAAAAGGACAAATGTGTAGTTAAGTCATTTTTTATGACCTCAGAAAGCCCCAGAGTTTTGAGGTACCTTTTACGTATGTATTTTATTGTAATGGAGGAAACACAGCAAGCTCCCACTAACAGCAATTGACAGCACGTTTTTATGAGGAGGGGTAGGTATTGACAAAGGGACAAAAGGGTAAACTCATCTGTTCTTCAAAATATCAGTATGCAATATTCTATGACTGGGCAGACAAGTCTGACATCCTATACAAAAGACAGTATCCCCACTACTGTATCACTCCCTCACTGTTATACCTTGGACACTGGCCTGAAACGTTGAGTGTTTATTCATTTTCATAGATACTAACTGATCTGCTGAGTTCCTCCAGCATTGTGTGTGTGTTGCTCTGGATTTCCAGCATCTGCAGAATCTCTTGTGTTTACTGTATCTCTTTCTGCTTCAATCACCAATGTGGGATTTGAATCCACACTGTTCTGTCCTAAAGATAAGAGTACATTGTGCCACAGGCCAGTAACATTATATTCTTGTCTATTTTGGTCACTGAGAGTCTAAACCACCATTTTTATGGGAAAATGTGTCTTTTGTCAAAGGATTTCCCATGTCCCACACTCACCAACCACTCTTCCATTGTTACTCTGTTGACATGTCCATCCTTGCAACATATAACTAATTGGAAATGCTACTGTCTTCCTGTTACTTAATTGGATAGGTCTTAACTAGCAGTCAAGAGCCTTTTCACACCACCCCTTCCCTCTGTGATTTGCCAATATTTGAATAATTAATAAACAGTTGTCCTGAAGGAAAATGAAACAGACATATTTCACTTGATACCCTATGATTTCTCAGCAGAACTGCTTGCAGCAACACTCTGGAATTTAATCTTTGATCCCCTGGGACAATGCTGAATGACTGACAACCCTATTTTATCTTCCCCAGCAAGGACCACGCCTTATTAGAAAATTGCAGTCCTAAATTCATCACCTGCTGATCTCTGGCACTGTGAACTGTCTAAGGGCACCCTTAATACAATCTTCCTGCGGCTCAAGGCCTCGGCCTCGCCCCAAACAGAACCTAGCCAGCCAGAGAAAGAAACATCATATTTTAAAAGTGTCCTGTTGTGAAAGTATGTTTGCTATTGATACATTCAATTGATGGTGGGGGTCTTGTGTCAATCTTCTTTTCTGAGACATGTGGATTTAAAATCCTATTATGACTGCAGACCCCAAAAATGACAGTTTTGTCATCAGGTATTCACACCAAAATTAGAAGTATTGTGCCCTGTGTTATTATAGATTTTTCAAGACAGCTTTGACAACATGCCAGCAAAATAACTGTATCAGATCCCCATGGTTTTAACTAGCCGCTTTGATGAACAGATTACAACTCCATGGCAACGCACAGCTCAGATAGTGAAATGAATTTGAAGCAGAGGTTTTGATAAGTGGCAATTTGCAGATCTCTAGTCTCCTTATCACTGATGTGTGGGGCCAGGGTTGTAGCTTTCTAAAGAAAGTAGCACCTTTGCCCATCTCCTCATAGAAAAATGACTTGTAAACCAGAAACCAAACTCAATGGAATGGCAGAAGTGCAAATGGAAATTGGCCAAACTGTATTTTCCTCCCTGTCTAACAAAAGAGAGAATGAGCTTGTAAGTGTTGGTTCAAGATGATATCTGTTGGTAAACTATAACAAAGTAGAGTTTGAAATGAAAGACAATTATTTTCACCTTTTGGTTCCATCTTAGTTTCTTCCTTTTGGGTGCAAAGACAATGAGAGAGTCTCTCCAGAATCCATGTTGTGGGAATTCCCGACAGACAACACGATTATGCTCCAGGGGTTCATACACAAGGAGGAACAGGATGAAAGTTGTTTATGCAGTAGCTTTTTCCATTGATCTGCCTATCAACTTTGTTAGTTCTAATGTGATTTACAAGTACAGTGGTGCTGGAAAGTTTGAAGTTTGTGAACCCTGTAGAATTTTCTCTATTTCTTCATAAATATGACCTAAAATGTGATCAGATCTTGATGTAAGTCCTAAAACTAGATAAAGAGAACCTAATTAGATAAATAACACAAATAAATTATACTTCATTTACTTATTGAGAAAAATGTTCCAATATTACATGTATTTGATGGAAAAAATAGGTGAACCTTTGCTTTCAGTCACTGGTATGACCCGCCCCCACCCCCACCCCCACCCCCACCCCCACCCCCACCCCCGTAAAGCAATAACTTCAACCAAACATTTCCGGTAGCTGTTGATCAGTCCTGCACATCAGCTTGGAGGAAGTTTAGATCATTCCTCCATACAAAACTGTTTCAGTTCATCAATATTTCTGGGATACCTTGCATGAACAGCCCTCTTCAGGCTATGCCACAGCATCTCAATTGGGTTAAGATCTGGACTCTGACATGGCCATTTCAAAACACAAATTTTCTTCTTTTTAAACCATTCTGTTGTTGATTTACTCTTGTGTTTTGGTTCATTGTCTTGTCCCAAATGTTCAAATATCTTGATACGATTCTGAATGCATCATTCCCTCAACAATTACAAGCTGTCCAGGCCCTGAGACAGCAAAGCAATCGCAAACCATGATGCTGCTTCTACCATGCCTCACAGTTGGGATGAGGTTTTGGTGTTGGTGTGCAGTGCCCTTTTTCCTCCAAACATAGCAGTGTTTTATTTCTGCCAAAAAATTCAATTTTTGTCTCATCTGTCCACAAAATATTATCCCAGAAGCATTGTGGAACATCCAGGTGGTCTTTGCAAACTTGAGATGTGCAGCAATGTTTTTTTTTGGAGAGCAGTGGTTTCCTCCATGGTGTCCTTCCATGAACACCAATCTTGTTCAGTGTTTTTCTTATAGTGAACACATGAACAGAGACTTTAGTAAGTTGTAGAGATCTCTGCAGGTCTTTTGCTGCTATCCTTGGGTACTTTTCACCTCCTTCAGCATTGCATGTTGTCCTCTTGGTGTGATCTTTGCAGGACGCCCACTCCAAGGGAGTATAGCAACATTTCCGAATTTCCTCCATTTGGAGACAATTTCTCTTACTGTGGACTGATGAACACTCAAGTCTTCAGAAATGCTTTTGTAGCCTTTTCCAGCTTCATGCATCTCTACAATTCTTCTAAGGTCCTCTGAAAGTTGTTTTGATCAAGGCATGGTGCACATAAACAGATCTTTCTTGAGAAGCACAGGCTGTGTCAGTAACCTGACTTTGTGTGTCTTTTTAAAAGAGCAGGTCACCTGTACAACCCAACCTCCAATCTCATCTCATTGATTGGAACACCTGACTCTAAATTGCTTTTGTAGAAGGCACTACCCCAGAAATTCACATACCTTTTTGAACCTTGACTGTGATTGTTTAATTGGTGTATTCAGTAATGACTAGAGTAAGTGCAATTGTTTGTGTGTTATTTGTTTAGGCAGATTGTGTTTGTCTACTGTTGTGACTTAGATGAAGATCAGACCACATTTTATGAGTAATTAATACAGAAAACAAAGTAATAGCATAGGGTTCACAAACTTTTTCTTGCAACTGTATCCATCGATGCTGGATGAAAACCCCTCTGTCTCATGGAGTTGGTATGTCATAAATTACAAACACTCCAACCCACACAAAAACCCTCATGATCTCTGGAGAGAGGAAGAAAAAGGCTAAGGCTAATAGGGAGGAGAAGTATTTGGAACTCTGGCTCACTATTCAAGTAATCTCTAATCATAAATCATGAGAGGTTTATGTTGATTTTCCAACATCTCTTTACCATCAGATTCACTATTATTCCCCAGCTTACTCAGGAATGACTGGCAGTGTGCATTTTAGTTTGTTATCCTTCCTTCCTCCTCCCTCCTCCATCTCCCCCCCTCCCTCTTCCCCATGGAATTTGGCAGTAGAGCTCCCATCGGATAAACTTCCATCAACACACATAAAAGTTGCTGGTGAATGCAGCAGGCCAAGCAGCATCTCTAGGAAGAGGTACAGTCGACGTTTTAGGCCGAGACCCTTCGTCAGGACTAACTAAAAGAAGAGCTACTAAGAGATTTGAAAGTGGGAGGGGGATGGGGAGGTCCAAAATGATAGGAGAAGACAGGAGGGGGAGGGATAGAGCCAAGAGCTGGACAGGTGATTGGCAAAAGGGATATGAGAGGATCATGGGATGGGAGGCCTAAGGAGAAAGAAAGGGGGAGGGGGAGAAAACCCAGAGGATGGGCAAGGGGAGAAGATAGAGAGGGACAGAGGGAGAAAAAGAATAGAGAGAGAAAGAATGTGTGTATATAAATAAATAACGGATGGGGTACGAGGGGGAGGTGGGGCATTAACGGAAGTTAGAGAAGTCAATGTTCATGCCATCAGGTTGAAGGCTACCCAGACGGAATATAAGGTGTTGTTCCTCCACCCTGAGTGTGGCTTCATCTTTACAGTAGAGGAGGCCATGGATAGACATATCAGAATGGGAATGGGACGTGGAATTAAAATGTGTGGCCACTGGGAGATCCTGCTTTCTCTGGCGGACAGAGCGTAGGTGTTCAGTGAAACAGTCTCCCAGCCTGCATCAGGTCTCGCCAATATATAGAAGGTTGCACCGGACAGACTATATCACACCAGTTGACTCACAGGTGAAGTGTCGCCTCACCTGGAAGGACTGTCTGGGGCCCTGAATGGTGGTAAGAGAGGAAGTGTAAGGGCATGTGTAGCACTTGTTCCGCTTACAAGGATAAGTGCCAGGAGGGAGATCAGTGGGGAGGGATGGGGGGGACGAATGGACAAGGGAGTTGCCTACGGAAAGCTGAGGGCGGGGAGGGAAAGATGTGCTTAGTGGTGGGATCCCGTTGGAGGTGGCGGAAGTTACGAAGAATTATATGTTGGACCCGGAGGCTAGTGGGGTGGTAGGAGAGGACAAGGGGAACCCTATTCCTCGTGGGGTGGCGGGAGGATGGGGTGAGAGCAGATGTGCGTGAAATGGGAGAGATGCGTTTGAGAGCAGAGTTGATGTTTCCCATTCTGATATGTCTCCACTGTAAAGATGAAGCCACACTCAGGTTGGAGGAACAACACCTTATATTCTGTCTGGGTAGCCTCCAACCTTATGGCATGAACATTGACTTCTCTAACTTCCGTTAATGCCCCACCTTCCCCTCGTACCCCATCCGTTATTTATTTATTATATATATATATATATATATGTATTCTTCTTCCCTTTCTCCTTTTTCTCCCTCTGTCCCTCTCACTATACTCCTTGCCCATTCCTCTGGGCTTCCCCCTCCCCCTTTTCTTTCTCCCTAGGCCTCCTGTCCCATGATCCTCTCATATCCCTTTTGCCAATCACCTGTCCAGCTCTTGGCTCCATCCCTCCCCCTCCTGTCTTCTCCTATCATTTTGGATCTCCCCTCCCCCTCCCACTTTCAAATCTCTTACTTCAGTTAGTCCTGATGAAGGGTCTCGGCCCAAAACGTCGACTGTACCTCTTCCTAGAGATGCTGCCTGGCCTGCTACGTTCACCAGCAACTTTTATGTGTGTTGCTTGAAATTCCAGCATCTGCAGAATTCCTCGTGTTTGCAGATAAACTTCCATGGCATTTTTTCTAGCAATCCACTGTCAGATCCCATGGCAAGTTAGACCGCATTGATTTCTGTAGGGATGGCAGGGCTACTGGGAAAAAAGAAAAGTTCCTTTAATTACATTATCAAGATACAAAAAGCAGCAGTGGCCAGAAACCTGAAAACACTTTGAAGATGCTGGAAAAACTCATCAGGTCAGGTAGCATCTTCATAGTGTGAAAAAGAGTTAATGTATCTTGGCAATAACTTTTAATACATTTTCAAAATATGTTAATTCTTTAACTCATTTGAATATCTTGTAGATCTTTCTGAATCTCTTTCAGAAGCACATAATAACTATAGCAGCTTTGACAGTTGTTTGCTCTGGGATGGGGCTTTGCCAGTTGTCAAAGCTGTCAGAAGCAATTAAGGGGAAGGCCTTCGTCGGTGGGAATTTGAAAACCCTGATGTCATTCAGTTCAAGGTGTAGACCAGCAAGAGAGGCCCACCATGTCTGGATGAAGTCTGGACATAAGGTGACTGTGTGCAGCCATTGTAGATTTGGCCTGTTATCTTGCAGGTAACAGTGAATTTTCTTTAAAAAAATTCTCTTAAATGAGCCCTTCGCTCAAGAAAATTGCATTGATAAAACTTTTAATAATTGGAACCATATATTACAATTACATGATCGGCATCCCTCTTTAATCATTTGCTTAGTGGAATTAGTGAATCCCTTGCGGACATCCCAACCTGCAAAAACTCATTTCAGGGAGATAGCACCACTATTTCAGGGAGGTAGCACCCCCGCCCCCCGAACCCCATATCCTCCCCCACCCCCCATCGACCTCCAGGGGTGTATGTAAAACCTTGTTTAGTGATTTTGTCTAATCTGTAAACCAAGTTGGGTATATGCAGAAAATGTGACATTAAAATATGTACTTATATTATATTATCATATTATGTTTATTCTATTACAACGTTAAGCAAGTCTACAGGGAGTTTGGCCTCATCACGTAGGACATCAATGGTGTAGCTCCTTGGCAGCTAGCCAGCTAGTTTAGATCAGGGGTCCCCAACCCTTTTTGCACCGTGGACCGGTTTAATATTGACAATATCCTTGTGGACCGACCAAGCCGGGGTGGGGGGGTGGTGGGTGTTAAACGCGACCGGAATATAGGTGATAAGTCAATTATAAGTCACTTCTAAGTGACTAATACACTAAATTTAGTTTCTTAAGGGGTTTATCTAATGCATTTAATGTTAAACGCACAGCGCATATTTTCCTCACATGAATGTAGTGATAAGTCAATTATAACAGTGGTCCCAAACCTCCAGGCCGCGAAGAATGCAGCGGTACAGCGATAGCCAGAACACACAGCACATCTTTAAGAAAAAAGCCAAAATAAACAAGCTAATTGATTAGGTGCCGCCCGGCACGTAAATGTCGGCCCAGATCAGAGGCGACGCAATTGGCAATCACCTCTGATCTGGGCCGACATTTACGTGCCGGGCGGCACCTAATTAATTAGCTTGTTTATTTCGGCTTTTTTCTTAAAGATGTGCTGGGTGCGTTCCGGCTACCGCTGTATTCTTCACGGTCCGGAGGTTGGGGACCACTAAATTATAAGTCACTCATAAATCAATAGCATCATAACATTTTAGGTAATGTTTGGATATTAACACACAGCGCATATTTTCCTCGTATGAACATATAAAATCATTGCAACACACCAATATCACTGAATCAGTGGGAGCCCTGGGCTTGTTTCCCTGCAACAAGACAGTCCCATCGAGGAGTGATGGGAGACAGCGATACTGGAAAGGGGTTCCTTATGTCCAGTCTATTCCGCAATTTAGTTTTCGTTGCATTCATTGCAAAAAACTGCACTTCGCAGAAATATGTTGGAAATGGAAGCAATGTTTTCAGTGCTTTCGTGGCTATCTCAGGATATTCAGCCTTGACTTTGATCGAGAATGCTGGCAGAGATGTTATGTCAAACATACTTTTCAGCCTGCCGTCATTTGCAAGCTTGAGGAGTTGATCTTTTTCCCGCGCTGACATGGATGATTCACCGGGGACATTCACAAATGGGTCACGGACCCATTCCTTTGCACGTCTTGGGTCACTGATGACCTCGCGTGCATTAAAATTCAACAGTGCATGACAGGGAATGAGGAAAGGTGCAGCTGACTCGTATCGTTTCATATCACCAAATCATATTGTTTCCTCGCGGCCCAGTGGTTGGGGACCACTCTTAGCACGAAGAGAGACCAATCAGGATGCTCGTTCTCCTGCTCCCTCTCCCGCTCAAAAAAAATCTATTTCTGGGATATTGTATATAAGTTCGGGGCATCAGGGAGCCACTATCGATATGCAGGAGACTCCGGAACTTCTGGGAGAGGTGGGATGTCTGCCCTTATGCATGAGATTGTTAATACAAATGACATATTTCACTGTATGTTTCGATGTACTGTACATGTGATAAATAAATCTGAATCTGATGTGATTCCCTTTCTGTAAGAAAATGAGAAAACATACTGCTCAGTGTTTCTTGACAAAGTCAGAGCCTGCAGGCAACCTGAACACAAGAGATTCTGCAGATGCTGGAAATCTTGAGCAACACACACAAAATGCTGGAGGAACTCTGCAAAATCAGGCAGCGTCCATGGAGAGGAATAAACGGTTGACATATCAGTCCTGCTTTGAATCGGTGGACTGGACTGTATTCAGGGATTCATCTTTGAACCTGGATGAGTATGCTGCAGTTGTTGCTGACTTCATTAAAACCTGTGTGGATGAATGTGTGCCCACAAAGTCTTACTGTACATTCCCAATTCAAGAGCCATGGATGAACCAGGAGGTACATAATCTGCTGAAGGCTGGATCTGTGGCATTCCAGTCTGCCGACCCAGGCCTGTACCAGAAAACCAGGTATGATTTGCGGAGGGGTACTTCAAGCGCGAAGAGACAATTTTGAATGAGGTTAGAGGCACAACAACTCTGGCAGGGCTTGCAAGATATTACTTCCAACAAAGCGAAACCCAATAGCATGAATGGCAGCAATGTTTCACTACCAGATGAACTCAACGCGTTCTATGCAGGCTTTGAAAGGGAGAATATAACTACAGCTGTGAAGATCCCTGCTGCACCTGATGACCCTGTGATCTCCGTCTCAGAGGCTGATGTTAGGCTGTCTTTAAAGAGAGTGAATCCTCGCAAGGCAGAGGTTCCGATGGAGTACCTGGTAAGGCTCTGAAAATCTGTGCCAACCAACTAGCGGGAGTATTCAAGGATATCTTCAACCTCTCACTGCTACGGGCGGAAGTTCCCACTTGCTTCAAGAAAGCAACAATTATACCAGTGCCTAAGAATATTAGAAACATAGAAAACCTACAGCACAATACAGGCCCTTTGGCCCACAAAGCTGTGCTGAACATGTGCCTACCTTAGAACAGCCTAGGCTTACCCATAGCCCTCTATTTTCCTAAGCTCCATGTAGCCATCCAGGAGTCTCTGAAAAGACCCTGTCGTTTCCACCTCCACCACTGCCACCGGCAGCCCATTCTATGCACTCACCACCCTCTGTGTAAAAAACTTACCCCTGACATCCCCTCTGTACCTACTTCCAAGCACCTTAAAACTATGCCCTCTCGTGCTAGCCATTTCAGCCCTGGGAAAAAGCCTCTGACTATCCACACGATCAATGCCTCTCATCACCTTGTACACCACTATCAGGTCACCTCTCATCCTCCGTTGCTTCAAGGAGAAAAAGCTGAGTTCACTCAACCTATTCTCATAAGGCATGCTCCTCAATCCAGGCAACATCCTTGTAAATCTCCTCTGCACCCTTTCTATGGTTTCCACGTCCTTCCTGTAGTGAGGCGACCAGAATTGAGCACAGTACTCCAAATGGGATCTGACTAGGCTCCTATATAGCTGCAATGTTACCTCTCGGCTCTTAAACTCAATCCCACGATTGATGAAGGCCAATGCACCATATGCCTTCTTAACCACAGAGTCAACCTGCGTAGCAGTTTTGAGTGTCCTATGGACTCGGACCCCAAGATCCCTCTGATCTTCCACACTGTCAAGGGTCTTACCATTAATACTATATTCTGCCATCATATTTGACCTACCAAAATGAACCACCTCACACTTATCTGGGTTGAACTCCATCTGCCATGTATCCTATCGATATCCTGCTGTAACCTCTACACTATCCACAATTCCCCCAATCTTTGTGTCATCAGCAAACTTACTAACCCATCCCTCCACTTCCTCATCCAGGTCATTTATAAAAATTACAAAGAGTAGGGGTCCCAGAACAGATCCCTGAGGCACACCACTGGTCACTGACCTCCAGGCAGAATATGACCTGTCTACAACCATTCTTTGCCTTCTGTCGACAAGCCAGTTCTAGATCCACAAAGCAATGTCCCCTTCGATCCCATGCCTCCTTACTTTCTCAATAAGCCTTGCATGGGGTACCTTATCAAATGCCTTGCTGAAATCCATATACACTACATCTACGGCTCTACCTTCATCAATGTGTTCAGTCACATCCTCAAAAAATTCAGTCAGGCTCATAAGGCACGACCTGCCTTTGACAAAGCCATGCTGACCGTTCCCAATCATATTATGCCTCTCCACGTGTTCATAAATCCTGCCTCTCAGGATCTTCTCCATCAACTTACCAACCACTGAAGTCAGACTCACTGGTCTATAATTTCCTGGGCTATCGCTACTCCCTTTCTTGAATAAGGGAACAACATCCACAACCCTCCAATCCTCCAGAACCTCTCCCGTCCTCATTGATGATACAAAGATCATCGCCAGAGGCTCAGCAATCTCCTCCCTCACCTCCCACAGTAGCATGGGGTACATCTCATCCGGTCCCGGTGACTTATCCAACTTGATGCTTTCCAAAAGCTCCAGCACATCCTCTTTCTTAATATCTACATGCTCAAGCTTTTCAGTCCGCTGTAAGTCATCACTACAATCACCAAGATCCTTTTCCATAGTGAATACTGAAGCAAAGTATTCATTAAGTACCTCTGCTATCTCCTTCGGTTCCATACACACTTTTCAACTGTCACACTTGATAATGTGAGCTTCCTTAATGATTACCGCCCGGTAGCACTCACATCTACGAGGGGTCATTGATAAGTTCATGGCCTAAGGTAGAAGGAGTCAATTTTAGAAAATCTAGCACATTAGTCCCCTCCTACATTTACATACTTAGTCCAGCGGTCGTGGAGCATACGGATCTTGGACCTCCAGAAAGTCTCCATAGCAGGGGTGATTGATAAGTTTGTGGCCTAACGTAGAAGGAGATGAATTAGCAGCTCTCGTTACATGCACATGCAGTTCAACTCTTTGAATGATTATGCAGAAAGTTTGAACTTAATAACCCATCAGGGGTGATTGGTAAGTTCGTGGCCTAAGGTAGAAGGAACATAGAATAGTACAGCACAATACAGGCCCTTCGGCCCACAATGTTGTGCCGACCCTCAAACCCTGCCTCCCATATAAGCCCTCACCTTAGATTCCTCCATATACCTGTCTAGTAGTCTCTTAAACTTCACTAGTGTATCTGCCTCCATCACTGACTCAGGCAGTGCATTCCACGCACCAACCGCTCTCTGAGTAAAAAAACCTTCCTCTAATGTCCCCCTTGAACTTCCCACCCCTTACCTTAAAGCTATGTCCTCTTGTATTGAGCAGTGCTGCCCTGGGGAAGAGGTGCTGGCTATCCACTCTATCTATTCCTCTTATTATCTTGTACACCTCTATCATGTCTCCTCTCATCCTCCTTCTCTCCAAAGAGTAAAGCCCTAGCTCCCTTAATCTCTGATCATTATGCATACTTTCTAAACCAGGCAGCATCCTGGTAAATATGCTCTGTACCCTTTCCAATGCTTCCACATCCTTCCTATAGTGAGGTGACCAGAACCGGACACAGTACTCCAAGTGTGGCCTAACCAGAGCTTTATAGAGCTGCATCATTACATCGCGACTCTTAAACTTTATTCCTCGACTTATGAAAGCTAACACCCCATAAGCTTTCTTAACTACCCTATCCACCTGTGAGGCAACTTTCAGGGATCTGTGGATATGTATCCCGAGATCCCGCTGCTCCTCCACATTACCAATTATCCTGCCATTTACTTTGTACTCTGCCTTGGAGTTTGTCCTTCCAAAGTGTACCACCTCACACTTCTCCGGGTTGAACTCCATCTGCCACTTCTCAGCCCACTTCCGCATCCTATCAATGTCTCTCTGCAATCTTCGACAATCCTGTACACTATCTACAACACCACCAACCTTTGTGTTGTCTGCAATCTTGCCAACCCACCCTTCTAGCCCCACATCCAGGTCGTTAATAAAAATCACGAAAAGTAGAGGTCCCAGAACAGCTCCTTGTGGGACACCACTAGTCACAATCCTCCAATCTGAATGTACTCCCTCCACCACCACCCTCTGCCTTCTGCAGGCAAGCCAATTCTGAATCCACCTGGCCAAACTTCCCTGGATCCCATGCCTTCTAACTTTCTGAATAAGCCTACCATGTGGAGATGAGTGTGCTAGGTTTTCTAAAATTGACTCCTTCTACTTTAGGCCACGAACATATCAATCACCCCTCATACAGTGATGTAATGCTTTGAGAGGTTGGTCATGACTAGAATGAACTCCTGCCTCAGCAAGGACCTGGACCCGCTGTAATTTGCCTATCATCACAATAGGTCAACGGCAGACACAATCTCAATGGCTCTTCACATGGCTTTAGACCATCTGGATAACACAAACGTCTACGTCAGGATGCTGTTCATTGATTATAGCTCAGCATTTAATACCATCATTCCCACAATCCTGATTGAGAAGTTGCAGAACCTGGGCCTCTGTACCTCCCTCTGCAATTGGATCCTCGACTTCCTAACCGGAAGACCACAGTCTGTGCGGATTGGTGATAACATCTCCTCCTCACTGACGATCAACACTGGTGCACCTCAGGGGTGTGTGCTTAGCCCACTGCTCTACTCTCTATATACCCATGACTGTGTGGCTAGGCATAGCTCAAATACCATCTATGAATTTGCTGATGATACAACCATTATTGATAGGATCTCAGGTGGTGATGAGAGGGTGTACAGGAGTGAGATATGCCAACTAGTGGAGTGGTGCCACAGCAACAACCTGGCACTCAACGTCAGTAAGACAAAAGAGCTGATTGTGGACTTCAGGAAGGGTAAGACGAAGAAACACATACCAATCCTCACAGAGGGATCAGAAGTGGAGAGTGTAAGCAGTTTCAAGTTCCTGGGTGTCAAGATCTCTGAGGATCTAACCTGGTCCCAACATATTGATGCAGTTATAAAGTGGCTATACTGTACTTTATTAGGAGTTTGAAGATATTCGGCCATGTCAACAAACACACTCAAAAACTTCTGTAATTGTACTGTGGAGAGCATTCTGACAGGCTGCATCACTGTCTGGTATGGAGGGGCTACTGCACAGGACCGAAAGAAGCTGCAGAAGGTTGTAAATTTAGCTAGCTCCATCTTGGGCACTAGCCTACAAAGTACCCAGAACATCTTTAGGGAGCGGTGTCCCAGAAGGGCAGCGTCCATTATTAAGGACCTCCAGCACCCAGGGCATGCCCTTTTCTCACTGTTACCATCAGGTAGGAGGTACAGAAGCCTGAAGGCACACACTCAGTGATTCAGGAACAGCTTCTTCCCCTCTGTCATCCGATTCCTAAATGGACATTGAACCCATGAACACTACCTCACTTTTTAATATAGAGTATTTCTGTTTTTTGTACGATTTTTAATCTATTCAATGTATGTCTACTGTAATTGATTTACTTATTTATTATTTTTTTCCTTCTATATTATGTATTACATTGAACTGCTGCTGCTAAGTTAACAAATTTCACGTCACATGCCGGTGATAATAAACCTGATTCTTATTCCTGATGAAGGGTCTCGGCTGAAACATTGGCTATTTAGCCCTCCCCATAGATGCTGCCTGATCTGCTGTGAGTTGTTGCTACAGGAAACATGGCTGTCTAACCTTTGTAAAATTAGATTGGTGGAACAGTACCAACAAGGTGACTCTATCCTACACAACAATCACCTTACGCCTATAATCTTGATCTCCTGCTGTCCCATATACCCATCGCCCAATCTGGTTGTGTGTCTATACTGGCTCCAGTTCTTTTCCCAGTGATCCCTCTGAAGCTTTCCTATCTCCGTAACTTCCTCATGCACCACAACCTTCCATGAAATTTTAGTTCAGTTCCAGAACTGAATACAATACTCCAAACTAGGGTTTTATAGAGCTGCAAAATTACCTTGCCACTGTTGAACTCAGTCCCCTGACCAATGAAGACCAACACACCAAATGCCTTCCGAACCACTCCATCAACTTGCACTGCAATTTTAAGGAGTCTTTGGACATAGACCCTAAGATTCCTCTGTTCCTCTGTGCTGTTTAGAATCTTACCATTAACCCTGTATCCTGCCTTCAAGGACTATTTGCTGGGTGCTCAGTATATGATTCTGAATATAACTGCTCTATTGAATACTTGAATCTGAGCCTATTGTAGGCAGCTGAGCAGTTGGATTGAGTGGGCACAGCCCTGTAACTTCCTGCCAATGTAGTTGCAACAGACTAATCGAACCCTGTTTCTCCTGCACAGGCACCCAGTGAATATGAGGCTTCGCCGGAGACCCTGTACTACCAGATCCCAAACCTAAAGAGCAAACAGCAATATTTGCTCTGGGTGGCAGCAGTTACATCGGCTGGTCGAGGCAATGTCAGCAATAAGGTCACCGGGGAGCCTGCAGCAAAGGGTATGTCAGCAGTTCTCAGTTGCCTCATTAACAATGACCTTTGTTACAACTGGACACAATTTGAAAGCAGTGTGAATAAGTTGAGAGGTGACTGGTATGAGTATTGTTGGAGGGAGATTGGTTTCGAAAACTCTCCACAACTGGGCATTTCATCGCCTATGTGCCAGTGCCTATTGTAGACACGAGGCTTTAGATCTGTGGGCTTTAGAGGGAGTGCACAGCTCTGAGACCCTGCAATGACTAGGCTGTAATCAGTGTTGGAACAACTAGTGGTGAAGCTTCACATATCAGAGCATTGAAAATCGAAGCTAGCAGATGCTGTGTGCAAGACAATGAGAAGAATTTGGCCTTCACTAATCAATGTATTGAGTACAAAATTTAGGATTTATATTCAAGATGTTGGTGAAGCCTAATTTGGAGTACTTTGTGCAGTCCTGGTCACCTACATACAAGAAAGATGTCAATAATATTGAAAGAGTACAGAGAAAATTTACAAGGAAGTTGTCAGAACTTGAGGACCTGAGTTATGGGGAAAGGTTGAATAGGTTAGGACTTTATTCTCTGAAGCGTAGAAAATTGAGGGGAGATTTGATAGAGGTATACAAAATTATGAGGGGTATAGATAGGGTAAATGCAAGCAGGCCTTTTCCCTGAGGTTGGGTAAGACAAGAACTAGAAGTTATGAGTAAGGGTGAAAGGTGAAATATTTCAGGGGAACCTGAGAGGAAACGTCTTCATCCAGAAGGTGGTGAGATTGTTGAATGAGCTGACAATGGAACTGGTGGATGCTGGTTCAATTACAACATTTAAAAGAAGTTTGAATAAGAACATGGATGGAAGGCATACGGAGGGCTATGGTCCAGGTATGGGTCTATGGGAGTAGGCAGTCTAACAGTTTAGCATAGACTAGATGGGCTGAAAAGCATGTTCCTGTGCTCTAGCACTCTATGACTCTAAGAAAGGGAACTTGATACTTGATTTCCATTTGGTGATCTCAGCACAATGTGCACCTAGCTTTTTTTAGTGACACGGGTTACCCTGCATGAGTGTTAACTTTCATTGCCAGTGAAGGAATTGTGTGGAATGTTGGGAAAACGTAAGTGAATTGAACATAAAATAGGCCTGGTCATTTGTCCAATGGAACTGAATTCATCAGACCTAACCTGGGGCATGAGTTAACCCAGTCAAATCACTTCTATGTGTGATTTGCTCATGAAAAATGGGTAATTTATAGGCTAGGCTCTCCTCGACTGCCAGTACCATTGGGTTTACTCCATGAGCAGAGCTCGATGATTGGTGTATAAATTCAGTAAGAACATGGTTAATTTATCAGACCTTGAACAACAGAAACAAGTCTACAGACGGGAATCAGCAAGAGCTGAGTGAAGACCTGTTGCTGAAGGAGGGAGAAGGTGCGGCAGCAGTTAGCATAACCCTATTACAGTGCCAGCTGTAAGATTGGCATTTGATTCCCAGTGCTGTCTATAAGGAGTTTGTAAGTTCTCCCTATGACAGTGTGGGTTTCATCCAGGTGCTCCAGTTTCCTCCCACATTCCAAAGACGTACCGTCAGGGTTAGTGAGTTGTGGCCATGCTATGTTGGCACCAGAAGCATGGTGACACTTGCAGGCTGCCCCCAGCACATCCTCAGCTAAATCTGATGAAAATCAGGTGGTGGGGCAGAGACTTGTAATCTTAGCTCTTGTTTCTCCCTCAGCAGATTGTGCCTGACCTGCTGAAAGGCAGCACTAACTGGTTATTTCAGTACTAGCCACCAGCATTACTCCAGTCTACATGTTCAAATTCAAATTCAAATTCAATTATCATTCAACCATACATAAATACAGCCAAATGAAACAGCATTCCTCTGGGGCAAGGTACAAAATACAGTACCAACAGCACATTAAAAATAGTGAGCAAAAAAAACATAGTCATACAAAATAGACACATATCTAGTCCAAGACCCTGAGCGACAAGGCCTGCAACTTGATTGTACAGATTTCCAGCAGTGTGTAGCTGCTGCAACCCAGCCTGTCATTGCACAGATTGAGCACCGGATGGCAGTGCTGAGAGAAGAGGCTGGCTTGCAACCAAGCACAGACGCCACGCTACACCACCTCTGGCGTCTCTTTCCTGGACTGCAGCAGCAGGCAAGCCCGTGGCTTGAGGCGTAATCCTCACTACAACTGAGGCCACGCAGCTCCTGCCTGTCACGCCACTGAAGAAGGGAAACAGGCCTGCAGCATCTTACATTATCAGAGTCCAATTGGGTCTTGCGATTGCAAGAGTAACGTCCAAGACAGTCACCCATGGTTACACTGCACGCCGCCTTCACACACCAACTTCAATACCTTCGACTGGCAGGCAGCAACACGGTCTGAACCTAGTCCAGCTCCTCCAACACGCCAGCCGGATCGTCCGACACCCTGGACATCCTGGCCGGCTCTTTCGATCAATGAGCAGCTCACTGATGGGATAGACCCTTAGCAGCTGAAACTCTTGGAGCCCAGCATGGTCTTGCAATCATAAAAAACACAGTTAACAAAGAAAAAAGCACATTTGGTTGTCCCCGCCCCCACAAGAGGCTGCTGCATCTGAATGCGGCACTACGTATCTTACCGAAAGTTCAGTTGGTTGATTGTAATGGAACTGAATATATTGATGTGAACACAGCTAACAACCACACGGAGAGCATTCTCACCGAAATGCTAGACAAGCAGAACAGACCAATGTTAAGTGAAGCCATTTTACCTTTGCCATATTCTTATCTTCTTACTCAGAATACAGAGATAAGGTATTTCCTTAGCCAGAGGATGGTGAATCTGTGAAATTCGATGCCACAGATGGTTGTGGAGGCCAAGACACTGGGTATTTTTAAAGCAGAGGTTGATGGGTGCTTGATTAGTCAGGGCGTCAAAGGTTACGAGGAGATGACAGGAGAATGGGGGTGAGAGGGATAATAAATCAGGCATGATGGAATGGCAGAGCAGACTCGATGGACCAAGTAGCCTATTTCTGCCCTTATGTCTTATGTATGGCCTTAGGGTCTCAGCAACACAGAAGTGTAAGCTCTACCTCAATAGATGGGTTACCAAACTGGGTTCCATCAAACAAGTTCAATGTGCATCGTTTAACTGTTAGTTAGGGCACATTGGGTAACCTCTTGCTAACCTTATGCTGTGCAGGTAATTCACCTAAAAGAATGTAACAGAGCCACCAGACCAGTGGAAAAGTGTGAAAAGGCACCTAGCCCCATTCCATCCCCCTATTGGGTGATACCATGAGGTCATAGACTACTAAAATACCATAGCTCAGAAACAAGCACTTCCGCCCATCTAGTCTGTACTGATCTGGTCTTTTATCTAGTCTCAGCTACCTGCACCCAGACTATAGTGCTCCATTCCCTTCTCATCCATGTACTTATCCAAACCTCACTTAAATGTTACAATTAAATCCGCATTCTTAGAAACATAAAAAGCCTACAGCATGATACAGGCCCTTTAGCCCACAATGCTGTGCCAAATGTGTACTTACCATAGAAATTACCTAGGGTTACCCATAGCCCTCTATTTTTCTAAACTCCATGCACCCATCCAGGAGTCTCTTAAAAGACCCTATTGTATCCACCTCCACAACCATCGCTGGCAGCCCATTCCACACACTCACCACTCTCTCTGTAAAAAACTTACTCCTGACATCTCCTCTGTACCTACTTCCAAGCACCTTAAAACTATGCCCTCTCGTGTTAGCCATTTCAGCCCTGGGAAAAAGCCTCTGACTATCCTCATGGTCAACACCTCAAAAGCCTCTGACTATCCACACGATCAATGTTCCTTTTAAATATTTCACATTTTCCCCTAGGTCTATGACCCTTAGACCTTATAGAAACTGAAAACACTAGGAACATTCAGCAAGTTGGGCAGCATGTGTGGAATCAGGAAAAGTTAATATTCCAGGTTCAAGCCCCTTCAACAGAACTGGGAATGAGAAAAAATAAGTTTCATTTTGTTTGAAGAGAAGGTAGGGGAGGGTTAGGGTTAGGGTAAAGGAAGTATCTCTGAAAGGGTAAGACCAAATGGGCTAATAGGAAGTTTGAAACAGATTATGCTTCTTTACTTGTGCTGTGTGTTATTAATAGGGCTGTGGGACATGCCCAGGAGGTACTAATGGAAAGAGGGGAAAAAAACTGAACTCAGATCACAAATGGGTGGCTGGTAGAAATTACTAACCATAAGGGGTTAACAGCAAGCTAAAACTGATTTACTTTTCAAAACAGTAATACCTGGAACTAGTCATCAGAGTGTGTACACCACTAACATTTAGTTGGTTGTTTTATCTATAGAATTTTGCTTCATTGTGAAGCATTTGAAGCTATGCTGGTTAATACCGATTAAGCTGTGTGCTGTTTCCTCTCTACATCTCCTTTTTTTCACAGTGATCTTTTCATATTTTGCTTTCAGTATCTGTTCCCATTTTCAATCAGTAAGCCTTTCTGTCAATCTTATGTAATTACTAGTTGTCAGTTTATGTGCTGAACAGGTGTTATTAACCTAACAGGTCAAGCTCTTCTTTTGGTAAATTATAACAAGGGAAGAAATGCCCTTAATTTCTCCCTTTCTTCCTCTCGAACTCACTGCTTCATTAAGAGGAGTTGATGCAATAGCTTGTTAGCTGGCACCTCGACAGCAAAAAATGGATTTGATTCCCTTTTGAAGCCTGTCTTCAGTCTACTGGTCCCTGGAGTATGGAGGAATGGTAAACAGATTCACTAGAAAATAACAGCATGCAAATAGATTTGTCCATTTAAACCATGGTGTGACTCAAACACACCCTCTTTCACATCACTGAAGTTGCTGATAATTAACAAGATTCTGCCGTTTATATCAGAGGAGATAAAACATAGAAAACCTACAGCACAATACAGTCCCTTCAGCCCACAAAGTTGTGCCAAACATGTCCTGACCTTAGAAATTACTAGGGTTACCCATAGCCCTCTATTTTTCTAAGCTCCATGTATCTATCTAAAAGCCTCTTAAAAGACCCTATTGTATCCACCTCCACCACCATTGCCGGCAGCCCATTCCACGCACTCACCACTCTCTGTGTAAAAAACTTACCCCTAATATCCCCTCTGTACCTGCTTCCAAGCACCTTAAAACTATGCCCTCTCATGCTAGACATTTCAGCCCTGGGAAAAAGCCTCTGACTATCCACATGATCAATGCATCTCATCAACTTATACACCTCTATCAGGTCACTGCTCATCCTCCATCCCTCCAAGGAGAAAAGGCCGAGTTCACTCAACCTCATCTCTTAAGGCATGCTCCCCAATCCAGCCAACATCCTTGTAAATCTCCTCTGCACCCTTTCTATGGCTTCCACATCCTTCCTGTAGTGAGGCGACCAGAACTGAGCACAGTACTCCAAGTGGGGTCTGACCAGGGTCCTGTATAGCTGCAACATTATCTCTCGGCTCCTAAATTCAATTCCACGATTGATGAAGGCCAATACACCATACGTCTTCTTAACCACAGAGTCAACCTGCGCAGCTGCTTTGAGCATCCTATGGACTCAGATCCCAAGATCTCTCTGATCCTGCACACTGCCAAGAGTCTTACCATTAATACTATATTCTGCCATCATATTTAACCTACCAAAATGAACCACTTCACACTTATCTGGGTTGAACTCCATCTGCCACTTCTCAGCCCAGTTTTGCGTCCTATCAGTGTCCCGCTGTAACAACTGACAGCCCTCCACAATATCCACAACACCTCCAACCTTTTTGTTATCAGCAAATTTACTAACCCATCCCTCCACTTCCTCATCCAGGTCATTTATAAAAATCACGAACAGTAAGGGTCCCAGAACAGATCCCTGAGGCACTCCACTGGTGACCGACCTCCATGCAGAATATGACCCATCTACAACCACTCTTTGCCTTTTGTGAGCAAGCCAGTTCTGGATCCACAAAGCAATGTCCCCTTCGATCCCATGCCTCCTTACTTTTGCAATAAGCCTTGCATGGGATACCTTATCAAATGCCTTGCTGAAATCCATATCCACTACATCTACTGCTCTTCCTTCATCAATGTGTTTTGTTACATCCTCAAAAAATTCAATCAGGCTCGTAAGGCACGACCTGCCCTTGACAAAGCCACGCTCACTATTCCTAATCATATTATACCTCTCCAAATGTTCATAAATTCTGCCTCTCAGGATCTTCTCCATCAACTTACCAACCACTGAGCTAAGACTCACTGGCCTATAATTTCCTGGGCTGTCTCTACTCCCTTTCTTGATTAAAGGAACGACATCCAAACCCTCCAATCCTCTGGAACCTCTCCCGTCCCCATTGATGATGCAAAGATCATCACCAGAGGCTCAGCAATCTCCTCCCTCACCTCCTACAGTAGCCTGTGGTACATCTCATCCGGTCCCGGCAACTTATCCAACTTGATGCTTTCCAAAAGCTCCAGCACATCCTCTTTCTTAATATCTACATGCTCAAGCTTTTCAGTCTGCTGCAAGTCATCACTACAATCGCCAAGATCCTTTTCCATAGTGAATACTGAAGTAAAGTATTCATTAAGTACCTCTGCTATTTCCTCCGGTTCCATACACACTTTCCCACTGTCACACTTGATAGGTCCTATTCTTTCACATCTTATCCTCTTGGTCTTCACATACTTGTAGAATGCCTTGGGGTTTTCCTTAATCCTGCTCGCCAAGGCCTTCTCATGGCCCCTTCTGGCTCTCCTAATTTCCTTCTTAAACTCCTTCCTATTAGCCTTATAATCTTCTAGATCTCTAACATTACCTAGCTCTCTGAACCTTTTGTAAGATTTTCTTTTCTTCTTGACTAGATTTATTACAGCCTTTGTACACCATGGTTCCTGTACCCTACCATAACTTCCCTGTCTCATTGGAACGTACCTACACAGAACTCCACACAAATATCCCCTGAACATTTGCCACATTTCTTCCGTACTTTTCCCTGAGAACATCTGTTTCCAATTTAAGCTTCCAATTTCCTGCCTGATAGCCTTATAATTCCCCTTACTCCAATTAAACGCTTTTCTAACTTGTCTGTTCGTATCTCTCTCCAATGCTATTGTAAAGGAGATAGAATTGTGATCACTATCTCCAAAATGCTCTCCCACTGAAAGACCTGACACCTGACCAGGTTCATTTCCCAACACCAAATCAAGTACAGCCTCTCCTCTTGTAGCTTGTCTACATATTGTGTCAAGAAGCCTTCTTGAACACCTAACAAACTCCACCCCATCCAAAGCCCTTGCTCTAGGGAGATGCCAGTCGATATTTGGGAAATTAAAGTCTCCCATCATGACAACTCTGTTATTATTACACCTTTCCAGGATCTGTTTCCCTTTCTGCTGCTCGATATCCCTGTTGCTAATGGGTGGCCTATAAAAAACACCCAGTAAAGTTATTGACCCCTTCCTGTTCCTAACCTCCACCCACAGAGACTCCGTAGACAATCCCTCCATGACGTCCACCTTTTCTGCAGCCGTGACACTATCTCTGATCAACAGTGCCACGCCCCCACCTCTTTTGCCACAGATAAAGGAGATGATGTCTGAAAATGGTGTGATTGAAGAAACAATCTAGCTTGCTGGAAATTTCAGTGGCAGCTCTGCCATGTCTCAGTGCCTTCACCTGATGTTATGCTACACAATCCTGCTAATGAAAACTAGTATAGAGTCATAGAGCACCACAATGCAGAAACAGGCTCTCCTACCCATCTAGTCCATTCTGCCTCGTCCCATCTGGACCATAGCCCTCCATACCACTCTGCCTAAGTACTTATCCAGACCTCTTAAATATTGAAATCGAACCCACATCCACTACTTCTTCTGGCAGCTCACATCAACCTCTGAAGAAGTTCCTCTCAAGTTCAGCCCTTGCTGAATCCCCAGTCAATAAGCTTCAGCTTGGACAGCATTTGGGCGGTAATGCCATTCCCATCCCCACCATACAGGACAACTGGTGTAATACTGCTCTGTCAGCCCATTTAGGCCCCTGGTCACTAACATTGACAAAGGGCAGAAGAGGACTCTGGTGCAAGTGAATTAATGGTCTTTTGCTTCTTATTATCTATATTACACATGGAGAATGCAAGTGCTGGAGGCCTATTGATATGAGTGGAACAATACCCCATTCAGTCCTTTCCAAGCACAAATTAATTTTTCAAAGACATTTGAAGCCTAAGGTGGCCACAAGCACACAAATCCGTGTCTGCTTCCTTAAGCCATTCAATGAAGTTATTTGTGGAGGAGTGATATCATTGTAGCTAATATCAAGGCATACAGATGGAACATGAATTTATAATTCATGAGCACTTTGATCTCCAGGAACCTCTTCTTCATTGTCAGGGAGATTTTTTCTTGAATTGGTCTAGGGTTGTTCAGTGAATTGCTTAATATATGATCCTGCATTGTACACTGCATTGCACACGTTACCTTATATTGTCCTGAACCAGTGTGGATAACTTCACTCACCTTAACACTGAACTGATTCCACAACCTATGGATTCACTTTCAGTGAGTCTACAACTCATGTTCTCAATATTACTTATTTATTTGTTTGTTTTTATTCGCACAATTAGTCTTCTTTTGCACATCAGTCCTGTCTGTTTTGTGGATAATCAATTCTATTGTATTTCTTTATTTTCCTGTAAATATCTGAATGAAAATTTATCTCAGGGTTGTATATAGTGACATGCAGTTTGTACTTTGATTATAATTTTACTTTGAACTTTGACAATTGTGAGCTCTGAATGGTTTTAGATACAATGCTTCAAGTGCCATACAGCACACCATTTTGTATATTTCCTCCATATTTCTATTTATTTATGGAATGTGGATATTGATAGCATAGCCATCATTTATTACCCAAACTTAATCGCTTCAAGATGGTGATCTGCCTTCTTGAGGTGCTGTAGTCTTCTGGTGAAAGTACTCTCATAGACCTGTTGGGTAGAGGGTTCCATATTTAAATCCACCAATGATGTATTTCCAAGCCATGAGAGGGCACAGGTTCTATGGTATATTGTGGAGTTCAAGCTCTGTATTGTACCTCCTTCTTTAGTTGATGTATGCTGTACAAGACATGGGATTGCAAACTAGTTTCTGTAATAAATATTGCAGTGCAAGCTGCAGACTTGAACATCTGAAACTTCTTTGATTTGAATTATAGCACCAGCGAGGATTATTGCATTTGGCGGAACAGTGACTACTCCTTGGATGAAAGATGTGTTTCTACCTTGCCGAGCTGTAGGTGATCCAGGACCAACCATCAAGTGGACAAAAGACAGGTAAAGCAAACTGACTATGTGGCATGGCATTGCGAATCCCTGCCTCCAGAGCATTAAAGTTCAGTGAGGCCTATTCATCCATGGTGTAAGAGGCTCTTAGATAGGCACATGGATGAAAGAAAAATGGAGGGCTATGTCAGAGGGAAGGGTTAGATTCAGTAACACATACAAAATACTGGAGGAACTCAGCGGGTCAAGTAGTATCCGTGGAAAGGAATAAGAGGGCTGAGACTCTTCATCAGAACTGAAAGGAAAAGGGAAGAAGCCAGAAAAAGGAGGTTTCAAGAGGGGAAGGAATACAAGCTAGAACGTAATATCTGAAGCCAGGTGAGGGTGAAGGTAGGTGAGTAAGAGGAGGAAGGGGTGAAGTGAGAAGCTGGGAAGAGTTGGATGAAAAAGGTAAAGGACTGGAGAAGAAGGAATCTGATAGGAGAGGAGAGTGAATCATGGGAGTAAGGGAGAGAGAAGGAGCACCAAAGGGAAGTGACAGGCAGGTGAGGAGAAGAGAAGAGGTAAGAGGGGAGCCAGAGTGGGGAATGGAAGAAGAGAGAAGGGGAAGGGGGAAAATTGCCCGAAGTTAGAGATGTCTTATATTCATGCTGTTAGGTTGAAGGCTACCCAGACAGAGTATGAGACATTGCTGCTCCAACCTGTGAGTGGTCACATTGTGGTAATAGCATTAGTAGAGTTAGATTGATCTTAGAGTAGATTGAAAGATTGGTACAACATCATGGGCCAAAGGGCCTGTACTGTGCTGTCATGTTCTATATTCTATGTAAGTCTACAGTGTTGGGACCAGCATTGAGATGCTCCTCCAATACTTTAACCACAGTACTCCCCCCACTGAGAGGCTTTCCAGGACCTTTTAGAGGCTCTGCACAGTGAGGGATCTCAATTGAGGAATGAGGGAATACAGACGAGTCTCTCCAACCCTCAGAATTCTGCTATTGTTGACCAATAATGCAAACAGTATTGACAGTTGCCATGGAAATTATTGCTGCTTAGATGTTTAATGATATTCGTGGAGAGATGAAGGACAATAACAACACTGGGACGAGGAATGTAGGCTGACAAATAATAACACTCCCAACCAAGCAAAATACCATAACCTTCAAACTTCTGGGCACCATATTACACCTTAATTTTTTAATGTTATGATAATCCATACTCTGTGTTTAGAATTGTCGAATCTATTTAAATAGTGATAGTAATCTATTATAATATGTTTAACAAAAGAGAGTGGGATGAAGTTTTTTTTTAATGTTTTTAAAAAATGCATTAATTCTCGGCATTTGTTATAATTGGAGCTGTTGCTGCTATATGGACAAAATGGAGCCAGCAACTACAGCTCTCCCTCATCACAGAGGCCATGACCCAGACTTCTCATTTTCCCAGGTGTCAACCAAAGACACCCTCCAGGGGGATAAACAAGGCTGCAATTAAATTATTTGTGAGGTGTTTCTGCATGTGTCTCAAAGGCTGATCTCAGGAAATGTCTCCTGAACCTTTTAGTGAGTGTAATGCGGCCTTCCACCCCAGGCCTTAACCGTCAGGTTCATTTGCTTAATGCAAACAGTTTACCAGTCCTCCAGGAACATCTGGACTCTCCAGGAATTCCCAGTACAGTGATGCAACCAACATTGCAGCACAAAATAGAGTGCTTCTCCCTCACTGAACACTTTGCTGGAAGTTCATTAGTTGCAACGAGTAGAGCCCCTACCTCACAGCTCAGTGACCTGGATTCGATCCCAGTGCTATCTGTGTGGAGTTTGTCTTTCTGCTTGTGACCATGTGGGTTTCTTCCGTTATTCCAGAGTCCCACTACAGGCCAAAGACATGCATTGTTAAAAAATATTTTATTTATTTAGAGATACAGCATAGTAGCAGGCCCTTCAGGCTCACAAGCTGCCCAATTACATCCATGTGACCAACTAACCTGCGAACCATGTACATATTTGGACTGTGGGAGGAAACCGGAGCACACAGAGGAAACCCACATGGTCACAGGGAGAACATACAAACTCCTTACAGACATTGGCCACTGTAAATTCCCCCTAGTATGTATTGAGTGGTAGAATTTTTTGGACTTATTTCCATCTGGCATAATTTACATATTATTATTTAATTATTTATGGGTTTTATATTGCTATATTTATACTCTATTCTTGGTTGGTGCAATTGTAATGAAAACCAATTTCCCTCGGGATCAATAAAGTATGACTATGACTATGAATTTGAGGAGGTTTGGGAGGAATGTGGGCAGAATGAGGACAACTTCTTGGATAGAAAAGAAGTTGGAAGTGCACTAAACTAAGCAAGGAGTAGAGGGATATGGGCCTAATTTGAGGAACTGGGATTATGGTCAGCATGAATAGTATGAACCGAAGGGCTCGTTTCTGTGCTGTACAACTCAACAATTGTGATAACTTGGTATTAGTGTAAATGAGCGCTAAGTAGTTAGTGGGCCTGTTTCCTGTCTATGACATTCACTTATCAGTTATAAAGTTAACAGATAAAGGGAGAGGTAGTTCTTTGATTGTGTTGGCACAAGGAAGTGATGATAGGTGTGTTGCAGGACCAATAGCAGGAACATAGAGGTGGGATAGTTCAGTCAGCAGTCCGAGGATTAACCTCTCGGACTACGTCCATCCAGAGTTAACAATTCCAGCACAAATGAATAAAGATAAGGTAAAACATGGAAATGTCAGCTACATGGCAAAATGTTATGTCACTAAATGATACCCTACTTATGCCAACAATTAAAGAAATCTGATCTTTGTAAAAACAAAAAAAAACTAGAATTGGTATAGCACAGAAGGCTACCATTCAGCTTGACAAGTAGATGCTGTTCCCTATTAAAACAGTCCCATCATCCGCTCGTCTTTCCCTGCAGACTTGCAAATTGCTCTCTCAGTTGCCTAACTCATCAATAATTTCCCCCACTCTTACAACCATAACCACTCCTTGAGTACTTTTTTACTCCTCGCAGTCGCCCTTATTTTTTGACAAGAAGTTTTTTTTTATCAACTAACAAAACATTGATTAGATCATACTGGTCACCACATTAATTGGTAAACTGGTTAAATTGGTTTATTATTGTCACATGTACAGAGGTGCAGTGAAAAACTTTGTTTTTGTATGCCATCCTTATAGATTATTTCATCACAACAATGCATTGAGGTAGTACAACGTAAAACATTATCAGAATGCAGAATAGAATGTAACAGTTACGGAGAAAGTGCAGTTGCAGGCAGATGGTAAGGTGCAAGGCCACGACAAGGTAGATTGTGAGGTCAAAAGCACCGTGGATTGTACTAGGGAGCCATTCAATAGTGCTATAACAATGGGATAGAGCTGTCCTTGAGCCTGGTAATACAATGACTGCTTGAGGAATAGCAAGAAGCCGGACAGGCTGGGTCCTTTTTCCATTTAGCAAAAAGGAAGAGGAGTGACATGATAGAAGTATATAAAATTCTGAAGGACATAGATAGGCTAGGTAGAGACTGTTTCCCATAGTAGAGATGTCTAAAACGAGAGGCAGTAGGTTGAAGGTAAGACTGAGGAAGTTTAAAGGGGATCTGAAGGGTAATTGTTATTGGAATGAGCTGCCAAAGGAAGTGTTGGAGGGAGGAACAATTACAATATTGAAGGGGCATCTGGACAAGTTCATGAATGAGCAGAGTATGAAGGAATGTGGAATTAATGCATTTGTGTTCAGTTCTATAGGCCTGATGTTCAGCCTACACATGATGGGCTAAAGGCCTGCTTCTGTGATTTATAACTCGATGACCCTGTGAGTTGATCTGTTTACCATGATCCTTAAGCTAACTGCTCACGCAAACAGCTTCCTCTGTTCACTCTACATAAACCCATCATGGTGTTGAAGGGTTCCATAAGATCTCCTCACCACTTTCTTTATTCCAGTGAGAACAACCCCAACTTCTCCTGTCTAGGCTTGGGGCTAAATCCCCTAAAACTTATTCATTTAGAAACACAGCGTGGACCAGGCCTTTCTGGCCCAACAACCCGCCTGTTTAACTCTAGTCTAATCACAGGACAATCGACAATGATCAATTAACCTACTACTGGGTGTGTCTTTGGAATGTGGGAGGAAACTGGAGCATCCAGAGGAAGCCAATGTGTCCACGAGAAGACCATACAAGCTTTCTTAAGATGGCACTGGAATTGAACTCAGAATTCCAGTGTCCTGAGCTGTAATAGCACCACACTAATCATTATACTACCACAGCACCCAAATTCTACAATTCTTCAAAGGTACAATTTAATGTCAGAGAAATGTATACAATATACATCCTGAAGTATTTTTTCTTCGCAAGCATCCACGAAAACAGAGGAGTGCCCCAAAGAATGAACAACAGTTAAATGTTAGAACCCCAAAGTCGTCCCCCCCAGCTCCCCCTCCCGCACGTAAGCGGCAACAAGCAACAATCTCCCCCTCCCCCCACCGGCAAAAAAAGCATCAACACCCGCCACCAAGCACTCAAGCGTGAACAAAGCAACAGCAAAGACACAGACTTGCAGTTACCCCAAAGACTACATTGTTCACCTGGTATTCAACATACCACAGGTTCTCTCTCTCCCAAATGAGGGAGAAAGAGATGTCTCCGTTTTCACAGAGAGCGGGGAGACGTGACAAACAACTTGCTGGTATACGATAATAGAAGTCCATTACATCGCTTTTTTTTCAAGCTCTGTGCCCAAAGATCTGGACAGACAGCTGTAGATATTCCAACTCACCCGATGACACACGGGTCTCCTGCCGTGACACCGACCCTCGATCCACCCGTCTCCAGAGTCCCGAGATCCTAGGCTTCCAAATCCGAGCCGGACTCTTAGGCCGAGCCCTTGGAGTGCTGAACAACAACGGCCAGTTATGAAACCCTGAGAGTGGGTCCCATTCCTGCATTCCCGCAAAGAACCGTAGTCAGCATGTAACTCCAGGTCAGGGTCTTCAAAAGAGCCCTGAGAGGGAAAATAAAGATATTAAAGATAGAAATAGAGCTGTTTCCAAAGATCATGTAGTCATTCCAGTAAATGTTTTCTGCGCATTCTCTCAAGGATGCCATGTCCTTTCTTAAATGGATATATTATAAGGAGAAATCTCAAGGGGAAGGAAATAAGGTAGAAGTGCAGGTTGATTTTGAGTGGTAGTTAACTGCAGCTCGGTGTTTGTTACAGTGAGGACTCTGCTATTCCGGTGCAAGTTGATGGCCACAGAATGATCTTCAACAACGGCACTTTGTTTCTTCGCTCTGTCAGGGCAGAGGATTCTGGGTATTATACCTGCACAGCTACAAATACCTGGGGCTTTGACACAATCATCGTCAACCTCTTGGTGCAAGGTGAGTGTGTGCGCATGGTGAGTTCTTGTTCCTTTCTCCACCGCTGTGGACTTTGCAACATTAATGGTGACAAAACCTCCAGGTGCTTTGCCTCTCATACTGGACATCTTGTCCAAAATAATCCCTTTAGCTCCATTCCGATCCCATTTTTAATTGCCATGGTTCCTTGTTAAACAATCTTAAAAATGTTGGTCATATCGACAGCATTGCAGTTCTCGCAACATCAGCAAAACCCTGAGAGCTGATTATCAACTACAGGAGGAAGAAACCAGAGATCCATGAGCCAATCCTCATTAGGGGAACAGAGGTATAGAGGATCAGTAGCTTTAGATCCTTTGGCATTAACATATCAGAAGATTTGACTTGGGAGCAACACCATGAGTATTATCATAAAGAAGGCACAACAGCGCCCCTATTTTCCAAAAACTGAGACAAACTTCCAATGATGCACTATGGAGAGTATCCTAACTGGTTGCATCATAGTTTTGTATGGATGCCCAGGAAAGAAAAAAAGCTTCAGAAATTGGTGGATACAGCTTAGTCCATCACAAGCAAAGCCCTCCCTACCACTTAATACATTTGCAAGGAGCACTGTCACAAGAAAGCAGCACTCATCATCCAAGACCTCCAACATCCTGACCATGTGCTTTTTTCACAACTACCATCAGATAGGAGGTACAGAAGCCTAGGTTCATTAACAGTTTATTACCCTACAACTATCAGCTTTATCAACCAGTGTGGGTAGCTTCAGTCACCACTACCCTGAACTGATTCTACAACCTATGAGACACACAGAAACTCAGCAAGCCAGGCAGTATCAATGGAAAAGAGTAAACAGTCGACGTTTCGGGCTGAGACCCTTCATCAGGATGAAGGATTTTGATGAAAGGTTTCGACCCGAAACATTGACTATACGCCTTTCTGTAGATGCTGCCTGGCCTGCTAAGTCCCTCCAGCATTTTGTGTGTGTTGCTTGGATTTCCAACGTCTGCAGGTTTTTTTGGATTTGTAATTGGACTACCACCTGTGGACTCACTTTCAAGAAACTCCTTACAACTTATGTTCCCAGTATATTTCTTTGCACAGTTTGCCTTATTTTGCAGAATCAGAATCAGGTTTATTATCATCGGCATGTGACGTGAAATTTATTAACTTAGCAGCAGCAGTTCAATGCAATACATAATATAGCAGAGAGAGAGAGAGAGAGAGAGAGAAATAAATAAATAAATAAAATAAAACATAATAAATAAACAAGTAAATCATTAATGTATCTTGAATGGATTATTAAAAAATGTGCAAAAACAGAAATATTGTATATTAAAAACAAAGTGAGGTAGTGTCCAAAGCTTCAATGTCCATTTAGGAATCGGATGGCAGAGGGGAAGAAGCTGTTCCTGAATCGCTGAGTGTGTGCCTTCAGGCTTCTGTATCTCCTACCTGATGGTGACAGTGAGAAAAGGGCATGCCCTGGGTGCTGGAAATCTTTAATAATAGACGCCGCCTTTCTGAGACACCGCTAACTAAAGATGTCCTGGGTACTTTGTAGGCTAGTGCCCAAGATGGAACTGACCAGATTTACAACCTTCTTCAGCTTCTTTCGGTCCCGTGCAGTATCCCCTCCATACCAGACAGTGATGCAGCTGTTCAGAATGCTCTCCACAGTACATCTATAGAAGTTTTTGAGAGTATTTGTTGACATGCCAAATCGCTTCAAACTCCTAATAAAGTATAGCCGCTGTCTTGCCTTCTTTATGACTACATCAATATGTTGGGACCAGGTTAGATCCTCAGAGATCTTGACACCCAGGAACTTGAAGCTGCTCACTCTCTCCACTTCTGATCCCTCTGTGAGGATTGGTATATGTTCCTTCGTCTTACCCTTCCTGAAGTCCACAATCAGCTCTTTTGTCTTACTGACACTTAGTGCCAGGTTGTTGCTGTGGCACCATTCCACTAGTTGGCATATCTCACTCCTGTACACCCTCTCGTCACCACCTGAGATTCTACCAGAGATGGTTGTATCATCAGCAAATTTATAGATGGTATTTGAGCTATGCCTAGCCACACAGTCATGGGTATGTAGAGAGTAGAGCAGTGGGCTAAGCACAGACCCCTGAGGTGCGCCAGTGTTGATCGTCAGTGAAGAGGATATGTTATCACCAATCCACACAGACTGTTAGGAAGTCTGGTTAGGAAGTCAAGGATCCAATTACAGAGGGAGGTAAAGAGGCCCAGGTTCTGCAACTTCTCAATCAGGATTGTGGGAATGATGGTATTAAATGCTGAGCTATAGTCGATGAACAGCATCCTGATGTAGGTGTTTGTGTTGTCTCAGTGGTCTGAAGCCGTGTGAAAAGCCATGGAACACATTGGTTGTTTGTCAATCTTTGTTTATGTATAGTTTTTCACAAAACCTATTGTATTTCTTTTTTATCCTGTAAATGCCCACAAGAAAATGAATCTCCTGGTAGTATATGGTAACATATACATACTTTGATAATAAATTTATTTTGAACTTTGAACCATGGAATTGCAGTGACTTTTATGTTTAGAGTTTGGACCTTCCCAATTAACATCCAAAACAAGTGATATACAACCCAAGATTATGGCTACGAGTGTTTGGTCATTTGGGTAATGTCAAGGAAGCATCTGTGCTCCAAGATAGAAATGCATCAGGCTGAGGGAGACCTTTCACTCCTTTTAACCTGTCCCAACTCTTTGAAGAATTGTTCATTTAGATGCACTCCTGCCCCATTTCACCAAAGACCCATCAAGCCTTTGTTCAATTCCCACTGAAAGTCACAGTGCCTTTGATTTGTCACTCATCCTGCATTCTCTAAGTCACAGCAAATCTCTGTTGGTATTATTCACCTCAGTCCCATAGAACCAGAATCAGAATCAGTTTTCTCATCATTGACATATGTTGTAAAATTTGTTATTTTGCCGCAGCATACAGTACAAAGCATAAAAATTACTACATTTAGTGGCCACTTTATTAGGCACCTCCTGCATCACTGAGTGTCTGTTCACTCAGGTGAACTAAAAACAAAATTACCTTAGTTGAGACAATAAAAGTTACTTGTTGGTAAATACAAGTCTCTCTATGCCTCTCTGATCATTATTACAAGGGGTGATTCTTATAACAGAATTCTTGTAACAATGGTCTTCTGCTGCTGTAGCTCATCCACTTCAAGGTTTGACATGTGTGTTCAGAGATGCTCTACTGCACACTACTATATTTTTATATTTCAAGGGGAGTAGAATATAAAAACAAGGAGATAATGCTGAAGCTTTATAAGACACTAGTCAGGCCACACTTGGAGTATTGACAAACGTTTTGTGCCCCTTATCTCAGAAGGGATGTGTTGTCATTGGAGAGAGTCCAGAGGAGGTTCACAAGGATGATTCCCAGAATGAAAGGGTTAACATATGTGGAGCGTCTGGCAGCTTTGGGCCTGTACTCTCTGTAATTTAGAAAAATGCTTGGGGATCTCATTGAAATCTACTGAATGTTGAAAAGACTAGAAAAGGTGGATGTGGAGAGGATGTTTCCTCTGGTGGGGTATCCAGAACTAGAGGGCACAGCCTCAAAATTGAGGGGCAACTTGTTAGAACAGAAGTAAGGAGGATTTTTTTTTTAGCCAGAGAGTGGTGAATCTGTGGAATGCTCTACCACAGACTGCGGTGGAGGCCAAACCCGTGAGTATATTCAAAGCAGAAGTTGATAGTTTCCTGATTGGTCGGAACATCGAGGCATATGGTGAGAAGGCAGGTGTATGGGTTTGAATGGGATCAGGGATCAGCCATGCTGAAATGTCAGAGCAGACTCGATGGGCTGAATGGCCTAATTCTGCTCCTATGTCTTATGGTCTTATGGTCTTACCGTTGTAACATGTGGTTATTTGAGTTACTGTCACCGTTCCGTCAGCTTGAACCAGTCTGGCCATTCTCCTCGGACCTCTCTCATTAACAAGGTATTTTCACCCACAGGACTACCACTCACTAGATGTTTTTTTGTTTTTTTCACACCATTCTCTGTAAACTCTAAAGACTGTTGTTTGTCAAAATCCCAAAAGATCAGCGGTTTTTGAGACACTCAAACCACCCCGTCTGGTACTAACAATCATTCCATAGTCAGAGTCACTTAGATCACATTTCTTCCCCATTCTGACATTTGGTCTGAACAACAACTGAACCTCTTGACTACTCCTTTTATGCTCTGAGTTGCTACCACATGATTGATCAATTAGATATTTGCGTTAATGAGCAGGTGTACAGGTGTATCTAATAAAGTGGCCACTGAGTATAAATTGCAAAATAAATAAATAGTGCAAAAAGTGACGTATGCCAATGAAACTGTTGCTGGATATTATAAATATCTTTCATTAATATGAATTTTTTTAAATCCCCCAACTTCTCCTTTCTTTCCTCATAACTGAAGTTCAGCATTCCTCTATAATCCCACATCTTTTTAAAGCCTTGCTTCCTCATTTGTAGCCAAAGATTTCACTGGGATCCATGTTTCTAGGAGTTTGTTCAATCCATTTATTAAAATAATCCCTAGCCTATAAGAGTTCTTTCTCATCAGTTGGGTTGGACGGGAAGCCAGTGGTCCATTAATGTCTCAAGAATAAAAGAAACCAGGAACAGGAGTGGTCCACCTGTCCCATCATTCAATATGGCTGATCTGACCCAGGACTCAACTCCACTTCTGTACTAGTTCCCAAAGTCTACCTGTGATCCAGCCTCCAGGGCAGAGAGTTCCTGAGATTCACCACCGTGTGTAAGCTGGAATTCCTACGTGCCAGTTCAAATGACTGCTCCCTATTTTTGTAATCACATTCCCTCATTCAAGACTCCCCCACAAGTGAAAACATCTACCTTGCCTTACCCTCTTAGGATAATAAATGTTTTAATATGATCACCATTCACTCTATAACCCACTGTTCCTCAAATTTTGTTGTTGAAGTTGAAATATGTAATAATCTCAAAATATTTCATTTACAATTTACTTGCTTTTTCCTAGTACCACCTGACCAGCCTCGCCTGACGGTGTCTCGAACTTCCGCCTCCTCCATTACATTGGCTTGGATTCCTGGTGACAATGGGGGCAGTTCAATCAGAGGTATTTGGTGGTCTTAACCTATACCATTGGCATTTATTCTGTTTGTATTTGGAAACATCTGGCCCTTAATGTATTATTACAGTGACATTGCAATGTTTTATTTCTGCATGTCAGTTTGGCACAGTAGTCACTATCTAACGTCTGAGTCAAGCAATATTATGATGAAATGTTTCACTGATGGCATGGATGGATTCAATCAGACATCAATCACAATGAGATATGGGTCAGCATGCACCAGTTGGGCCAAAGGGCCTGTTGCCATGCTGTATTATTCTGTGACTCTATAAAAATAGAAATACTGCCAATGATTGACAATTCACATAGCAATCAGTGGAGAATGAGACAGAATTAATGTTTCAGGTTGCTGATATTTCATCAGATACACCCCAGTGGTGGATACAGTGGGTCCTGGTTAGAGGTGCTATTAAACGCAACAGATGTAAGTGGAGCTAAGGTCATTTTTTAAAGATCAATTTTATTTGTCCAATGTACATCAAAACATTGAAACACCCAGTGAAATGTGTTGTTTTATCAATGACCAACATAGTCTGAGGATTTGCTTGGGGCAGTTCGCAAGTGTTGCCATGCTTCTGGCGCCAACCTAGTATGCTTACTAATCCTAATCATAGATTTTTGGAATGATGGAGGAAACCAGAACACCCAGGGGAAACCTACTCTATCACAGAGAGAATATACAGACTCCTTACAGACAACGGCAGGAACTGAACCCCGCTGAGTGATCTCTGGCACTGTAAAGTGGTGTGCTAACTGTAGAACATTCCACTGCAATCCAGTCCAGAGCCTCTAGTGTACATCTCTGAAAGCTGAGACCTCAAACCTTTTCTGGGACCCCACCTGCAAACTCTGACCACAAATCTCCCTCAACATACCTCTATGAGGGAAGTGAAAGGGGAATGAGTGGTGGAAATGTTCTGACTCTGCGCCACTTACTCATTCACAAATTACAGAATTTCTTACCTCAATGCAACTTGATTTTAGTTTTGCTAAGTATACATAACTCGCAAGAACTGATGTTAAACCATGGTATTCTACCCTATTCAAAATCCTCCCTTCATTAGAGGTGAAAAAATACTTCCTTTTTGTTAACAAGTAAAACCCTTTATTCCCATCAAATATTTTTTTAAGTAAATGGTGCTGTCTTTCATCTTATCTCTCAAATCATTTTGCTCAACAATTCTATTAATTTGTCTCTTGAATCTATTTAGGCTGTGTCCAATTGAATGAGGTTTCCTAATATCCACTGATCTATTATTAAGGTTGGAAAATATTCTGCCCACCGTTTCTTACAAGTCATGCCCCTTCTATTTGAACTCCTCACTATTGTGAATGTTCAGCTTTGTCAATCGTCTTTGTAATCTTGAAAACATCATTAAGTGCTACTAGTGTCCTTGATTTTGTTGTCACTTATCCGCACAAAAGCCTGGGTGGATAAGAACATTGCTTTCAGACAACCTTTCCTGTCTTCTTGGTTATGATAATGCCTGTTCTATTTTGTAATGGAAATCCGAAATAGAGGAATTATTATTCTGGGACTGTATGTTCAGTCTAGATATAATCTTCAACAGGGTGATTTTATTAGGTCTGATCATGTGGTCTGGAAAATCTACCGAAAGTATTTGCTGGCAATAATATTGCTGGGAAGGAGATTTGCCCTAAGCAGAGTCTGTCAACACGACAGCCTCCCTTATCAAGGACTCTCACCATCTAAGCCATCCAAGTTTGCGGATGACACGAAGCTGGGCGGCAGTGTTAGCTGTGAGGAGGATGCTAAGAGGATGCAGGGTGACTTGGATAGGTTAAGTGAGTGGGCAAATTCATGGCAGATGCAGTTTAATGTGGATAAATGTGAGGTTATCCACTTTGGTGGCAAGAACAAGAAAACAGATTATTATCTGAATGGTGGCCGATTAGGAAAAGGGGAGGTGCAACGAGACCTGGGTGTCATTGTACACCAGTCATTGAAAGTGGGCATGCAGGTACAGCAGGCAGTGAAAAAGGCGAATGGTATGCTGGCATTCATAGCAAGAGGATTCGAGTACAAGAGTGGGGAGGTACTGCTGCAGTTGTACAAGGCCTTGGTGAGACCACACCTAGAGTATTTTGTGCAGTTTTGGTCCCCTAATCTGAGGAAAGACATTCTTGCCATAGAGGGGGAACAAAGAAGGTTCACCAGATGACTCCTGGGATGGCAGGACTTTCATATGATGAAAGACTGGATCGACTAGGCTTATACTCTCTGGAATTTAGAAGATTGATGGGGGATCTGATTGAAACGTATAAAATGCTAAAGGGGTTGGACAGGCTAGATGCAGGAAGATTGTTCCCAATGTTGGGGAAGTCCAGAACGAGGGGTCACAGTTTGAGGATAAAGGGGAAGCCTTTTAGGACCGAGATAAGGAAAAACTTCTTCACACAGAGACTGGTGAATCTGTGGAATTCTCTGCCACAGGAAACAGTTGAGACCAGTTCATTGGCTATATTTAAGAGGGAGTTAGATAAGGCCCTTGTGGTTAAAGGGATCAGGGGGTATGGAGAGAAGGCAGGTATAGGGTTCTGAGTTGGATGATCAGCCATGATTGTACTGAATGGCGGTGCAGGCTTGAAGGGCCAAATGGCCTACTCCTGCACCTATTTTCTATGTTCCTATGTTTCTCTTTTCCCGCAGCTGCCATCAGGAAGGCGGTACAGGAGCCTCAGGACCCACACCACTAGGTTCAGGAACAGTTATTACCCCTCAACCATTAGGCTCTTGAACCAATGAGGATAACTTCACACAGCTTCGTTCACCCCATCACTGAACTGTTCCCACAACCTGTGGACTCACTTTAAAACACTCCTCATCTCATGTTCTCGATATTTATTGCTTATTTATTATTATTATTTTGTATTTCAAGCTTGTTGTCTTTTGTTCATTGATTGTTTGTCCATCCTGTTGAGGCGGTTTTTCATGGGTTCTAATGTGTTTCTTGGAAGGGAGCCTGCAGTTGGTCCTGTGTATCTGCTGTCCTCATCTTTCTTATTTGTAGAGATCACAGGTTTTGGAACTGCGTAACTGCAGTGCCATTGATGGTAGGCGTTGCGGCCTGTGGTGGAATCAGTGAATGGTGGACAGTCAAGTAGTTTACTTTGTCTTGAATTGTTAAAAGTTTTCACAAACAAGAGAACATTAGCAGATGCCAGAAATCAAAGCAATACACAGTCCTGACGAAGGGTCTTGGCCTGAAACGTTGACTGTTTACTCTTTTCCATAGGTGCTCCCTGGCCTGTTGAGTTGCTTCAGCATTTTGTGTGTGTTGCCTTGTCGACTACTGCTTTTACTTGAGAGTTCAGACTGAGGCCTCTTCTGGCTATGATCAAGAATATAATATAATAATACATTGAAGAGAAGTCCAATGTCCAGGCTTATCTGTGATTGTTACAATGCTATTTGTGGATCTTGTTGTGTGTAAATTGGCTGCCACATCTCCCATATTACAAGACTGATGACACCCCTAAATTATTTCATTGGCTGTAAAACATTTCAGGACCTTGAGTGAAGCAACATAAATGTGTCGAAGTATTATTCCTCTTACATTTATCTCCTTTGTAATTAATCCTTTTTCTCATTAGTTAACCTGAGGGAATACTGCATCCCAGTGGGAAGCCAAGTCCATTAGTTCCTTACAGAAAGCTCATTTGAAGATGTTTAATTTGCCCCAGGTAGACATGACCAACCCCCAATGCTTGTACATCTTGTGAACGTAGGAGAGTGAGGCATAGGCTAATTAAGGTATTTTAAAAGGAAAGGATACACAGTGAGAACATAGGATCAGGAATAGGCCATTCAGCCCCTCAAGCCTTCTCCACCATTCAATCTGATTCAATATGTGTTCTTTGCGAGAACACATTTTTGGTAAAAGAGCAACACACAAAATGCTGAAGAAACTCAGGAAGTCAGGCAGCAGGGGAATAACCAGTCAATGTTTCAGGAGAGACCAAGTATCAGGACTCAAATGTCAACTGCTCATTCCCCTCCATAGATGTTGCCTAACCTACTGAGTTCTTCCAGCATTTTGTGTGTAACTCTGGATTTCCAGCAATTGTAGAATCTCTTGTGAAAATGGAGTTAGGTCCAGATTAGTCAAGATCTAATTGAATGGCACAACAGCCTCTGTGGTAGGTTCTGAACACATTTCCCTGTTCCTTTGTTCCTCAGTGCAGCTCCGATAAGGTTGTAGTTATCACTGATCTGATTGATGTACAGGTATGTGCCCCCTTCAAGCAGGTGGTTGCAATTAGCACAATAAATGTAATTAATATGACATTTTATTTGTTCACACATGTATATGAAGGGGTTATTGAGAGGAACACATGCAAGATGCTGGAGGAACTCACCAGGTCAGACAGCGTCTGTGGAAAAGAGTAAACAGTCGATGTTTTGGATGACTTTTTGGGCTGAGACCCATCATAAGTTTATTCATTGTGTGTTGCTCTGGATTTCCAGCATCTGTAGAATCTTTTGTGTTTGGGTTTATTAAGAGTGTGTTTTTAAATGTGGGGTCCCCCAAAATATGATGTATAATGATTGTCAAATATGCAAAAGAAGAGCCATTTCCTCACCTGCTTCTGTCTGTCTCACAATAGTGAAGTCATGAAACAAGAGATTCTGCAGATGCTGGAAATCATTTTGGGCTAAGACCCTTCATCAGGATCTTGGCCCAAAGCGTCAGCTGTCTTTTCCTCTCCATAGATGCTGCCTAACCTGCTAAGTTCCTCCAGTATTTTCTGTGTGATACAATAGACCTGGGAGATGCTTTGTTGTCACCTTCATCACCCAATATTCCCCTCTAACTTCCACCCTCTCCACTCCGGTCAGACCACTTCTGGTCTTGGTGGTCAGTCAATGATTCCCAAGGTCAAAGGTAGGTGTGCTCAAATCTGTTTTGACAATGCCCAATCCTCTTTTATCAGACACAAGTACCTTTTTAATAATCCTTCACTAGTGAATTAGAACACAATCTATTTAGCAATAATTTCCTATTAAAATAACATTACTGCTTTTCTCACACACAGGTCAACAAACAGCAACAAAACATACAGAAGCAGTAAGAGAGAAGAGACCAACCCAGCAATTAATTATGAGCAAGCATTTAATTACCTTAACCAATCACTAAAATCCCTTCTCTCTCAAATTTGACTTGTTGATAAACTTTTTTTCCCCTTAATTGGGTTACTGATATTAAAATCTGAGCTTGCATATAAAAGCAGCATGTGCCTTCATCTCCATCCAGACTGCAGCACAGGAGGTTTGATTGCCATAAAGAAATTGTCATGTGATTTCTGCCTGACTTCTCCTGAATACTAATTCCTCCAAGACAGAGACTAATAAATGCTGGGTAATTGAGAGATGTGGGTGTTGTAAAAGAAACAAAGAAACTGAATATGCAGGTATAGAAAATCATTAATGAGGCATGAAGGACATTGAAAAGGGATGAAGAGATATAGTATGAAAATGGTTCTTTTGGCCATCAAATGCCCACTGTAAAATAAAGTTTACCTTTTTTGGTTATATGTACACTAAAATATCGAAACATACAGTGAAATGTGTCATTGCCTCAGGCGGCTGTGGAGGCCAAGTCTTTATGTATATTTAAGGCAGAGGCTGATAGATTCTTGATTGGTCAGGGCATGAAGGGATATGGGGAGAAGGCAGGAGATTGGGGCTGAGAGGGAAAATGGATCAGCCATGATGAAATGGCGGAGCAGACTCGATGGGCCAAATGGCCTAATTCTGCTCCTATATCTTATGGTCTATGGTCTTATAATTCTGCAGATGCTGGAGATCCCAGAGTAACACACACAAAATAGTGGAGGAAATCAGCAGATCAGGCAGCATCTATAGAGGGGAATAAACATTTGAGGTTACGGGCCAATAGGAGAGGTATTACCTCCCTCTTGTTCCCCACCTTTTTTCCATTTATTCCATGGTCCACCATCTCTCACCTCCTCTACCCAGCCCCCATGCAATCCTCCCTACCCTACTCATCCATCCATTCATGATTTAATGGAGGGGGACAGTGCAGGCTTGAGGGGCTATGTGGCCATCTCCTGGTCCTATGTCAATGTTGTAAAGCCAAGGCACTAATTGAGTAAGAGGCTGTCAATGTAATTCAAACATGTGCTTGTACTATACCTATATCATGAGTAAGTGAAGTGCTGATACTGTTGATTATTATCAACTGATCTAGGTTAGGCAATTCATGACAACTCTTAATGAATCAAAACTTGCACTTTATTTTCTCTGCACAAACATCAACATAACCAAGTTGACCCGGGCCAACAATTTAACTCATGACTTCTACTGTTCCCTCCATAACAACACTCACGCAGACCACTTCAACAATTTATAACAGCAATATAGGGATCTCCCACTGGCCGGTCGATTAATCCTTCTTCTCCCAGCATCTGGCATATGTGGCGGGTGGGGGGGGTGTTGGTTGTCTTCCTTGTGATAGTTAGTCTCTGGAGTTATTACTGCTTTGCATTCAAAGCTCCTCATTCCTATACCCTGCATATCAGTTCAAATGTGTTTCAACCTATTTGGTTCTAGACTATCTGGCTACTGTGTGTCAGCTTCCTATTGGCTCTGGTCCAAGCCAGCCCTTTATGGTCCTTGCACAAGTGACAACCTGTAATTAATGCCTCTTTGTTCTGAATCAGAGCAGACCAGCCAGTTACTAGGTTCAAGTTACTCAGGTCAGACACAGATTCCCTTATTCGTAAATCTGCATGTCCTATCATACCAAAGAACACCTCACAAATAACTCCTTATTTCAAAATGATCAACAGATTATCAGGAGCATCATTCTATCCACTTTAAAGCACTTTGATACACTAATTGCTGAGCAAAACCAGTTCACAACACAGGTCACAAAATGGAGGCTGCAGGGCAGCTTCCCAAATATGCAACCAGATGACAAGAACAAAGACAATTGGTTATCTACTTCCTCTGTCCTTGACTCGATTTGAGTTCTATGTTTTCTTCAATATTTTAATTCCTTCATGGCCAACAGCACCTCCTGTTGAAATAATTTGATTTAGTCATAATTGCATGGAAATTCATCCTCAATGTGCCATGTAGAAGCCCAGCTCTCATCCGTGCCAGGTCTTCGCCATCCCCTCCAACCTTCAACTCTCTGAGGCAGAGCGCTCTGTCCTCAGTAAGGCCCTTACCTTTGTCCCCCTTAGCCCACACCTCAGCGAGTTCCGCGTTCGTCATGACGTTGAACTCTTCTTCTGCCGTCTCCGTCTCCGAGCCTACTTCTTCGGCAAGACTCTCCCACCCCCGCCGATGACCCCTTCTCCCGTCACCAACCTCATAGTTCCCACACCCCACTCTTCCCGTTTCTACCTCCTACCCAAGATCCACAAACCTGCCTGTCCAGGTAGACCCATTGTCTCTGCTTGCTCCTGCCCCACCAAACTCATTTCTGCATACCTCGACACTGTTTTATCCCCCCTTGTTCAATCCCTTCCCATCTATGTTCGTGACACTTCTCACGCTCTGAATTTTTTCGATGATTTTAAGTTCCCTGGCCCCCCACTGCCTTATTTTCACCATGGATGTCCAGTCCCTATATACCTCCATCCCCTACCAGGAAGGTCTCAAAGCTCTCCAGTTCTTTTTGGATTCCAGACCTAACCAGCTTCCCTCTACCACCACTCTCCACCGTCTAGCAGAATTAGTCCTTACTCTTAATAATTTCTCCTTTGGCTCCTCCCACTTCCTCCAAACTAAAGGTGTAGCCATGGGCACTCCCGTATGGGTCCTAGCTATGCCTGCCTTTTTGTTGGCTTTGTGGAACAATCTATGTTCCGTGCCTATTCTGGTATCTGTCCCCCACTTTTCCTTCGCTACATCGACGACTGCATCGGCGCTGCTTCCTGCACGCATGCAGAACTCGTTGACTTTATTAACTTTGCCTCCAACTTTCACCCTGCCCTCAAGTTTACCTGGTCCATTTCCGACACCTCCATCCCCTTTCTTGATCTTTCTGTCTCTATCTTGGAGACAGCTGATATCTACTGTAAGCCTACGGACTCTCACAGCTACCTGGACTATTCCTCTTCCCACCCTGTCTCTTGCAAAAATGCCATCCCCTTCTCGCAATTCCTCTGTCTCCGCCATATCTGCTCTCAGGATGAGGCCTTTCATTCCAGGACGAAGGAGATGTCCTCCTTTTTTAAAGAAAGGGGCTTCCCTTCTTCTACCATCAACTCTGCTCTCAAACGCATCTCCCCCATTTCACGCACACCTGCTCTCACTCCATCCTCCCGCCACCCCACTAGGAATAGGGTTCCCCTTGTCCTCACCTACCACCCCACCAGCCTCCAGGTCCAATATATAATTCTCTGTAACTTCTGCCACCTCCAACGGGATCCCACCACTAAACACATCTTTCCCTCCCCCCCCCCCGTTTTCCACAGGGATCGCTCCCTATGCGATTCCCTTGTCCATTCGTTCCCCCCCCCATCCCTCCCCACTGATCTCCTTCCTGGCACTTATCCTTGTAAGCGGAACAAGTGCTACACATGCCCTTACACTTCCTCCCTCACCACCATTCAGGGCCCCAAACAGTCCTTCCAGGTGAGGCGACACTTCACCTGTGAGTCGGCTGGGGTGATATACTGCGTCCAGTGCTCCCGATGTGGCCTTCTATATATTGGTGAGACCCGACGCAGACTGGGAGACCGTTTTGCTGAACACCTACGCTCTGTCCGCCAGAGAAAGCAGATCTCCCAGTGGCCACACATTTTAATTCCACGTCCCATTCCCATTCTGACATGTCTATCCACGGCCTCCTCTACTGTCAAGATGAAGCCACACTCAGGATGGAGGAACAACACCTTATATTCCGTCTGGGTAGCCTCCAACCTGAATGCATGAACGTTAACTTCTCTAACTTCCGTTAATGCCCCACCTCCCCTTTGTACCCCATCCCTTATTTATTTATTATTATTATTATTTTCTATCTCTCTGTCTTTTCTCCCTCTGTCTCTCTCACTATAACTCCTTGCCCATCCTCTGGGCTCCCCTCCCCCTTTTTTCTCCCTAGGCCTCCCATCCCATAATCCTCTCCCTTCTCCAGCCTCATATCCCTTTTGTCAATCAACTTTCCAGCTCTTAGCTCCGTCCCTCCCCCTCCTGTCTTCTCCTATCATTTCGGATCTCCCCCTCCCCCTCCCACTTTCAAATCTCTAACTATCTCTTCCTTCAGTTAGTCCTGATGAAGGGTCTCGGCCTGAAATGTCGACTGTACCTCTTCCTAGAGATGCTACCTGACCTGCTGCGTTCACCAGCATTTTGTGTGTGTTGCTATAATGTTCCACTGCTAGTCTGAGTATTGTTGAGTGGTAGTGAAGCAGTTACCGTATCATCTGCAAGATCAAGTTTGAATCCCACCGCTGTCTATAAAGAGTTTGTACCTCTTCTCCATGACTGTATGAGTTTCCTCCAGGTGCTCCGGCTTCATCCCACATTCCAAGGATGTATAGATTAAGGTTAGTGAATTAGGGGCATGCTGTGTTGATGCTGCAAGCATGGCAACACTTGTGGGCTGACCACAACACATCACAAATAATGACACAAACGGTACATTTCACTGTATGTTTAATGTACATGTAACAAATAAAACTAATCTTTATCTTTAAAATGACCATGTTATAAAATACATTATCGTTGCCCCAGTGCAGTGGTTCCCAACCTTTCTTATGCCATGGAGCCTTACTATTAACCGAGGGGTCTGTGGACCCCAGGTTGGGAACCCCTGCTCTGGTAGGACTTGTCACTCATTGGTTGTTGGCCTCATTCATTGAGTAGTGGTGAACTGTAACTTTTCCAGTGTTATGGCTGCCACAGATCGTCACCGCTGAAAATTGGGTTTGAAATATTATTTCCTTATCACTAGTGAGGTACTCATTTGTAAATGTAACAAAGGCAGAAGTGGAATTAGAGTCAGATTTATTATCACTGACTTTAATGATGTAAAATTCCTGTTTTCCAGCAACAAAAACATAAATTTATGATTAAGAAAATAAATAAATAGTGCAAATAAAGGAATCATCTGGTCGTGTTCATGGACTGTTCAGATATCTGATAGCAGAGGGAAAGAAGCTGTTTCTGCATCATTGAATATGGGTCTACAGGCTCCAGAATCTCCTCCCTGATGGTGGGAAATAGAAGAGGGTATATGTAGTATATATGTCAGTGCTATTGAGATCCTGAGAGACAATAGCAAGATAAATACTACTGGCCTTTTCCAGAACTAAAAACAGGATGAGGATCAGTCCTTTAGGAACCTCTTGATGGAGGGTTGTGAGCACAATGGATGTACAGTCATTAAGTATATCCAGCAATAAGATCGATAAATTTTTGGATATCATTATAATGGTAAGGATGTGGGACCCAGCCTTAGTCTTATTGAGTGGCACAACAGGCTGGAGGAGCCATGTGGCTAACTCCTGCTCCTATTTCTCCTGTTCTGAGATTCACTTTGTCAAGCAGCTCTTCCCTTTAAAATAATATCCCAGGCTGCAGTGGACACACTGATTTCACATACAGATGGAATGCTCATGGTACATAGATGAATCAAAAAAAATTGTATATTAAGGGAGGAGGCTATTCAGCTCATATCGAAGATACTAGCAGGAAGTGAAGAAGAGTCTCGGCCCGAAACGTCGACTACTTATCCCCCCTTCATAGATGTGGCCTGACCTACTGAGCATTTTAGGTGTTGATCAAGAAGGTTGTGCTCTTTAAATTTTGTACCAGTGACCCAGACAAGGGTAAAGATGAGCAGAATTACAAAGAAGGAGCTTGTAACACATTGCTGGGTGTTGGTTTATGTGGGAAAGAATTCAGCCTTTTTTTTCAAGCACACAGGTAAACAACTGCAAGGCCAAATATTTCAGAGTTAGTTAAGTTGGGATCACTTTTCAGAGCCTGAAGCCAGACAATAGGAAACAATGTTTCATGTGGAAGCAAAGGAAATGCCTGAAAGCACTACTGATGGAAACTTGATTCAGTTTTGATGCATGTAGACATTTGTAGCCAATTTACATCACGAGTGATTGTAAACTCAGACAGAAAAGTACTTGCATTTCTGTAACATTCCCTCACAGCCTTTGGTCATCCCTGCATGAACATTGATTTCTCCAACTTCTGGTAATTTCTCCCACTTCCCCCATCTCTCTTTTTCCATTCCCCATTCTGGCTCCCCTCTTACCCCATCTCTCCTCCCCACCTGCCTACAACCTCCCTGTAGTGTCTTGCCTCTTTCCTCTTTTCCCATGGTCCACTCTCCTCTCCTATCCTCACTTTTACCTTTTCCATCTATGACCTATGGTCTATGTAGCACCTATCACCTCCCAGCCTCTCACTTCATCCCTCTCCCCCACCGACCTCCTTTCCCCCTTACCTGGTCTCACCTTCGCCTGCCGACTTGTACTCTTTCCCCTCCACCCTCCATATCTTGTTCTGCCTTCTTTCCCCTTCCTCTCCAGTCCTGATGAAGGGTCTTAGCCCAGAACATCAACTGTTTGTTCCTCTCCATAGATGCTGCCTGACCTGATGAGTTCCTCCATCATTTCGCATGTGTTCCTCAAAAATGATTTAAACTTTTCTTCTTTCACCTAAAACTATGCTCTCTAATATTTGACATCTGCACCCTTGGAAAAAGACTATCCACATTATCAATGGCGCATCCTTTAGGATGAGATGGCAAATTGGATAATAAAGATCCCAGGACGTAAATAAGGATAGGAGGGTTCCTGTGGCTAATACTAATGTTGAAATCAACATTGTAAAAGTCAATACACCAATTCATTGTTCCATTACTGTTTTGGGGATATAGATATGAACAACCTAGTTGCTCTGCTTCTGACAATTCAACTATGACTGCACTTCAAAATAACCTCTTTATCTGTTAAGCACAAACATGAGATTCTGCAGATGCTGGAATTCTAGAGAAACACTCACAAAATACTGGAGGAACTCAGCAGGTTCGGCAGCATCTATGGAATGAATAAGGGGGGAGGAGTACAAGGTGACAGGTGAGACCCAGTGAAGGGGAAGATAGGTGGGGGGGGGGGATGAAGTAAGAGGCTATGAAGTGATAGGTGGATGAGATAAAGGGATGAAAAAGAAGGAATCTGATAGGAGAGAAGAGTGGATCTTGGGAGAAAGGGAAGGAGGAAGGACACCAGAGGGAGGCGATGGGCAGATGAGAAGAGAAGGGGTAAGAGGGGTGTCAGAATGGGGAATGGAAAATGAGAGAAGAGGAAGGGTGAGAAATTAGGAGAGTAGAATGTTCCCGAAACACACTGTTGGGGAGTTAGTGGAAGCAGACATAATAGCAATGTTTAAGAGGTTTTGAGACAAACGCAAGAACGGGCAGGCAATGGATGGATACCGACTAAGTGCAAGCAAATGGGATTAGTTTAAAATGGCATCATGGTGGGCCAAGAGGACTGCTCCTGTGCTGCACTGTTCTATGTTTTGTGAAGAAGGAACGCAGTCTCTGTCTCAGACTGGGATTCAGACACTATGAAAGACAGGAGGGAGAAGCGTCTTTCTGAAAATAAAGATATGCATGATGGATGAGAGACAGATTGAGCAATGGATGAACAAAGATATAGAAGCTGGAGCTTAAGGCCACCATTCTAAATTACTTGTGAGAGAGTTCTATCCTGTGACAGAAATTGAGGTCAGGATGCAAAATCAGAGTCAAAAATCAGCTATTTAGGTAAATTACCCTTAAAATAAATATTTATTTGTTTTATCATGAAAATTTCAAGTTTTATGTATTACATTTTAGGGGGAAAATGATCAATATGGTTAAGAAATAGGACAATGCTTGACCATGGAGTTTTCTGAATTTCATCTGCCTTCATTGCTTTTACATTGAATGGAAGATCTGTTTCTTTGATTTCTTACCAATTTCAGGCATATTTGAAACCAGAATCTGTTTTGATGCAGTTCGCTGCTGCACTTAAGGCAGCGCACTGCTAGAAATAAAAATCCAATGTAGCGAGGGTGTGGTAGTTTCACTTACGATAAAACCAAGATGGATACTGAAAAGGTTACTTTGGCACATTGGCTATTCAAAATGGAGATCAAAGTGCTTGCCAAGTTTAGTTGGAAAAAGGCTGCAGAGTGGAATAAATCATACAAAACTACCCTCTCTCCCATCCAATAGGAAGGTAGATGAAATTAAGGAAATTACTGTAATTTTATCTCTTAACTATGTCGATCACTTCTGGACCAAAGTTGAAAATTGTTTGAAATACAAGGAATGGAAAACTTAACAGCATCAGTCACTGTTCCCCATTTGGAGTACTGTGGAGCCAGGGGCAAATTCACTGTTTTAAAAGCTGATGGTATCTAAACAAGGAAAGCCACAAATTCATCAATGGAGGGGTATTTCTTCACTGTTGACATTATAAGCTGGTCATGTGACCTCTCCTACAGGCTGACAGTGACCATAATTAGGCCATGAGTGCCAAGTGAATGTCAAGACAAATGATCTAGACTCTTCTATATATGCCTTGAGTTGTGCATATTTCCAAGGGCTGGTGTGGTGACAGTTGAAGGTGAGACAAGAGTTGATGGTGAGTTGAAGGAGGCTAAGGGTGGAGGTGCAGTTTGTGTGGAGGTGAGGGGTGGATGGTTGGAAAGGAGAGAGAGATGGATCATTGTTGGTTGTAGCCTTAGCCTAATGATATCATCATATGGGTCCAACTATGGTTGAAGCATAAAGGTGAGGTGTTGTTTTAGACACTTCATGACAAAGTGAAAGTTTGCAAAGATAGAATTCATTAGAAGTTTGGATGCATGAATTCACAGTAGAAAAATAACACAAAAGATGTCACAAACCAGCATCAAAATGGATGTTTTGTAGACAGCAAACGAATGGAGATGAATGATATTGATATACAGTATCACAGCTCAAATTGAATGGGAAGGCTTTGGTCCTTTGGCACTCTGTAATTGAGCACCATGACACTCGATTATATTGTACTGTACCGGTATACTGCAGATGCTGGAAATGTTCAGCAAGTCAGACATCTCTATCAGCATTCAGGTCAATGGCTTTCATCATATCCGAGAAAAGTCGGAGCTGAAAACAGAAGGAAGGCATAGAAGGTTGGTCCAAAAGGTTAGAGCCCATGGGATTTAAGATTAAAGATTAAAGTCTGTCACGAGCCTTGTGGCCCATCAGGCCGGTGCTTATGCCGGTTTCCGTGGCGTGAAGCGACTGAGAGTACAAGACTCCGCCCCCCCCCCCCCCCCCCCCCCCGGATAGGACGCCAGTCTATCACGTGGTATGAGATTTAAGGCACGTCAGCAAATTAGATCCAAAATTGGCTTGGTAATAGGAAACAGAAGAAGATTTGTGATTGGAAGATTAACCAGTGGTGTATCACAGTGATTAGTTCTGGGAACCTTGCTATTTGTTGTACACTTTACTGATTTAGATGTTAACATATACTGTATGAATAGTAATTCTGCAGATAACACAAAAATCGGTAGTGTTGTTTCTAGTCAGGAGGATCACTGTAGCCTAAATTATGATAGTCACCAGTTGGCAAATTGGACGGGAAAGTAGCAGATGCAATTTAATCTTGAAAAATGTGGGATAATGCATTTTGAGGGGAAGGTAAAATTAGAGAATGATATGATTCATGAATGGTAAGGCATTCATGAGGAATTTTGTATTATCTCTTTGCATTGAGGAACCTAGGCACTTTGGTGTACGTGTCAAAATATCTGAGGGTGGCATATAGATAGGGTAGATAGGATGGTGAAGAGCCATATAGGATGCTTGCCTTCATTAGCTGGGGCATAGATTGTAAGCACAGGGAGATCTTGATTCAGCTTTATAAATAATTACTTTGGCCATGGCTGGAATGTTGTGTGCTGTTCTGGTCAGCACCCCATCGTACATAGGGGAAACTCACCAGGACGTTGCAAAGAGCTAGGGAGCTCTTTGTTCAGCAAATTGTTATAGACAACGGCCTTCTTCAGTGGGTACATATTTGGAAATTTATATTGAATTATATTAATTAGTAGCATCAGGGTTAGAGAGCAGACCTCACAAAGAGATGATCGTCGCAGCTCCACTATTCATGTCTGATCTGCAGCTCAATACATTGTCACAGCATATCCTTCATCACCCTGAACAAATAAACACTCCTCCCTCTGATATGTAAACTTCATTAGATTCGGCAACTACTGAAAGATCAGAAGTTGCTTACTTAGTATGAAAAATTGCTTCCAGGAATCTGCTTTTAATTTGAAGATTTTCCCCATCTGATTCCCTCTAAAGGAAATCATTGGGGCCAACACGGTAACGTAGTGGTTAGCACAACACTATTACAGTGCCAACGACCCAGATCCATGTCCCACCGTTATCTGTAAATTTATATGCTCTCCCCATGACTGTGTGGGTTTCTTCTGAGTGCTCCAGTTTTGTCTCACACTCCAAACATGTACAGGTTAGAACGTTAATTGGTCACATTGATGTAATTGGGTGGCACGGGCTCATTGGGCTGGAAGAGTCTGGTAATGTGCTGTATCTCTAAATGAAGAAAGTAAAATAGGTTCAGGTTGAGAATTATTTATCACATGTACATCAAAACATACAGTGAAACACGTCATTTGTGTTAACAGCCAAGGATGTGCTGGGGAGCAGGCCACAAGTGTCACTACGCATTTTGGCACCATTCATGTTCTCTGACTGCACCCTCTTGAACCCATTTCACATTCGAAACAGATGGGCTAGGACACTTTTCAACTCACTGCATTTTAGAGGTAAATTCTGTTTAGGGACAATATAGTTTCATTATCTATTGAAGTCATCCATTACTGTGTTTGATTAGGAAATAAATGGAAAGGTAATCATATCCCTAAAGTGCAGGAAATGAGTGGAGCTGCCCATAGCATTCAGAGTATAATCGGAAGGTTTATCAGAGCTGTTGAAAGTCAAGAGGATCAGAGGGTCTCTGAACATTGAAACAAAGACACAGTTCTGCATGTGCACTGCCCTGACTAACGGTCATCACTCTGAATAATGAGTGATGCACTAAGGTATCAAGAGCATTCATTTACACACGCATACTAGTCAGAGCACCCTAATTTCTTTACTGTGTCTGCGACGTGTGTGTGCCCTATCGATTTTAAATGCAATGTTTGTTATTAGACTTAGTGAAGTAAGAGCATCAGTGCTTTGCACAGGAAAAGGAACAAGGGGGAAAGAAAGTAAGCGGAGGAGTTGGTGCACGGAGGCAGTGTGCAGTCTAACAGCGAGTGATCGTCTTAGTTGCTTTTCTTGTGATTGCAAGACTTTGTTGGACATTGCTCATATGGAATGCTGCAAGTCCGATTCACTGATTTATTGGCGGACAGCAGAGGTAGACAGTGGACAGCTGTGTGGCCTCTGTCATAGCGATGACAAGGCTTCAAGCTATGGTGTTGCCTGTTTACAGCCACCCAGAAGAGAGGTGTTGGAGTCAGTGTGCTCCACCAGAGTACTGGGAGCAATATGGTGCGGCATCCAAGCTGGAGTCAGTGCTGCCCCCAGTGTTCACTTGGCAGAAGACAAGCTGTACTGTGTTCAACTGCAGACTGCTGCAACATTCATGGACTCAGGGTCTTGGACTATTTTTTTGTATGTGACTGTATTTACTGATATCTTATATGTGCTGTATGTGTGTTGTGCTTTGTGTGACTTCTGGTACTGTGTTTTGCACCTTGGCCCCCGAGTAACAACGCTTTGTTTGGCTATACTCATGGGTATTGATGTATGGTTGAATGACAATTCAACTTGGACTTGAACTACTGACACTTATATCTTTCATATATACAGTGTTTGCTCGTATTCTGTGTTCCTTTAAGAATCTCCTGAATGGAACCCTAGGTTTGACCCTAACCTCTGATGCAGTTTGTGCCTCCTCTGTATTGATTTCTGTGTCATGTGGCCCAGTTTCCCCCACATTATAAAACATAATCCTCCACAACCTGGATCAACACATTGATGTCGTGTGGAGGCTTGTGTGCTTCAAGGATTGCATCAGGTAATGCCAACTCAAGACCACCCATGTTGACAGGATGCTAGACGAAGATCGATCCAACCCCAGCTCCCAAACGAACAGAGTTGCATCTTCCCCTCCCAGGCTACACCATCATGACAAAAACCAATTAGAAGTGTGAAGAGAAAAACACCTGCCATACGAAACAACAAAATAAAACATATTGGTTGGTTCTTTGGCTACTGTAAGTCAGCCTAATGTAAGTAGCTGGCAGAAGAATCATAACAGGGAGTCTGTGTGCCTGTGAGAGAGACTGAGTGAATTGTAGGGCTGCAGGGAAGTAAGAGAGAGGGAATGGGATTTAGAGACAACAGGGAGCCAATGGACCAAATGGCCTTCTCTTGTGCCATATTCCATCAGGAAGCAGGTACAGGAGTCTCAGGACCCACACCAGCAGGATCAGGAACAGTTAATACCCCTCAACCATCAGGCTCTTGAAAAAAGCACATAACTTCACTCACCCCAACTGAACCATTCCCACAGCCTATGGATTCATTTCCAAGGACTCTTCATCTCATGTTCTCACTATATATTGCTTATTTATTATTATGATTATTATTTTGTATTTTTTGTTTTAGTATTTTCGCAGTTTGTTGTCTTATGTGCATTGGTTGTTGTCCATCCTGAAGGTGCAATCTTTCATTGATTCATTTGTGTTTCTTTGTATGTACTGTGAATGCCTGCAAGAAAATGAATCTCTGGGTTTTATATGGTGACATATATGTAGTTTGATAATCAATTTACTTTGAACTTTGATATAAGTAGGTGAGTGAAATCCCATCTATCCAAATATCTCCCCCTTTTGTCTCAAACTAAATCTATCACATTTTGTTCCAACATTTACCCTGTGTTGGGTTTGGTTTGAGTTTATATTATGCTTGGTTTGAGTTTGCCTGCAGCTATATTGAAAATGGCTCATATCACAGAACAGTGCTGGATGAGAGATCACCTTCCAGATTTTATTGATTTGCAAAGTATTAAAATTCTGTGATCCAATTTATGGAATGTAAAAGCGCAATGTTATTGTCTGTATGCATTTAGCAATTCATTTAACACTGCAAGAAGAAGAAAGCTTAGAGCCTTTCACAGAGCATTTGCATCAAGTTGTAAAGGCAATATTTTGTGTGTGAGGGAAATTAAAATGTAGTTCTGCTAATGGCATGGAATATGCATTGTTTTCCAATTACTGTAACTCTATTTCCCATTCACAAACTGCAACGGCTGACGATAGTTTCTTGCCCTTTGGGCTTCAGCCCCTTGGTTCTTTGTTCAAGTGGGCATTCTTAATATGTAAGCTCAGTGTTATTAACTTCTTGACCACAGTGGTTACCACAGCTGAGCACAATTCTCTTCTCCTGATGTAGGATGTTGACCCAAAACGTCGACTATCCCTTTGCCTCCACAGATCCGCCTGAACCACTGATCTCCTCCAGCGGGTGTTTTTGTTATTTTGCTTCACAAATATATTGTAGCCACAGAGTCATATAGCACAGAAACAGATCCTTCAGCCCGACTTTCCCATGCTGACCAAGGTGACCATCTAAGCCAGTCAAGTTGCACGTGTTTGGTCCATAACTCTGGAAACCTTTCCAATATTAGCATGGTAGTAGCAGTGTGACCGCTCAAGTCAAGAATGCTGATCTCCTCAGGGGTTGTCTACTGGTGGGTCCTCGTGTGGCTCTGGAGGCCGATCCGGGATCCACATATTCTGGTACCGTGTGGGTAAGAGTAAGGGGTGGTTGTGGTCAGTGGTTGGGTCTTTTTGTTGTTCAATCTCTCCTTTCACAGCTGCTGCTTGTTCTCTGAGACACAGTGGAGGCTGTTCTCATGTAGTACAGCTCCCTCTTGAACAGATTTCCTCCAGGAGTATCTATCAAACTACTGACCATGTACCTGTCCAAATGTCTTTTAAGTGCTGTTATTGTACCTGACCCAAACACTTCCTCTGGCAGCGCATTCCATTTATGCACCACTATCTAGGTGAGGAAGTTGCCTCTCAGGTGCCTTTTAAATCTTTCACCTCTCACCTTAAGCCTGTGCTCTCTAGCTATTGATTCCATTTCCATTGTGTGCGTTCACCCTATCATGCCACAGTAGTGAAGTGGTTAGCATGACACTATTACAGTTTGGAGCATCGGCGTTCGAACTTCAATTCCAGCACCCTTTGGAAGAAGCTTGTCTGTTTCTTCCTGTGAGCACACGGGTTTCCTCCGGGTGCTCTGGTTTCCTTCCACAGTCCAAAGATGTACTAGTTGGTAGGTTAGTTGGTCATTGTAAATTGCCTCACGATTATAATGGGGTTGAATAGATGCATTGCTGGGTTACACGGCTCGTTGGAACGGAAGGCCCTGTTCTGTGCTGTATCTTTCTTATAGGCATCCGTTAGTCTCATGAGACTGTGGATTTGCACCTTGGAAGGTTTCCAGGGCACAGGCCTGGGCAAGGTTGTATGGAAGACCAGCAGTTGCCCATGCTGCAAGTCTCCCCTCTCCACGCCACCGATGTTGTCCAAGGGAAGGGCACTAGGGCCGATACAGCTTGGCACCGTTGTTGTCACAGAGCACTGTGTGGTTAAGTGCCTTGCTCAAGGACACAACACACTGTCTCAGCTGAGGCTCGAACTAGCGACCTTCAGATCACTAGACCGATGCCTTAACCACTTGGCCACGCGCCAACACGTGCTGTATCTTTAAATAAAATAAATAAAATTAAAAAATAAAAATATCAATGCCCCTCATTCTCATTCAGTATCCACTAGCCAGCTTGTGTAATTAGATCAAGTGAAAAGGACTCATCTCCTTCCTCCTGCCTTCCCACAGAGCACACAGTGTAAACTGCAGTACCAATTTTGATGACCAAATGGAGAATTTGGAATTGGTTCTCATGGTCTCGTCCTAGAGGTTGCATTTCTCACTGAAATGTGAGCAACATGTAACAAGCATTAATAGAGTATTGTAAGCACAAGAGATTCTGCAGATGCTGGAAATCCAGAGTAACACACACACAATTCTGAAGGAACTCAGCAGGTCAGGCAGCATCTAGGGAGACAAATAAACAGATGACATTTCAGGCTGAGACACCTCATCAGTATTGGAAAGAAAGGGGAAAGATGCCAGAATAAGAAGGTGGCAGGAGGGAAAAGAGGACAGCTAGAAGGTGATAGGTGAAGTAGTTGAGTAGGGGAGGGGAATGAAGTAAGGAGCTGGGAGGGAGGTAATACGTGGAAAAGGTAAAGGGCTGGAAGAGTTTGATCAAGTAGCAGCAAGTCCTGAGGTGCTTCATATAAATAATCAAACAAAAGTTTTTGCTAATACAGAGATTCTACAACAGGAATTGTAAGGGTGGCATTGTAGCATAACGATTAACAATATTGGAGTACTAGATGTGAGATGGGGTTCAAATCCCACCACTGCCTGTAAGGAGTTAGTACATTCTCTCTGTGACTGTGTGTTTCTCCACCAGGTGCCGCGGTTTCCTCCCACATTCCAAAGATGTACAGGTTGGGGTTAGTGGGTTGTGGGCATGTTGTGTTGGTACCGGAAGCATGATGACACTTGCAGGCTGTCACCAGCACAATCCTCCCCGATTTGATTTGACACAAATGACACATTTCACTGCATGTTTCAATGTACATGTGACAAGTAAAACTAATCTTTAATCTTTTCATTTTTTAACAAGCATTTTAAAGGAGTATCTAACACTAAACTGAAAAATAATCTGCAAAACCTTCAGAAATCTATTGCAATAATCACAGTCATATTGACTGATCAAGTGAATCATCTTTGCCCAGTCTTGTTCTCCTCTCACTGTCCCGTAGTTGTTGTATTCTAACTCCAATGAATCCCATTCACTCCTCATCCCCACACATTTTGCCCAATTTACATACCCGTTTCTTATTTCAGATTTCCAGCATCTGTACTTTTATTCCTGGAAACACAAGAAACAATGTGCTGCAAGAACTCAGCGTGTCAAGCAGCATCTGTGGGAGGAAAGGGATTGTCAGCATTTCAGGATGAAGCCCTGCATCAGTCCTGAATCAGTATTTTGACCCATAATATCAACAGTCCCTTTCCTCCCATAAATACTGCTCAGCCCACCGAGCTCCTCCCACAGATGTGTGCAGTTCATTCTGATTGTCATATTCATTCCTGAATGGAACTGACCCACTATTCACTTCCACATCTCAGTCTGGAATTCCCTTCTTATACATCTACCTCTGTAGCTTCTCCCTCTCCCTCTCCCTCACTTTTTCTTCCACCCATCACCCGAACTCCTTCAAATCAGATTCCTTACAACAAAATATTGACCTGGTTATCCATCCTAATGCTTCTCTTTTTAGCTTGACTTCTACTTATGCTCTTCTTGTGTTAAGTTGGGTCAAGACCAAATGCTTGAAGGGAAGTAGCTGTTCTTGAATGTGGTACTGTGGGACTTCAGACTTCTGTACATCTTGACTGATGATAGCTGCGAGAAGATGGCATGGCTTGGGTCATCCAGAAATATGTGGCTCATATGAGTGTGCCATCAAAGCGTGCATAACAGAGAGAGTTGTAAAGAGTTGCCTGGAATGGAGGGATGTAGTAAAAGGGCAGACTGAAAAAGATGTGTTTATTTTCCCTGCAATTTAGTAGGCTGAGAAGAGACCTAAAAGAGGTTTACAAAGCTATGAGCAGCGTAGATAAGACAGATAGAGTCTTTATCCCAGGTTAAGGGAGTCTAAAACTTGAGGACACAGGTTAAAAGAACAAGGGGAGAAATGTAAAGAAGATCTGAGGGGTCAAGTGGATTTTGCAGTCCATAAGATGTGGTAGCAGGATAAGGCCATTCAGTCCATCAAGTCTTCTCTGTCATTAGATCTTGGTTGATTTATTAACCCTCTCAACCCCATTCTCCTGCCTTCTCCCTGTAATCTTTGACCTAAACAAGAACCTCTCAACCTCTGCTTCAAATATACTCAATGACTTGGCCTCCACAGCCATCTGTAGCAATGAATTATGCAAATTCATCACTCTCAGGCTAAAGAAATTCCTCCTCATCTCTGTTCTAAAGGGATATCCTTGTATTCTGACATTGTATCCTCTGGTCAAGGACTCTCCCACAATAGGAAACATCCTCTCCACATCCACTCTATCAAGGCCTTTCAATGTCGGTAGGTGTCAGTGAGACCCCCCACCCCCCACCCATTGTTTTCAAGTGAGTACTGGCTCAGAACTATCAAACACTCCTCATACGTTAACTCTCTTATTCCCAGGATCATTCTTGTAAACCTCCTCCGGATCCTGTCATTTATTGACTCCCAGCGGTTGGTACTGCAGTTGGCAGAGGCAGACACAATTACAACACTTAAAAGGCATTTGGTAGGTACTTGGATAAGAAAGGCATAGAGGGATATAAGTCCAATACTGGCAAATGGGATTAGCATTGACAGGCATCACAATTGGCATGGACAAGATGGGCCAAAGGATCCACTTTCTGTGCTGCACGTTCCCATGATCCTGTGGTCACCATTGCTTTCAGGCTGTGTGCTTCAAAAGCTCAAAGTTTGAAATAAATTTATTATCTAAGTACATATGTCACCTATATGTCCATTCACAGTCGAACAAAGAAATACAATAGAATCAATGAAAAACAAATAATACTGAGAACATAGTTGTAGAGTCCTTGAAAATGGGTTCATAGGTTGTGTTCAGTGCTGAAGTGACAATTACAGTCGTCCCTCGGTACCCGCGGGGGTTTGGTCCCGGGACCCCCTGCAGATACCAAAATCTGCGGATGCTCAAGTCCCGTATATAAAATGGTGTAGTATTTGCATATAACCTAGGCACATCCTCCCGTATACTTTAAATCATCTCTAGATTACTTATAATACCTAACGCAATGTAAATGCTATGTAAATAGTTGTTATACTGTATTGTTTAGGGAGTAATGACAAGAAAAAAAGTCTGTACAGGTTCAGTATAGACGCAACCATTGTAGCTCTTCTGGGAACGCTGATGCTGCCCTGGCATCAGCCGATGCCGATTCTCCCATGATTTTTAAGTTCTTCAGACTGTAGCTCTTTACATAGCCAGCCATTCCTTACTAGCCTTAAAATCCTTTCTCTCACTCACAACACAAGTAGCGACCGAACGAGACATGAGGCGAACAATGCTCAAACAACGAGTGCTGGAGAGAGAACTTCTGGGTTTTTTTCCGATCCCGATCCGCGGTTGGTTGAACCTGCGGATACGGAGGGCTGACTGTTTATTTAAAACATCATGGTTAGTTGAGGTGAACTCATTAAAACCTATCGAATATTGAAAGGCTGAGATAGAGTGGACATAGAGAGGATCTTTCCCATAGTGGGAGAGCCTCGGACCAGAGGACACATTATTGTGTGTCCAGGTGCTATAGTTCACAAAATGCAACTCAGTAACATGTGAGCTTATTTCTAATGCCAATTAAAGAGTATGGTGGTGGGGATCTGGGGTTAATGTTGGTAAGGGTGACAAATTTCATTTCATAAAGTTCAAATGAGTTCGCACAACAGTCTAGTGGCTTCTCAGACATCATTACATTTTATTCCAGATTTAATTAGTTGAATTTAAATTCCCCAGCTGCCCAGCGGGGATTTAATCTTGTGTCTCTGGATCATTAATCCATGCCTCCAGATTATTAGGCTGGTAACATAATCACGCAACTGCCATACTTCTTGACCTGTTTGTAAATAGCGGCCTATGTGGTTACACACCGAGTCAGGTAAAGTTTTATGTGTGGGTCTGAGCCATGGAAAGATTCGCCCAAGTAAGTGCCATCTTATTGGATAGAGTTAAATCAGGACATTTCTCCTCCCTCGGTGCTGCTTCCAGCTGTCATAGCAACAGCCTGTACAGCTGCAGCCTTTCCCTGAGGCCTGCCTGTAGAGAATGGATGATTTCCAATGCAAATATGAGCTCCTTGAGATGAGAAAGATTATGTATGTACGTGTATGCGAGTCTGATTCATGTGTGGGTCATATTGTTGAATACTGACCAATATTAGAGGTCTAATCTCATTGGGGCTGGAAATCTTTATCTTACTTGTATTATAGAAATGTCATTCCCATTTTGATCTTCACCTCTCTCCCGCTTGTCTTAAGAACGCCACAGAGATCACAATCATTTGGAGCGATGTACAAAGATTTACAACACGCTGATAACCCCCTCCCCCAATCACACCAAAAGCACACACTCTGTGTGGTAAAATGGAATGTAATTTCCAGTCCCATTATGTTCAAAATAACTGAACGTATTATGAACAAAAATTGTTTTTGTTGCCACTGCACAGCTAGAGTAACTATTTCCGAAATGATTGGTGGCATCTGTGACATTAACTCTTTGAGGAACATCGATCTTTTTCAATCTGCTTCCCAATTTATCGTCTCCAGAGACTTGCTGGGTTGTAGATCTGTTTGTAACAGTTTGTAGCAGTTGCCCTACGGCAGCTTGTGTGTGAACCTTAGCACAGACTGCTCACTTCGCCATCAGCCAGTACTGTTGATAGGTCTGTTCAGTCCAGTTATCTAACTTTCAACTGCGTTCTTTCTTTTCACACCCTCTTGGATAAATTCTTCCTTCCTTTCTGCTCTTATCTTCCTTCTGTCCTTCCTTCCCACCCTCCTTTCCTTCTTATGCAGAGCTACTAGGATGCACAATGCAAGAGCGGGCCATTTGGCCCAGCAGGTCTGTGCTGAGCTTTGTGCCATTGCCCATTTTTCCTTAGTTTATAAGCAAAACCCTCACTCCCGTGTGATTCTCAGTCTCCCCTTATTATTTGATGTCAAAGTGAGTTCCACATTCTCACCACTCTAGGAAAATAAGTTTATATATTCTGAATTCTAGAACATAGAACATTGAACAGTACAGGCCCCTTGGATGTTGTGCTGACCTTTTAATCCACTGCGAGATCAGTCTAACCCTTCCCTCCCACATAGGCCTCCATTATTCTCTTTCATCCATGTACCTATCTAAGAGTTTCTTAAATGATCCTAATGCATCTGCCTCTACCTCCATCCCTGGCAGAGTGTGTGAAGAACCTAACTCTGACGTCCCTCCATTACCATCCATGGGAAAAGTCTCTGGCTGTCCACTCTTTCTGTGCCTCTTATCATCTTGTACATCTCTAGCAAGTCACCTCTCATCCTCCTTCACTCCAAAGAGAAGAGTTCTAGCTCGCTTAACCTACCCACATAAGACATGTTCTCCAATCCTGATAAATATCCTCTGCACCCTCTCCAAAGCCTCAACATCCTTTCTATAATGAGGGGTCCAGAAATGAGCACAATACTCCAAATGTAGTGTAAGCACAGTTTTATAGAGCTTGAACTCAGTCCCCTTACTAACAAAGGCCAATACGCTGCTAGATTTCTCAGTGATATTCCCCTCTCCAGTTTCTGTGATGTTCTGTAGTTTTTCGAGAGCTGTCCAGAGTGGCAAACTCTGATACATCAAGATGGAGCTGACAGCTTCCTGCTCAGTGGGTGCTCCACATTGTGGAGTAAAAGTACCTACTGCCCTATCAGAGGATTGTGGGCCTGCTGAGGTGTTTGAAACCCCGTTGTTTCAAAGTTTGCTGACTTCATTTCTTTGTGCTAACATCTGCCAAAAGTAGGTTTAAATTCTCAGCCGTTAAGAAGGCAAAACTCAGCTTGTCAGTATCAAAATACAGCAGGTTCCTGCACTGTGAACATCAAAAGATGCTAAAGAGCACCCCCTATAGGAAGTCACAAACATGACACACAATTTAAGCACATTTCCATCATCTATCAAGCCACAAAAGGTAATTATTGGTGAATTACCACCTTTCCATTTCCAGAAATATTACACAACAATGCTCCTTTGACTTCTGAATACTGCATTATACGTGTTGATATAGGGCGTGTCACTATAATTATGTGATGTTAATTAGATGCTGTTTATTTGTCTATCACAATAACATAAGGATGTGCTGGGGGGCACTTGCAAGTGTCGCCACACATTCTGGCACAAACATAGCTTGTCCACAATGTTCAGCAGAACAACACAAGCAACAACAACAATGACAACAACAAAACAAGCCCTTTTCCTCCACTCACGCGCTCACACACGCCTCCAACCTCCAGTTGAAGGATAATTCTGTGACCACATTCCGACCCCTTTGTCAGCCTATCATCTTGAAGGTGCCAATCCGTTACACTCTCAGAATGCAAGTTGCCATCAACAGGAGGAGATTCATAAAGAGATACAGTGTGCAAACAAGCCCTTTGGCCTGTCAAGTCTGTGCCAACCAATTACACTAATCCTATATTAATCCTAATTTTTATTCTCCCCACATTCGCAGTAACATCCCCCACATGCTACCCTGCACCCACACACTTTACAGTGGAAAATTAACCTACCACTCACCTGTTTTTGAGATATGGGAGGAAATCAGAGCACCTGGAAAAAACCTACACAAGGAGAACATGCAAACTCCACAGAGTGAGTACCTGAGGTCAGGATTGAACCCAAGTCTCTGGCAGAACCATTTCTACTGACAGAAGGGGCAAAGTCAGGTTACTGGTGCTTTAAATCATTTGCTTCGGGTAGATGGGACTTATCAGCCTTGGTTGGCAGCTGATCTAAGAGAAAGTAAACTGATCTCAAACCTCCGCTGCCTTGTGTCTATACCCAGTCACGGGGAAGGCTTCTGGAGTAAACCTCGAGGGCAAAATCTGGCGCTGGTGTTCCTAAGGCAGTCCTACGTGGAGCTCAATGCTGACTGGTAACCCCTGCAATGCCACTGGTGCCAAGTATATTGGTGTCTGTCGTTCCTTTGGGTTCATCAGATGCATGAAGAGAGGGAGGCTGCTACATGGGCAACAGCTTGCTCTCCTTATAGTACTGCCCTGGCTTGCATATCACAGAGACAGCTGGGATGCCCATTGTTACTGCAGGAGGGAGACCATTCAGCCCATTCGAGTTCTTAGTTGAAGCAATCATTTCTGAGCCTAGACCAACTGCTGCATGCAGGTGTTCTTCAACTTCACTCCTGTAATTTTGATGTATGTGGTTCCTCGTATTTATTCATTCCTGCACAAGATGGGGGCATCATGTGCAATGTCATGGTAGTTTTTTCCAAACTGAGTATGGACATCTGATGCAGCCAGGCTGGATAGGGTAGGAAATTTCCTTCCCCAGAAGGCATTTATCAATAAATTTGTTTCATTGATATGAGTGAACCAAATAAGGATTTATAACAATTCAGTAGTTTCATTACCATAGCTAATATTAAGGTGATAGGTGCCTGGAGTGCTCTGCCAGGGTTGTCGTGATAGCGACATTTAAGCAGGATTTAGACACATGAACAGGCAGGAAATTGATGGATATTGAGGGATTGAATTTTATGAAGATATACACTCCGTGGTCACTTTATTCAATACCTCCTGTACCTAATAAAGACACCAGTGAGGTATGTTTGTGGTCTTTGAACATATGGACATCTAAAAAGGATGCCCATTTAGAACATAGATGAGGAAAAATAGCCAGAGGGTGGTGAATCTGTGGAATTCATTGCCACAGGCAGTTGTGGAGGCCAAGTCATTGGGTATCTTTAAAAGCAGAGGTTGGTAGTTTCTTGATTAGACAGGGCATCAAAGGTTATGGGGAGAAGACAGGAGAATGGGGTTGAGAGGGATAACAAGTTAGCCATGATGGAATGGTGGAGCAGACTTAATGGGCCGAATGGACTCATTCTGCTCCTATGTCTGATGGTCTTATAATCAGGGAGGTCTTGATTAAATGCAAGTGTGGCTCCAACAGCCTGGTTTCAACCAACAGAGGCAGCACTGTAGTACAGCTGGGAGAGTCACTGCCTCAGAGGGCCATTGACCCAGGTTCAATCCTAACCCCAGGTAGTCTCTGTGTGGACTTCGCACGTTTTCCCCATGGCCTAATTCTGCTCCTAGGTCTCATGGTCTTACGAAACACACACAAACCGCTGGAGGAACTTAGTAGGTCAGGCAGTATCTATGGAAATAAATAAACAGTTGATGTTTTGGGTCAAGACCCTTCTTCGGGACTGGAAAGGAAAGGAGAAGACAGCAGAATAAAAAGGTAGGGGGAGGGGAAAGAGGCTAGCTGGAAGGTGATATTTCAAGCCAGATGGTGGGAAAGGTCAAGGGCTGGAAAAGAAGGAATCTGATAGGAGAGACGAGTGAACCATAGGAGAAAGGGAAGGAGGAGGTGACCCGGGGAAAGTGATAGGCAGGTGAGAAGAAGTGAAAAATCAGAGTGGAGAATAGAAGAAGGGGGATTGGATTTGTTTACCAGAAGGAAAAATTGATATTCATACCATTAGTTGGAGGCTACCCAGATGGAATATAAGGTGTTGCTCCTTGACCCTAAGGGTGGCCTAATCTTGGCACAAGAGGACACCATGGATCAACACGTCGGAATGGGAATGAGAATTGGAATTAAGATGTTTTCCCACCGGATGGTGCAAAGGTGCTTGATGAAGCAGTCCCCCAGTTTACAATGGGTCTCACCAATGTTGAGGAGGCCGCATTGCGAGCTCCAGACACAATAGACAACCCCAGCAGGTGAGGTGTTGGCTCACCTGAAAGGAATGTTTAGGCCCTGAATGGAGGTGAGAGAGCAGGTGAATGCCAGGTGTAGCACTTAGGCTGGTTGCAGGGATAAGTGTCTGGAGGGAGATTAGTGGGTAGGGACAAATGGACAAGAGAATTTCGGAGGGAGCAATCATTGCAGAAAGCAGAGGGATGGAAATGAAGATATATTTGGTATTAGGATCCCTTTGGAGATGGTGGAAGTTGTAGAAGATGTTGTGTTGGATGCAGGGGCTCATGGGGTGGTAGGTAAGGACAAGAGGAACTGTTAAGGCACGGGAAGATGACATGAGCACAGATATTCCTGATATGGAGGCGATGCAGGTGAGAACAGCATCAATAGTGGAGGGAGGGAAATCCTGTTCTTTGAAGAAGGGAGACATTCAAATGTCCTGGAATGGAAAGCCACATCCTGGGAACAAATGTGTTGGAAGTGAAAGAACTGAGAAAAGGGAATAGCATTTTTACAGGAGACTGTATTACAGTTACAGAGAAAGTGCAGCACAGGCAGACTTTAAGCTGTAAGGATATATAATGAGGTATATTGTGAGGTCAAGAGTCTATTCTATCATACTGGTGTATTGACTATTTTCAATAGTCTTTTAACAGTGGCATAGAAGCTGTCCTTGGACCTGGCCATATGTGCTTTCAGGCCTTTGTATCTTCTGCCTGATGGGAGGGGGAGAAGAGAGAATACCCAGGGTGGTGTGGGGTCTTTAATCATGCCGTCTGCTTTATCAAGGCAGTGAGAAGTGTAGGCAGAGTTCATGGAGCCATAGAGGGGAAGCTGGTTTCTGTGATGTGCTGAGCTGTGTCCACAAATCTCTGTATTTTTTTGCTGTCTCAGGCAAAGTATTTGCCATGCCAGTCTGTGGTACATCCGGATAAAATGCTTTCTACGGAGCATCAACAATAATTGTCGAGGGTCACAGAGGAAATGCCAAATTTCTTTAGACTCTTGAGGAAGTAGAGGTGTGGTGAATTTTCTTGGCTGTAGAGTCCACATACAGTGCCTATAAAAATATATTCATACCCCTTAGAAGTTTACATGTTTTATTGTTTTACAACATTGAATCACAGTGGATTTAATTTGACATTTTTAACACTTTTCAACAGAAAAAGTCTCTTTCATGTCAAAACAGATCTCTACAAAGTGATCTAAATTAATGAGAAATATAAAACACAAAATAACTGATTGCATAAGTATTCACCCCCTTCAAGTCAGTATTTAGTAGATGCACCCTTGGCAGCAATTACAGCCTTGAGTCTGTGTGGATAGGTCTCTATCAAACTTGCAAATCTGGATGCTGCAATTTTTCCCCATTCTTCTTTACAAAACTGCTCAAGCTCTGTCAGATTGCATGGGGATCGTAAGTGAACAGCTCTTTTTAAGTCCAGTCACAGATTCTCAATTGGATTGAGGTCTGGTCTGAATTTGCCACTCCAGGACATTAATTTTGTTTTTTTTTAAACCATTCCTGTGTAGGTTTGATTTTATGCTTGGGTTCATTGTCTTTCTGGAAAACAAACCTTCTCCCAAATCACAGTTCTCTTGTAGACTGCATCAGGTTTTCCTCCAGGATTTCCCTGTATTTTGCTGTGTTCATTTTACCCTCTACCTTCACAAGCCTTCCAGGGCCAGCTGCAGTGAAGCATCCCCACAGCATGATGCAGCCACCACCATGCTTCATGATAGGGATGGTGTGTTTTTGATGATGTGTGGTGTTTGGCTTACGTCAAATGTAGCATTTAATCTGATGGCCAAAAAACTCAATATTGGTTTCATCAGACCATAGAACATTCTTCCAGCTGACTTCAGAGTTTCCCCACATGCCTTCGGGAAACTCTAGCTGAAATTTCATGTGAGTTTTTTTCAACAGTGGCATTCTCTTTGTCACTCTCCCATAAAGCTGAGACTGGTGAAGCACCTGGGCAACAGTCGTTGTATGCACAGTCTCTCCCATCTCAGCCACTGAAGCTTGTAACTTCTCCAGAGTTGTTGTATGTCTCTTGGTGGCCTCCCTCATTAGTTCCCTTCTTGCACGGTCACTCAGTTTTTGAGGACGGCCTGCTCTAGGCAGATTTACAGGTGTGCCATATTCTTTCCATTTCTTGATGATTGACTTAACTGTACTCCAAGGGATATTCAGTGACTTGGAAATTTTCTTGTATCTGTCTCCTGACTTGTGCTGTTCAATAACCTTTTCGCAGAGATGCTTGGAGTGTTCTTTTGTCTCCATGGTGTAGTTTTTGCCAGGATACTGACTCACCAGCAGTTGGACCTTCCAGATACAGGTGTATTTTTACTACAATCAATTGAGACACACTGGCTGCCCACAGATCTCCATTTAACTAATTTCTAAAACCAATTGGCTGCACCAGTGATTATTTGGTGTGTCATATTAAAGGGGGGGTGAATACTATGCAATCAATTATTTTGTGTTTTATATTTGTAATTAATTTAGATCACTTTGTAGAGATCTGTTTTCACTTTGACACGAAAGAGACTTTTTTCTGTTGGTCAGTGTCAAAAAAAAATTAACTCCACTGTGATTCAGTATTGTAAAACAATAAAACATGAAAACTCCAAGGGGGTAGGGTGAATAATTTTTAAAGGCACTCTATTTGGCCCAGGACTGACTATTGGTGATGTTCACTCTGAGGAACTTGAAGCTCTCAGCCCTCTCGACTTCAGCACTGCTGATATAAACAGGAGGAAGTGGGCCACCTGACGTCTCTCATTAACCAGGCATTTTCCCCCACAGAACTGCCACTCACTGGATGTTTTTTTTTTTCAGTTTTCGCACCTTTCTCTGTAAACTCTAGGCATTATTGTGTGTGAAAATCCCAGGAGATCTGCAGTTTTTGAGATACTCAATCTACCCCGTCTGGCACCAACAATTATTTCACAGTCAAAATCACTTAGATCACATTTCTCCTCTATTGTGTTGTTTAGTCCAAACAACAACTAAACCTCTTGACCATGTCTGTATGCTTTTATGCATTGAATTGCTGCCACGTGATTGACTAATTAGATATTTGCCTAACAAGTAGGTGTATAGGTGTACCTAAAAATGTGGCCACTGAGCATATTTGGGTGGCATGGTAACGACGTGATTTTCATTAATACTATTACAGCACCAATGACCTGAGTTCAGTCGCTGTCTGTAGGGAGTTTGTACGTTCTCCCCATAACCACTTGGGTTTCTTCTAGGTGTTCTGATTTTTTTCCACATTCCAAAAAGTATGGGTTAGTAGGTTAATTGGTCACATGGGTGTTATTGGGAGACGTGGCTCATTGGGCCAGAAGAGCCTGTCACTGTGCTGTATCTCTGAATAAAAATATAGACCACGTACTAGCAGATGTACAGTTTAAATTGACTTCATGGTTGGCACAGACATCAATGGCCTGTTTCTGTGCTGTGTTCTATGTAATGATATGATGGCTTATCTATCACTTGCTCTATTGCCCTGTCCTTAAGCTTGTTATATATTGATGTCAATATATTGTAGTCTGCCTCAAAATTCATTCGTTAACTTGAACCGAAGGAGAGTGAATTTACAGATATTCTTCTCAGAACAACTTCAGTTAACAAAAACCTCGTAACCGGAGTTTCAAAGGTGAAGATTAAACAAGCACCAGCTACCATTGTGGGAGGGAATTTCAGATTTTAACCAGTTTCTCTGATGCTTAATCAAAGACTTCACAACCAACAGGAAGGATTTCTCTGTCCTGAAAATGTCCATCAAGTTATTCCCTATGTTACTAAACACCAAGTACTACCCATGTCATAGACTCATAGAACACTACAGCACAGAAGCAGGCCCTTTGGCCCTTCTAGCCCATTGCCACACTATTAATCTGCCCAGTGCCAATGGTCAACAGCCAAACCATAGCCCTCCATAACCCTCCCATCCAGGTACTGATCCAAACTTCTCTTAAATGTTGAACACACACCCACATCCACCACTTACATTTGCAGCTCATTCCACACTCTCACCGCCCCTGTACCTCTTCCTAGAGATGCTGCCTGGCCTGCTGCGTTCACCAGCAGCTTTGATATGTGTTGCTTGAATTTCCAGCATCTGCAGAATTCCTCGTGTTGAAGTTTCCCCTCATGTTCTCCTTGAACGTTTCACTTTTCACCCTTAACCCACGACCATATAACCATATAACAATTACAGCACGGAAACAGGCCATCTCGGCCCTTCTAGTCTGTGCCGAACGCTACTCTCACCTAGTCCCACCGACCTGCACTCAGCCCATAACCCTCCATTCCTTTCCTCTCCATATAGCTATCCAACTTACCTTTAAATGACAATATCGAACCTGCCTCAACCACTTCTGCTGGAAGCTCATTCCACACAGCTACCACTCTTTGAGTAAAGAAGTTCCCCTCATGTTTTGCCCCCTAACTTTCAACTCGTGTCCTCTTGTTTGAATCTCCCCGACTCTCAATGGAAAAAGCCTATCCACATCAACTCTATCTATCCTCCTTATAATTTTAAATACCTCTATCAAGTCCCCCCTCAACCTCCTACGTTCCAAAGAATAAAGGCCCAACCTGTTCAACCTTTCTCTGTAATTTAGGTGATGAAACCCAGGTAACATTCCAGTAAATCTTCTCTGTACTCTCTCTATTTTGTTGACACCTTTCCTATAATTTGGTGACCAGAACTGTACACAATACTCCAAATTTGGCCTCACCAATGCCTTGTACAATTTTAACATTACATCCCAACTCCTATACTCAATGCTCTGATTTATAAAGGCCAGCATACCAAAAGCTTTCTTCACCACCCTATCCACATGAGATTCCACCTTCAGGGAACTATGCACCATTATTCCTAGATCCCTCTGTTCTACTGCATTCTTCAATGCCCTACCATTTACCATGTATGTCCTATTTTGATTAGTCCTACCAAAATGTAGCACCTCACATTATCAGCATTAAACTCCATCTGCCATCTTTCAACCCAGTCTTCTAACTGGCCTAAATCTTTGAAAACCTACTTCATTATCCACAACGCCACCTATCTTAGTACCATCAGCATACTTACTAATCCAATTTACCACCCCATCATCCAGATCATTAATGTATATGACAAACAACATTGGACCCAGTACAGATCCCTGAGGCACACCACTAGTCACCAGCCTCCAATCTGACAAACAGTTATCCACCACTACTCTCTGGCGTCTCCCATCCAGCCACTGCTGAATCCATTTTACTACTTCAATATTAATACCAAACGATTGAACCTTCCTAACTAACCTTCCGTGTGGAATCTTGTCAAAGGCCTTACTGAAGTCCATATAGACAACATCCACCGCTCTACCTTTGTCAACTTTCTTAGTAACCTCTTCAAAAAATTCAATAAGATTTGTCAAACATGACCTTCCATGCACAAATCTATGTTGACTGTTCCTAATCAGACCTTGTCTATCCAGATAATTATATATACCATCTCTAAGAATACTTTCCATCAATTTACCCACCACTGACGTCAAACTCACAGGCCGATAATTGCTAGGTTTACTCTTAGAACCCTTTTTAAACAATGGAACAACATGAGCAATACGCCAATCCTCCGGCACCATCCCCATTTCTAATGACATTTGGAATATTTCTGTCAGAGCCCTTGCTATTTCTACACTAACTTCCTTCAATATCCTGTCAGGACCTGGAGACTTATCCACTTTTATATTCCTTAAAAGCGCCAGTACTTCCTCTTCTTTAATCATCATAGTTTCCATAACTTCCCTACCTCTTTCCCTTACCTTACACAATTCAATATCCTTCTCCTTAGTGAATACTGAAGAAAAGAAATTGTTCAAAATCTCCCCCATCTCTTTTGGTTCCACACATAGCCGTCCACTCTGATTCTCTAAGGGACCAATTTTATCCCTCACTATCCTTTTGCTATTAATATAACTGTAGAAACCCTTTGGATTTATTTTCACCTTACGTGCCAAAGCAACCTCATATCTTCTTTTAGCTTTTCTAATTTCTTTCTTAAGATTCTTTTTACATTCTTTATATTCCTTGAGCACCTCATTTACTCCATGCTGCCTATATTTATTGTAGATATCTCTCTTTTTCTGAACCAAGTTTCCAATATCCCTTCAAAATCATGGCTCTGTCAAACTTTTAACCTTTCCTTTCAACCTAACAGGAACATAAAGATTCTGTACCTTCAAAATTTCACCTTTAAATGACCTCCATTTCTCTATTACATTCTTCCCATAAAACAACTTGTCCCAATCCACTCCTTCTAAATCCTTTCACATCTCCTCAAAGTTAGCCTTTTTCCAATTAAAAAATCTCAACCCTGGGTCCAGACCTATCCTCCATAATTATATTGAAACTAATGGCATTGTGATCACCCGAAGTGCTCCCCAGTACATACCTCCGTCACCTGACCTATCTCATTCCCTAACAGGAGATCCAACACTGCCCCTTCTCTAGTTGGTACCTCTATGTATTGCTGCAAAAAACTATCCTGCACACATTTTACAAACTCCAAACCATCCAGCCCTTTTACAGTATGGGCTTCCCAGTCTATGTGTGGAAAATTAAAATCTCCCACAATCACAACCTTGTGCTTACTACAAATATCTGCTATCTCCTTACAAATTTTCTCCTCCACTTCTTGCTCCCCATTAGGTGGTCTATAATACACCCCTATAAGTGTTACTACACTTTTCCCATTCCTCAATTCCACCCAAATAGCCTCCCTAGATGAGCCCTCTAATCTATCCTACCAGAGCACCGCTGTAATATTTTCTCTGATAAACAATGCAACACCTCCCCCTCTTGTCCCTCCGATTCTATCACACCTGAAGCAACGAAATCCAGGAATATTTAGTTGCCAATCACACCCCTCCTGCAACCCTGTTTCACTAATAGCTACAACATCATACTTCCAGGTATCAATCCATGCTTTCAGCTCATCCACCTTTCTTATAATGCTCCTGGCGTTAAAATAAATGCATTTATGAAATTTTCCACCTCTTACTTTCTGCTTATCACTAACTTTACTATTTTCTTTTTTTCCTTCTCCCCTACATCTGTTCCTACACTTGGGTTCCCCTCCCCCCTTGTATCTAGTTTAAATCCATTGGAGCCTCTCTAGCAAACCTACCTGCAAGAATATTTGTCCCCCTCCAGTTCAGATGTAAACCGTCCTGCTGGAACAGGTCCCACCTTCCCTGAAAAACTACCCGATTATCTATAAATCTGAAGCCCTCCCTCCAGCACCATGTCTTCAACCACGTGTTGATCTGCGCTATCTTACTATTTCTAAAGCCGCCTGCACGTGGCACTGGTAGCAATCCTGAGATTGCTATCCTGGAGGTCCTGTCCTTTAACTTGGCTCCTAACTCCTTAAACTCACCTTTCAGGACCTCTTCACTCTTCCTACCCACGTCATTGGTCCCTACATGGACCATGACATCCGGCTGCTCACCCTCCCTCTTGAGAATACTGAGAACTCGATCCGAGATATCGCGGACCCTGGCACCAGGGAGGCAACAGACCATCCGGGATTCTCGATCTCTTCCACAGAACCTCTTATCTGTCCCCCTAACTATCGAATCCCCTATCACTACTGCTCTCCTCTTTTCCCTCCTTCCCTTCTGAGCTGAGGGTCCCGTCTCGGTGCCAGAGACGCAACCACTACAACTTGTCCCTGGTAGGTCGTCCCCAACAACAGTATCCAAAACGATGTACTTATTATTGGTGAGAATGGCCACAGGGGAGCTCTGCTCATTCTGTCTATTCCCCTTCCCTCTCCTGACAGTCACCCAGCTACCTGTCTCCTGACTCTTAGGGGTGACTATCTCCCTGTAACTCCTGTTTATTTCTGCCTCTGCCTCACAAATGATCCGAAGTTCATCCAGCTCCAGCTCTAGTTCACTAACTCGGTTTGTCAGGAGCTGCAGCTGGATGCACCTTTTACAGGTGTAGTCATCAGGGACGATTGTGCTCGCCCTGACTTCCCACACACTGCAAATGGAGCACTCAACTGCCCTAACTGCTGCCTCCATTACCTATTCTTAAGGTAGTTAGATTAACTAAAGGAACTTACCCGGCCTTACCTCACTTGGAATGAAGCTTGTCCTTCAGCCTCTGCTCGCCGAAGCCTCTCGAGCCAAAGCCTTCCTACTCTGTCTCCCACTACTCCGTCGCCCGCTCCATTAATCTTCTCTAGTTTAGTCTCACCCAACCTCAGTGGAAAAAGCCTGCCTTGCGTTTACCCTGTATGTCTATACCCCTCATAATTTTGTATACCTCTATTCTTCTATGCTCTAGGGAATGAAGTCCTAACCGATTCAATCTCTCATTGTAACTCATGTCCTCAAGTCCTGGCAACATCCTTGTTCATTTTTCTGAATGTTTTCAATCTCATTTACATTTTTCCTGTATGTGAGTGACCAAAACTGCACACAGTACACCAGATTAGACCTCACCAATGTCTTACAGAATTTGAACATAACTTCGCAACTCCTGTACTCAGTACATTAATTTATGAAGGCCAATGTGTCAAAAGCTTTCTTTACAACCCTATCTATTTGCTGATTGAGTTTGCCACATTATCACCCAGATCATTAATATAGATAACAAACAACAACAAACTCAGCATTGATCCCTGTGGGACTCCACTAGTCACAGGCCTCCAGTCAGAGAGGCAACCGTCTACTACCGCTCTCTGGCTTCTCCCACAAAGTCAATGTCTAATTCAATTTATTACCTCATCTTGAATGCCAAGCAACTGAACCTTCTTGACCAACTTCCCATGCGGGACCATGTCAAATACCTTGCTAAAGTCCATGTAAACAACACTGACTGCCTTGCCTTCATCAACCTTCCTAGTAACTTCCTCGAACACCTCTATAAAATTGCTTAGACATGACCTACAACACACGAAGCCATATTGAGTATCCTTAATCAGTCCTGTCTATTCAAATACTTATATTTCCAGTCCTTTAGAACACCTTCCAATAACTTTTCCACTACTGATATCAGGCTCACTGGCCTATCATTTCTTGGCTTGTTCTTAGAGCCTTTCATAAACAACAGAACAACATTAGCCATCCTCCAATCCTCCAGCACCTCACTGGTGACTAAGAATGTTTTAAATATCTTTATTAGGACCCCTGCAATTTCTGAAGTGACCTCCCCCAGGGTTTGAGGGAACACCTAGTCAGGTCCTGGGGATCCGTCCACCCTAATTTGCTTCAAAGCAGCAAACACCTCCTCCTTTGTAATTGGTGCAGGGTCAATGACCTCTACAGACTCTGTGTCCGTCTCTCGAATAAATACAGATGCAAATACAGATTTATGATCTGCCCTATCTCTTTCGGCTCCACGCATACATTACTATTCTGATCTTTATGGCATTTGGTGCATGGGATATCCCCTTTCGAATGCTCATTTGGGTATTCTCTGCTACTCTTCCCTGAGCAGGAGGCAAAGGTAGGGGCTCCTGCGGTTGAAGACCTAGTCCAATGCTGCGAGGAGAAATGGACTTGGACAAGGGAGATTTTGTTAGCTTGTACCTGGAAGGCTGAAATAAAGGCCAACCGCAAGAGAGGACAGGCGCCAGTTTTGCAGCAAATCTGGCTGTTGACTCAGGATTTGCCTCTCCAAATGATGCCCAGGAAATTGTGATATCGTCTAACGTTTGTTTTGTACGCAGTTCTTGATCCAGTCTTGATCCTAGCCTTGGATACTCCAGTATTGGGTTCAAACCATCTTCATCAAGGACTCCCATCACAGATACATTCAACCCAGCAGAGCTGGGGTCCCCGGATCCCTCGGATAACAGTAGCACAAAGAAGATCGGGAATCCCTGCATTAGACAAACTTGAGGCTTCCTTTATGCTAGCTCATAGAGTTATAGAGCACTTCAGGACAGAAGGAGGCCCTCCAGCCCACCTAGCCCATGCCAAGCTATTATACTGCTTAGTCCCATCGACCTGCACCTAGACCATCACCCTCCCATACCCCTCCCATCCACGTACCTGTCCAAATTTATCTGAAATGTTGAAATCAAACCCATATCCACCACTTACGCTGGCAGTTCGTTCCACACTCTCACCACCCTCTGAGTGAAGAAGTTCCTCTCATGTTCTCCTTAAATCTTTCACCCTTCACCTGTGACCTATGATCTCTAGTTCTAGTTTCACCCACTCCCAGTGGGAAAAAGCCTGTTTGCATTTACCCTATCTATACTCATGATAATGTTGTATACCTCTGTTAAATCTCACCTCATTCTCCCATGTTCCAGGAAATAAAATCCTAACCTGTCCAATGTTTCCCTATCATTCAGGTATATCTCTCCAAAGAAGTTCTATTCTATTTGAAGTGATTTGTATTTGTTAGGAGTTTCAGCTCATTATCCAAAATGAATTGCTGAAAGAAGTAATAAGTGGCCAGAAAATAATTCTGAAGTGTATGTAATATGTAATATATCTCACAGCTTGCAAATAGAATACAGTGACGGTTCTAACAGAGCCAGTGTATCATCAGGATCTCTGAAGTGAAGGGGTTTTGGGGTAAGGTTGGTTAAGAGATGAATGATTGCCAAATGTTTTGGCAGATACAATGTCTAAATGACTTTAAATGCCCAAGGCAATTTGTTGAATAGTATATAATATATCAGAATCAGAATCAGGTTTATTATCACCAGCATGTGACGTGAAATTTGTTAACTTAGCAGCAACAGTTCAATGTAATACATAATCTAGAAGAAAAATAATAATAATAATAATAATAAATAAAATAAAACGTAATAATAAATTAACAAGTAAACCAATTATGTATATTGAATAGATTTTAAAAAATGTAAAAACAGAAATATTGTATATTTTTTAAAAAAGTGAGGTAGTGTCCAAAGCTTCAATGTCCATTTAGGAATGGGATGGCAGAGGGGAAGAAGCTGTTCCTGAATCGCTGAGTGATGCCTTCAGGCTTCTGTACCTCCTACCTGATGGTAACAGTGAGAAAAGGGCATGCCCTGGGTGCTGGAGGTCCTTAATAATGGATGCTGCCTTTCTGAGACACCACCCCCTCAAGATGTCCTGAGTACTTTGTAGGCTAGTGCCCAAGATGGAGCTGACTAGATTAACAACCTTCTGCAGCTTCTTTCGGTCCTGTGCAGTATCCCCTCCATACCAGACAGTGATGCAGCCTGTCAGAATGCTCTTCACAGTACAACTATAGAAGTTTTTGAGTGTGTTTGTTGACATGGCCAAATATCTTCAAACTCCTAATAAAGTACAGTATAGCCACTTTATAACTGCATCAATATGTTGGGACCAGGTTAGATCCTCAGAGATCTTGACACCCAGGAACTTGAAACTGCTTACACTCTCCACTTCTGATCCCTCTGTGAGGATTGGTATGTGTTTCTTCGTCTTACCCTTCCTGAAGTCCACAATCAGCTCTTTTGTCTTACTGACGTTGAGTGCCAGGTTGTTGCTGTGGCACCACTCCACTAGTTGGCATATCTCACTCCTGTACACCCTCTCATCACCACCTGAGATCCTATCAATAATGGTTGTATCATCAGCAAATTCATAGATGGTATTTGAGCTATGCCTAGCCACACAGTCATGGGTATATAGAGAGTAGAGCAGTGGGCTAAGCACACACCCCTGAGGTGCACCAGTGTTGATCGTCAGTGAGGAGGAGATGTTATCACCAATCCGCACAGACTGTGGTCTTCCGGTTAGGAAGTCGAGGATCCAATTGCAGAGGAAGGTACAGAGGCCCAGGTTCTGCAACTTCTCAATCACTATTGTGGGAATGATGGTATTAAATGCTGAGCTATAGTCGATGAACAGCATCCTGACGTAGGTGCTTGTGTTGTCTTGGTGGTCTAAAGCCGTGTGGAGAGCCATTGAGATTGCGTCTGTCATTGACCTATTGTGGTGATAGGCAAATTGTAATGGGTCTAGGTCCTGGCTGAGGCAGGAGTTCAGTCTAGACATAACCAACCTTTCAAAGCATTTCATCACTGTCGATGTGAATGCTACCGGGTGATAGTCATTAAGGCTGTCCACATTATTCTTCTTAGGCACTGGTATAATTGTTGCCTTTTTGAAGCAAGTGGGAACTTCTGCCCGTAGCAGTGAGAGGTTGAAAATATCCTTGAATACTCCTGTTAGTTGGTTGGCACAGGTTTTCAGAGCCTTACCAGGTACTCCATTGGGACCTTCTGCCTTGTGAGGGCTCACTTTCTTTAAAGACAGTCTAACATCGGCCTCTGAGATGGAGATCACAGGGTCATCAGGTGCAGCAGGGACCTTCACAGCTGTAGTTGTATGCTCCCTTTCAAAGCGTGCATAGAAGGCGTTGAGTTCATCTGGTAGTGAAGCATCGCTGCCATTCATGCTATTGGGTTTTGCTTTGTAGGAAGTAATGTCTTGCAGACCCTGCCAGAATTGCCGTGCATCTGATATCACCTCCAACCTTGTTCAAAATTGTCTCTTCGCCCTTGAAATAGCCCTCCGCAAATCATACCTGGTTTTCTGGTGTAGAAGTAATATGCATCCATTTCAAAAAATCTAGCTAAGTCTCGGTGGTATAACTTGTTCAAATTTCTTATTTTAACTTTTAGATGACTATGTGTGTTCCTGGAGAACTGTCCAAATCTTGATTTTCCATCATCCACACATGCATCAAGAACCCCCAGTTGAAAAGAAATAAGTTTTGTTTTTATGTATTTATTTTTATTCACATAAAAGGGAAGGCAAATACAGAGACACCACACATAGTCTTTTTCCAAGGAAGGGGGTACTAAAAACAAGAGATCATGGATTTAAGACTAGAGGCAAGGGAGTTAAAAGGGACGTCACAGGTGGCTTCTTCATGGATCAGCATGGACACATTAGGCCAAAGGGCCTTTTTCTATAGTGTCTGACTCTATAAGTTCCAATTTTGTTCCATATCTCAAATTTGGTAATTAGTTCATTTGTACCAAGATACAGTGAAAAGCCTTATTTTGCTTTCCATCCAGATGAATCATTTCATACACATGTACACTGAGGTAATACCAAAGGAAGACCAGTAACAGAATGCAGAATATAGTGTTATTCTGGGTAATGATTTGGGAATTCTGTAATGATGAATTTCCATCAGCCAAACGACCTGCAATATTTATAGTCCCTTCTGCATCAGGTATTGCATCATCTATTTGAATCTACCATATTGCAATCAAAGGACAACATAAGCTATTTACTTTGTATTTTATTTACCTGTTTAGAGCTACAGTGTAGAACAGGCCCTTCTGGCCCAATAGTCTCTGCTGCCAAGCAACCCACCTATTTAACCCTAGCCTAATCACAGGTCAATTTACAATGACCAGTTAACCTGCTAACTAGTACATCTTTGGACTGTGAGAGAAAGCCAGAGCACCCCAAAGAAACCCACACATTTTGCAGGGAGAAAATACAAACTCCTTACGGACGGCATTGGAATTCAACTTCGAACTCCAGAACCCTGAGCAATAATAACATGCCGCTAATTGCTACACTACCATGGCACCCCGTGTGTAGTGCTATTGTCTGAAGTAGAATCAGCCATAGTCACCAATACAAGCAGGTAATACAGTACAGCCAAACCAGGCCTGTTCCTGTCCTGTACTGTTCTATGTTCTATGTTATGCCGAACCAATTAAATTAGTAATCAAATGACAAACTAAATTAATCCCCTCTCCCTACACAATGTCCATATACTTCCATTACCCTCACATTCACATGCCTCTTGTGTGACCTTATCCTAATCCTGTTTCTTACATGTTTGCCCACAACACTTGCAATGATTATTTTTTAAGTAACCTTTCTGTGCATATGAAATATCCAGTTTTCATGAGAAAAAAGACCCGACAATGAAGAGGTTAATTTTGTAAAACTAAGCAAGATCTTGCTGGCCTGCAGGGTGATTGACATTTGGAGGTTCAGCTGGTGATTCTATTTGCAGCACTAATGAGACATCAATCCTGCTTCTCTGACAGGCTTCGTGCTGCAGTACTCAGTTGATAACAGCGAGGAATGGAAGGATGTCTTCATCAACCCCAGCGAGCGCTCCTTCAAACTGGACAACCTCAAGTGTGGCACATGGTACAAGGTAAAACTGGCAGCCAAGAACAGCGTCGGAGCTGGGCGTATTAGTGAAATTATTGAAGCCAAGACCCATGGAAGGGGTGAGTCATAGAGGTCCTGCCTCCTTCTGGACATTAAAGCTGCAAGTGGAACTAATTAATGTGTCTGAGTCAATATGAATACATTCCCTGCCTCTGCACTGTGTGTGTGGTCTTGAAACAAGTGAATTGCAACAAATTTGTGTTTACCAATTCAACCTTGTAATTCCTGTCAATTCCAAAGATCCTAGAACACAACTACAGCATTTACGAGAAGCCTTTAGGACATAAATCACTGGACTCACTGGTTTCAAATGTTAAGGTTTACTTTACTAATTTATAAATGTGAGGTGCCATGGTAGTGTACTGGTTCATGCAATGCTAGTACAGCTTGGGGCATCGGAGTTTGGAGTTCATTTCTGGCCTCCTCTGTAAGCAAATCTATACGTTCCTTCCCATGTTCACTGGGTTTCCTCCAGGTGCTCCAGTTTCCTACCAGTTCGTAGGTTAATTGCTCATTGTACATTGTCCTGTGATTAGGCTAGTGCTAAATAGTTGCTGAGCGGCATAGCTTGAAAGACCAGAAGGGCCTGTTCTGCACTGTATCTCTAATTAATAAATAATAAATAATAAACCAGTAATCAGGAGATGTGAGTTCAATTTCCCAAATTCAAATCTGAAATTTAAAAAGCTATGGTTAGTAAAGTGTTGTGCCCACCTTTTAACCTACTGAACGATCAATCTAACCCTTACCTCCCATGTAGCCCTCCATTTTTCTATCATCCATGTGCCTATCTAAGAGTTTATTAAATGCCCCTAATATATCTGCTTCTACCTCTACCTGTGGCAGTGTGATCCACACACTCATCACTCTGTTAAAAAAAACTTGCCTTTGACATCCCCCCCTATACTTTCCTCCAATCACCTTGAAATTATGTCCCCTCATATTAGCCATTTCTTCCCTGGGAAAAAGTCTCTGGCTGTCCAGATGATCTAATCCTCTTATCACCTTGTGCATTTCTATCAAGTCACCTCTCATCCTCCTTTGCTCCAAAGAGAAAATTCCTAGCTTGCTCTTGCTTGGGCTAGTTTTATAACTGTCTCTAGACCCATAGAAATGTTGTCTTGACTGTTCACTGAGTCAGTATGGACTAGACAGGGTGAGTGGCCGCCTTCTACACCACAGGTTCACAACCTTTTTTATACCATGGACCAATACCATTAAGCAAGGGGCCCGCGAATCCCTGTTCTACACTATAACCACTCTTTGATTCTGTCAAATGCCCCAGCAAGATAGTCAGTTCAGGGACAGACTCAAACATTTAATGTAAATAGATAAAAACTTCTATGCTCTGGATTTAAAGTGAAACGTAGCTACACTGAGCTGAATTATGTTGCTCGTCAAATAAGAAGACTTTTACCAGCTTGAAAAATCTTGGAATTTTATAGGTTGGATGGCCATTCTGCCGGATGTGTCTATGCCATCTCTTTAAACTAAACAAATCACTTTCCCGCCCCACTTCATATTCTCGTTGCTCAACAAGTATCACCCTTCCAAACTTTTCCCAATTTCCATTTGGAAGTTACAATTGAGTCTGTTTCCATAACTCTTTTAAGCTTGTATTCCAGATCATAGCATTTCTCTTAAATCTGTACCCTCTTGACCATCACCCATTCACCAATAATAAAACACCCCGGGAATATCATTTCTGAAGTTGTTCTCTTTCCTATAAAACCCCTTGTAGTTTTAAACACCTCCAGGCAATTTTCCTTTCACCTTCCCTGCTGTCCAGAGACAACCACACAATTTCCTACCTCTCTTCCTAACTGTGGTACCTCAACTCTGCAACTATTCTGATAAACCTTCCCTTCCTCCTATGTCTTAACAGCACTTCTTAGAATCTGGTACCCAGAATTGGGCATAATAATAAATCACAAAGACCAGAAAAGCTGCACCTGTTCGAAATCCAAAGCAAACACACAAAATGCTGGAGGAACTCAGCAGCTCAGGCAGGGCATAATAGTACGTTTGAGACCTGAGTGGTGTTCTGTCAGCACAGTAACAGTACTTCCATCCCTCTGCACTGCGTGTGGGGAAAATGTTCTAATGTCTCAACAACTGAATTTCAGCAAGTTTGTTTTTACAAACTCAAAATTATAATTCCTGTCAGTTCCAAAGAGCCTAAATTTATGATGAGTTTTTGGCAATGAATTCTTGAGCATCCATAGTTTGATTTTACACTCTAAGGGTCCAAGCTTTGGGCTTTAAAAGCCACTGCAGCTTCAAAGGTCAAAGTTTAAAGGACAGTGTGGGCCTAAGTTGTTTGGAGCTTAAGGACTCCCTAATGATTAAATTAATACATCAGATTCAGATTTATCTATATACAGTGAAATGTGCTGGTTGAGTTAACAACCATCATACCCAAGGATGTGCTGGGGGCAGCCCACAAGTGTTGCTACACGTTTCGGTGCCAACATAGCATGCCCACAATGCATGGCAGGGCATCACAAACGAGAACATACTTAGTGACAAAGCAACAACAACAAAACAACCCCCATTCCTCCCTCTCTCCGTACCCACCCACCCTGACACAAACACAGTTGTCTAACCTCAGGACAGGCCTCCTGCCACCAGCAGATTCATGGCTTCTTAGACACTGGACCCCCAACTTACCCAGCGAACTTGTAGAGACTCAAAGGTCTTTTTGATGAATTCGTTGAATTTGAAATTAAGATTTTGCCTTAATGAATTAGAGAAGGATTTGGTGCCTAAAATGTGATAAGTTGAACATTATCCTTTCATGTGACAATAGTTTATTCATCAAGCATTCATGTTAAAGCTTTGAAAATGAATGTGTGTCTTATTCCACTCTTTATCTTTGCTTTATGCCCTAGAACCTGCTTTCAACAAAGATACCCATCTCTTTACTCACATTAATTCTAGCCATGCTAGGCTTAACCTCCAGGGGTGGAACAATGGTGGCTGCCCCATAAGGGCCATCATCATGGACTACCGTCCCAAAGGCACTTGGCCATGGCTTACCTTGAGAACCAACCTATCCAATGAGGTCTTCCTACAGGACCTGCGAGAGGCTACTTGGTATGAGTTGAAGATGCGAGCCTGTAACAGTGCTGGTTGTGGTAATGAAAGCACACAGTTCGCCACCCTGGATTATGATGGAAGTAAGTCCCAACGAGGATTGGCAATTAACTTTCACTGTATAAATTTTTCTGTTGCTTTCTTGGTATTGTTATTCCTTTAGGCTAATTTTTAGAAAACAGGACATCTGATGAGAGGTAAACTCCCTCATTGTTCAAGATTCAATATTCTAGTTTATTTATCAGGTGTACATCAAAACACACAGTGAAATGCGTTGTTTGTGTTAACAACTACCAACACAACCTAAGGATGTGCTGGGCAGACAGCAAGTAATGCCACACATTTCGGCGCCAACATAACGTGCCAACAATCCTTGACAGAACAACACAGAACACAACAAGTAACAAAACAACAACAGCAAATACAAGCTCTGTTACTTCATCAGTACTTCAACCAACAGGAACTGCTTGTCCTTCCGTGTTTTCCTTCCCTAACATCTCCCCTTGCCCCGCTTCTTCTACGTAACTGCTGAGCCTTGATACGTTGACACTGTTAAGGCCATTCAGCCCAAACGTTTCATGTTGCACAGCCAAGGTGCACATAAAATAGAAATGCTGGAAGCACGCAAACAAGATAATCCTGTTTGTTAGTCCCAGTACGATATAAACTTAAATAAAAACAGAAAATGCCAGAAATAGTCAGTACGTCGGACAGCATCTGTGTATGGAGAAACAGAGATAATATTTCAGGTCAATGCTTCTCTTTTTCTCTCCACAGATGCTGCCTGACCTTCTGAGTGTTGCTGACAATTTCCATCTTTATTTCAGATTTCCAGGATCTGCAGTTGATTTTTAATTTTTATTTTAACATCCGCATTGCCTTTTCTCTGATGGACAATGCATGTTCTACTACCAGAACCCAGAAGACCTGCTAGTATCACATTGCCCATTCAATAAACATGGCTATAAAAGGAAGTGTAGGAATGAAAAGTTCATTTCAACTCTGTCATGTTTAGCCCACAGCCCTTCATTGTCCAGTGTGGATGTCCAGATGGTATGGTTAATAAAGGTTGTAGGAATTTTAACAAGTAACAGAACATTGGGAGCATAGTGGTTAAATTATTAGACTAGTAATTCAGAGGCTTTTCAACCAGAGACCTGAATTTAAATCCCACTGGAGAATTGGGAAAATTTAAATTCTGTTAATTAAATAATCTGAAATTCAGGAGCTAATATTAACAATGGTGATAATGAGACTGCCAGGTTTTTGTAAAAGCTTCCACTTCTGTCTCATTGTCCATCGACTTACTATCAACCCACTCCTGAACTTGGGTAAGTGTTACTGGGAGTGTTGGCCAAGATGACAAATGGTTTCAGTGCCAGGGTTCAGTAATGTGAGTGGATTTGAGGTCAGACCTGTTGTTTAGAATGTTTCTACATTCCAGTGAACAGCAAGGACCCGGTGGATTTAGGTTTTCTGATGTCACTCGGGAAAGGAAGCTTGCCCAACCTAATCAGCCTGGCCTATGTGTAAATTCACAGACATTGCTGAGTGTTCACTGCCTGTGGAAAGGGCTGGTGAACCTTTCAGTTATAGACTGCATGGCATTTCAAGCCAAAAGGTAAATAGTGTACTGATCCCTTGAATGGACAAGGGAAGCAGAGACACCTGAAAGAGAAAGGCTATGAATTAATAAGGGGTCAATGGATCAAAGAATTTAGGAGCCAGATTGGGAAGAGATCACCAGGCATATACTTATGTGGACCATAAACAACAAGGATAACCTATTGTGTCAATTGCCCTGTTTCTGGGTAAGAATTCCATAGAAATGGGAAAATCAAAAAAAAAATGCTGAAAGTCAGTTTTTTGGCCTGAAATCATAAACATAAGAGATTCTGCAAATGCTGTAAATCAGATAAGCACCACACTAAATGTTGAAGGAACTCAGCAAGTTGGGCAGCATCTGTGGAGGGGAATAAACAGTCAATATTTCAGGCCGAGACCGACCTGCTGAGTTTTTCCATCATTTTTTTTGCCAAGTAAACATGAACTGAGCTGATTGGTCAAACACACATCATCACAATTCATTGTTGCCTCAGTAAACTTACCAAACTCAACTGGCTGAAGCCAAAAGTGGCATCACCTCGACCAAATTCATTTTTTTAAACAGTGAGAGTTTTCTGCCTGTCCAATCCAGTGAGTTCTCTGAACTTCTCCAAACTTGGCATCTTGTTCCTTTCCCCACTGAGCACATGTGAACGATTTGATCATTGGCTGATAATTGGTTCAGTGTTTCAATGGACATGTGATAAATGAATGAATCTGAACCTGAACAACCAGGGAATGGAGGGATACGTACCATGTGCAGGCAGATACACAGTTTAAATTGACAGCATGGTCATCAGAGACACCGTGGGCTGAAGTGCCTGAGTCTGTGCTGTACTCTAATGTACATGTTCTGTGTAAGAACGCATTGTTCAGTGAATGCTTGAAACACATAATAATGACATTAGTTGCTGCTCAATAGGTAGGAGTCTTGCTTACTTTAGTGACTCTAGAAACATAGGTTGATCCTTCATTGCGGTACCAAGAGGGTGTCATATAGTCAGTGAGTGATAGAATTATAGAGAGACAACACAGAAAAAGGCTCTTCAGCCCATTGAGTCCATGCTGAACATCAAGCATCCACTTCTAACTAATCCCTGCTCTAAATCTCCCCATATTCCCATCAACTCTCACCAAATCCTACCCCTCAGCTACATATACTAGGGACAATTTAAAGTGATCAATTAACCAACCAACCTGCACACTTCTGGGATGTGAGAGGAAACACACATAGTCATACAGAGAGCATGCAGATTCCACACAGACTGCACCAGGAGTCAGAATTGAACCTGGGTCACTGGAGCTAAGAGGCAGTAGCTTAAGTAGCTGTGTCACTGAGATGTCCTCCTCAGGGCTCCAGTGTTTTCAGATATTTCTGTTAAATGAAACCTTTAACTGGAGGCCTCTCTGCTTTCTCAGCTGGGTGTGTAAAATCTTCATGTTTCTTTTAATGTGGACAGGAGTTGTGATGTTTTGTTCAAGTTACACAATACATAGGTGAGGCCAAATTTGGAGTATTGTGTGCACTTCTGGTCACCTAGCTACAGGAAAGATATCAATAAAATTGAAAGAGTGCAGAGAAAATCTACAAGGATGTTGCTGGGGCTTGAGCCCCTGAGTTATAAGGAAAGTTTGATTAAGTTCGAACTTTATTCCCTGGAGCAGAGAAGACTGAGGGGAGATTTGATAGAGGTGTACAAAATTATGAGGGGTATAGGTAGAGTGAATGCTGGCAGCCTTTTTCCACTGAGGTTGGGTGAAAATAGTACTAGAGGTCATGGGATTAGAGTGAAAGGTGAATATTTAAAGGAAATCTGAGGGGAAACATCTTCACTCAGGCAGGAGTATGAGTGTGAAATGAGCTGACAGTGGAAGTGATAGAGACAGGTTCAATGGTAATATTTCAGGAAAGTTTGGATAGGTACATGGATAAGAGAGAAGTAAGGAGGGCTATTCCAGGTATAGGTAGATGGGAAAAGGCAGATGATTAGGCTGGCACAGACTAGATGGGCCAAAGGGCCTGTTTCTGTGCTGTAGTATTCTATGACTTTAAGATCAGTGAGATTAAGTCCAATGCCCTGACAATGGATATGAAACACACATTGACCAGTGGTGCAGAGCAGGCAATGAGCTCTGTAATCTCTGCCTGACCTACCACAGTGCACAGGGATGCATTTCTGCAGGTAGATCCAGACCCTGTAAAGGTTACTTTGAGGTAGTGGGAGGTAATTTATCCCCAAGCCTTGAACAACAAATGTTGACTGGCCGCTGGGGTTGAACCTGGAGGCTGTAGAGGATTTCTAGGATAAAGAGGTGAGTATGTTCTCTGAGCTGACATTCTGGTTGAGAGTAACCTTTACCTGACGGGCACAATTAATGCACGGATCTGGCAGAGTTGGCAGGAGGTAGAGAGGGGAAAGAAAATAGCAGGCTTACACACTAATAGGACTTGAAGTCTCTCCAGCTGAGTGGATGCTTTCCTCTGTGTTTTAATTCACTCATCAGCAGCACCAAACCTGCCAGCCCATCTGTTGGTGCTTGCGGAGCCTCAGGATGTGCTGACTGATATTCTCTCTTTTCCCCAGTGCTAAACCTTCCCCAGTCAAGGTCTTTAAGCTTGCAAATCACCAATCACTCCAGTTGAAAGAAGTTCTTTACCCAGAGAGAGTGGAACTCATTGATGCTAGGAGTTAAGGCAAAAAGAAAGCTGGATTAATATGAAAGCAAGAATAAAATAGAATGCGTTGGTGATCTGGGTGGTATCCTTAACAGAACATAAAACACTGTAGCACACTGCAGGCTCTTCAGCCAATGACGTTGAGCTGACCTTATAACTTACTCCAAGATCAATCTAACCCTTCCCTCCCACATAGCCCTCCATTTTTTATCATCTATGTGCCCATCTAAGAGTCTCTTAAATGTCTGTAATGTATTGTATCAGCCTCTACCACTACCCCTAATGCAAGCAACAACAGCCACAAGAAACTAATTTTTAATTGTTATATATGGATAAAAGACATTTAATGTTAACTTTTCTTTCCCCCTCACCTGGTATTATTTATCACCAGCTGGCTTGTACACCTTCTCCACCCCCACCACCCGCTTCTTCTTCTTCTGGCTTTTTCCCCCTTCCTTTCTAGTCTTGATGAAGGGTCTCAACTCAAAACATCAACTGTTTATTCCCCTCCATAGGTGCTACCTCACCTACTGAGTTCCTCCAGCATTTTGTGTGGGTTACTCAAGGTTTGCAGAATCTCTTGTTCTATAACATTAAATCTGCCTTTTATCCATGAACACTAGCCACATTAGTGAATGGTGGAGCAGACTAGATGGGCCTTCTGCCCCTATGGCTTATGGTCTTATGGTCTAACCAGTGCCTGTAGTGGGATGAGTGTAAGTAATACACATTGAACATCCACCATCACCACATTAATCCTTGAAAATATTATCACTATACAAAACTATATAAGAGCAAGGATGTAATTCTGATGCTTTATAAGGCATTAGTCAGACTGCACTTGGAGTATTGTGAGCAGTTTTGCTAAATGGTTCCCAAGGACTGGAAAATTGCAAATGTCACTCCACTCTTTAAGAAGGAAGGGAGACAGAGAAAAGAAATTAAAGGCAACTTAGCCTGATGTTGGAGTCTATTATTAAAGATAAGGTTTCAGAGGCACAAGATAAACTAGACCAAAGTCAGCATGGTTTCCTGAAGGGGAAATCTTGCCTGACAAATCTGTTGGAATTCTTTGAGAAAATAACAGGCAGGGTAGACAAAGGAGAATCGGTGGATGTTATGTACTTGGATATTCAGAAGGCCTTTGACAAGGTGTTGCATATGAGGCTGCTTAGCAAAATAAAACCTATGGTAAAAAAAAAGTTGTGCTGGCATTGCAGAGAGTCCAGAGGAGGTTCACAAGAATGATCTCAGGAATGAAAGGGTTAACATGTCAGGAGCATTTGATGGCTCCAGGCTTGTACTCAATGGAGTTCAGAAGAACGGGGAGGGTGGGGGGAAATCTCACTGAAACCTATCGAATATTGAAAATCCCAGATGGAGTGAATTTGGAGAGGATGTTTTCAATAGTTAGGGAGTCTAGAACCAGAGAGCATGGCCTATTTGGGTACCCTCCAACCTGATGGCATGAATATCAATTTCTCTAACCTCCAGTAATTTCTCCTTCCTCTGTCTTCTCTTTTTCTGCTTCCCTTCTCTTTGCCTCACTTGCTCATCACCTCCCCCTGGTGCTTCTCCGCCTTCCCTTTCCTTCACGGTCCACTCTGCTGATTCCTTTTTCTCCAGTGCTTTACCTTTTCCATCTATCACCTCCCAGCTTTATCCCCCTCCACTACCCCACCTATCTTCCTTCTTGCCTGGTCTCACCTATCATCTGCCAGCTTGTACTCCTTCCTCTCCCCTCACCTTCTTATTCTGGCTTCTTCCCCCTTCCTTTCTAGTCCTAATGAAGAATCTCAGCCCAAAATGTTGACTGTTTATTCCTCGGCATAGATGCTGCACGACTTGCTGAGTTCCTCCTTCATTGTGTGTGTGTGTTGCTCTGGGTTTCCGGCATCTGCAGAATCTCTTGTGTTTATTATTTTCTTTTACATTTTTATTCTGTCTTTTTCTCTTAAACATCAAATGTACGCCTATTCATCTTTCTTCCTTCATCACTCAATGCCACTACCTCCTGATACTCCTGTTTGTCTGTTTTATCCTGTCATCGTCAAATTAAGAACAGCCCCTCAGATCAGCTCCAGTATGTATGCAGATCAAGACTGGCATGCATCTTATGTAGTCCTTATCATTTTGTAATCTTGCCCTGGCAAAATCATTCGATCCCAGTTTTTGCCAATCACTTCCACACCCACAGCCTTTTAGGGGAGCATGTTTTAGATACATATCATGTCCCTCCTTGTAGCCTTGGAGACGCAATACGAGAACAAATTGTTGTTGGTACTTTAATCTTGACATATTTTTCACTCAATATTCATGTATCAGTATAAATGAGATTCTGGAGACAGACAGTGGTTGCTTCGCATGATGACTACGAAGAACCATTTCAATTTTATGTCATCCATAAATAACAAATGCATTTGCTATAAATAATTTAAAAATCACTGAAGTAAATGCAGTAATCTGATTTTGAGCCTAAGGCAATTGTAACTTGTCTCATTGCCACTGTTACAGTTCATGACCTCTTGTGCGCCTTCATGGAATTTCCTTCCAGGTGAGTCTTATCTAAATTTTGATTTATTTTCTATATTTTATTTGCTCTGATAATATAGGCACAATCCCACCAATCAAATCGATGCAAGGAGAAGGGGATGATGTGAAGAAGTTGTTTACCATTGCTTGCCCTGTGATCCTGGCAACAGTTGCCGTGGCTCTCCTGTTCATTATCCGGAAGAAACGCAAGGAAAAGCGCCTGAAGAGACTGCGAGGTAAGCAAGGATGAGTAGGAAACATCTCAAGTATTCTAGGGTCAAAATGTTGCTGAGATGTTTGTCAATCACTCTAAAAGAACTTAAGAAACATAGCAACAGGGGTCAATCAGTTAACCCCTCAGATCTGTTATTCACTGAAATCTAGGAACCATCTCCCCTCCCCTTGAGCCCACCTTCAGGAAAGGTGAAGAATAAGAAAGGTTTAAAGGAATATGGGTCAAACAGAGGCAAAAGGAAGTAGCTTAGATAGCCAACTTGGACAATTTGAATTGAAGGGCCTGTTCCCATTGTGTTAACTCTCTGTTAGTCCCATTTAGCTCTCTGTATCCCATATTCTTTAACACCCTTGGTTAAAAGAAATACATAATTTCCAAACTTAAAACTGGTAGTAGCCTTTGCACCAGTCACTCTTTCTTTGTGTGTAGTTTTCCATTGGTTCTATTATATTTCTTTGTTCTACTGTGAATGCCTGCAAGAAAATGAATCTCAAGGTTGTATATGCTATCATATATATACTTTCATAATAAATTTACATTGAACTTTGAATTAGGAGAGTTCTAAATGTCTACCACCCATGGTGTGAGGAATGTTATCTATTCCCACCACTGTCTATAAGGAGTTTGTATGTTCTCCCCATGACAATATGGGTTTCCTCTGGGTGCTCCACTTTCCTCCCACAGTTCCGAGGCATATGAATTAGTAAATTCATTGACCACTTGGGTATAATTGGGTGGCATGAGCTTTTTGGGCCGGAAGGGTCTGTTATTGTCCTGTACTGTAGCTTTAAAAAAAACTCACTGGAAAGGCTGATTTATACTTGTGCGTCAACTCGACGCCGTAGCCTACGCAAGTGGCCTATGCGCGTTGTGAGCATTTATACTTGTGCTTTGGTGTGTCTGTGTAGCTCTGCAATTCGCGCACGCGCACACACCTGCCCGTGCAAGGCTTCATGGTCATGGTAGTCTTTCTCGGGGTAAACAAGTTTAAAGCGAGCGTCTTTTTTCGTAAAAGCGAAATGTGTCCTCCATAATTTCGGAGGTCTGTAAAGCTTTATGGAAAGCATTGCAGCCAGAGTTCCTTCCCTGCCCTTCAGTCGCCCAATGGGAAGCTATTGCAGTGTAGGAGGAAGTGCGATGCTGCCAAGCGGACGAATCACAGTTGTTGCGGTCTGCGTTGCTGCGACGTGTAGTTACGTTTTGGGAGAGGTGGGCATCAGGATCCGCGTAGGCCCTGTGTAGGGTTTTTGGCGATGCTGTACCTCTGGCGTCGATTTGGCACACAAGTATAAATCAGCCTGAAGAGATCTGTACCCACCCGCCCCCCCATCTCAACTATCCCACTGTCAGATCTGACTACTCACCACCTTTCGTCCTTCCTCAATATCTTTAAAATCCTCTTGAAATGATCTAATTTTCCAAAGAATATCAGTTTGTGAGAGCTTTCTCTACAGTTTAACCCTTCCATGTTCACGCGTTATATTGGAAAATCTGTGCTACACTCCCTCCTAGGCCTCTACATTTCTGGTTCCCGAGAATCCTGATGCAGGTTTTTCACCCGAAACGTCGACAATTCCCCTCCTCCCCACAGACACTGCTCGATCTGCTGAGTTCCTCCAGAAGATTGTGTGTTTCTCTGGATTCCAGCATTCACTATCTCTTCTACAGCCATTGTATTCTTCCTGTTTAAGTGCTACAGTAGTGGTCCAAGATGACTTTGTATAGCTGTGGCATGACCCTTACTTATCCCTTGTAAACAATTCCTGAGAGGCCTATACCAGAACATAAGATTTTAATCATCTATGTCCATGACAGCCTGGTTAAAATAAGGCATGGTACAGAGCTATGTGATCTAAGGAGTCACCAGGGTCAAAGATCTCTACTGCAGCAGCAGTAAGGGCTTTAGGGTAAAACTCAATGCTTTCCTATTAGTTTGATGCAAGAACCAGATTTTGTTACCACCCTGATTGCCACCCAGTAATGTTGTCTGGTAAGGTCAATCTGGTTTCTACGTTAGGAGTTTCTGCATTCTCCCTTTGACCGTGTGGGTTTCTTCCGGGTGCTCTAGTTTCCTCCCACATTCTAAAAACATTCATGTTTGTAGGTTAATTGGTCACAAGGGTGTAATAGGGTGACGCAGGCTTGTTTGGCCAGCTGTTACCATGCTCTGAATGAAAATAAATAAATTACTCATACCAGATGTCAGGTAGCTGATATATGGTGTGTCAGAAAGATGGGTTAGGAGGCAGAGGGGGTGGTGTGACCCTGTGTATAAAAAATAGTATTAAATCATTGGAAAGAGATGACATAGGATCGGAAGGTGTAGAGTCTCTATGGGTTGAGTTAAGAAATGACAAGGGTAAAAGGACCCTAATGGTAGTTGTATACAGGCCTCCAAACAGCAGCTGAGATGTGGATTACAAATTACAGCAGGAGATAGAAAAAATGTGTCAGAAGGGCAATGTCATGATAATCGTTGGGGATTTTAACATGAAAGTGGATTGGGAGAACCAGACCAGTGCAGGACCTCAAGAGAGAGAATTTGCAGAATATCTCAGGGATGGCTTTTTAGAACAGCTTGCTGGTGAGCCCACTAGGGAATCGGCTGTGCTGGATTGGGTGTTGTGCAATGATCCAGAGGTGATAAGAGAGCTTAAGGTTAAGGAACCTTTAGGGAACAGTGATCACAATATGATCGAGTTCACTTTGAAATTTGAGGAGGAGAAACTAAATTCCAATGTGTCGGTATTTCAGTGAAATAAAGGAAAATGGCATGAGAGGGGAACTGGCCAAGGTTGACTGGAAAGAGACACTAGCAGGAAGGACAGCAGAGCAGCAATGGCTGGAGTTTCTGTGAAAAATGAGGGAAGTGCAAGACAGATATATTCCAAATAAGAAGAAATTTTTAAATGGAAGAAGGACACTACCGTGGCTGACAAGTGAGGTCAGAGCCAAAATGACAGCAAAAGAGAGGGCATACAAGGAAGCCAAATCTGGTGGGAAAATAGAGGATTGGGAAGCTTTTAAAAACTTGCAGAAGGAAATTAAGAAGGTCATTAGGAAGGAAAAGATGAATTATGAAAGAAAACTGGCGACTAATATCAAAGAAGATACTTAAAGCTTTTTTAAGTATATAAAGGGTAAAAGAGAGTTGAGGGTAGATATAGGACCAATAGAAATGATACTGGTGATATCGTAATGAGAGACGCAGAGATGGCAGAGGAACTGAATGCGTTATCAGTCTTCACAGTGGAAGACAACTGCAGTACACTGGACATTCAAAGTTGTCAGGGAAGTGAAGTATGTGCGGTGAAAATTACGACTGAGAAGGTGCTCAGGAAGCTTAATGGTTTGAGGGTGGATAAATCTCCTGGACCTGATGGAATGCACCCTCGGGTTCTGAGGGAAGTTGCTGGAGAGATTGCGGAGGCATTAACGATGATCTTTCAAGAATCAATAGAGTCTGGCATTGTACTGGATGACTGGAAAATTGCAAATGTTACTCTGCTATTTAAGAAGAGTGGGAGGCAGCAGAAAGGAAACTATAGACCTGTTAGCCTGACATCAGTGGTTGGGAAGTTGTTGAAATCAATTGTTAGGGATGAAATTACGGAGTACCTGGAAGCACATGACAAGATAAGCCAAAGCCAGCATGGTTTCCTGAAAGGAAAATCCTGCCTGACTAACCTACTGCAATTTTTTGACGAAATTACAAGCAGGGTAGACAAAGGAGATGCAGTAGATGTGGTGTACTTGAATTTTCAGAAGGCCTTTGACAAGGTGCCGCACATGAGGCTACTTAGCAAGATAAGATCCCATGGAATTACAGGGAAGTTACAAGCATGGGTGGAGCATTGGCTGATCGGCAGAAAACAGAGAGTAAGAATAAAGGGCTCCTATACTGGCTGGCTGCCAGTTACCAGTGCAGTTTCGCAGGGGTCAATATTGGGACCGCTGCTTTTTACGATGTATGTCAATGATTTGGACAATGGGATTCATGGATTTGTGGCTAAGTTTGCCGATGATACAAAGATAGGTGGAGGAGCGGGTAGTGTTGAGGAAACAGAGAGCCTGCAGAGAGACTTGGATAGTTTAGGGGAATGGGCAAAAAAGTGGCAAATGAAATACAATTTTGGAAAGTGTATGGTCATGTACTTTGGTCGAAGAAATAAACAAGCAGACTATTATTTAGATGGTGGGGGGAGAGATAATTCAAAATGCAGAGATGCAAGGGAACTTGGGAGTCTTTGTGCAGGATACCCTAAAGGTTAACCTCCAGATTGAGTTGGTTGTGAAGATGATTGCAATGATGGCATTCATTTCTAGAGGTACAGAATATAAGAGCAGGGATGTGATGTTGAGGCTCTATAAGGCACTTGTGAGACCACACTTGGAGTATTGTGTGCCGGGTTACTGTATGAGGAACGTCTGGCAGCTCTTGGGCTGTATTCCCTGGAGTTCAGGAGAATGAGGGGGGAATCTCATAGAAACATTCCGAATGTTAAAAGGCCTGAACAAATTAGATATGGCAAAGTTATTTCCCATGGTAGGGGAGTCCAGGACAAGAGGGCACGACTTCAGAATTGAAAGATGTCCATTTAGAACATCACTTTAGTCAGAAGGTGGTAAATCCGTATGGCCTACTTCTGCTCCTATATCTTATGGTCTTAGAAGAAGGATATGGCAAAAAAGATTTAATGGGGTTCCTTGTGTCTTTTTATATCTTTTAACAGCATGTATGACCTTGATTAGTTTAGCACAAAGTAAGGAAGCAGGCATAGAAATGATGGGCTGAATGGTTCCATCTGTGGTATAAATTTCTATGACTCTGAGAATACCATTCATTTGAAGGGAACTTCTTGATATTCTCCTGATGAAGGATCTCGTCGACTGCTTATTCCCCTCCATAGATGCTACCTAACTCGCAGAGTTTCTCTAGCACTTTGTGTGTGTTACTCAAGATTTTTAGCATCTGAGACCTGGACATTTTCCCTATTTAACAGGAAACTCTGATCTGATCAAACACTGTCTCTTCGTGGAATAAAACTGGAATAAATTTTGCTCAATCTGTAACACACACAAAATATTGGAGGAACTCAGCAGGTCAGGCAACATCTATGGAGGGGAATGAACAATTGACATTTTGTGCCGAGGCCCTTCATTAGGATTGATGAGGAAAGGGGAAGACGTCAGAATAAGAAGATCGGAGGATGGGAAGTAGCCTTCTTTTCCTGCCTCCACGTCCTTTTTATGGCTTACTTCCCCCCACCCTCCACCCTCCTTTTCCAGTCCTTATGAAGGGTCTCAGCCTGAAACATCGACTGTTTATCTCTCTCCATCGATGCTGTCTGAGCTGCTGAGTTCCTCCAGCATTTTGTGTGTGTCACTCTGGATTTCCAACATCTGCAGAATCTCTTGTGTTTACTATTTGCACATTCTATGTTTTACATTTTGTTTGAAACTCCTTAGATGACTAATTATTTTCCAGTAATCCTTCTCCCTGTGGTTTATGAATTGTGCATGGACCTGCCGTGATTGTCAGTTTTATTTGCCTTGGCCATGCCAGGTGTACAGAGTGTGGATCCGGCTGAGGTTTAATTAGAATCCAGTCTCTTTAAAGATTTGTTGCAGTCGTGCAGGTGGCAGAGAAAGCCCCCCCCCTCCCCCCGGGCAGATGGCAGCAATTTGAGTTGGACAATCAGGAACGATGGCATGGAAAATTCCTGGAATCATTTATGTAACAGTTGGAAGTTTTGAAGGAAAGACAGCAGGTTTTTCCAGATGGATGAGCTGAAAAAATCTGAATCGTCTTTGTCCTGGACACCCCTGCAGTAAGAACAGGAAACTCTCGGTGGCTGCATTTGTACAAGATGCTTGTGAGATTGCACTTGGAGTATTATGGACAGTTTTAGTTGCCCTGTTTCCGGAAATTGGAATGATTGCAGAGAAGATTTATGTGGACTTGATGACCTGAGATAGGCCTGGTTTGGACTTTATTCCTTGGAATGTAGGAGATCGAGGGCAGACCTTGTAGACGTATGGAACATCATGAGAGGAATAGCTACTGTAGGGTGAACATAGGTACATTGACTTTTTCCCAGGGAGGGGGAACTAAAACTAAAAGCCATTAGACATAGGAGCAAAATTAGGCCATTCAGTCCCACGGGCCTCCTCTGCCATTCCATCATGGATGAATTATTATCCCTCTCAACCCCATTCTTCTGCTTTCTTTTCATAATCTTTAATGCCCTTACTATCAACCTCCGCTTTAAATATACCCAATGACTTGATCTCTACAGCCATCTACAGACACTTTACGTACAATCAATCAATGTATATAAGCTATCTATTTATATTTATTGTGATCTTTTTATTATTGTATTCTTTATCTTATTGTGTATTTTGGGCTGCCTTGGATCCAGAGTAACAATTATTTCATTCTCCTTTGCACTTGTGTACTGGAAATGACATTGAACAATCTTGAATCTTGATTGTCCTTGTATTCTGAGGCTACGTCCTCTGGTCCTTGACTCCACTACTATAGGAAACATCTTCTCCACATTCACTCTATATAGGCCTTCCACTATTCAACAGGTTCCAACAAGATGCCCCTTTATTCCTTTAAATTCCAAGGAGTAGAGGCCCAGAGCAATCAAATGCTCCTCATACCTTAACCCTTTCATTCTCGGGATCATTCTCGTGAACCTCCTCTGAACCCTCTCCAATGCCAGCACATCCTTTCTTAGATAAGAGGCCCAAAACTGCTTACAATACTCCAAATGTGGTTTGAGCCTTCGCATTATAATAATAGTGCCCTTTCTGACAAGGGTTTTAAAGGACACAGGTTTATGGTAAGAGGTGAAAGATCTAAAAGGGACCCATACGACAACCTCTTTCTGCAGTTGGTGTGTATTTGGAATGAGTGCCAGAGGAAATGGTTGAGACAATAATTGAATAAGTAAGTGAGAGGCATAAAAAGAGTGGGCAGCCAGCACCTTTCTCCTCGGACAGCAATGGCCAATACCAGCAGCGTCCTTTTAAGGTGAGTGGAGGACAGTTTAGCAGAGATGTCAGATGTAGGTTTTTTTACACAGAATGGTAAGTGCCTGAACAGCCTGTTGGGTGGTGGTAGAGGCTGATACAACGGTGACATTTAAGAGACTCTTAAATAGGACCATCGATATAGAAAATATGGAACGCTATAGACTGCATAGGAGAGTGTGGAGTAGGTTTATATAGGTTGGTACAACATCATGAGTCATAGAGCTTATACAATGCAGTTCAAGTTCAAGTTTAATTGGCATTCAACCATACAGTACCTGAATGCCCATGAATACAGCCAAACAAAACAGCATTATTCCGGGATCAAGGAGCAAAACACAGTACCAACAGTCATGCATAACACGAGGCACACATATCAATATAAGATAACAGTAAAATACAGTCAGATAAAAAATATATAGGGAAAGACCCTGAATCCATGAATGTTGCAGCAGTCTGCAGTCAAACACAATCCAGCTTGTCTTATTGCTGAGTGAAAACTGGGGGTCAGCGCTGACTCCAGTCGAGCGCCCAACTCTGACACCTCCCCCTAGGTGGTTGCAGAAGGTGACACTCCAGCTTGAGGCCTAGTCTTCGCTACAACCGAGACCACACAACTCCCCCACTATTCCCCAATAAACCAATGAATTGAACGCAGCATTCCACACCACCAATGACCAATAGGGTCTTGTGAGCACAAGAAAAGCAACTAAGACCATCACAGCAACACCTCTCTATCAGGGGCAGCATCACGGTCCGTACCATGTCCAGCCCCTTCAGTTTCTCCACCAATGAGTAACTCACTAATGGGGTAGACAGTATTACTTTAAGTTCTTAATGTCCAGCAGGGTATTGCAATTGTAAAAAATTCATTTAAAGAAGGCAGTAACACCTTTGGTTGACACTGTAGATGCTGCTGCAACCAAGCGCACTGCCATTTTACTGGAAGGTAAGCTGAGACATATAACTGAGATGGGTAAGAAGAAGTCTTCTGTGATATGTTAGCAATCCACAGTTCACCTGAGAGGAGAACACTTCCCTCAAGTTCCCACACACCAAAGGATAATAGGAAAAATCTAAATAATGGCATATGGATTCAAAACCTCAATTCAATAGCATTTAAAATAGTTGGCTGTTAAAGATTATAAAGATTAGCTTTATTTGTCACATGTACATTGAATCATGGAGTAAAATGTTCGTTGTAGTCACTGTTTTGCAATGTGCTGGTGGCAACCAGAGCACCTGGAGGAAACCATGGGGAGAAAGTACAACAATCCATTCAGGATGGTTTCTGACTTGGAGAGGAACTCACATGTATTGGTGTACTTTTGTCCTTGTCCTTCCAAGTGGTTGATCTTGGGTTTGGAAAGTGTTGAGAAAGAAAGCCTGGCATTTTGTTACAGTGCATCTTGTAATATGGTGCACTCATTGAAGCCTGAGTACTCAGACGCTGGTGGAATGGCTCCTTTAAGACGATGTATTGTTGGCAAACAAAAAAGCTGCTTGGTCATGAATAGCATTGAACAGTCATCTGACCAAAGATTGGCCCGTGTAATAGCACAAAACTGTACTTGCTCCTGTTAACTTTCAGATCTCAGCAATCCCAGGGTTTACATCAACCTCAGCAATTGCCTGCAGCTAAAACCTGCCATTATTTCCATCTAGTGCCATTTATTCAATTTTCAAGAAACAGGAATAAAATCTCTCAGTGCCTTTAGTAAAAGAAGACTGGATACATTTATAGCCAACAAAGTTCTTATATTCTTGATGATGACTAGAATATACACTTTACAGGTTAAGACAGAATGTAAGAGTAATGAGATCTTGCTGGGACAGTACAGCTCATTAGCAGTACTATTGCTGAACCCTGTGTGGACCTGGCTACTGTAGAGAGTTGGGGATACAGGAAAGCGGGTTCAGAGGAAGATTACTAGAAGTTATATAAAACTGGCGAATTTTAACTGCAGGGAAATGTTGGTTAATCTGATGTCAGTTTCTTTGTAAATGAGAAATTGGCTGATTATTTATTGAGGCATGTCAAATAATGAGAGATCGAGATGGAATGAAAAGGGAAAACTGTGTTCCCTTATCCAGAGGTCAGTAACCAAGGAGAGCAGAGATTTACAGTAATCATTAGAAGGAACTGAGATGAAGTTAAGCATTTTTTTTTTGTTCAGGGGTTCGTGTGTCACTGGCTGAAAGGATAGTGGATGCAGAAGCCCTCTGCTCATCCTTGCTATAAAGGAAGAGATGGAAATTAGGATTAAGCTGGATAGCCTAGGTCAGCAGCAGTGGTCTGAATTCCCCATTTTAGTAGCTTCCTGCATGTTGCTCACTTGGTTTCTTTCAATCAGTCAAAAACTGGTGCCCAGTTCTTCCAATCTGATGTATCAGCAGTGGCTCTCTCTCTCTCTCTCTCTCTCTCTCTCTCTCTCTCTCCACATCTCTCAGACTTACTCTGTCCTCTCTCGCCACCTCTTCCTCTCATTCTCTCTCACTCTCCCTCCCTCTCTCTCCCCCCGACACTCCTCCTAACCACAACTCCCAAACTTTGAATCACATTGCTCACATTAAATACCTGCTATGTGCACACCTCGCTGGACCAGAAACATAGAAAATAGATGCAGGAGTAGGCCTTTTGGCCCTTCGAGCCTGCACCACCATTCAGTACGATCATGGCTGATCATCTAACTCAGAACCCTGTACCAGCCTTCCCTCCATACCCCCTGATCCCTTTAGCCACAAGGGCCATATCTAACTCCCTCTTAAATATAGCCAATGAACTGGCCTCAACTGTTTCCTGTGGCAGAGAATTCCACAGATCACCACTCTCTGTGTGAAGAAGTTTTTCCTAATCTCCGTCCTAAAAGGCTTCCCCTTTATCCTCAAACTGTGACCCCTCGTTCTGGACTTCCCCAACATCGGGAACAATCCTCCTGCATCTAGCCTGTCCAATCCCTTTAGAATTTTATACGTTTCAATCAGATCCCCCCTCAATCTTCCAAATTCCAGAGAGTATAAGCCTAGTCGATCCAGTCTTTCATCATATGAAAGTCCTGCCGTCCCAGGAACCAATCTGGTGAACCTTCTCTGTACCCCCTCTATGGCAAGAATGTCTTTCCTGAGATTAGGGGACCAAAACTGCACACAAGACTCCAGGTGTGGTCTCACCAAGGCCTTGTACAACTGCAGTAGTACCTCCCTGCTCCTGTACTCGAATCCTCTTGCTATGAATACCAGCATACCATTCGCCTTTTTCACCGCCTGCTGTACCTGCATGCCCACTTTCAATGACTGGTGTACAATGACACCCAGGTCTCGTTGCACCTCCCCTTTTCCTAATCGGCCACCATTCAGATAATAATCTGTTTTCCTGTTCTTGCCACCAAAGTGGATAACCTCACATTTATCCACATTAAATTGCATCTGCCATGAATTTGCCCACTCACCTAACCTATCCAAGTCACCCTGCATCCTCTTAGCATCCTCCTCACAGCTAACACTGCCGCCCAGCTTTGTGTCATCCACAAACTTGGAGATGCTGCATTTAATTCCATCGTCTAAGTCATTAATATATATTGTAAACAACTGGGGTCCCAGCACTGAGCCTTGCGGTACCCCACTAGTCACTGCCTGCCATTCTGAAAAGGTCCCGTTTATTCCCACTCTTTGCTTCCTGTCTGCTAACCAATTCTCTATCCACATCAATACCTTACCCCCAATACCGTGTGCTTTAAGTTTGCACACTAATCTCCTGTGTGGGACCTTGTCAAAAGCCTTTTGAAAATCCAAATATACCACATCCACTGGTTCTCCCCTATCCACTCTACTAGTTACATCCTCAAAAAATTCTATGAGATTCGTCAGACATGATTTTCCTTTCACAAATCCATGCTGACTTTGTCCGATGATTTCACCGCTTCCCAAATGTGCTGTTATCACATCTTTGATAACTGACTCTGGCATTTTCCCCACCACTGATGTCAGGCTCACCGGTCTATAATTCCCCAGTTTCTCTCTCCCTCCTTTTTTAAAAAGCGGGGTTACATTAGCCACCCTCCAATCCTCAGGAACTAATCCAGGATCTAAAGAGTTTTGAAAAATTATCACTAATGCATCCACTATTTCTTGGGCTACTTCCTTAAGCACTCTGGGATGCAGACCATCTGGCCCTGGGGATTTATCTGCCTTCAATCCCTTCAATTTACCTAACACCACTTCCCTACTAACATGTATTTCCCTCAGTTCCTCCATCTCACTAGACCCTCGGTCCCCTACTATTTCCGGAAGATTATTTATGTCCTCCTTAGTGAAGACAGAACCAAAGTAGTTATTCAATTGGTCAGCCATGTCCTTGTTCCCCATGATCAATTCACCTATTTTTGACTGTAAGGGACCTACATTTGTCTTAACCAATCTTTTTCTTTTCACATGATCTATAAAAGCTTTTACAGTCAGTTTTTATGTTCCCTACCAGCTTTCTCCCATAATCTTTTTTCCCTTTCCTAATTAAGCCCTTTGTCCTCCTCTGCTGGACTCTGAATTTCTCCCAGTCCTCAGGTGTGTCGCTTTTTCTGGCTAATTTGTATGTTTCTTCTTTGGAGTTGATACTATCCGTAATTTCCCTTGTCAGCCACGGGTGCACTACCTTCCCTGGTTTATTCTTTTGCCAAACTGGGATGAACAATTGTTGTAGTTCATCCATGCAACCTTTAAATGCTTGCCATTGCATATCCACCGTCAATCCTTTAAGTGTCATTTGCCAGTCTATCTTAGCTAATTCACATTTCATACCTTCAAAGTTACCCTTCTTTAAGTTCAGAACCTTTGTTTCTGATTTAACTATGTCACTCTCCATCTTAATGAAGAATTCCACCATATTATGGTCACTCTTACCCAAGGGGCCTCTCACGACAAGATTGCTAATTAACCTTCCTCATTGCTCAATACCCAGTCCAGAATGTCCTGCTCTCTAGTTGGTTCCTTGACATGTTGGTTCAGAAAACTATCCCACATACAATCCAAGAAATCCTCATCCTCAGCACCCTTACCAATTTGGTTCACCCAATCTACATGTAGATTGAAGTCACCCATTATAACTGCTGTTCCTTTATTGCACACATTTCTAATTTCCTGTTTAATACCATCTCCGACCTCACTACTACTGTTAGGTGGCCTGTACACAACTCCCACCAGCGTCTTCTGCCCCTTAGTGTTACGCAGCTCTACCCATATCGATTCCACATCCTCCCGGCTAATGTCCTTCCTTTCTATTGCGTTAATCTCTTCTTTAACCAGCAATGCCACCCCACCTCCTTTTCTTTCATGTCTATCCCTCCTGAATATTGAATGTCCCTGAATGTTGAGCTCCCATCCTCGGTCACCCTGGAGCCATGTCTCTGTGATCCCAACTATATCATATTCATTAATAACTATCTGCACATTCAATTCATCCACCTTGTTACGAATGCTTTTACGAATGCAGAAGGAAAATTGGGATGCTGTAAGGCAAGTGGCAGGCAAGATGTGATGTTAGAGAACTGTTGATGTCTGAGGAAATGCAAATGATTTAAAAGTCACAATGCATGGCCAGGGGAAGTCAGACAAGCAGTTCGCCGCTTGGCACTTTTGAGAGGAATCTGTCACTCAACCTTGCCAATCACTGCAGACAATTAATCTTTTCATCTTTTATTTTATTGAGATACAGTGCAGAATGGACCTTTCTGGCCCTTTGAGCCACACTACCCAACAACCCTAGCCTAATCACAGGACAATTTACAATGACCAATTAGCCTACTAACCGGTATGCCTTTTGGACTGTGGGAGGAAACTGGAGCACCCGGAGGAAACCCACACGGTCATAGGGATAACGAGCAAGCCCCTTACAGGTAGTAGGTATTGAACCTGGGTCTCTGGTACTGTACAGCATTGTGCTAACCACTATGCGATCATTCTACCACTTGCTTGGGTCACTGTTCAAATTGTGGAGCACTGGGGAACAGCTCTCCTACGGCTTTGTACAGAAGGGGAGAGAAAATCTCGCTTCTTTGTGCTGGTTGCCTGAACCTAATTGTAAGCAAAATGCAGAAAATGCTGGAGCAACTCAGCAAGTCAGGCAACATTATGGATGGGAATAAACAGTTGCCTGAAGCCCTTCCTTTCCAATCCTGATGAAATCTACAGAAATCCCTTGTGCTTATGAAATTAATTGTTTTGTTTTGATATTTCAGATGCGAAGAGCTTGGCAGAAATGCTGATTAGGTAAGATCTCTCGAATGTGGCAGACTGAACTGTTCCGATGTAGGACATCCGCAATCCAACCAATACACGGAGCAGTTTCACCCCAAGGCTGTTCAATTCAGCCCTCTGCACCATCACACCTCACCTAGACCCTCTGCTCCCAGTCTCTCCAAATTCCAGTCTCCACTCCTGGTCACTGGCCACCCTGACTCTCCACACTGTCATGCCTCACACTGACCATCACACCTTACCCAGGCCCTCTGCTCCCAGTTTCTCGACACTCTAGGTCACTGGCTACCCTGACTTTCCATACTCTGACCCTCCACATGGTCATGCCCCACCCTGACTGTGTGCTCTCAATACAGAGTCATAGAAAAGTAAAGCACAAAAACAGGCAGTCCTGCCCACCTAGTCCGTGCCGAGTGATTTAAACTGCCTACTCCCATCAACCTGCACGGGGACCATAGCTCTCCATACTCCTACCATCCATGTACCTATCCGCACTTCCTTTCAATGTTGAAATCAAGCTTGCATGTGTCACTTTTGCTGGCAGCTCGTTCCACATTCTCACAACCCTCGGAGTGAAGAGATTTCCCCTCATGTTCCCCTTAAACTTTTCACCTTTCACCCTTAACCTATGACCTCTGGTTGTAGTCCCACCCAACCTTAGTAGTAAAAGCCTGCTTGTATTTACCTTATCTATATCCCTCATAATTTTTGTATAATTCACCCAAATCTACATTCCAAGGAATACAGTCCTAACTTATTCAATCTTTCCATAGAACTCATGTCCTCCAGACCTGACAACATCCTTGTAAATTTTCTCTGTACTCTTTCAATATTATTTATAACTTTTCTGTAAGTAGACAACCAAAGCTGCACACAGTACTCCAAATTAGGCCTCACCAATGTCTTACACAAATTCAACATAACATCCCATCTCCTGTACTCAGTACTTTGACTTATGAAGGCCAATGTGCCAAAAGCTTTCTTTGCAACCCTATCTCCCAGGGACGCCACTTTCAATGAATTATGGACCTGTATTCCCAGATCTCTTTGTTCTATTACACTCCTCAGTGCCTTACTGCTCACTGTGTAAGACCTACCCTGTCCGGTCCTTCCATCTCACACTTAAATTCCATCTGCCATTTTTCAGCACATTGTTCCAGCTGGTCCAGATCCCTCTGCAAGCTTCGATAGTTTTCCTTGCTATCCACTACACCCCCAATCTTATGACCATCCGCAAATTTGCTGATCCCATTAACCACAGTATCATTCAGATAGATGACGAACAACAACACTCCTGGAACACTGATTGCTGCGGCACACCACAAGAGACAAGCCTCCAGTTAGAGAGGCAACTATCTGCTATCACTCTCTGGCTTCTCCACCAAAGCCAATATTTAATCCAATTGACTACCTCATCTGGAACGCCAAACAACTGCACTTTCTTGATCAACCGCCCATGCGGGATCTTGTCAAATGCCTTACATCCACTGCTTTGCCTTCATCAGCTTTCTTGGTAACTTCCTCAAATAACTCTATAAGATTGGTTAGACATGACTTACCATGTACAAAGCCATGCTGACTATTCCTAAGCAGTCCCTGTCTATCCAAATGCATACATATCTGGTCCCATAGAATACCTTCTAATAACTTTCCCCCTACTGATTTCAGGCTCACTGGCCTATAGTTTCCTGGTTTACTCTTAGAGCCCTTCTTAAACAACAAAACAACATTACCTATCCTCCAATCCTCCGGTACCCAATCCGTGGTGAAAGATGTTTTAAATCTCTCTGCTAGGGTCCCTGTAATATCTGCACTTTCCTCCCACAGGGTCTGATGGAACACCTTGTCTGGCCCTGGGGATTCATCCACCCTAATTTGCCTCAAGACAGGAAACACCTCCTCCTCTGTAATCTGTGCGGGGTCCATGAAGTTGATGCTGCTTTGCCTCACTTCTGTACACTCTGTCCATCTCCTGAGTAAATACAGATGCAAAAAATCCATTTCCGATCTCCCCCATCTCTTTTGGCTCCACACATGGATTACCATTCTGACCTTCCAGAGGACCAATTTTGTCCCTTGCAATCCTTCTGCTCTTAACAAATCTGTGGAATCCCTTGGGATTCTCCTTCACCTTGTCTGCTATGGCAACTTTGTGCCTTCCTGTACCCCGCCTGATTTCTTTCTTAAGTGTTTTTCCTGCATATCTTATACTCCTCATTTGTTCCTACCGGCCTATACCTGCTATGCACCTCCTCCTTTTTCTTAACCGGGGTCTCAATATCTATTGAAAACCAAGGTTCCCTAAACCTGTTATCGTTGTCTTATATTATGACAGGAACATACAAACTCTGTACTCTCAAAATTTTACTGTTAAAGGCCTCCCACTTACCAAGTACACCTTTGCCAGAAAACAGCCTGTCCCAATCCACACTTGCCAAATCTTTTCTGATATCATCAAAATTGGCCTTTCTCCAATTTAGAATCTCAACCTGAGTACCAGACCTATCCTTTTCCATAACTACCTTGAAACTAATGGCATTATAATCACGAGATGCAAAGTGTTTCTCTACACAAACTTCTGTCACCTGCCCTGTCTCATTCCCTAATAAGAGATCTAGTATTGCACTCTCTCTAGTTGGAACTTCTATGTACTGATTAAGGAAGCTCTCCTGAGCACATTTGACAAACTCTTTCCCAACCAGCCCTTTTACAGAATGGGATTCCTAGTCAATATGTGGAAAGTTAAAATCACCTACTATAACAACCCTGTGTTTCTTTCAACAATCTGCGATCTCCCTGCAAATTTGCTCCTCCAAATCCCGTGGACTGTAGAGTGGTCTGTAATATAATCCCATTAACATGCACATACCTTTCTTATTCTTCAGTTCTACCCATAAGGCCTCAATAGACAGGCTCTCCAGTCTGTCCTAACTGAGCACTGCCATGACATTTTCTCTGATTGGTAATACCAATCCTATAACTTTAATCCCTCCCGCTCTATCACATCTAAGACAATGGAATCCCAAAACATTGAGCTACCAGTCCTGTCCCTCCTGCAACCAAGTCACACAAATGGCTACAATGTAATAATTCCACTTGCTGATCCATGCCTTTCCTATGATACTCCTTGCATTGAACTGTATGCAGTTCAGGACATCAGTCCCACCATGCTCAACCTTTTAATTCCTGACTTTGTATGTAGGCTTAACAACATCTCTCTCCCATCTGTTCTGGTGTTCTGGTTCCCATCCCCCTGCAACTCTAGTTTCAACCCCACCATGCAGCACTAGCAAACTTTCCCACTGGGATATTAGTCTCCCTCCAGATCAGTAGAAAACCGTTCCTTCTGTACAAGTCCCACCTTCCCTGGAAGAGAGGCCAATGATCCAAAAGTCTGAAACCCACCTTCCTACACCAACTCCATAGACAAATGTTAAACTGTATAATCTTCCCATTTCTGGCCTCACTAGCACATGGCATGGGTAGCAACCCTGAGATGAAAACCCTGAAGGTCCTGCCCTTTAGCTTAACACCTAATTCCCTGAACTCAGTTTGCAGAACCTTGTCACTCTTCCTACCCATGTCATTGGTCCTGTCTATCAACTCTCAGCATACCAAGTGATCAGGAGTGTATCCATTTCCAGCTACAACTTCTTAATACAGTGAAACAATCTACCTACAGCCTCTGCCTCTCTTCACCAAAGCCTCGATGAGTCAAAGCCTTAACAACCCACTCACACAATGGCCGCTCTGCTTAAACCTAACATATTGCCAAGTGCCTAATGGTACACAATCCAATGTCTTTTCGGGAACTGTGGCGCAAAAAAATGTGCTGACTAGCATGCTCGCTTCTTTTAAACTCTCTCTCCCTCTACACAACCTGGTCTTTCTTGGGGATATTGGCATATAGAAAGTGCCGACTGCTCCTACTGACTAAACTCTCTATCCATATACATAATCCTGTGTCTCCGCGGGAACTGTAGTGTGCAATATGTACGAACTGTCTCTGCTTCTCTTAAAATCCTCTCCCTCTACACAATCCAGTGTCTCCTCGGAAATTTTGCGCAAACGGTGCTGACTGCCCCGCTTGCATTTTTTAAAAACTCACTGTCTCCCTCTACCCAATCTGGTGTCTCATCTAGACTGTGCCACGCAAAATGTGCCGACTACTCCCGCTCGCTTCTTTTAACCTATCTCTCCCTCTACGCAACCCGATGCCTCCTCGGGACAATGGCGCGTAATAAGTGCCGGCTGCTCCTAGACGCTTCTTTTAAGGTACTCTCTATTCCTTTACGTAGTCTGGTGTGTCCTTGGGACTGTGGTGCGCAAAGGTGCTGGCCGCTAACTTCTTTTAAACTCTCTCCCCCATCTATAAAATCCGATGTCTCCTTGGGACTGTGGTGCGCAAAATATGCCGACTGCCTCCGCTTGCTTCTTTTAAACTCTCGCTCCCTCCACACAATCCAGTACCGTTTGCCCCCACTCTCTTCTTTTAAAGTCTCTGTCCCCCTACGCAATCCGATGTCTCCTGGAAACTGTGGTGAGTAAAATGTGCCGACCGCCTCCACTTGCTTCTTTTAAACTCACTGTCCCTCTACGCAGCCTGCTGTCTACTCGGTATTGTGGTGTGCAAAAAAAATGCCAATTGCCTGCACTTGCTTCTTTTAATGTCTCTGTCTCTCTGCACAATCCTACGTCTCATGGGAATTGTGGTGCGCAAAAAGTGCCAACTGCAACCACTTGCTTCTTTTAAATTCACTCTCCCTCTACGCAATCTGATATCTCCTTGGGAATTGTGTGCGAAAAGTGCCAACTGCAACCACTCGCTTCTTTTAAACTTTTTCTCTCCATCTATCTATCTCTGCGCAATTCAGTGTCTCCTTGGGAACTGTGGAGCACAAAAAGTGCCAACTGCAACCACTCGCTTCTTTTAAACAGTCTCCCCTCTACGCAATCAGGTGTCTCCTCGCGGCTGTAGTGCAAAAACAAGTGCCGACTGTCCCGACTCGCCTATTTGAAACCCTCCCTTCTTCTGCGCAACCCGGTATATCCTCGGGAACTGTGGCACGTAAGATCTGCCAACTGTCCCCGCACACTTCCTTTAAATTGTCCCTCCGTATACTCAATCTTGTGTCTCCTCGGAGAACCGTGGCATGCAAAATATGCTTACTGCCCCCGCTCGCTTGCTTTAACCTCTCCGTCCATCTACGTAAACCGGTGTCTCTTGATACTGTGGCGTGCAAAAATTGCTGACCGCCACTGCTGGCTTCTTGTAGCTCTTTCCCTCTACGCAAACCAGTGTCTGCTCGGGACTGCGGTGCGCAAAATGAGCCGATTGCTCCTGTTCACTTCTCTCAAACTCTCCCTCACTCCCACTGCAATCCGATGACTCGTCGGGACTGTGGTGTGCAAAAGAAAGTGCCAACTGCCCCCGCTCACTTCTTTTAAACTCCCTCTCCCTCTGTGAAATCAAACAAGTCCTCAGAAAATCTTGTCGTGCAAACTGTGCCAACTGCTCCCACTCACTCCTTTTAAACTTTCTCCCTTGACACAATCCGGTGTCTCCTCGGGACTAAACTGTGCCAGCTGCCGCTTCTTTTAAACTCTCCGTCCCTCTACGCATTTCGGTGTCTCTTCGGGACAGTGTCGCACAAGAAGTGCCAACTGCCCCCTCCCCCCACTAGCTTCTTTTAAACCCTTTCTCCCTCTGCGCAATCTGGTGCCACCTAGGGACTGCAGTACGAAAAAAAAAAGTACCGACTGCTCCCATTTGCTTCTTTGAAGGTCTCCCCTCCTTTACGCAATCCGATATCTCCACGGGACAGTGGCGCGGAAAATGTGCCGACTGCCTCCGCTCGCTTCTTTTAAACGTTTTCACTCTCTGCAATTTGATGTCTCCTCGGGACTGTGGTGCGCAAAAACTGCTGACTGCCCCGCTCGCTTCTTTTAAATTCTTTCTCCCTCTACTCAATCTAGTGTATTCTCAGGACTAGATTGGGGCTACCTATCCCCAATCGCTTCATTTAAACTTTCCCTCCCTTTACGCAGTTCGTGTGGCTCCTTGGGACAGTGTCGCGCAAGAAATGCCAACTGCCTCCGCTCGCTTCTTTTAACCTCCCCACTATGAAATCCAATGTCCTCGGAAAATATGCCGTGTAAACTGCCAGTTGCTCCTACTCGCTTCTTATAAACTTTTGCCCTCTACACAGTCCGGTGTCTCTTCTGGACTGTAGCACAAACAATGCCAGCTGTACCAGCTCGCTTCTTTTAAACACTCCGTACCTCTATGCAATTCGGTGTCTCCTCGGGACTATAGCACAAAATTTGCTGACTGTCCCCACTCATTTCTTTTAAACTTTCCCACCCCTTATGCAATTCGGTGTCTCTTTGGGGCAGTATCGGGCAAGAGATGCCAACTGCCTCCGCTCACTTCTTTTAAACTATTTCTCCCTCTACGCAATCCAGTGTATTCTCTAGACTATAGCGCAAAAAGTGCCGACTGTCCAGACTCGCTTCTTTTAAACACTCCATCCCTCTATGCAATTCGGTGTCACCTCGAGACAGTGTCGCGCAAGGGGTGCCAACTGACCCTACTCGCTTTTTTAAAAACTATGCAGTCTCGTGTTTTCTCAGGACTAGAGCACAAAAAGTGCCAACTGCTCCCGCACATTATATTGTCTCTCCCTCTACGCAATCTGGTGTCTCCTCAGGGACTATCGTTTGCAAAATGTGCCGACTGCCTCCATTCGCTTATTTTAAACTCGCTCTCTCCCTCTATACAATCTGGTATCCCTTCGGAAAACCGTGGTGTGTAAAATGTGCTGACTGCCCCCACTCGCTTGTTTTAAACTCTCCGTCCATCTACATAATCTGGACCCTCTTGATACTGTGGCATGCAAATATTGCTGACCGCCACTGCTGGCTTCTTTTAAGCTCTCTCCCTCTACACAAACTAGTGTCTGCTCGGGACTGCGGTGCGCAAAATGAGCCGATTGCTCCTGTTCACTTCTCTCAAACTCTCCCTCACTCCCACTGCAATCCGATGACTCGTCGGGACTGTGGCATGCAAAAAAGTGCCAACTGCCCCTGCTCACTTCTTTTAAGCTCCCTCTCCCTCTATGAAATCCAATGTCCTCAGAAAATCTGTCGTGCCAACTGTGCCAACTGATCCCACTCACCTCTTTTAAACTTCCTCTTTGGACACAATCCGGTGTCTCTTCCGGACTATAGCACAAACTGTGCCAGCTGTACCCGCTCACTTCTTTTAAACTCTCCGTCCCTCTCCGCAATTCAGTGTACTCTCGGGAGAGTGTCATGCAAGAGGTGCCAACTGCCCACACTTTCTTCTTTTAAACACTTTCTCCCTGTACGCAGTCCGTGTCTAGTTGAGACTATAGTGCAAAATGTGCTACCTATCCCCAATCGCTTCATTTAAACTTTCCCTCCCTTTACACAGTCCGTGTGCCTCCTTGGGACAGTGTCGCGCAAGAAATGCCAACTGCCTCCGCTCGCTTCTTTTAAACACTCCATTCCTCTACACAATCCGGTGTCTCAAAGTGACTATAGCGCAAAATGTGCTGACTGTACCAACTCGCTTCTTTTAAACACTCCATCCCTCTACACAATTCAGTGTCTCCTCGGGACAGTGTCGTGCAAGAGGTGACAACTGCCACACTCGTTTCTTTTAAACTCTCTCTCCCACTATGCAATCTGGTGGCACCTAGGGAATGTGATACGAATCAAGTGTTGACTGCTTCCATTTGCTTCCTTGAAACTCACTCTTTCTCTCTCCGCAATCTATTGCTTCCTTGGGACTGTGGCACGCAAGAAGTGCCAACTGCCCCCAGTTGCTTCTTATAAACTCTTTCACTGAACGCAATCTAAATTCTCATTGGAAACAGGGATATGTCAAATTGCTAACTACCCCCGATTGTTTCTTTTAAACTCACTGTCTTTCTCCGCAATCCGCTGACTCCTCTGGACTGTGGCGCACAGAAAGTGCCAACTGCACCCGATCGCTTCTTTTAAACTCACTGTCCCGCTCCGCAATCCGGTGTCTCCTAGCGACTGGCGCACAAAAATGCCAACTGCACCTGCTTGCTTCTTTTAAACTCACTAACCCTCTCCGCAATTTGGTGTCTCCGAGCAACTGTGATGCACAAAAAGTGCTAAATGCACCTGCTTGCTTCTTTTAATCTCACTGTCCCTCTCTGCAATCCGGTGACTCCAAGCGACTGTGGCGCACAGAAAGTGCCAAATACACCCAATGGCTTCTTTTAATCTCACTGTCCCTCTCCGCAATCCGGTATCTCCGAGCGACTGTGGTGCACAGAAAGTGCCAACTGCACCCGATCGCTTCTTTTCAACTCACTGTCCATCTCTGCAATCCGTTGTCTCCTCGCAACTGTGGCGCACGAAAAATGCCAACTGCACCCGATCGCTTCTTTTCAAGTCACTGTCCCTCTCTGCAATCCGGTGTCTCCTAGCGACTGGCGCACAAAAAAGTGCCAACTGCACCCAATTGCTTCTTTTCAACTCACTGTCCCTCTGCGCAATCTGGTGTCTCCTAGCGAACGTGGCGCACAAGAAGTGCCAACTGCAGCTGCTCGCCTCTTTTAAGCTCACTGTCTCTGTCTGCAATCCGGTGTCTCCGAGCGTCTGTGGCGCACAAAATGTGGCAAATGCCCCCAATCACTTCTTTTCAACTCACTGTCCCTCTCCGCAATCCGGTGTCTCCGAACGACTGTGATGCACAGATAGTGCCAAATGCACCCAATCGCTTCTCTTAAACTCACTGCCCTCTCGCAATCCGGTGTCTCCGAGTGACTGTGGCAAACAAAAGGTGCCAACTGCACCCGATCGCTTCTTTTCAAGTCACTGTCCCTCTCCGCAATCCGGTGTCTCCTAGCGACTGGCGCACAGAAAGTGCCAATTGCACCTGCTTGCTTCTTTTCAATTCACTGTCCCTCTGCGCAATCTGGTGTCTCCTAGCGAACGTGGCGCACAAAAAGTGCCAACTGCAGCTGCTCGCCTCTTTTAATCTCACTGTCCATCTCTGCAATCCGGTGTCTCCGAGCGACTGTGGCGCACAGAAAGTGCCAAATACACCCGATCACTTCTTTTAAACTCACTGTCCCTCTCTGCAATCCGGTGTATCCTCGCGACTGTGGCGCACAAAAAATGCCAACTGCACCCAATCGCTTCTTTTAAGTTCTCTGTCCCTCTATGCTATCATGTGTCTCTTTGAGGCTGTGGCATGAAAAAATTGCTGACTTCTTCCTCTTGCTTCTTTTAAACTCTCTCTCCCTCTACACAATCTGGTGTTTCCTCAGGACTGTGACACAAAAATGTGCCGACTGCCTCCACTTGCTCACACAGTTGAAGCATAGAGGTCTGGACTAGGAGCATTAACTGATTCCTATTTTCAAAATCTGGCTGCATTTGCTGCCTTGATACCCTAATAATGCTGAGGCAGGTAACTGACACCAGTGCTGTCTTGTGTCTTTTTTTTGTCAGTGTATTTTAGTGCTGCCCACAAGGCAGCTGGATTGTATCTGAGATTAGTTTAATGCAGGGTTCTTTGTCCTTATATTTAATAAGGCTCATTCCAAGTGCTGTGAGCATTGCTGGTAAGTTGGGAATTTAATTTCCATTGCTTTACAGGGGTCATATTTGTGATCTACGTCTTGGATATGTTATTACTTGGTGTTCATTATGATCCTATTACTTTGCAAATATTTAACTTTAAATTTATCAGATTTTGTTTCATAACACTCCCATGTAGTGTTTTTGGATGTGTCTTGCCAAACATTTTATCCGAGTAATTTTTGTTTTTCAAATTATAGAATAGTGAAATGTTTTTTGATTGCAGTAAGAATAACCGAAGCTTCGATACTCCGGTGAAAGGGCAGCCCCAGGGACCCCGGCTTCACATCGACATCCCAAGAGTCCAGTTGCTGATAGAGGACAAGGAGGGAATTAAACAACTGGGTAGGTGGTACAGAGTGCTAGAGTTCAAAATCTGCAACAAGCTCCTTGTAATAGGTGGGACAAGATTACTGTTTTAGGTATACAAAATTATGAGGGGTGTAGTCCAGGTCAATACAAGCAGAGTTTTTCCACTGAGCTTGGGTGAGATTTGTCACATACCCCATGACAGGTTAAAGAACCAGCAGAGATGGAAAATACTTTGGAGTCCGGTATTGCTATTAACTAATGGAATTTATTAGTAATTATGCAATACAGTAATATAAATGCAGATATATAAAACAGGTTAGCAATGAATATATACGTGTGTGTGTGTGTGTGTGTGTGTGTGTGTGTGTGTGTGGAAATAAATGAAAATCAAGCTTCTTCAAGTCTTGGGGTAAATAGATATAGTCTTACAATGATGAGTAAAGTTCAGTTCAGTTCGTGGTATTGAGTTGAGTAGTGATAGAGAGAGAGAGGGGGAGAGATTTGAGTCTTCAGGTGAGCTGACGCCATCGATCTTCCCGTTGTCCTCTGAAATCCTTTAGAAGTCACCGATTGTGACCACAACAAAGAGGACCATTCTTCTGTGGTGGAATTATCAACCCAGGCAAGGGTTGGTCACACAAACAACTCCCCACCGGTCACTCCCTTTTCACACTGCGAGAGCCACTGATCAATCCGCCTGATTGATCCTCCAAAACCCACTTTTTCTGTGAGTACAACAAAGCTCATTCAGTGTCCAAAATCATGTGTCTGTAGGTCTATCATCTGACCTTCTATTTATCTCACTGTGCCGAATACTAGCTGTCCATCAAACAGCTCCTCCCCTCTCTCTCTGTAAGAATACAGAAGCTGAAACCAGTGTCCTTGTACAAATGTAAACGCACTGCAGAAAACCCAGAACATCATCCAAAGCTGTCTTCATCTCCCTCTCTCTTAAAAACAAGATGTCGGTGTTCAATAACTCTCTCTCTCTCTCTTTTCAAAAGCACAGTTCATAGGGGTAATTCAGGACCCCGTCACGGATTGGAACTAGAAGTCATGGGCTATGGGTGAAATATTTAAGTGGAACCTGAGGAGGAACTTCTTCACTCAAAGGGTGGTGAGAATGTGGAATGAGCTGCCAGCTTAAGTGATGAATGTGGGTTTGATTTCAACAATAAAGAGAAATTTGGATGGGAGGGAGATGGAGGGCTATGCCTGTAGGTGCAGATCAATGGGACTAGGCAGAATTATAATTTGGCACAGACTAGATAGGCTGAAGGGCTTGTTTCTGTGCTGTAGTGTTCTATGACTTTCTAACAGGTAGAGGAATGTACCACTTCCTCTCCAGATCTTTCAAGGTGGTTGTGGTCAATCTGTGACATATCTCAACATATATAATTGCAGTTGTGTTGTAGGTAGAAGCCATTCAATCCATTAAAAATGATCAGCACAGCCCAATTCAACAAAATGTCTACAGATCACAGCTCCTCAAGTCTTTCCTCCAGGAGCTCTGCTTTTATCCCACATCACCATAAGACCATAAGATATAGGAGCAGAGTTAGGCCATTTGGCCCATTGAGTCTGCTTTGCCATTTTGTCATGGCTGATCAAATTTTCCTCTCAGCCCCAATTTCCTGTCTTCTCCGCGTATCCCCTCGTGCCCTGACCAATCAAGAATCAATCAGCCTCTGCCTTAAATATACATAAAGACTTGGCCTCCACAGCTGCCTGTGGCAAAGAATTCCACAGATTCACCACTCTCTGGCTAAAGAAATTCCTCCTCATCTCTGTTCAAAAAGGATGCCCCTCTATTCTGAGACTGTACCCTCTGGTCTTACACTCTCCCACCATAGGAAACATCCTCTCCACATCCACTCTATCAAGGCCTTTCACTATTCGATAGGTTTCAATGAGGTCACCCTTCATTCTTCTGAATTCAAGTGAATATAAGTCCAGAGCCATCAAACACTCTTCATATGACAAGCCATTCAATCCTGGAACCATTTTCATGAACCTCCTTTGAAACTCTCCAGTTTCAGCACATCCTTTCAAAAATAAGGGGCCCAAAACTGCTCACAATACTCTTAAGTAAGACCTCACCAGTGTTTTATAAAGTCTCAACATTATATCCTTGCTTTTACATTTTAGTCCTCTTGAAATTAGTGCTGACATTACACTTGCCTTCCTCACCACTGACTCAACTTGCAAATTAACCTTTAGGGAATCCCGTATAAGGACTCCTAAGTCCTTTTGCACCTCCATTTTTTAAATTTTCTCCCCATTTTGAAAATAGTCAACCTTTTCATTTCTTCTACCAAAATGCATGACCATACACTTCCCAATTCCCAACTCTGTCATTTCTTTGCCTATTCTCCTAATCTGTCTACCCTCTACTTTCTGAAAACTACCTGTCTCTCTAACTAACTTCATATTGTCTGCAAACTTTGCAGCAAAGCCATCAATTCCATCGTCCAAATAATGAATATATAATGTGAAAAGAATCAATCCCAACACAGACCCCTGTGGAATACCACTAATCACCGGCAGCCAATCTGAAAAGGCTCCCTTTATTCCCAGTCTTTGCCTCCTGCCAATCAGCCACTGCTTTATCCATGCCAGAATCTCTCCTGTAATACCATGGGCTTGTAGCTTGTTAAACAGCCTCATGTGTAACACCTTGTCAAAGGCCTTCTGAAAATCCAAGTACACAACATCAACCAATTCTCCTTTGTCTATCCTGCTTGTTATTTCTTCAAAGAATGCCACCAGATTTGTCAGGCAAGATTTTCCCTTGAGGAAACCATGCTGACTACAGCCTATTTTATCATGTGTCTCCAAGTACCCTGAGACCTCATCCTTATCAGTCAACTCCAACATCTTCCCAACCACTGAGGTCAGACTAGCCTATAGTCTCCTTTCTTCTTCCTCTCCCCCTTCTTGAAGAGTGGAATGACATTTACAATTTTCCAGTCTTCCTGAACCATTGCAGAATCGAGTGATTCTTGAAAGATCATTACTAATGCCTCCACAATCGCTTCAGCCACCTCTTTCAGAACCCTGTGGTGTAGATCATCTGGTCCGGGTGACTTATCTACTTTCAGACCATCACAAAGGATGTGGGGTTAGAAGATCAAATGGCCAAGATAATATGCCCCTATTCTGTAGGTCAATGAGAGAATTTGGGGAAAGTTAGTGGAAATGTCAAAGATATAAGTTAAGTGGAAAAGTTAGTAGAGGAATGATTTTTTTAAATGACATAGAACATAGAACATCATAGCACAGTACAGGCACCTCTGCCGCCAATGTGATGCTGACCTTCTAATCTACTCTAAGGTCAATGTTACCACTTCCATCCCACACAGCCCTCCATTTTTCGATGATCCACGTGCCTACTTAAGAATCTCTAAAATGTCCCTGATCTATCTGCCTCTACACCTCCCTGGCAGCTCGTTTCATGCACTTACCACTCTCTGTGTAAAGAAGCCTACCTCTCACATCACCCCCCCCCCCTTATATTTTCCTCCAATTACCTTAAAATTATGCTCTCTTGTATTAGCTATTTCTGCCCTGGATGTCCACAGAATTTGTGTCTCTCAGCATCTTGTATACCTCTATCAAGTCACCTCTCATCCTCCTTCATTCCAATGGGAAAAGCCTTAGCTTGTTCCACATTTCCTCATAAGACATGTTCTCTAATCCAGGCAGCATCCTGGTAAACTTCCCTGCACCCTCTATAAAGCTTCCACATCTTTCCTATGATGAGATGACCAGAACTGAACACAATATTCTAAGTGTGGTCTAACCAGAATTTTATAGAACTGCAACATTACTCACAGCTCTTGAACTCAATCCCCCGACTAATGAAGGCCAGCACATCAAATGCCTTCTTAACTACCTTATCAACTTGCATGGCAATTTTGAGAGATCCATGGACATGGACCCTAAGATCTCTCCATTCCTCCACACTGTTAAGAATCCTGCCATTAACCCTGTAAATGCTGGAAATCCAAAGCACACAAAGTGCTGGAGGAAATCAGGTCAGGCAGCATCTAAGGAAATGAACAAACAGATGCCAGAATAAAAAGGTGGAGGGAGGGGAAGGAGGCTAGCTAGAAGGTGATAGGTGAAGCTTGGTGGGTGGAAAAGGTAAAGGGCTGGAGAGGGAGGAATCTAGTAGGAGAGGAGAGTAGACCATGGGAGAAAGGGAAGAAGGAGGGGCACCCGGGGAAGGTGATAAACAGGTGAGAAGAAGTCAGAAGCCAAAGTGGGGAATAGAAGAAGAAGGGAGGGGGAGGGATTTGTTTTACCAGAAGGAGAAATTGATATTCTTGGCATTAGGTTGGAGACTACCGAGACAGAATATAAGGTATTGCTCCTCCACCCTGAGGGTGGCCTTATAGTGGCACAAGAGAACACGGAATAGGAATGGAAATAGGAATTAAAATGGTTGGCCACTGGGAAATTCCACTTTTGGTAGATGGAGCAGAGGTGCTTGATGAAGCAGTCTTTGTCTAGTCTGTATTCTACTTTCAGATTTGACTTTCCAAGGTGAATCATCTCACACTTTTTCAGGTTGAACTGACTTAATGAACTCTTCCTATGTCATAAGGGAATGTGTAATAACATAGAAATTGACAACAGTCCCTACAAAAATTACTACATGGGTGAAAAAAAGTTTTGGATTTCTTACAGTGTTGAGCTGTAGACGAAACATGATAACTGCTTTTTTACACTAATTTTTGCTTTAGCATAACGTAAGTTAAAATGGTCCCTAGTCATTGAATCTCTAACCATTTACCTGTTGCAAATGATGGTTGGGACCTCATATCATGAGACATCAAGAAGAAATTGGAAAGGAAAGAGGATGAAGAAATAGATGCTGCCTGGCCCACTGAGTTCCTCCAGTATTGTGTGTGTTGCTTTGGATTTCCAGCATCTGCAGATTTTCTTGTCCTTGAGGATGAAGGAAAGGTAGTTGGAAGTTTATCAGACAAAGGATGAGGCTCCAGGAAAGCCCTTGAACTACAGACTCTTTATGGGTTCAAAGGGGAGCCAAACAGGTTTTTGAGAAACGTGATTTTTGAAAAGATGGATGCTGAGGTGCAAGAGCTGACGGTATGTGGGACCTTGTAGTTCCTACAGGTTCTTATACCTTATTCCCGAACCATGTGTCAAAATCAAGATGGAACCAAGATGAAGTGAATTGTATTTGTGAATCTTTGATAGACTTTGCCCAAATGGTAAATCAAGAGTAAAACCTATCACTTTCTGAGAAGTAGGGTTAACTGGAGTTAAAATGCAGTTCAGCAGTAACCTCAGGGGGAGCAGTCCCTGGAGATTAATGGGTTTGCTATTGTTACACGACTGAATGGCCTACTCTACAAGAATACACTGCTCCACATTGTAGGAGGGGTCATGTCATACAAACTTGGTTGAGTTTTTTTTTGAGATGGTGACAAAGATGATTGATAAGGGTAAGGCAGTGTAGTAAGCTGGTCCAAAAGGCATATGGGATCCATGGAGATTTGGTAGACTGGATTCAAAGTTGTCTTTGCTGTAAGAAACAGACAATACTGATGGAGGGGTGTTGCTCTGACTTGAGGTGTATGACCAGTAGTGTTTTGCGAGGATCAGTACTAGGATTACATAATTGATTTGGACAAAAATGTAGATGGGCTGATCAGTAAACTTGCAGATGACACAAAAAGTGTCATTCAAAAGGGGAATGACAAGATGGCGTCAGCAACAAATGGCAACATCCTGCAGAGATTTAAATTACTTCTACTACTTCTTCTTTTAAATATACTTCTTCTCCTGAACTGCAATCGATTGTAGCCTATAATTTCCATTTTGATAATGTCATTTTGGGCTGACTGAGTGATCTAGTGCTTTTGCTATCTCCTGGAGAATTCAGTGAGGTTGAGCATGGCATGTGCAGCCGTTGTTTCTGAATAACAGCACACAAACTCGTGGTCAGCCTCCATTATTTCCCACCAATTAAAGTGTTGAGCAAGTTTGAAATTGATGGGGACAAAAGTAGAAAGCGAGCGGGTGTTCAGGGACATTTGAATGCATTTGACCAGTTTCCCTCTTGCTGCTGTCGGAGGAGGGTGCATGTTTGATTGCCTCGGCGCAGCTCATGGTTATGGGACTCTTTTGGGGAGGGGGGGCCCTGTATTTGGAAGTTTCATGTCCTCAGCACTGAATGTGCTCTGCGGTTGTGAACTCATTTTTGGAGGATTCTGTGGTTCATGTGTTTCTGGTTACACTGGACAACAAAGATTTTGCTTCCTGAATACTTTTGGGTGTATCTTATGAATATTGGGCTGCTGATCATGAAAATCACCATGAAAATTCCCTATCTTGCACTATTTTTCTGAACTTGCCTGTATTTGTTATTTCAATTAAAATGTTGCTCACAGTGTAAACTGAAAAGCTTTCTATCTTGTCCAGGCATGTCTGGGTATGATTAGGCAGAGCAGGTTTTAGGAAGACTATAAAAGCATCATGCACACACCATTCTATACATTGCTTTTACATGTATATCTGTTTGCGATCAGGTTGATGCACATGCTCTACACGCATAGCATATTGCGTGTACTCATTATAATAAATTAATTGTATTTTCAGTAGTATTTGTGATAGCAAAATGTCTCGCCAATGTTGCAACAGCTGCGGTAATTTCTGTTATATTTGTGGCGAGTATGCACTTAAATCTCAAAGATGGAGCATGACTCCTCTTATTAAGAAAGCCTATTCGCTCTACTTTGGGTGTAAAATTGGCGACCAAGACAAAGCATGGGTCCCTCACATTTTTTGCGCAACATGCGCGGTTGATCTTAGAGCTCAGCTCAGAGGTACTTGGAAACCAATGCCGTTTGCTGTCCTGATGAGATAGCGAGAGCAGAAGGATCATGTGACAGACTGCTCCTTCTGTCTGACCAGTGTGTCTGGTTTCTCTGCTAAAAACTAGAAATCCATTGAATACCCCAATCTCCCTTCAGCCATGAGACCTGTCTCGCATGACGATAGTCCTTCAGGACCAAAGCCACCAGAGACATGGAGTCTAGAGGGGGCAGTCGAAGATGCCACAATGCAAAGCCAGGAATGGAAAACAACACTGACACTGATACAGATTATGAACGCTTTATGTTGAGTGAGCCCCATCTGATAACTAAATCTGAGTTAAATAACCTGGTCAGAGACTTGGGTTTGTCAAAGGCAAAAGCAGAATTACTGGGTTCAAGATTGCAAGGATGGAGTCTGCTGTCACCAGGCACAAAAATCTCCATCTTTCATAGTCGCCAAGAAGATTTGTCGCACTTCTTTGGTCAGATTGATAATCTGGACTGACATTAATGGGCTTATGACTGCTTTGGGTTGCCAGCATGACCCACAACAATGCCTTTTTTAATTGATTCTTCAGTGTTAAGCCTGAAAGCTGTGCTGCTACATAACGGCAATGCCCACCCTTCAATACCAATCGACTATGCTGTACACATGAAAGAAAACTACTGAAATCTAGAAGTCTTATGAAAACGCATAGATCACAGCGACTACAACTGGAACATCTGTGGTGATCTGCTACTAGGAATGCACCAAGTACTGTTGTTTCATTTGTGAATCGGACATCCACGCTAAAGAATCTCTTTACATTAAAAACGATTGGCCACTCCATAAGCAGTTGGTTCCAGGGCAGAAAAGTGTGGCACGTAAGTCACTTGTAAAACCAACAAAGATAATTTTGCCTGCTGTTCATATAAAACTGAGGATTGTGAAAAATTTTGTGAAAGCAATGGACAAGAAAGGTGAAGGATTTCGATATTTGAGACAGATGTTTCCCAGAATAACTGATGCCAAGATTAAGGAAGGCATTTTTGTTGGTCCACAAACCAAACAGGTCACTAATGACAGGCAATTTGAAGAACTTCTAGTGCAACCAGAGAAAATTGCATGGAAGGCATTCGAGGATGTTGTTAGAAAATTTTCTTGCCACCTACAGAGCACAAAACTACGTGTAGCTGGTTGACAACATGCTTCAAGCATACAAAACCATGGAGTGCAACATGTCACTAAAGATTAAATTTCTGCTTTTCCATTTAACTCTCTTCCCTGCAAATCTTGGCGCTGTCAGTGACAAACATGGTGAAAGGTTTCACCAAGATATTGCTGTCATGGAGAAACAGTATCAGGGCAACTGGAATCCATCAATGCTGACTGGTTATTGTTGGACGCTTAAGCGAGAAGCCTCAGACTCTGAGTGCAAATAAAAATCATTAACAAAACATTTTTAGCTTAGTTGAAGTATTGAAAGTGTCAATACTGTTATGCAATTCAACGCATTATATTCAATAAAAGTTAATATTGTATTTCTCCAAATTCTTATTTGATATAAATAGTCTGAAATTATATTTGTGTACAGCTTCAAGCAGTCTATCATAACTACAAAATATTTCTGAGGAAACAACACTTGAAAAAATTTGCTGTCCAGTGTTACTCATATTTTGCTATTTGCGCAATTTGATTGAGACGATTTAGTACGGAACTTGCTCTGCGGCTGAGGCCTACAGTTGTCGACACAGCGCTAAACTGACTGAATCAGTGACTGTGGCTCCTGGACTATTTCAGGGACTCTACTGTTGACGTTTAATATTCCATGTGTTATTTGCTCTCTCTTTGCTATTTACGTGATTTGTTCTTTTTTGCACGTTGATTGTTTGGTGTTTTCTTTAAACAAGTTCCATGGCGTTTCTTTGTTTTGTTGCTGCCTGCAGGGGGAGGACTCTCAGGGTTGTCGACTGTATACGTACTTTGATAATAAATGTACTTTCAAACGTGGAGAAGTGATGGAGATTATGAATAGTGAGGAAGATTGCCAAAGGATAAAGCAAGATATAAACTGGCTGGCAAAGTGGGCAGAGAAATGGCAGGTGGAGTTTATTCCAGACAAGTAAACATGTGTCGTACCTTGAGAGGTAAGATGTAGGAGTAAGGTTTACAATAAATGCCCAGACCCTTAGGAGCACTGATGGACAGAGGGATCTTGATCCATGATGGCAACACCAGGTCTATGCTTGTAAAGAAGACATTCTGCACACTTAGCTTCAGCAGTTGGAACACTGAGTATAAAAGTCATTGAGTTATATTGCAACTGTATAAAACTTTGATTGGGCCACACTTGGAGTAATGTGTGCAATTCTGGTTGCCACATTACAGGAAGGATATGCAGACTTTGAAGAAAGTGCAGAAGAGGCTCATCAGGATGCTGCCTGGATTAGGAGAAGTTGCACTACTTGCTCAGGAGTTTCTGAGGCTGAGGGGACAAACCTTTCTCTGGGTAGAAATATTGAAAAAATGGAGTGTATGGCTTTAAAGTGAGGGAGGGAATATTTGAAGGAGTTTTTTACACAATATGGCATTTTTTACACAATGTGGCAGTTACATGGAACATGCCTTCTGGGGAGATAGTGGAAGCAGTTACGGCAGCAATGGTTAAGAGGCACTTAGGCATGAATAGGCAGGGAAATGGCCGGATACAGACCCTGTGTAGGTAGTTGGGGCTGTTTTAAATGGACGTCCTTATGATACAAGTAAATAAAGTGTGATTGAGGAACGAGTGTGAGTTTTCAGAGTTCTGTTAATCGGTGACAACAGACCTTGCACATTCTCCCTGTGCTCTGCATGTGTTGCTTCCTTGTCCTCTGTCCATTTCCCTCCACAGATGCTGCCTGACCTACTGAGTTCCTCCAGTGCCTCAGTATTGCTCCAGAACATGATAGTGTTCATCTTGAAATGAGCTGGCCAATTAGCATAAAGATGAGGAAGCATTTATTTGTACGGTGGGGAGTGTAAACTTGGAGCCCTCTCCTCCTGTAGGTGTTGGACTGGGGACAGGGCAGGGGTTGGGATGTTACGTCAACTGAAACATCAAAGACTTGAATCAATGGACCTTTGGCAGTGGGGTTTGTGGGACAAAGGTGGACTTGGGGCACAAAGCAGTTCAGATCTAAATGACTTACAGAACAGTGAACAGTATCAAGGATATACCTGACCTACTGCTGTTCCTATCTTCCTGCCGTAAAGATAACATACACATTTTTCCAAATAGTCAATATCCGTAACTGCTAGTCAGTTTTGTATAAATGCCATGTCTCTGTTCAGCACTTCAGAACATTTTGGTGACAGGGGCCAGGCTGTTCTTGTTCACAAGTAACTGAAGTGTGATTGAGGAACGAGTGTGAGATTTCAGAGTCCAGTTACTCGGCGACGACACCACTCTTCCCTGAGAGCCCACGGTTTCATTCTCGGTGAGAGCTTCCTCTGTGAGTGGCAATATTCTTCACATTCTTTGTGTCTTCTTTCCATACAAGGTACCGGTGAGGCCTCACCTAGAGTACTGTGTGCAGTTCTGATCTCCTTACTTAAGAAAAGTTGTACTGGCTTTGGAGGTGTTGCAGAGGAGGTTCACCAAGTCGATTCTAGAGATGAGATGGTTAACCTCATAGCAGGGTTGAAGGGGAAGTTAATCATGGGAGGTATAGGATATGTGGATGGGACAGATTAAGAGGCATGAGCACAGAGATAGGAGTTGAGCTGCGTGGGACTATACTTGCTGAAATTCTGAAGAATGAGAGGGGATCTTAATGAAACATAAAATTATGTAAGAGATAGATAAGATAGAGACAGGAAATTTGTTTCCACAGGTAGGTGAGACTAGAACTAGGAGACAGAGACTCAAGATTCAGGGAATATAGGTTTAAGATGGAGATGAGAAGAAACTGCTTTGTCCAGAGAGTAATGAATCTGAAGAATTCTCTGCCCAGGGAAGCTGTAGAGACAAATTAATTAAGTAGATTTAAGACACAGCGACATAGATTCTTGCATAATATGGAAATTAAGGGTGATGCAGGAAAGACAGGTAGGTGGAGCTTAGTCCATGATCTGGCCATGTGGCCTACTCTTGCACCTACTTCTTATGTTCTCTGCTGCAGGGGAAGACAAGGCCACGATCCCAGTGACAGACTCCGAGTTTAATCAATCGGTCAACCCCCAGAGTTTCTGCACGGGTGTATCTCTCCATCACCCGGCCTTGGTCCAGAACACGGGGCCGCTGATCGACATGTCAGACATCCGACCTGGCACCAGTAAGTATCAGAGTTTCTATAAAAGTGTAGTAACTTCAGATCAGACAATACCAGACCAGAAGTGGATCTTGTTTTGCTTGGAATGTGGGTGACCAGCATAGCGGGGTTGAAGAGGAGGTGAAGCATGGGAGATACAGGATATGTGAAGAAACATGAGCACAGAGACAATCAGACCAGGTGGGCCGAATAGCCAGCATCACTACTATTAATGTAAGCTTTCAATCCCTATGTGTTCATGCTGCAAACAATGGGGAGGGAAAGGAAATGATTAATTTAAATGGGTCAACACAGACAAAATGCTGGAGAAGCTCAGCAGGTTAGGCAGCATCTATAGCGAAGAGTAAACAGTCGATGTTTCAGGCCGAGACCTTTCATTGGGACTCAGCCCAAAACGCCGACTGTTTATTCCCCTCCATAGAAGCTGCCTGACCTGCTGAGTTCCTCCAGCATTTCGTGTGTGTTGCTCAATGTCTCAATGAAGACTCTTGGTTTCCTCACCACTAGATCCTGTCGCGAGGAAGAGTGTGAAATCAGCACACAGTACAAGGAACAGGTATTCCAGCCAATGGACTCTTACAAAGTGTCAGGCCTCAACCCCAGCTCGAACCTTGACCTCTGACTGGAGAACTGTGGGATCACAGCATGGAATAACAGTGACAGAGAGTGACAGCTACAGTGCCAGCCTCTCCCAGGATACAGGTAAGAGTGGCAGCAAAGTGACAGGACAAGCCCTGCTTGGCTGTTTATACCATAAAGATTTTGATAGTTACTGTATTTATTGTCAGACTTAACTTACCAAATAACCCCATGTTCCACTTGGAACCCCACTCACCTTCCCAAACAGTCCCTCCCTCCTCTGCCAGTCCACCAGGGCTCCAGTAGGAACCACCTGCAAAGCTAAATGTAGTCTTGCTCACCCAGGCTACTCCAACAACATCTCCCAAGCCTCAACCACCATGAAGGACAGGACAATGGGCACGGAGTGGCACCTCATCTTTTATTCACATCCTGACTTGGAAATATTTTGCATTCCTTCATTGTCATCATTTGGAAACCCTGGAAGGTGCTAACTAATAATGTTGTAGGATATACCTTCAGCATAGTGGACAGTATTGTTAAAAAAGTAGACTCACCATCAGCTTGACAAGAGCAAGGATAGATGATCAATAACGAGGATGTCTCCTGGACTTGAAGGACTTAGTTATGAAGAGAGTTTGAGCAAGTTAGGACTCTTTTCACTGGAGTGTAGGAGAATGAAGGGTGATCTCGTCAAAGAGTATAAAATCATGAGGGGCATAGATAGGATCTATTGTATAGTCTTTTCCCCAAGAATGAGAGGACATAAGTTTAAGTTAACAGGGGAGTGATTTAATAGGAACCTGAGGAACAACCTTTGCACCCAGAGCATGGTCAGTGGCTGGAAGAGATTAAGCCAGCTACATGAACAACATTTAAAAGGAAATTGGGCAGGTACATAGATAGGAAAGATATACAACCAGAAAGCACAGGAGCAGACTTTAGCCATCTGGCCCATCCAGTCTGCTCCGCCATTCAATCCTGATTAATCCTTTTTCCCTCTCCTCAGCCTCATGCCCCAGCCTTCTCCCTGTGACCTTTGATGCCATGTCCAATAAAGAACCTATCAAGCTCTGCCTTAAATGCATCCAATGACTTGGCCTCCACAGCTGTCTGTAGTATCAAATTCCACAAATTCACCATGCTCTGGCTGAAGGAATTTCTCCGCATCTCTGTTTTAAATAGACACCTCTCTATCCTGAGGCTGTACCCTCTTGTCCTAGACTCCCCCACCATGGGAAACATCCTTTCCACATCTACCATGTCTAGGCCTTTCAACATTCGAAAGATTTCAATGAGATCCCCCCTCATCCTTCCTAATTCCAGCAAGTACGACCCAGAACCATCAAACATTCCTCGTATGACAACCCTTTCACTCCCTTCATTCCCGGAATCATCCTTGTGAACTTCCTCTGCTCTCTCCAATGCCAGCACATCTTTTCTTAGGTGAGAAGCCCAAAACTGTTCATGATACTCAAGGTGAGGCCTTGTTCATCTGGTCCAGGTGATGTATGTACCCTTAGGTCTTTCAGCTTTTTGAGCACCTTCTCCCTTGTAATGTAACTGCACTCACTTCTCTTCCCTCACACCCTTCAACATCTGGCACGCTGCTCGTGTCTTCCACAGTGCAGACTGATGCAAAATACTCATTTAGTTCATCTGCCATCTCCTTGTCCCCCGTTATTATTTCTCCAGCCTCATTTTCTAGCGGTCCTATATCCACTCTCATCTCTCATTTATTGTTTACATATTTGAAAAAGCTTTTACTATCCACTTTACTATTGTTTGCTAGCTTGCTCTCATAGTTTATCTTTTCTTTTCTAATGACTCTTTTAGTTGCTCTCTTTGGGTTTTTAAAAGCATCCCAATCCTCCGTCTTCCCACGAACTTTTGCCTTGTTGTATGCCCACTCATTTGCTTTTACATTAGCTTTGACTTCCCTTGTCAGCCATGGTTGTACTATTTGCCATTTGAGTATTTCTTTGTTGTTGTAATACACCTATCCTGCACCTTCCTCATTTTTCCCAGAAACGCACACCATTGCTGCTCTGCTGACATCCTGCCAGCACCTCCTTCCAATTTACTTTGGCAAACTCCTCTCTCATACCACTGTAATTTCCCTTACTTCACTGAAATACTGCTACGTCAGACTTTACTTTCTCCCTATCAAATTTCAAGTTGAACTCAATCATATTGTGATCACTGCCTCCTAAAGGTTCTTTTACCTTAAGCTCCCTAATCACCTCCGGTTCATTACATAACACCCAATGGCGTATAGCTGATCGCCTAGTAGAGTCAATAACAAACTGCTCTAAAAAGCCATCTTGTAGGCATTCAACAGACTCACTCTCTTGGGATCCATTTCCAACTTGATTTTACCAATCGATGTGTGTACTGAAATCTCCTATGTTTATCACAACATTGCCCTTTTGACACACCCTTCCTATTTCCTGTTGTAACCTGTGGTCCACATCCCAGACACTGTTGGGAGGTCTGTATATAACTGACATCAGGGACCTTTTACCCTTGCAGTTTCTTAACTTAACCCACAAGGATCCAACATCTTCCAATCCTATGTCACATCTTTCTACTGATTTGATGCCATTCTTTACCAGTAGAGCCACACCAACCCCTCTGTCTCCCTTCCTACCCCTCTGATACAATGTGTAACCTTAGATATTCATCTCCCAACTACAACAATCCTTCAGTTGTGATTCAGTGATAGCCACAACATCATACCTGACAATGTGTAATAGTGCAACAAAGATCATCCACCTTATTTCTTATACTCCATGCGTTGAGATATAACACATTGAGTACTATATTTGCCACCCTTTTTGATTCTGCATCCTTAATGCACTGATACTCACCCTGCTGGCTGCAATTATGTCCCATCACCTGCCTGCCCTTCCTGACAGTCTGACTGCACGCTATCTTTGCTTTTTTACCATCTGTCCTATCCTGAGTCCCTTCACTCTGATTCCCACACCCTTGCCGAATGAGTTTAAACCCTCCCCAACAGCTCTAACAAACCTGCCCGCAAGAATATTGGTCCCCCTCGAGTTCAGGTGCAACCCGCCATTTTTGAACAGATCATACCTCCCCCAGAAGAGATCCCAATGATCTAAGAACCCTTAGCCCTGCCCCCTGCACCAGCTTCTCAGCCGTGCATATATCTGCCAAATCATTCTGTTTCTACCGTCACTGGTGTGTGGCACAGGTAGCAATCCAGAAATTCTCAGCTTTCTGCCTTACTCTCTCAATTCTCTCTTCAGGACCTTCTTGCTTTTCCTTCCTATATCATTGGTACCAACATGTACCAAGACATCTGGCTGCTCTGCCTCCACCTCCAAAATGTTGTGGATGCGATTTGAGATGTCCCTGACCCTGGCATCAAGGAGGCAACATACCATTCAGGTGTCCCGTTCACATCCACAGAATTCCCTGTTTGTTCTGCTGTTTATCGAGTCCCCTATCACCACCACTCCCCTCTTCTCCCTCTTTCCCTTCTGCACCACGGACCCATGCTCAGAGCTAGTAACCAGGTCTCTGTGGAAAGTCACCCCCCATTACAGTATCCAAAGTGGTATATAGTAAACAACAGGAATTCTGCAGATGCTAGAAATTCATGCAACACACATCAAAGTTGCTGGTGAACGCAGCAGGCCAGGCAGCCTGGCCTGCTGCGTTCACCAGCAACTTTGACATGGTATATAGTACTTATTTTGAGGGGTGCTGTGCACTACCTGCCTATTCACATTTCCATTTCTCCTGACAGTTACCCAGCTACTTGCCTCCTGCAACTTCAGGGTGACTGCTTCCCTGTAACACTGATCAATGATCTCCTCACTCTCCCGTACAAGCTGAAGGTCATCCAGCTGCTGCTCCAGATTCTCAACACGGTCTTCAAGGAGCTGCAGCCGGATGCACTTCACGCAGATGTAGTTCTCTGGGGGAATCTGGGTCTCCCTGGACTCTAACATCCAGCATGAAGAATACACAACGGCCATTTACTACTCTAGGTTCAGTAAGAGAGGGAGAAAAAAAAATGAAGCTTCCCCAGAGCCAACACCTCTTCTGAGCCGAAGTCTCCTTTAAGCCAAAGCCTGACACTCCTACCCTCACCACTGGCCTACTCTCGACAATGGCCACCTGCTTGTCCCTTCTGCACTTTGAAACAAGCATTGTATGTGGGCCAAATGGGAGCAAACGGGTCCAGCTTTAATGGGAACCTTGGTTGGCATGGATCATTACACCAAAGAGCCTGTTTCTGTGCTCTTTGACTCTAAATGCTGGTCTTGCCACCAATGCCAGCTTCTTTACACAAAAAAAAACAGATTGTGCTTTTACTTAGTGAGCCTTGGGCAAAATCTGACCACAGCAGTATGCACCTGATGATCATCCATTGACACCCAGATTGTGACATCCATGCAGTGAGAACAAGGTTGATTTCACCTGGTTAGGTGTCACTGCCCTCTCTCTGACCATCAGCAACGGTCTTCCATTCAGGATTGTAAAGGCTTGCTGGTACCCGAGGGATGGTTTAATCCTTCAGGAATATTTTGAGGGAGGTGAGGAAACTAGAATGGTTGTGCAATTAGATCCACAATCTCTTTCTCACCCTGAGCTTAGTTGTTTAACAGTTGTGATTTTTATAAATGACGAATGAAGAAATGGTTAGTAAGGTGGAGGGACATTTAAGAGACCCTCAGATAGGCACCTAGGTAAAAAAAAATGGAGACCTATGTGGAAGGGAAGGATTAGAGTGATCTTAGAGTAGATTAAGTGATCAGCACAACATCAAGTTCAAGTTCAAAGTAAATTTATTATTGAAGTGTGTATATGTCACCATATACAATCCTGAGATTCATTTTCCTGCAGGCATTCATGGTAGAACAAAGAAATACAATAGAATCAATGAAAAACTACACAATCATAAGCCAAAGGGTCTATGCTGTGCCCTACTGTTCTATGTTTGGTAAAGTAGTACTCAGTCAGCCACCAGCACTAATGACTGGCAAAGGCATCAGGATTTACTTAATATTCCTCAATTAAGCTCTGGAACAAAAAGATTATACTTTTCAAGGATAGATTTCATCCACCAGAGTTTCTTCTGAAAATATAAATTATGTATTGTGGAGCTTCTAAGATCTTATGCATAGAGAAGGCCATACTGGAGTTTTTTGTTCTAATCCCCAGCTCTTATCTCACAAAATTTACTACTTCTACTTTTGAAGTGATTATCTGATTTCTCCTTGAATACAAATGCAACTCAGACTCTAGTTTGAGTTTTTGCGGTAGGAATGGTAGATCTCAGTGACTAATGCAGGGTGCAGCTGGCTGCAGACTTTATTCCTCAGCTCCCCCAACCTGGAGCTAAGGAGTGTGTCGCAGGAAAGCAGCATCCACCATCAAAGACCCCCACCATACAAGCCATGCTCTTGCCTTTGAGTAGGAGCATTAGGTTCCACACCATCAAGTTCAGGAACAGTTGTACCCTACAATCATCAGGTTTCTGAACTAGAGAGGACTGCTGTGTACATACATCTACTGATGCTTCTGGACACATCTTCAGTGATGTCCCTGGAATCATTGGGTGTTTCGGGTCTTTCAACATCATACAACCTCCTCCAGGTGACCCAGCCGGGGCTGATCAGACCCCAGCTTGTGTCCAGATGGCTAGCTACTTATGGCTCCATGGCTCCCCTCTTTTGAGCCACAGCCGTCTTGAGGCCCTCTCTGCCGCATCGGTGGTACTGCGGATGGCTCTCCTCTTCCTCTCTCCCTCGATGCCCAATTGCTGAAGGCTGTAGCTGAGGAACGGGCTTCGAATCCCCTACAACCAACCTCCACTGGGAGACACCTCGCTCTCCATTCACTTCACTCACCTAACTCTGAACTGATTGCACTACCTATGGACTCACTTTCAAGGATTTTCAAGGACTCGAGAATTCATGTTTTTGATATTAATTAATTATCTACCTATTTTTAAATGTATTTGCACAACTTGTCTTTTTTTGCACATTGATTGTTTTTCAGTCTTTGTTTGTGTAGTTCTAAATTCTATTGTATTTTCCTGTGTCTGCAAGAAAATGAAACTCAATGTAGTATATAGTGACATAAGACAAGACCATAAGACAAAGGAGCAGAAGTCAGCCATTCGGCCCATCGAGTCTGCTCCGCCATTTTATCATGAGCTGATCCATTCTCCCATTTAGTCCCACTCCCCCGCCTTCTCACCATAACCTTTGATGCCCTGGCTACTCAGATACCTATCAATCTCTGCCTTAAATACACCCAATGACTTGGCCTCCACTGCTGCCCGTGGCAACAAAATCCATAGATTCACCACCCTCGGTTAAAAAAAATTTCTTCGCATCTCTGTTCTGAAAGGACGCCCTTCAATCCTTAAATCATGCCCTCTCGTACTAGACTCCCCCATCATGGGAAACAACTTTGCCACATCCACTCTGTCCATGCCTTTCAACATTCGAAATGTTTCTGTGAGGTCCCCCCTCATTCTTTTAAACTCCAAGGAGTACAGTCCAAGAGCGGTCAAACATTCCTGATATGTTAACCCTCTCATTCCCAAAATCATTCTAGTGAATCTTCGCTGAACCCTCTCCAATGTCAGCACATCCTTTCTTAAATAAGACCAAAACTGCCCACAGTACTCCAAGTGAGGTCTCACCAGCGCCTTATAGAGCCTCAACATCACATCCCTGCTCCTATACTCTATTCCTCTAGAAATGAATGCCAACATTGCATTCGCCTTCTTCACCACCGACTCAACCTGGAGGTTAACCTTTAAGGGTATCCTGCACGAGGACTCCCAAGTCCCGTTGCATCTCAGGAATTTGAATTCTCTCCCCATTTAAATAATAGTCTGCCCGTTTATTTCTTCTACCAAAGTGCATAACCATACACTTTCCAACATTGTATTTCATTTGCCACTTCTTTGCCCATTCTTCCAATCTATCCAAGTCTCTCTGCAGACTCTCCGTTTCCTCAGCACTACCGGCCCCTCCACCTATCTTCGTATCGTCAGCAAACTTAGCCACAAAGCCATCTATTCCATAATCCAAATCGTTGATGTACAATGTAAAAAGAAGCGGCCCCAACACAGACCCCTGTGGAACACCACTGGTAACCGGCAGCCAACCAGAATAGGATCCCTTTATTCCCACTCTCTGTTTCCTGCCAATCAGCCAACGCCCTATCCACGTATGTAACTTTCCCGTAATTCCTTGGGCTCTTATCTTGTTAAGTAGCCTCATGTGCGGCACCTTGTCAAAGGCCTTCTGAAAATCCAAATATACAACATCCACTGCATCTCCCTTGTCTAGCCTACTTGTAATTTCCTCAAAAAATTGTAATAGGTTTGTCAGGCAGGATTTTCCTTTAAGGAATCCATGCTGAGTTCTGCCCATCTTGTCATATGCCTCCAGGTACTCTGTAACCTCATCCTTGACAATCGACTCCAACAACTTCCCAACCACCAATGTCAAGCTAACAGGTCTATAATTTCCTTTTTGCTTCCTTGCCCTCTTCTTAAACAGCAGAGTGACATTTGCGATCTTCCAGTCCTCCGGAACCATGCCAGAATCTATCAAGTTTTGAAAGATCGTCGCTATTGCCTCCGCAATCTCCCAGCTACTTCCTTCAGAACATGAGGGTGCATTCCATCTGGTCCAGGAGATTTATCTACCTTTAGACTATTCAGCTTCCTGAGTACTTTCTCTGCCGTAATTGTGACTGCACACACTTCTCTTCCCTGCCACCCTTGAGTGTCCGGTATACTGCTGATGTCTTCCTCAGTGAAGACTGATGCAAAATACTCGTTCAGTTCTCCTGCCATCTCCTTATCTCCCATTACAATTTCTCCAGCATCGTTTTCTATCGGCCCTATATCTACTCTCACATTCTTTGATAATAAATTTACTTCAACTTTGACATTTTAATTTGTAGTGCACTGTGCTGCAGTGTGTGCTTGGAGTAAGTGACTGAAGACACACTTTAACTCTCATGGAACCTTACAGCTCAGAGATCCCATTTAACCCAGTGTGTCTCTGTAAGAGCCATCCAGTTATACCTGCTATAACATGAAAATCGATTTATCCAACTTCTGGTATTTTCCCCCTCCTCCTTCCCTCTTCAATTCCCCAAACTGACCTCTTACCTCACCTGCCTATCACCTTCCGTGGTGTTTCTCCTATGGTCCACTCTCCTCTCCTATCAGATTCCTTCTTCTCCAGCCCTCTACCTTTCCCACCTATCACCTCCCAGCTTCTTACTTATCCCTTCCGTTCCCCTTCCTTCATCCCCTTCCTCCCCGACACACCTGGCTTTAACTATCATTTCCATCCAACTTCTTATTCTGATTTTCATTGCCTTCCTTTCCAGTCCTGATGAAGAGCCTTGTCCCGAAACATCAACTGTTTATTCACTTACATAGATACTGCCTGACCATAAGACAGAGGAGCAGAATTAGGCCATTCAGCATTAGGCCATGTATGCTGTGCATTTCATCATGGCTGATCCTGGATCCCACTCAACCTGATACAACTGCCTTCTCGCCATATCCTTTGATGCCCTGACCAATCAAGGAATGATCAACTTCCTCCTTAAGTATACCCATGGACTTGGCCTTCATCGCAGTCTGTGGCAGACCATTCCACAAGTTCACTACTCTCTGGCTAAAAAAAAATCCTCCTTACCTCTGTACTAAAGGGTCACCCCTCAATTCTGAAGCTGTGCCCCCTAGTTCAGAATATACCCACCATAGGAAACATCCTCTCCACATCCACCCTATCTAGTCCTTTCAACATTCAGTAGGTTTCAGTGAGGTTCCCCCAGCATTCTTCTAAATTCTAGTGCATACAGACCCAAAGCTGCCAAATGCTCCTCGTGTGTTAACCCCTTCATTCCCAGAATCATCCTAGTGAACCTCCTCTGGGCTCTCTCCAATGACAACACATCCTTTCCAAGATATGGGGGCCAAAACTGTTGACAATACTCCAAGTGTGGTCTGACTAGTGTCTTATAAAGGTTCAGCATTATTTCCTTGGTTTTATATTCTATTCCCCTCACAATAAATGCCAACATTGCATTTGCCTTCTTTACCACCGACTCAACCTGTCAGTTAACCTTCTGGTAATCTTGCATGAGGACTCCTAAGTATCTCTGCACCTCTGATGTTTGAATTTTCTCCCCATTTAGATAATACTCAGCACTATTGTTCCTTTTACCAAAATGCATTATCAGACATTTCCCAATACTGTATTCCATCCATCACTTCTTTGTCCATTCTTCCATTTTGTCTAAGTCCTGCTGCAATCGCATTGCTTCCTCAGCACTACCTACCCTTCCACCTATCTTTGTATCATCTGTAAACTTTGCCACAAAGCTATCAATTCCACTATCTAAATCATTGTAAAGAATGTGAAAAGTAGCAGTCCCAATACTGACCCCTGTGGAACACCACTAGTCACCGGCAGCCAACCAGAAAAGGCCCCTTTTATTCCCACTCGCTGCCTCCTGCCTGTCAGCCATTCCGCTATCCATGCCAGTATCTTTCCTGTAACACCATAGGATTTTATCTTGTTAAGCAGCCTTATGTGAGGCACCTTATCAAATGCCTTCTGAAAATCTAAGTAAATGGCATCCACTACCTCTCCTTTGTCCACCCTGCTTATTACTTCCTTGAAGATCTCTGACAGACTTGTCAGGCAAGATTTCCCTTTACAGAAATCATGCTGAGTTTGACTTATTTTATCATTGGTCTCCAAGTACCACAAAACTTTGTCCTAACAATAGACTCCAACACTTTCCCAAACACTGAGGTTAGGCTAACTGGTCTGCAATTTCCTCTCTTTTGTCTTCCTCCCTTCTTAAAGAGTGGAGTGACATTTGCAATTTTCCAGTCCTCCAGGTCTGTGCTAGAATCAAGTGATTCTTGAAAGATCATAACCAATGCATCTGCTATCTCTTCAGCAACCTCTCTCAGGACTCTGGGATGTAGTCCATCTGGCCCAGATGACATCCACCTTAAGACCTTTGAGTTTTCCTAGCACTTTTTCCTTTGTAATAGCAATGACAGTCACTCCTGCTCCCTGACACTCACAGACCTCTGGCACACTGCTAGTGTCTTCCACAGTACAGACTGAAGCAAAGTACTTATTAAGTTCATCAGCCATTTCTTTGACCCCATTACTACCTCACCAGCATAATTTTCCAATGGTCCAATATCAACTCTCACCTCCCTTTTATTCTTTATACAATGTAAAGAAAAACTTTTAGGATCTTGCTTTATATTATTGGCTAGTTTGCCCTCATATTTCATCTTTTCCCTACTTACAGCTTTTTTAGTTGCTTTTTGTTGAATTTTAAAAGTTTCCCAATCCCACTCACTCTTGCTACCTTATTTGCCCTTTCCTTGGCTTTTATACGGTCCTTAAATTCCCTTGTCAGCCACGGTTGCCTACCCCTGCCACTTGTGAACTATTCCCAGAAACTTCGGCCTACTCTGTTCTGCCATCATCCCTGCCAGTATCCCCCTCCAATCTACCTGGGCAAGCTCCTGTCTCATGCCTCTGTAATTCCCTTTATTCCATTGCGATACTGATACATGTGACTTATGCTTCTCCCTCTCAAATTGCAGTATCAGTTCAATCATATTATGATCACTGCCTCCTAGGCTCGAGCACAAGCTGCTCTAAAAAGTAATCTCGTAGGCATACAACAAATTCCTTCTCTTGCGATTCGACACCAACCTGATTTTCCACTTGCATATTGAAGTCCCCTATTACAATTGTGATATTACCCTTATTGCATGCCTTTTCTGGCTCCCTTTGCAATCTCAACCCCACATGTTGACTACTATTTGGAGGCCTATATATAATTCCCATAATGGTTTTTTCACCATTGCAGTTTTTTAACTTCACCCACAAAGATTCAACATTCTCTGACCCTGTCACCTTTTTCTAAGGGTGTAATTCCATCTCTTACCAATAGAGCCACACCACCGCCAATGCCTTCCTACCTGTCCTTTTGATACAAAGTACCTGCTGACCTGCTGAATTCCTCCAGCATTTTGTGTGTTGTTCTAAAGTCCAGCATTTGCAGAAACTCATGTTTCCCCTTTGGAAGATGGTCATTAAATCTGCTTCACTGCTCTTTCAGGTACTCATGACCCAGGATTTCTGATCTCTGACTCTCCTAATCAATGTCATGTATCATATTCTATTTTTCTCCTCTAACTTTCCTCACCTTTGTTATCTTTCTTTCAAAGACAAAGGCAGGAACAGCATGGTCTCTACAGAGAGTGCTTCCTCCACCTACGAGGAGTTAGCTCGAGCCTATGAGCATGCCAAGCTGGAGGAGCAGTTGCAGCACGCCAAGTTCGAGATCACTGAGTGCTTCATCTCGGACAGCTCCTCCGACCAGATGACTACAGGCACAACCGACAACGCCGACAGCATGACCTCCATGAGCACCCCCTCGGAAGCTGGAATCTGCAGGTTCACCGCGTCACCCCCACAGCCCCAGGACATTGACCGAGGGAAGAACGTTGCTGTGCCCATTGCTCACCGAGCTGGTAAGCTGTGTCAGACCCATGCCACCTAGAACTCCTTGGCTTTATTTACAACAGGCAGCTCTGCCACCCAAGCCCAGGCAGAGCTTTAGTCATATAGTATGGAAAAAGGCCGTTTAGCCCAGCTCATCCATGCCAAACAAGTTGCCCATCTAGGCAAGTCCCATTTGTTCATATCTCTTGAAACCTTTCCTATCCATGTATCTATCCAAATGTTTTCAAAATGGTGTTATTGTACTTGGCTCAACCACTTCCTCTTGTTCCCTATATGCACCATTCTCTGAATGAAGAAGTTGCTCCTCAGGTCCCTGTTAAATCTCTCTCCTCTCATCTTGAACCTATACCTTCTGGTATTTTATTCCCTTCTCCTGGGAAAAAGACTGTGTGCTTTCACCCTACCTATTCCACTCCTGGTTTTATACACCTCACTAAGGTCACCTTCAATTTCCTATGCTCCATGGAATAATGACCTAGCTTGCCTAACCTCTCCCTATAATTCATAAGACCATAAGACATCGGAAGAGAATTAGGCCGATGGGTCCATTCAGACTGCTCTGCCATTCGATCATGACTGATTTATTATCCCTCTCAACCTCATTCTCCTGCTTTCTCTCCGTAACCTTTGACATCCCCACTAATCAAGATGTTAAATATACCCCAGTGATTTGGCCTCCACAACCGTCTGTGGTAATGAATTCCACAGATTCACCACCCTCTAGCTGAAGAAATTTCTCCTCATTTCTGATGTAAAGGGTCGTTCTTGTATTCTGAGGCTATGTCCTCTAGTCTTAGTCGCTCCTACTATTAGAAACATCCTCTACATGTCTACTTTATCTAGGTCTTTCAAAATTTGGTAGACTTCAATAACATCCCCCTCATTCTTCTAAACACCAAGAGCCATCAAATGCTCCTCATATGTTAGCCCTTTCTTTCCTGGGACCATTCTCGTGAATCTCCTCTGGACTCTCTCCAATGCTATCACATCCTTTTGTAGCTGAAGGGCCCAAAACAGCCCACAATACTTCAAATATGGTCCAACCAATACCTCCTAAAGCCTCTGTATCACATCCTTGCTCTTATATTCTAGTCCTCTCAAAATGAATGCTAACATTGAATTGCCTTCCTCACCACCAACTCAATCTTCAAGTTAACCTTTAGGGAATCCTGCACAAGAATGCCCAATGCACTTTGCACCTCTGATATGTAAATCACTTCCTGTTTAGAAAATAGTCTATGCCTTTATTCCTTCTACCAAAGTCCGTGACAATACACTTTCCTACAGTGTGTTGCATTTCCCAAGTTTTTGCTTATTCTCCTGATCTGTCCAAGTCCTCCTGCAGACTCCCTGATTCCTCAAACTATCTGCGCTTATCCCCTTCCTTGTGTCATCTGCAAACTTGGCCACAAAGCTATCTATTCCATCATCCTGTAAATGTGCTGAATGGCAGGAGGGCTTTACTGTACGGTATCCACCATTTTCTGTAGACTTTTCCGTTCCTGGGCACTGCTGGTTCCACACTAGGCTGTGGTACATCCAGTTAGGATGCTCTCCACTGTACACCTAAAGAAGGATAAAGGATCCCACTTTATGGCCCAAGGATCCCACTAATCCATGTTGAACTATTGGAAGGGGCTTGGCTGCTTACTAGAGCAATAATTGGTATTCTTGCTCCTGGAGCTTTTCTAGATTGCAATTTCAAAGGATATTTTCTGTTACATGTTGTAAAGGCAAGATAAGTAGAATTGGGGTTTGATCTGGGACAGTTCAATATAAAGAGATTTTCACATTGATTCTGTACCTGCTGACAGCTTGATGAGACTATGTAGAAGTATGCTTAGTTTCCAACCCATTCTCTGCTCGTGGAGTGTTCGATGGACCCTTAACCGATGTAACCCGTGCTATAACTGCCCAGAGATCTCTTGATAGGAAAACATAGAAGGAGACTTCCTCATGATCAAGCCAGTGCTCTGTCTTCTCTGGAAACGTTGGATGGAAGAAGTGAGGGAACCTTTCACTGTACGGTTTGACAGGTGCATGGTAGGGAAAGGTTGCGGGGTTCCCAACTTTTCTTATGCTATGGACTAATACCACTAAGCAAAGGATCCATGGAACCCCTGGTTGAGAGGGATATAGGCCAAGCACAGGAAATTGGGATGTGCTGAGGTAGGCAACAGTCAGCATGGACAATTTGGGCCAAAGGGCCTGATTCTGTGTTGTACAATTGTATGAATATAACTTTTGGCTTCTGCCCCCTTCCTTTCCAATGCTGAAGAAGGGTCTCAGTCCCAAATGTCCTCTGTCTGTGTTGAACCTATGACTCTAACTTGCATTGTGCTTGGAGCAGCTCAGTGGGTCAAGCAGCGTCCATGAGGGGGTGGGGGGGTGGCAGGAGAAGGAATTTTGAACATTTCTGGTTAAAACCCTGAAAAGTAGAGTGGGAAGATGCCTGTATAAGGAATCAGTTAAGGGTCCATGTAGAGGAGGGGAGGACAGCTGGAGTTCAGGAGCCAGAAGCAGGTGGATGATAGATGATACCTGCGATTACATAGAAACATAGAAAACCTACAGTGCAATACAGGCCCTTCAGCCCACAAAGCTGTGCCAAACATGTCCTTACCTGAGAAACTACCTAGGGTTACCCATAGCCCTCTATTTTTCAAAGATCCATGTACCTATCCAGGAACCTCTTAAAACACCCTGTCTTATCTGCCTCCACCACCGTCGCTGGCAGCTCATTCTACTCACTCACCACTCCCTGCGTAAAAAACTTACCCCTGACATCTCCTCTGTACCTACTTCCAAGCACTTTAAACCTGTGTCCTCTCGTGATAGCCATTTCAGCCCTGGGAAAAAGCCTCTGACTATCCATACGATCAATGCTTCTCATCATTTTATACACCTCTATCAGGTCACCTCTCATCCTCTGTCACTCCAAGGAGAAAAGGCCAAGTTCACTCAACCTATTCTCATAAGGCATGCTCCTCAATCCAGGCAACATCCTTGTAAATCTCCTCTGCACCCTTTCTATGGTTTCCATGTCCTTCCTGTAGTGAGGTGACCAGAATTGAGCACAGTACTCCAAGTGGGGTCTGACCAGGGTCCTATATAGCTGTAATGTTACCTCTCAGCTCTTAAACTTAATCCCACGATTGATGAAGGCCAATGCACCGTATGCCTTCTTAACCACAGAGTCAACCTGCGCAGCTGCTTTGAGCGTCCTATGGACTCAGACTCCAAGATCCCTCTGATCCTCCATATTGCCTTGAGTCTTACCATTAATACTATATTCTGCCATCATATTTGACCTACCAAAATGAACCACCTCACACTTATCTGGGTTGAACTCCATCTGCCACTTCTCAGCCCAGTTTTGCATCCTATCAATGTCCCGCTGTAACCTTTGACAGCTCTCCACACTATCCACAACACCCCCAACCTTTGTGTCATCAGCAAATTTACTAACCCATCCCTCCACTTCCTCATCCAGGTTATTTATAAAAATCATGAAGAGTAGGGGTCCCAGAACAGATCCCTGAGGCACACCACTGGTCACCAACCTCCATGCAGAATATGACCCGTCTACAACCACTCTTTGCCTTCTGTGGGCAAGCTAGTTCTGGATTCACAAAGCAATGTCCCCTTGGATCCCATGCCTCCTTACCTTCTCAATAAGCCTTGCATGGGGGTACCTTATCAAATGTCTTGCTGAAATCCATATACATTACAGCTACGGCTCTATCTTCATCAATGTGTTTAGTCACGCATTAGTCACATCTCCACCCCTTCCCCTCCCCTCCTTAGTACAATCTGCCTTTCATCTTTTTTCCTCCACCAATCACCTAGGAATCCTTTCTCAACATTTATCTTCACCACTTTATACCTGCAACTCTCCTCTTCACTCTCAGTCCTGATGCAGGGTTTCATCAACAGTGTCTTTATCCTCACAGATCCTGTTTTGATGTGCTGAGTTCCTCCATCAGCTTACCTGTTGCTACAGATTCCAGCATCTTCAGTTTCCTTTACCTCTTTGCTTTGTATTTTTTATGAGTGTGATCTGTTTGCTAGACAGTGTAGGGGGATTGTTACTCCAGCCAATGCTACATCTGTCCTTGGAGAGTTCAGAATCAGGTTTAATATCACTGGTACATGTTGCGAAATTTGTTAACTTTGCAGCAGCAGTACAATGACAATAGAGAGAAGAAAAAAAACTGAATTACAGTAAAAATATATATGCATCAAATAGTTAAATAAGTAATGCAAAAATAGAAATAAAAAAGTAGTGAGGTGGTGTTCATGGTTTCAATGTCCATTCAGAAGTCTGATGGCAGAGGGGAAGAAGCTGTTCCTGAATTGTTGCGTGTGTGACCTCAGACTCCTGCGTGGAATATTGAGCACTCCTTACTTCATGTCCAGCCCATGCCTTATCTGTCCTGGGGTGACTGAATGTGGAGAGGCCATTGAGTGCATCTGATAGGAAGTCTTCAGTTCCCAGCATTAACATCCCTCACCTTGATGACTGCAAAACTTGACAAAAACAGTTTCCAAAATATGGTTCATTTGAGGCAAAGCTTCACATTAAATGTAATTAATTTGTCTCACTATGGTTACAGTTATGAGTGTAACCTCCCAAACCAACATTTTATCACGTAACCTAACATGCCTGCGATACATCACTTATAATGGACCCATTTGGATGCAAGCTGTCTGCATCTGTGCAGATATGTAGCTGCTGTTTTAGTTTGCATTGACTCTCAATAAACCTTCAGCGGAGACCACAATTTAACTTTCAGCAATGTAGATACTTCGGGAATTTATTATTTTTTGAGATGCAGATGCTTCTGGCAAGGACAGGATTTATTGCCTATCTATAATCTCCCCTGAACCATGAGCCTTGCTGAGCCATTTCAGAAGGTAATTAAGATCCAGCTATATTACACATGGACCAAATAGGGTAAAGATTTCCTTCGTGATTCAAGCAGATTTTTTTTGTGGCAACCAGTCGCCAATATGGTCACCGCTACTGTCAATAGTTTTAATCTGAGATTTGCTTTGTGAATTGCAGTTCTCTACTTAGCTTGGTGGGAGGGATTTGAATTCATGACTCCCAGTTGCTAATCCATGCCACTGGACAACTGATCTGGCAACAGAGCCAGTACACCACACAAAAAATACTGAAGGAACTCAGCAGGTCAGGCAACACCCATGGAAAGAAATAAACAGTCAACATTTTGAGCCAAGACCCTTAATCAGATCAGACAGCATCTATGAAGAGGAATAAACGTTTGACATTTCAGACCAAGACCTTTCATCAGGACCAGAAAGAGGGAAAAAGTCAGAGTAAGGTGGTGGGTAGAGGAGAAGGAGTGCAAGCTGGTAGGTGATAGGTGAAACCAAATGAGGAGGAAGGTAGGTGGATGGGGCAAGGAGGGGAGGGATGAAGTGAGAAGCTGGGAGGTGATTGGTGGAAAAGGTAAAGGGCTGAAGAAGGAGGAACCTGAAAGGAGAGGAGAGTGAACCTTGAGAAAAAGAGAAGGAAGAGGGGCACCAGGGGGAGGTAATAGTTCAGAGAAGAGAAGGTACAAGAGGAGAGCCAGAGTAGGGAACTGGAAAATGAGAGAAGGGGAAGGGTCTCTTTTCCCTAGACTGCCGACGGCCTACTGAGTTCCTCCAGCATTTTGTGTATATCATAGTCTTAATAGTTTCCACCCCAGGCAGTTAATTTGATCAACTGTTCTAGTTAGTCCTCCCTGACCTCTCATTCTATTATCTCAGTCACTGCACTGTATACACATTAAACTACATTTTATAATACTGTTTACATTGTAAATGCATGCTGGTATTTTATGTACAATATATATGCATATTTTATTCCATATCAGTACTTTAACTTCTAATTTTATTTGTATATAATTCTTTATTCTTGTAAATGTTGCTCTTGTTGATTTTGTTGCATGCCGTGCTCTGACCAGCACACCACAGCAAATTCCGAAGACTTGTAGTTTTATGTGTATAGCAAATAAAGTTGATCCTTGATCCATAATCCTTTATTTTGTTGAGTAATCTTGGCATGATGCATTAATTTAACATTCATGACTATTTATTTTGCAGGTGATTATTGCAATCTACCCCTCTACGTAAAGTCAGATGCATTCTTCCGCAAGTCCGATGCCCGCGACCCTTGCCCTGTGGTGCCACCGAGGGAAGCCTCCATCCGGAACGTGGCCAGAGCATACCAGTCACAAGGCCGGCACCTGACCCTCGACCCCAACAGCAAGCCGCCCATCCACCCACACGCCACGACCACCTTACCTCAGAGGACTCTCACCGTGCCAGCCTCCACAGCCCCCGCCACTACGACTTCCAACAACACGACCACCACCAGCGCCGCCCCTGCTGAGCCTCGACTGCCCGCACACACCAAAATAAGCAGCTCCAGAGACTCGCTACTAGAGATGAGTACTGCTGGACTGGGCCGGTCACAGAAGCAGGGGGCAGGAGCCTATTCTAAGTCCTACACCCTGGTGTAGGCTCCAATACATCCCCTTATTACCCTCGCCCTTGCTAATTTGTAATAAAAAATATTTCTTGTACATAAAGAACTCTTTTTGTATAAATAATACTATTTTCTTCTTCTGCAGACTGATCAGGGCACAAAAAAATCAAAATGTGATGTTATTTAAAAAATAAAAACAAAAAAAAGTGCACATTGTTTTGAACAGAGGACACAAATGAGGTTTTTTTTCTGATGTTGTGGATTGTTTCAAAGCAAGCTCCCTGAAGCCACTGCATGCGGACTATTTTACTGTTTAAAGAGATAACTCATAAAAGAATCTGCTTCTATTTGCAAATGCTTGTGTTAATACCTTTTTTCTATGAAAAAATCTCCAACGCCGTGTGCAATAAAACGTTTGTTTATATGCTGTTGTTTGCTTAATGGTTTGACTTTTGTTCCTGAGAGTTAAATGGGGGATGGGGAGGGGGTGTGGAAATACCAGAATGGAAGGACAGCAGGAAGATATCCAGATCCTTGGTCTCATTCCATCAATCTGCATCCGAATGTCATCACCCAGCTTGTATCACAAATGTCAATGTTCCATTTGAGGTGCTTAGTTTTTGTGGTCATCATCACTGTGTGTTAACGTTGACTGACACAACATGTTTCAAACATGGTTAATTCATTCTCTTCAATGGCAAGGCCAGCATATACTGCCTCAAAGCTCTTGAAAAAGTGATGGTGAACTGTCTTTGTGAGCCATCTCTGTCCTTCGATAGCATAGTGGTTAGCGTGACGCCATTACCTTCAGCGCATTCTGGATTTCAAAGTTCAATTCTGGTGCCACCCTTGAGGAGCTTCTATGTTCTCCCCATGAGCCACGTGGGTTTCCTCCTGGTGCTCTGGTTTCCTCCTACAGTCCAAAGATGTACCAATTAGAAAGTTAATTGGTCATTGTAAAATGTCACTAGGTTAAGGTTAAACAAGTGGATTACTGGTCAGTGAGGCTCATCAGGCCCAAAGGGCCTGTTCCACACTGTATCTGTAAATAAATAAAATTTAAAAATTATATTCCCACAATGCTCTGTGTTGAGGAGTTCCAGGACTTACCCCCAACGATGATGAGGAACAGTGACATTTAAGTCTTCCACAAGGTACGAACTACCAACTTATGTTCACCCATGACAACGTGCACAAAATCCTTGAGGAACTCAGCAAGTCAGGCAGCATCTATGGAGGGGAATCAACAGTTGATGTTTTGGGCTGAGACTCTTCATCTTGCTAAGTTCCTCCAGCATGTTGTGTGTTGCTCAAGATTTCCAACATCTGCAGAATCTCTTGTGTTTAGCACAAGTTTTAGTGGAGATAGAATATCGATCAAATATGAGGAAAACATTCAAAGAGTTCTTCTTTCTGGGGGGGGGAGTGGGGGCTGATGCCAAGGTATGAAGTTTTAGGATTTTCCTAAACCAGGAAATCAAGCATGAGGATGCTGTTTGGTGTGGAGTCCAACCTGCAGATGGTAGTGTTCTTCACTCTCAAATGCTACCGAATTACTGGAATACAATTGAGCGAAGAATTTAGAATCATGGACTCGGAACAGCGCAGAAACAGGCCCTAACTAAAGGAAGTGCTTCAGTAAGATTGAAAGAGTACTGAGAAAATTTCCAAGGATGTTGCCGGGACTTGAGGACTTGAATTACAGGAAAGATTGGATAGGTTTGGAGTTTATTCCCTGGAGCGTAGGAGAAGGAAGGGAGATTTGATAGAGGCATACAAAATGTTGAGCGGTATAGATAAGGTAAATGCAAGCAGACTTTTTCCACTGAGGTTGGATAAGAATAGAGCTAGAGGTCATGGGTGAAAGAGAGTGCTGAGGGAGAACTTATTCACTCAGAGGTGGTGTGAGTGTGGAACAAGCTGCCATTGGAAGTAACGGATGTGGGGAAATTGCAACATTTAAGAGAAATTCAGATATGTACATGGATGGGAAGGATATGGAGGGCCACAGTTCAAGTGCAAGTCAAGGAACTAGGCAGAGCTACAGTTCAGTGTGGATTAGATAGGCTGAAGGGCCTGTTTCTGTGCCGGAGTGCTCTATGACTCCATAAGCAAAAACTAGAGAGACTATAACCCTGCACCTCAGACCTGTGTATGGTTCTGGTCACCCAGGTTTTGGAAGGATATCACAAAACTGAAATGAGTGCAGAAAAGATTCATAAGGATGTTACTGGCACTGGAGGATTTCAGTACAAGGAGAGACTAGACAGGCTGGGGCTTTTACCCCATAGCATAGGTGGCTGGGGGTGAATTTATGGAGGTTAGAAAATATGGAGGCATAGATAAAGTGAATAGCCAGGGTAGGGGAGTCCAAAACTACAGGGTTTAGATGAGAGAGAAAAGATTTAAAAGGGCCCGAAGTGATTTTTTTTTAATACACACACTGAGGGTGGTGGGTACATTGAATGAGCTACCAAAGGAACTGGTAAAGGTGGGCACAATTATGTTTAATAAACATTTAGACAAGTACATGAATAGGAAAGTTTAGAGCAGGGGTTCCTAACCATTTTTATGCCATGAACCAACACCATTAAGCAAGGGGTCCGGCCTGATTTTGAGGGATGTGGGGCAAATGCAGGCAAATGGGATTAGCTTAGGTGGGCATCTTGACTGGCATGGAGGAGTTTGGTAGAAGGGCCTGTTTCTGCACTGTATCTACCTTTGACTTTAAGCACAGAAGTCCTTGGCATACACTGCAACCACAGTTTACCAGACTGCATAGAGCAGCAGTCTCTCTGTTCCATTAACCTAGGTTCACCTGGCCTCTAGTGCTGTTTCTGTGGACTTTGCCAATTCTGCCAGGCACCACATGGGATTCCGCCCCCCCAAACTGGGTGTCATAGAGTCATAGAGCACTACAGCACAGAAACAGACCTTTCAGCCCATCTAGTCCATGCCAACCCACTTTGCTGCCTAGTCTCATCTACCTACACCCAGACCATAGTCCTCCGTACTTCTCCTATCCAAACTTCTCTGAAATGTTACAATTACAAACCTATCATTCTGCTGGCAGCTTGTTCCATGCTCGCACCACCTCTGAGTGAAGCAGTTTCCCTTCTGTAATGTTAAATCAGGTTCTCAGCTCTGGCAAGTGAGAAGGGAAATGCATTGGCTTTGAATCGGTATATTAATCATTTATTTACAAACAGTAAAAATTTGACCAAACATTCATACTCCCAAGCTACAGACACTACAAATCAGAACATTCAACAAACATATGTACCTTTAACAAACATACTTAGCTAAAAGTGCACGCAGTGTATATCTTCCCAATGGTCGTGTGCATTCTTGCCTAAAGCAAGCTCCTTCCACATGCTATTTTATAAACTCAGGTTATTTGAAACTGGACACCATGCAGCTATCCAATGGGAAAAGCAGCTGAAGTTTCTAAACTAACCAATCACAACAGAAGCGACTTAGTACAATCAGAATAAGGCACCTTAAGATTTCACTTAAATACTTCACCTGTCATCCTAAACCTATGACATCTAGTTCTAGCCACACCCAAACTGCGGGGAAAAAGCTATCTATATCCCTCATAATTTTGTAAGATATCTCATCAGCCTGCTGTGCTCCAAGGAATAAAGTTCTAACCTACTCAACCTTTCCCTATAGCACAGGTCCTCAAGTTCCGGCAACATTGGTGTAAATTTGCCTGCACTTTTTCAAACTTATTGATACCTTTCCTGCAGGTAGGTCCAGTAGAATTGCACACAATACTCTAAATTCGGGCTCGCCAACATCTTATACAACTTCAACACAATTTTGCTGAAGCTGCTCTAATTTGTGAAGCCAATGTGCAAAATCTTTCCACATCCCAAAAAAAGGTTGGTTGTCACTATAACAGGCCCCAAGGGCAGATGACAGCTGAGAAAATCAGTGGGAGTTGATGTACAGTGAGAGAGGGAGTGGGTTACACAGCACTAACAAGGGGAATAGGATTGATAAAAGTGCCCTGAGAGCAGACATGGATTTGACAGGCGAAATAATCTCATACGTCATAAGAAAATATGATTGAGAATGTTCAGGGAAGTGGATGGGGACTCAGTCAGGCAGAATTTTTTCATCTTGCTATTGCTGAACCTCAAGTATTGTTGGAACCGTCTGACATTCAAAAAAAAACATACTGTAAGTGTTGTCAGCAAGACACACAAAATGTTGGAGGCACTCAGCAGCATCTGTGGAGGGGAGTAAACAGTCGATGTTGCAGGCCGAGACTGGAAAAGAAGGAGTAGGAACCTGCTGAGCTCCTCCAGCATTTTGTGTGTGCTACTCTGGATTTCCAGCATCTGCTGAACTTCGTGTTTAGCTGTTGTAAGTGATTGGTTTGTGGGGCTGTGTTAAGCCTCACGTTCACTTAGCCTTTTGTGACTACCCACGCATTATGCACGAGCTGACATCACAGAGAAGCTTCATTGATTCTGGGTATTGATTCTAGCCACATTCAAATAGTAAACATTCCATTTCTGGAACCATTATAAAGTAGTTTCAAATGGAGATTTATTTCTGTATACTTTCTTGAAAATGTTTTTCTACTTTCTTTCTAATTTTCCTAACTTTAAAGTGATTACAAGAAAACATGAGGGGGATGTCAGAGGTAAGTTTTTTTTATATAAACACAGAGTGTTGGGTGCGTGGAACACCCTGCGGGGCAGTGGTAGAGGCAGATAGGTTAGGGACATTTAAGAAACTCTTAGATAGCTGTGTAGGAGGGAAAGGTTGGGTTGATCTTAGAGTAGGTTATAAGGTCAGTACATTGCAGGCTGAGAAACTACTTTTTTACTTCAAGGTTAAAAGTAGCCCTGGAGCAGAATTTGGAAAGGGCTTAGTCACAGAGGAAGAGTGGGGAGTAAAGTAGATGAAAGACAGAGGGAGAGACCGCTGTTGTGTTGCTGCTCTGAGGGTTTGGAAAAGTGACCAATAATAAAGCACAGTACAGGCCCTTTTCTTTTATCCACATGCCTATTGAAGAGTTTCTTAAATGCCCTTAATGCATCTGCCTCCTCCACCACCCCTGGGAGGGTATTCCTTGCACTCACCGCTTTCTGGGTAAAAATACACACTCTGACATCTCCCTATACTTTCCTCCAAACACCTTAAAATGATGCCCTCTTGTATTATCCATTACTGCTCTGGGAATCTACTTGATCTATGCCTCTTATCATCTTGTACATCTGCATATCAAGTCACCTCTCATCCTTCTTTGCTGCAAAAGGAAAAGCCCTAGACTATTCTTTCTCGATAGTTTCCAGGAATCTCCCACATCTCAAGACATCTGTAATTAAGGACGTTCATGAAAGCAAGGTCACTATTCAGCAGCATTGAATCAGTTTGCTGTCATTGAGAAACTACCACCTTTTAACACTTGGTACTGATCTCCTAAAGGAATCCTGTCTTTCTGAAGAAGTAGGATCTGAACCATATGTACTGCATTAATGAGGTTTTGGGTAACTGACACCTTGATGTAAAGATAAGCTTTATTTGTCATATGTACATTGAAGCATACTGTGAAATGCATTTTCTGCGCCAACGGCCAACACAGTCTGAGGATTGTGCTGGGGACAGCCTGCAAGTGTTGCTACGCTTCCAGCACCAATTACAGCAGCACACCCACAACTCACTACTCCTCACCTGTATTTCTTTGGAATGTGAGAGGAAACCAAAACACTCGGAGGAAACCCAGATGTTCTCAGGGAGAACATACAAACTCCTTACAGGCGGTGGCGGAAATTGAACCCTGAACTGCTGATTGTTGGTGCTGTAAAGTCTTGCAGTAGCCACTATGCCATTTCATAAGCTGTTGGTCTGAGAAAAACATCAATGAAACTTGAAATGCATTCTTCAAATTGGCACAACATCCAGCAAGTGAAGGGTTAATTGAAAGCTGCGGTTTTGTAGATATTTGAATTAAGCCTCAAGTGTGCCCAGAGGCCTCTGCAGTCTAGGATTTGGCAGTTAATCAAGTGAGGAGGTCAATATGTGGGGCATAGGAACATGTTAGTTAACATGGTTTTGGAGAAACTTGTGGTCATTACTAGCACTGTGGTTGATATTTCTCTCCCAAGTGGAGTAGGAGAGTAATGAGAGTCTCTACTTGCTAATGATCAGAAGCCCTGAACAGAGTGATATTGCTGTTACAACGTGTGTGGGCCTTTTTCACTGGCTTCTCATATCAGAAATGCCTGTGTTTCCTCGACAGCTGTGTAATTGGATTTTGAGCCATTTGTGATCAAGTCTGCACTTCCCTTCATTCAACTGTTTCTCACCAGCTTTGGGTGACTGGGTGCTCTTCCTGCTCAGCTGATATTTCAGGTTAAATCAGCTATTAACCCTCATCTTCTCACCACCAACACACATGAAAGAAAAACTATATGGTTATTCTTTACAAATTGGCTCAGTCTCATAGTGGTTAGTGACCCTCATCCCCGCTGCCTGTAAAGGTTTGTACGTTCTCCCTGTGGCTGCATGGCTTTCCCCCGACTGCTCCATTGACGCACGCCAACGCTTGTGGGCTGCCCAGCACAGTCCTGACAGATTTGATTAACACAAAAATGCATTCCACTGTATGTTTCAACGTACTTGTGACAAATAAAGCTGATCTTTTCTCTTTTGCTTTGTTAGGGGGCTTGGGAATTAGCGTATCTTAAAAGGCAATTTCTCAGTCCAATGTTATTCTTGTTTGAATGTGTGGAAGATTTCAGCATTCTGCTTACCACAGGGACATACTGCAAAACAGATTCTGGCTGCTGAGCAAGAGGTGGCTTTAATTATGTTTGCTGTTCTGCTTCAGTTAATCACCAACTCCCTTCCATGGAAATTCTGCTATAAACAGAATAGGTGCTCTAGAATTTGTGACTGTCACGGGGGATAAAATCACTGAAGAGAAGCTCAAGCAGGTCAGATGTCATATCAGGCAGAGCTTTGCCCTCTTGGTAGGGGTGTCAATCCTCCCAGCCTGCCCTGCAATCTCCAGGACTTAAAGGCTTAGCTCCAGGGCATTACAGAGCCTGAGGAAAAAAGTCATTGAGCTTCAAAAATTATATTTAACAAATTTTATTTGGACAGTTTAGGACAAGACATTGGCAGTAGGGTGGGAGGGAATAGGCAAGAATTAACTAGTCTACTGCAAACCATCCCTGGGTTAAGAACCCCTGACATATGACACCCCTACATATTAATGGCCTGCATAATATTGTTAAATTTAAAAGTCTTACATACACACATACGTCCATCCTTATGAATGCTGAACTAGTTTCCTCCCTCCCTTTCTCCCTCCACTTTTAGTCATTGCTCTTTCTTATCAACCTAATGGACAGAGAAAGGAGTTGGAAACCAATGGTGGGAGTATGGAGACAGGGGCAGGCCACATGATAGGACTTCAATGATTTGACCAGACTTGACAACCTTAAAATGGAGGTTGATGGGTTATTAATTAGTAAGAGCATCAAAGGTTATGGGGAGAAGGCAAGAGAATGAGGTTGAGAGGGAAAATAAGTCAGCCATGATTGATGAAATGGCAGAGCAGAGTCGATGGGCCAAATGGCCTAATTCTGCTCCTATGACATATGCTCTTATGGCCTTGTATCTTGGGCCTGGGTTTAAGTCTGACAGCATTTGTGTCTGTATACACCTTACTCCAGCTTCTCACGAGAATTGGCCAAAGTACCAGAGGGACACTTACAAAATATTCCTCATTCTGTTGCTGTTTTCCTTTAGCACTACCTTGGTGTACAATGTGTGTGATAATCTGCCCAGATGGCACTCAAGCAAAAGCTTTTCACAATATCCCAGTATATGTGACAATAAGCAACCAATATCAATATCAATGCCCAGTCTATCAGATTCTTTCTCTCTCTATTTGTTAAAAGCAAGGATGTAATGCTGAGGCTTTATAAGACACTAGTGAGGCGTCACTTGGAGTATTGTGAGCTGTTCTGGGCCCCTTATCTAAGAAAGGGTGTGATGGCATTGGAGAGAGTCCAGAGGAGGTTCACGAGAAACATTCTGGGAATGAAGGGGTTAACATATGAGGAGAGTTTGATGGCTCTGGACCTGTGATTGCTGGAATTTAGAAGAATGAGGGGGGGTACCTCATTGAAACTTACCAAATGTTGAAAGGCCTAGATAGAGTGGATGTGGAGAGGGTGTTTCCTGTGGTAAGGGAGTCTAGGACCAGATGACACAGCCTCAGAACAGAAGGATATCTATTTAGAACAGAGATGAGGAGGAATTTCTTTAACCAGAGAATGGTGAATCTGTGGAATTCATTGCCACAGATGGTCGTGGAAGCCAACTCATTGGGTATATTTAGACATAGGAGCAGAATTAGGCCACTCAGCCCATCGAGTCTGCTCCGCCATTCCATCATGGCTAATTTATTATCCCGCTCAACCCTATTCTCCTGCCTTCTCCCCGTAACCTTTGACACCCTGACGAATCAAGAATCTATCAACCTCTGCTTCAAAAATACGCAGCTATCTAGGCAATGAGTCCTCTCGAAATCAATGCTAACATTGCATTTGCCTTCCTAACCACTGACTCAACCTGCAAGTTAACTTTTAGGGAATCCTGCACAAGGACTCCCAAGTCCCTTTGCATTTTGGATTTTTGAATTTTCTCTCTGCTTTTATTTCTTCTACCAAAGTGCATGACTATACACTGCCCGGCACTTTATTCCACCTGCCACTTTTTTGCCTGTTCTCCAAATCCTTCTGCAGACTCCCTGCTTCCTCAACATTACCTGCCCCTCCACCTACTTTTGTATCATCTTCAAACTTGGCCACAAAGCCATCAATTCCATCATAAAAATCATTGACATACAACGTAAAGAGACGTGGTCTCAACACTGATGCCTGCGGAACACCATGAGTCACTGGAAGCCAACCAGAATAGGCCCCCTTTATTCCCACTCTTTGCCTCCTGCCAGTCAGCCAATCTTCTATCCATGCTAGTACCTTTTCTGCAATACCTGTGTGGTAGCTGTGTGGAACGAGCTTCCAGCAGAAGTGGTTGAGGCAGGTTCGATGTTGTTGTTTAAAGTTAAATTGGACAGCTATATGGACAGGAAAGGAATGGAGGGTTATGGGCTGAGTGCAGGTCAATGGGACTAGGTGAGAGTAAGAGTTCGGCATGAACTAGAAGGGCCGAGATGGCCTGCTTCCGTGCTGTAATTGTTATATGGTTATACCTTGGATCTTGTTAAGCAGCCTCGTGTGTCACACCTTGTCAAAGGCCTTCTGAAAAAACAAGTATAGAAGATCCACCGATTCTCCTTTTCTATCCTGTTTGTTACTTTCCCAAAGAATTCTAACAGATTTGTCAGGCAAGATTTCCCCTGAAGGAAATCATGCTGACGATGGCCTGTTTTATCATGTGTCTCCATGTACCCTGAAACCTCCTCCTTAATAATAAACTCCAACATCTTTCCAACCACTGAGGTCAGGTTAACTGGTCTAGAATTTCCCTTCTTATGCCTCCCTCCCTTCTTAAAGGGTGGAATAACATTTGCAATTTTCCAATCTTCCAGAATCTATCGGTTCTTGAAAGATCATTGGTAATGTAGATCATCTGGTCCAAGTGACTTATCTACTTTCAGAGCTTTCAGTTTCCTTTGCACCTTCTCCCTAGTAATGGAACTTCACTCATTTCTGACCCCGACACCTGGGACTTCCAGCATACTATTAGTATCTTCCACAGCAAAGACTGATATAAAACACTTATTCAGTTTGTCTGCCATTTCATTCTCCCCCATTACTACCTCTCCAGTGATCCGATATCTACTCTCCCCTCTATTTTACTCCTTGTATGGCTGAAAAGTGTGAGCATGTGGCCAAGTGGTTAAGGCATTGGACTAGCGACCTGAAGGTCATGAGTTCGCGCCCCAGGCAAGACAATGTGTTGTATCCTTGAGCAAGGCACTTAATCACACATTGCTCTGTGACAACACTGGTGCCAAGCTGTATGGGTCCTAATGCCCTTCCCTTGGACAACATTGGTGTCGTGGAGAGGGGAGACGTGCAGCATGGGCAACTGCTGGTCTTTCATACAACCTTGCCCAGGCCTGCGCCCTGGAGAGTGAAGACTTTCCAGGCACAGATCCATGATCTTGCAAGACTAACGGATGCTTTCATATCTGAAAAACCTTTTGGTATCCCCTTTGATATTATTGGCTAGCTTACCTTCATATTTCATCTTCAACCAGCCCCCCCATGGCTTTTTAATTGTTTCCCATTCCTCTAACTTCCCACTAATTTTTGCTCTATTATATGCACTCTCTTTTGCTTTTATGTTGGCTTTGACTTCTCTTTTTAGCCATTGTTGTGTCATCTTGCCTTTAGAATGCTTCTTCCTCTTAGGGATGTATATATCCTGTTCTTTCCAAATTGCTTCCAGAAATCCCAGCCATTGCTGTTCTGCTGTCATCCCTGCCAGTGTTCTCTTACAATCAATTCTGGCCAACTCCTCTCTTATGTCTCTGTAACTCCCTTTACTCCACTCTAATGATACGTCTGACTTTAGCTTCTCCCTCCCTAATCAAATCAGGTTCATTACGTAACATCCAATCCAGAATAGCTGATCCCCTAGTGGGCTCAACCACAAGTTGCTCTAAAAAGCCATCTAGTAGGTATTCTACAAATTTCTCTTGGGATCCAGTACCAACTTGATTTTCCCAATCTACCTTCATATTTTACCTTCAATCTACCTTCATATCTCCCCCATGACTATGACTGTCCCCTCTTTTGACATGCCTTTTCTATCTCCTGTTGTAATTTTTAGCCCACATCTCAGCTACTGTTTGGAAGCCTGTATATAATTCCCATCGAGGTCTATTTACTCTTGACTCTACCCACAAGGATTCTACATCTTCCAGTCCTATGTCTCCTCTTTCTAAGGATTTGATTTCATTTTTTACCAGCAGAACCCACAGTGATGCCCACAACATCATAGCTGACAATCTCTAACTGTGCTACCTTATTACGTATACTACGTGCATTCATATATAACTGCTTCAGTCCTGTATTCATCGTCCTTTTTGATTTTGTCCCCTTTTACACTGCAACTCATCTCACTGACTGTAATTTTTCCCTGTCATCTGCCTGTCCTTCCTGACAGTCTCACTACACACAGTCTCTGCTTGTAAACCAACAGCCCTTATCTCAGCCCTATCCCTTCGGTTCCCATCCCTCTACGAAATTAGTTTAAACCCTCCCCAACAGCTCTAGCAAACTTGCCCACAAGGATATTGGACCCCCTTGGGTTCAGGTGTAACCCATCCCTTTTGTACAGGTCATACCTTCCCCAGAAGAGAGCCTGTAATCGAGAAATCTGAAACCCTGCCCCCTGCACCACTTCCTCAAGCACTCATTCATCTGTACCATTATCCTATTCCTGCCCTGACTAGCATGTGGCACTGAAAGTAATCCAGATCTTGAAGGTCCTGTTCCTTAGCCTTTTCTTTAACTCCCTATATTCACTATGCAGAACCTTTCTACCAATGTCATTGGTGCCAGTGTGTACCACAACCTCTGGGTAAACATTTCAGAAAAAGTGCAAAAATATTTGCAGTACAAAAAATGGCAAAATGGCAAAAGTGTCAAAAAGAGAAAATACAGATGTATTTGCCTCGTCTCGTCTCGCCATAGCCTCTCTACCATACCCATTTACACCAAAATGAACCTTTAAGCCGGGATCTCCTTTACTAGGGGAGAAGAGGGATATTCCATTCTTTGGAATGTGGGGGAGGGGTGGTGTTACCATGAGCCTGAACAACTACACAAAAACCAAAACACAGGAATTCGCATCCTTCTTCACAATCACAAATGTCCACAAATACATTAATCACAATAAGATCACAATGACTTTGTGCAACAAAATCAATCAACAACTAGCCATTTTCCAGGAGCCAGGACTCTTCCCCCCATCCCCACCACAAACAGGCACCTTTTTTGAAGACACCCCACCCATCAGTCAGGTCCTCGTAGGAATTTCAATTTAACTGTATATTAGATTAGATTATGAGGACACCCAGTCCTCGTTTATTGTCATTTAGATATGCATGCATTAAGAAATAATACAATGTTCCTCCAGAATAGTATCACAAAAAAAACAGGATAAACCAAAGACTAACACTGACAAGACCACATAATTATAACATATAGTTACAGCAGTGCAAAGCAATACCATAATTTGATAAAGAGTAGACCATGGGCAGAGTAAATAGGATGCAATTAGCGATTAATAAGGTTGAACAGTGGGCAAATAGATGGTGTTTTAAGCTTTCAGTAGCTAAAACACAAGTTATATGTTTTACAAAGAGGATCAATAAACATGCACTTAATGTGAAATTATAGAGTCAAACTCTTAAAGAAGTTTTAAGACTGTATTGTGGTACGGTAAGATTGTCCCCTGTTTCAGCTTTACTGGTTGAAATGGGACAATAACCCTTACAGTTGCACAGGTTGATGTTGTTGTTAACGTACTGGATAGGGAGCAGAGGGACGACCACCCTGTTAAAAGTGTGTTGGGAACAAGAAGAGTGTGATTAGTTTTGGGTGGCTGGGTTCTTATCTCGCTAGGAATATGGGTTTGCTGGATTACACAATATGTCCCACTGCAGCTCTTTCGTTAGCCCCACCGTGTTTTTTTCCAATGACTTTAGTTGAACTTAAGTAATGATTTAATGAAGTCCAAGGATCCTTGTATGCCTGAGAGTCTGTTGGTTCAGCAATATGTTAAGGAATATTATTGTGATATGTGAACTATTTTTACTGATGGATCAAAAGATAATTTAACAGGGAATGTCAGTGTGGCTGTTTTTGTGCCTGAATTACAGGTAACAATAAAGAAATGTCTTACTAATCATTTATCAGTATTTCCTGCAGAGCTGATTGTCATCATTTTGGGCTTACAGTGGGTGGAGGAAATCTGTCCTTACAAAGTTATAATTTGTTCAGATGCTTTTTCGGCTTTGACTATTCTTAAAACAGGTCATTCTAGCAGTGGGTCTGATTTATTGCTGGAAATTCTTCAAACTTTATTTCATATTCAAAGTATGAAAGTTATGGAAGTGATGTTAATTTAATTCACAATATTGTCTTTCATTATTTATAATCTATAGGGCTGCTTAGGGTAAATTAATTTTCATTTGATAAAGAACTAGTAGGGGTTTTATTTCCTAATTCTCTACACCACACTCCAGTCCAGTCGGTGGCAGTAATGCACCTTTAAGTTGGACTGCCAACTGCCAGTAGAAGTCAGAAGGAGGAGGAGGAGGTCGGGTCCCCTCCCTGAAACTAGAAGCAGCAACAAACAGATACGTCAAAGAATGCAGCTGTCCTGGAGTATGCAAGTACAAACAAATGCATTAGTCTCTGTGGGTGGAGGTTAGGAACAGGAAGGGGTCAATAACTTTACTGGGTGTTTTTTATAGGCTGCCCAATAGTAACAGGGATATTGAGGAGCAGATAAGGAAACAGATCCTGGAAAGGTGTAATAATAACAGAGCTGTCATGGTGGGAGATTTTAATTTCCCAAATATCGATTGGCATCTCCCTGGAGCAGGGAATTTAGATGGGGTGGAGTTTGTTAGGTGTGTTCTGGAAGGTTTCTTGACACAATATGTAGACAAGCTACAAGAGGAGAGACTGTACTTGATTTGGTGTTGGGAAATGAACCTGGTCAGGTGTCAGATCTCTCAGTGGGAGAGCATTTTGGAGATAGTGATCACAATTCCATCTCTTTTACCATAGCATTGGAGAGAGATAGGAACAGACAAGTTAGAAAAGCGTTTAATTGGAGTAGGGGGAAATATGAAGCTATCAGGCAGGAACTTGGAAGCTTAAATTGGGAACAGATGTTCTCAGGGAAAAGTATGGAAGAAATGTGGCAAATGTTCAGGGGATATTTGTGTGGAGTTCTGCATAGGTACGTTCCAATGAGACAGGGAAGTTGTGGTAGGGAACAGGAACCATGGTGTACAAAGGCTGTAATAAATCTAGTCAAGAAGGAAAGAAAAGCTTACAAAAGGTTCAGAGAGCTAGGTAATATTAGAGATCTAGAAGATTATAAGGCTAACAGGAAGGAGCTTAAAAGGAAATTAGGAGAGCCAGAAGTGGCCACGAGAAGGCCTTGGCGGACAGGATTAAGGAAAACCCCAAGACATTCTACAAGTATGTGAAGAGCAAGAGGATAAGACGTTAGAGAATAGGACCAATCAAGTGTGACATTGGGAAAGTGTGTATGGAAACAGAGGAAATAGCAGAGGTACTTAATGAATACTTTGCTTCAGTATTCACTATGGAAAAGGACCTTGGCGATTGTAGGGATGACTTGCAGCAGACTGAAAAGCTTGAGCATGTAGATATTAAGAAAGAGGATGTGCTGGAGCTTTTGGAAAGCACCAAGTTGGATAAGTTGCCGGGACCGGATGAGATGTACCCCAGGCTACTGTGGGAGGTGAGAAGGAGATCGCTGAGCCTCTGGTGATGATCTTTGAAACATCAATGGGGACGGGAGAGGTTCTGGAGGATTGGAGGGTTGCAGATGTTATTCCCTTATTCAAGAAAGAGAGTAGAGGTAGCCCAGGAAATTATAGACCAGTGAGTCTTACTTCAGTGGTTGGTAAGTTGATGGAGAAGATGGAGAAGATCCTGAGAGGCAGGATTTATGAACACTTGGAGAGGTATAGTCAGCATGGCTTTGTCAAAGGCAGGCCATGCCTTACGAGCCTGATTGAATTTTTTTGAGGATGTGACTGAACACGTTGATGAAGGAAGAGCAGTTGATGTAATGTATATGGATTTCAGCAAGGCATTTGATAAGGTACCCCATGCAAGACTTATTGAGAAAGTAAGGAGGCATGGGATCCAAGGGGACATTGCTTTGTGGATCCAGAACTGGCTTGCCCACAGAAGGCAAAGAGTGGTTGTAGACGGGTCATGTTCTGCATGGAGGTCGGTGACCAGTGGTGTGCCTCAGGGACCTGTTCTGGGACCCTTACTCTTCGTGATTTTTATAAATGACCTGGATGAGGAAGTGGAGGGATGGGTTAGTAAGTTTGCTGATGACACAAAGGTTGGGGGTGCTGTGGATAGTGTGGAGGACTGTCAGAGGTTACAGTGGGACATCAATAGGATGCAAAACTGGGCTGAGAAGTGGCAGATGGAGTTCAACCCAGATAAGTGTGAGGTGGTTCATTTTGGTAGGTCAAATATGATGGCAGAATATTGTATTAATGGTAAGACTCTTGGCAGTGTGCAGAATCAGAGAGATCTTGGGGTCTGAGTCCATAGGACACTCCAAGCTGCTGTGCAGATTGACTCTGTGATTAAGAAGGCATACGGTACATTGGCCTTCATCAATCATCAGTCGTGGAATTGAATTTAGGAGCTGAGAGGTAATGTTACAGCTATATAGGACCCTGGTCAGACCCCACTTGGAGTACTGTGCTCAGTTCTGGTCACCTCACTACAGGAAGGATATGGAAACCATAGAGAGGGTGCAGAGGAGATTTACAAGGATGTTGCCTGGATTGGGGAGCATGCCTTATGGGAATAGGTTGAGTGAACTCAGCCTTTTCTCCTTGGAGCGACGGAGGATGAGAGGTGACCTGATAGAGGTGTATAAGATGATGAGAAGCATTGATCATGTGGATAGTCAGAGGCTTTTTCCCAGGGCTGAAATGGCTGCCACAGGAGGACACAGGTTTAAGGTGCTGGGGAGTAGGTACAGAGGAGATGTCAGGGGTAAGTTTTTTACTCAGAGAGTGGTGAGTGCATGTAATGGGCTGCTGGCAATGGTGGTGGAGGTGGATACGATAGGGTCTTTTAAGAGACTCCTGGATAGGTACATGGAGCTTAGAAAAATAGAGGGCTATGGGTAAGCCTCGTAATTTCTAAGGTAGGGACATGTTCGGCACAACTTTGTGGGCTGAAGGGCCTGTATTGTGCTGTAGGTTTTCTATGTTTCTATGTTTCCAGCGTGTGCACCTGATAAGCATAACATCAGCACTGCCAGACAGGGATAATGAGAATTACGGGGCTACTGGGGGGTGGGGAAGAAGAAATTACTTGTGGCAGACCCGCTCTGTCACAACATGGGAGACAACACGTCATCCTGGCTTCTCTTTCATAACCACAGAATCTCCTGTCTGTCCCCCTATCAAGTCTCCTGTCACTATCACACTGCTTGACTTTACCCAGCCTCAGAGCTGGCCTCGGTGCCACTGACCTGGCTGCTGCTGACGTGCCTGATAGATCATCTCTCCTCCCCTGCCCAGCAGTGTGCAAGGGGGAATACTTGTTGCTGAGGAGAATGGCCACAGGGGATCACTACACTGACTGCTCACTCCCTTTACCTCTCCTGGTGGTCACCCAGTGTGACCACCTCAGTAAAAGATTCGTCTATGAAGAATTCAGCTTCCCGGATGGTCCTGACCTGGTCTCACCGAAGCCTGACAACTCTAACACTGTCCCACTCACAAGCCAACAACAGCCACTCTAACAAACCCTCTTCTTTTTATTGGCCCTTGCTAATTAACCCTACCATTCTCTCGTTCCACAGACAAGTCTCGACAGGCCCTGCTTGCTTTTTAAAACTGGTGAGTAAAGTCCACGAGGAACTGTCTCCAACTCACTGTGATCTCCCGCTGCGTAGACAAGTCCTGACAGGCCATGATCGAACGGTGAAGCAGGTTTAACTGGCTAAATGGCCTAATTCTGCTCCTAAATCTTTTGGCTGAAGTTACTGGGGGAAATCCCTATTACACGTGGGCAGTGATTGTTGACACAGCTTTGCTGATGTGATGCATCACTTATCTGAAGCAGTTTGTAATGAAAATTCAGCTTAGGCCAGTCGCAGACAAAGGGAGGCACGACACGTGTGTTAAACCACAAGAAAACACTTTTATTAGAAGTAGCACAAGTACAATACAGGAGAAAAACAGGTCTACAGTAGTAGTTCCTGCCCAATGACCTCACCTCCCCCAGACAAACGTGTTTGTCACCATTGTCCACTGTTATGACTGCTGACTTGTACTCCATTCACTTTTTCAAAACATTGCCATGGGCTAGTTTTCTTGAACTCTAAAAACAATCCCACTCCAAGCTAACATCATTTCATTTTAGCATATACCAAGGAGGAATCACATTTAACTATTTCCTTACAGTATAAACTTTGGTGACCTCCAAAGGGAGCAACACAGGTGGATGTGGCATAGATTAGCATCAGCAGGCTAGGATCATCTTGAGGCTAATCAGGTAGAGAGGAATTATCAACAAGAGAAAATCTGCAGATGCTGGAAATCCGAGCAACACACACAAAATGCTGGAGGTACTCAGCAGGCCAGGCAGCACCTATGGAAAAGAGTACAGTCGACAATCTGGGCCAAGACCCTTCAGCAGGACTGGAGAATAAGAATTATTTTTCAGACCTCTGTGGCGAAAGATCACACTGTAGATGAATGTGTGTTGCACAACTGTGCCCTCATTGGAAGATATTGACACCAGAAAGAAAGTGATAGAGAGAATGTACATCTGACCAAACAATGAAAACAAGTTGTAGAATCATCAAATCAAGGAAAAGTTACAAGTCAGAAGGAGCTATTTGTTAAAGTGGAACCCAGCCCAAGCTCGCCCTCCTACATTGATCCTTCATCCCCGCAGGACAAAGCGCACACCCAAGTGATGAGACTTCGGCCTCATCCAGCCAATGAGCACTAGGCCTGTATTACGTTTCCTCATCTGCCACCCAAACCTTCTGCCAGTTACTTAAAATCTAGCTTTGCTGATCCTTGAGCTAAGGAAAGTAGAGTCTTCCAATTTCCTCTACACAGGCCCTTCAGAATTTCATAATTTTTCAATGAAGTCTCCCCTCAATTTACACTTTCCCAAAGAAAAAAACAAAGCTTTCACCATCTTTCCTCATGGCTGCATTTTCCAGTTGGTCATGATCTGATAAATCTCCTCTGCACCCTGTCCTGTGCAATTCCCTCTGTCCTGTTATGTTCTGCTAAACTGGATGCTAAGACACCCAGGAAAGTGCATAAAATCACCCTACTTCAGATTAAATTGTTTTCTTTTCCCTAAATAACAGAATGCCTGTGGTATTAGTAACAGGATCACAGAGGTAATTGTGTTTCCCAGGGATCCATAGTTGACACGGCTAAAAAGGAGCTTGACTTCTAAACCCACTCAATTCATTTCAAACAGGTTACTTGAGGCCATTAATAGAATAACTTTCACACTGGAATAAAATGAAGGCATGTTCATACCTTAGAATGCATCTTACAATGGGCCTTCTGTCCACAGTCAGATTTGATTCATAGAACAGTACAGGCCCTTTGGCTCACAATATTGCTAACCTTTTAACCTTCTCCAAGATCATCCTAACCTTTCCTTCCCACACAGCCCTCCATTCTTCTTTTATCCATGTACCTATCTAAGGGTGTCTTAAATGCCCCCAATGTATTTGCCTCCACCACCACTCTCTGTGTAAAACACCTACCTCTAACATCCTCCCTACACTTTCCTCCAATCACCTTAAAATCATACCCATCAAGTTAGCCATTTCTGCATGGGCAAACAGGTGCTGGCTGTCCATTCTAGACCTCTTAACATCTTATACACCTTTATCAGGTCACTTCTCATCCTCCTTTGCTCCAAATAGAAAAGATCTAGCTCACTCAGCCTATCCTCATACGACATGCTCTCTAATCCAGATAGCACCCTGGTAAACCTCTTCTGCACCTTTTCTAAAGCTTCCACATCCTTCCTATAACGAGGCGGCCAGAAATGAACACAATGTTCTGTGGTCTAACCAGAGTTTTATAGAGCTACCACATTACATTGTGGTTTTTGTCTCCTAGTCCAGTGGTCCCCAACCGCCGGGCCGCAAAGCATGCAGCGGTAGCCGGGATGCACACAGCACATCTTTAAGAAAAAAGTCGAAGTAAACTAATTAATTAAGTGCCGCCCAGTCACAGATCACAGATCACTCTGGGCCGACATTTACGTGCCGGGCGGCACCTAATTAATTAGCTTGTTTATTTTGGCTTTTTTCTTAAAAATGTGCTGGGTGCGTCCCGGCTACCGCTGCACCACTGCATTCATCGCAGATCGGTATCGGTTCGCAGCTCGAAGGTTGGGGACCACTGTCCTATTTAAAAATCATGAAAACATACAGATCAACAAATGGCAGACAGGAGTATGAATAATGATCTACCTTTATGTTTTGGAATTAGAATCTAATAACCAAACACTGATGTTAAACTCCAAGCACTTGGCACTACTTTCGATGGTACAGGAAAGACCTCACCAAGACACATCACATCACTTATGGGCTGCTTTCATGCTTCTTGCATTCCTGGTACCTCCTGTACTGTTTCTGGATCGTTATAGCTGCCCTCTCTGGGCTGGGGTCCATGCAGATATTTTCTTCTCTACGTTCCATACCTATAGAACAGAGATGAGGAGGAATTTCTTTAGCCAGAGGGTGGTGAATCTGCGGAATTCATTGCCACAGACAGCTGTGGAGGCCAAGTCACTGGATATACTTAAAGCAGAGGCTGATAGTTTCGTGATTAGTCAGGATGTCAAAGGTTACAGGAAGAATGCAGAAGAATGGTGTTGAGGGGGATAATAAATCGAACATGATGGAATGGTGGAACAGACTCAATGGACAGAATGGCCTAATTCTGCTCCTATGTGTTATAGGCACTAAGCAAAAATATAAATTGCCCTTTTAAAGCAACTATTTTGAAACATGGAGAGTGAAGCTTAGGATGATGGTGCCTAACGGCGACTCCTTTGCTTGCAACTTCTGAAACAACTCTACTTTCATCTTTAGTATCTCTTTTTTTTTAATCTTTTCAGGGTTCCTTTGAAGACTCTGACCTGGAGTTTCACGTTGACTTCAGTTCTTTGTGGAAATGGGACCTGCTCTCGGGATCTCACGACCGGCCGCTTTTCAATATGCCAAACACGCAGCCTGGGAGACTAGTGCGCCTTCAGGGTGCCGGATTTTCGTGGCTCTGGAGGCGGACAGATTCGAGGTCGGTACCGCCTGGTGCGTCGAGGGAGACGGAAGATCGAAAGCAGTGAGCTGGCTGTGTACCCAGAGACCCGAGTTCGTTGCGCACAGAGCTCGGAAAAAGCGACGCAACAGACTTTTAACACCATAAATCAGCGAGTTGTTTTGTTATGTCTCCCCGCTTGCTGTGAAACGGGGACAACTCTTTTTCCCTTATTAGAGAGCCAGTGGTATGTCAAATACCGGGTGAACGAGTAGTCCTGCAAGTCTGTGTCTTTACCGATGCTTTGCTGCACACTCGAATGCTCGGTGGAGGGTGCTGATGCTTTATTGCTGGTGAAGGAGGGGTGGGGTCATTGCTTTGCCACTGCTTATGCATGGGAGTGGGAAGCTGGGGGGTGCTTTGGGGTTCTAACATTTAACTGTCGTTCATTCTTTGTTTTTTGTGGATGTTTGCGAAGAAAAAGAATTTCAGGATGTATATTGTATACATTTCTCTGACATTAAATGTACCTATTGAAACCTATTTGGTCAGTCTTCTCTTTTAACCATGCCACAATTTAATTTTTAAAAATTTGCATTCAAATACTTAATACTGGAGATGCTGAATTAAGACAGAAATTACTCTGAATGCTTAAGTCAAGCAGCATCTGTGGAGAAAGAAATCGAGTTAACCAGAGCTGACCTCTCATAAAAGCTGGAGGAATCAATAATAGATTTTAAACTAGTACAGAGGTGCAAAGTGAAAATGATGGTGATGTGATTGGAGAAAGCAAAGTACTGACTGGGGAGGGTGGGACATTGGTAGTGAGACAATATACACAAGAGATTCTGCAGATGCTAGCAATCCTGAACAACACACACAAAATGCTGGAGAGAGATGGATATACGGCAGAGTGGTATAAATAATTTAGAAATGAGTTAGTTCCTGTTTTACTCCCCACACTGAACTGGGCTCTAAGAAAGGCACAAATGCCACCCAGCTGGAAGGAGGCGATAATCTCAGCTATACCAAAAGCTGTCTCAAGCTTCTGCTAATGCCCCACCTCCCCCTCGTACCCCATCTGTTATTTATTTTTATACACACATTCTTTCTCTCTCTCTCCTTTTTCTCCCTCTGTCCCTCTGACTATACCCCTTGCCCATACTCTAGGTTTCCCCCCCCACCCCTTTCCTTCTCCCTGGACCTCCTGTCCCATGATCCTCTCATATCCCTTTTGCCAATCACCTGTCCAGCTCTTGGCTCCATCCCTCCCCTTCCTGTCTTCTCCTATCATTTTGGATCTCCCCCTCCCCCTCCCACTTTCCAATCTCTTACTAACTCTTCCTTCAGTTAGTCCTGACGAAGGGTCTCAGCCCGAAACGTCGACTGTACCTCTTCCTAGAGATGCTGCCTGGCCTGCTGCGTTCACCAGCAACTTTGATGTGTGTTGCTTGAAATTCCAGCATCTGAAGAATTCCTCATGTTTGCTATACCAAAAGAAGGCAAGGATAAAATGGAACGTGGGTCATTTAGACCAATATTTGTTCTTAATGTGGATTATAGAATATTTACCTCCATCATGGCCAAACGATTAGAAGAGTTTCTACCCACACTGACACATAATGATCAGACAGGTTTTATACAACAACGCCAAACACAAGACAATATACGAAGGACACTTCACATTATGGATCATATTAAAAAAATGAAATTGAAGCAATAGTGATAAGAGTGGACGCTGAAAAGGCATTTGATTCGGTTAATTGGAATTTTCTTTACAGAGTTTTAGATAGATTTGGTCTACATGACACAATTATTAAAACTATACAGGCACTATATAACAATCCTACTACCAGGATTAAAATCAATGGATATTTATCTCATAGTTTTACCCCAGAAAGGGACACGAGACAGGGTTGTGCATGACCACCGCTACTCTTCACATTATATCTGAAACCATTAGCTCAATACACCAGACAAAATGAAGATATCAGGGGAATTACTATTAAAGGGACAGAGCATAAATTGGCCTGTTACACGGATGACATTTTGATCTATCTAGGGCAAACAACATACTCTTTACCTAAATTCATGCAATCCTTTGAATAATATGGTCAATTATCAGGATGCAAGATCAACATAGATAAAACCCAATTACTTTCATATAACTATAGCCCACCAAGAGAAATTGGAAGTAGATATCTTTGGGCATGGCAAACAGAGTCTGTCAAATACTTGGACATCATTATGCCAAAAGATTTGGCAAAATTATCAGAATGCAATTATCAGCCTATATATAAACAAAATTAAGGAAGCTATAACAAGATGGAACCTAATTCCTTTTTTTAGTCTCAGTTCAAGGATTGAATCTATTAAAATGAATATATTGCCCAGACTACTATATCTCTTTCAGACCCTACCAATAGAGATTAACCAAAATCAATTCAATGAATGGAACAAGATGCTATCAAGATATATATGGCGAGGTAAAAGGCCTAGGGTTCGTCTCAAAACTTTGCAATTAGCCAAGGAAAAGAGGGGATGGGGCCTACCTTCTCTTAGAGATTATTATTTTACAGCACAGTTGAGAGCTGTGATATGCTGGTGCAACCCATCAAATGACGCTCAACAGAAAAACATTGAAGAAAGGATACTTTCCATCCCCATACAGGCAATTTTGGCTGATAACAACCTACGAAGTTACATAAATACTATTGATAACCTGTGGGTGAAATGGACTCTTTAAATATGGAAAACTATTATAAAGGAATATAAACTAGAGAGAGACACTGCAATTCTTAAATGGTGTGCATATGACTCGGATTTTACGCTGAATAAACTGGATGCTAGATTTAAGGACTGGACAGCTAAAGGAATAACAGCTATTTGCAATATAATGAAAGAAGGAACACTGTTCAGTTTTGAAATGCTCAAAGAGAAACACTTATTAGAAAAACAAGACTCTTATCGGTATTTACAGATGCGACGGTATATTAATAGGATGGTTAAAAATGTAACCAAGGCTAGTGCATGTCTGATAGAGTTATTTAGAAAAGCATATAATTCAGACAACGGTAGTAGAATCATTTCAAGCGTGTTTAAGGGTTTGTCAAATCTTAAGACACATTCGACTTCATACATTAAAACAAAATGGGAGGAGGAAGGAGGGATAATAATATCTGAGGAAGAGTGGACAATAATGTGGAAGTGTACCAGTTCACAGAAATGGAGGGAGTTCGGGCGGAAAAAGATATTTTATTACACCCTCTCAGGAATCCCATTATGGTTCCAGCCTTGAACTCCAGGCCTGGTCTTCACGTGCTGCTATTGTGACTCCCGTCTCCCCTTCCCCCACCACCACTCTGCAAACCTGTCTCTCTCACATTCCATCATCAGCTCCTGAGCCCTCAGAGGCTCCATCTTCCTCTCACCCCAACCCTCCCCTCTCCACTGACACCCCCAGCCTACCCCCTCCCCCCTCTGATCCCACTTCTCATCCGTGCCGGGTCTTTACCATCCCCTCCGACCTTCCACTCTCTGAGGCAGAACGTTCTGTCCTCAGTAAGGGCCTCACCTTTGTCCCCCTTCACCCACACCTCAGCGAGTTCCGTGTTCGCCATGACGCGGAACTCTTCTTCCGTCGTCTCCGTCTCCAAGCCTACTTCTTCGGCAAGGACTCTTCCACCCCCACCGATGACCCCTTCTCCCATCTTCAACCCTCCTCTTCTTCATGGACACCCCACTCTGGTCTTCTGCCTGCTCTGGATCTCTTTATCGCTAATTGCCGACGGAACATCAACCGTCTCGACTTCACTGCACCTTGTCCCCATTCCGACCTCACTCCTTCCGAGCGCTCTGCTCTCCATTCCCTCCGCACTAATCCTAACCTTATTATTAAACCTGCCGATAAGGGGGGTGCTGTTGTAGTCTGGCGCACTGACCTCTACCTTGCCAAGGCACAGCGACAACTCACGGATACCTCCTCTTATTTACCCCTCGATCATGACCCCACTAAGGAGCACCAGGACATTGTCTCCCACACCATCACCGACTTTATCCGCTCAGGGGATCTCCCATCCACTGCTACCAACCTTATAGTTCCCACACCCCGCACTTCCCGTTTCTACCTCCTACCCAAGATCCACAAACCTGCCTGTCCTGGCCGACCTATTGTCTCAGCTTGCTCCTGCCCCACCGAACTCATTTCCGCATACCTCGACACCTCCCCCCCCCCCCGTTCAATCCCTTCCGACCTATGTTCGTGACACTTCTCACGCTCTTAAACTTTTCGATGATGTTAAGTTCCCTGGCCCCCACCACTTTATTTTCACCATGGATGTCCAGTCCCTATATACTTCCATCCCCCATCAGGAAGGTCTCAAAGCTCTCCGCTTCTTTTTGGATTCCAGACCTAATCAGTTCCCCTCTACCACCACTCTGCTCCGTCTAGCGGAATTAGTCCTTACTCTTAATAATTTCTCCTTTGGCTCCTCCCACTTCCTCCAAACTAAAGGTGTAGCTATGGGCACGCGTATGGGTCCTAGCTATGCCTGCCTTTTTGTTGGCTTTGTGGAACAATCTATGTTCCGTGCCTATTCTGGTATCTGTCCCCCACTTTTCCTTCGCTACATCGACGACTGCATTGGCGCTGCTTCCTGCACGCATGCAGAACTCGTTGACTTCATTAACTTTGCCTCCAACATTCACCCTGCCCTCAAGTTTACCTGGTCCATTTCCGACACCTCCCTCCCCTTTCTAGATCTTTCTGTCTCTATCTCTGGAGACAGTTTATCTACTGATGTCTACTATAAGCCTACGGACTCTCACAGCTACCCGGACTATTCCTCTTCTCACCCTGTCTCTTGGAAAAATGCTGTTCCCTTCTCGCAATTCCTCCGTCTCCGCCGCATCTGCTCTCAGGATGAGGCTTTTCATTCCAGGACGAGGGAGATGTCTTCCTTTTTTAAAGAAAGGGGCTTCCCTTCCTCCACTATCAACTCTGCTCTTAAACGCATCTCCCCCATTTCACGTACATCTGCTCTCACTCCATCCTCCCGCCACCCCACTAGGAATAGGGTTCCCCTTGTCCTCACCTACCACCCCACCAGCCTCTGGGTCCAACATATAATTCTCCGTAACTTCCGCCACCTCCAACGGGATCCCACCACTAAGCACATCTTTCCCTCCTCCCCCCCGCTTTCCACAGGGATCGCTCCCTACGCGACTCCCTTGTCCATTCATCCCCCCCCCCCGATCCCTCCCCACTGATCTCCCTCCTGGCACTTATCCGTGTAAGCGGAACAAGTGCTACACATGCCCTTACACTTCCTCCCTTATCACCATTCAGGGCCCCAGACAGTCCTTCCAGGTGAGGCGACACTTCACCTGTGAGTCTGCTGGGGTGATATACTGCGTCCGGTGCTCCTGATGTGGCCTTCTATATATTGGCGAGACCTGACACAGACTGGGAGACCGTTTCACTGAACACCTACGCTCTGTCCGCCAGAGAAAGCAGGATCTCCCAGTGGCCACACATTTTAATTCCACATCCCATTCCCATTCTGACATGTCTATCCACGGCCTCCTCTACTGTAAAGATGAAGCCGCACTCAGGTTGGAGGAACAACACCGTCTGGGTAGCCTCCAACCTGATGGCATGAACATTGACTTCTCAAACTTCCACTAATGCCCCACCTCCTCCTCGTACCCCATCCGTTATTTATTTATTTATATACACATATTCTTTTTCTCTCTCTCCTTTTTCTCCTTCTGTTCCTCTGACTATACCCCTTGCCCATCCTCTGGGCTTCCCCCCTCCCTTTTTCTTTCTCCCCGGACCTCCTGTCCCATGATCCTCTCGTATCCCTTTTGCCAATCACCTGTCCAGCTCTTGGCTCCATCCCTCCCCCTCCTGTCTTCTCCTATCATTTTGGATCTCCCCCTCCCCCTCCCACTTTCAAATCTCTTACTCACTCTTCCTTCAGTTAGTCCTGACGAAGGGTCTCGGCCTGAAACGTCGACTGTACCTCTTCCTGGAGATGCTGCCTGGCCTGCTGAGCTCACCAGCAACTTTTATGTTTGTTGCTTGAAATTCCAGCATCTGCAGGTTTCCTTGTGTTTATGATGATAGTAACCCCCCCCCCCCCCCCCGTTTGCTGGAGAAATTGTGGAAATCAAAATGCAAACCATTATCATATTTTCTGGGAATGCCCCATTATCAAAGACTATTGTAGTGGAATACATAATGCCCCCAAGACATCTTTAAATGTGAAATACCCTTAGAGAGTAAGACCATATAAGAGAGGTGAGAGTAGATATTGGACCGCTAGAAAATGGATAGTAGTAATGGGAGACAAAGAAATGGCTGAACTGAATAAGTATCTTACATCAGTCTTCACTGTGGAAGCAGTGTGCCAGAAATTCAAGAGAGTCAGGGGGTAGAAGTGAGTGTAGTTGCTATTACTAGGGAGAAGGTGCTTGGGAAGCCAAAGATTGATAAAATAAACTTTTCTCAGGGTTCCAGCCAGGTACAGGTATGTTTTGATTACAAACTCTGCCATCTTCATCAGGGATGATGCCAACAGGAAACTTTTTATTTCAATGGCTTCCTTCACTAGGCGGTCCCTAAAGAAAACCTAACAATGAGGAGGAAACCGTCGTTTTCTGCTTGTCTTCCCTATATTTCCATGGTTCTTGAAAGGATTGCCAGGATTCTGAAGAAATACAGGATTTTTACCATCCACAAACCTTCAAGAAAGCTCAAATTACAGCTTATGCAGGTCAAAGATGGACTGGGACTCAGGATGGCTGGCTTTTACAGGATTCCCTGTGAATGTGGAGCAGTGTATATCGGCCAGATGGGATGCACGGTGGAAACCAGCAAAAAGGAGCACAGGAGGTGTATCCGTTTGGGTTGTCCAGAGAAATCAGCAGAAGCAGAACATTGCATTCGCTGATTGATCTTGATGGCACAAAACTACTGTACCATTCCAAAGGCTTTTGGGAGCGCCTGGTGAAGGAAGCCATTGAAATAAAACTAAAGGAAAAGAAAAACGAAGGTCTCGATCTACATAAGAACTGGAATTTGATTGTGAACAATCAAGGGAAACCTGACTGGATGAAGACTAACCAATCATGAGGGGCATGCAACGGGAGTATAAATACCACCGGACTAGACATGCCCAGGCGTCATCCCTGATGAAGATGGCAGAGTCTGTCCTTGAAGCATCAGTTAAAAACGATACCTGTACCTGGCCGGAAGCCTAAAAAAAGTTTATTCATCATATATGCCAGGAAAGCACTAGATCATGAAGGTAGGTAAGTCACCTGGACCAGATGGTGTACACCCCAGGGTTCTGAAAGAGGTGGCTGAAGAGATTGTGGAGGCATTAATAATGATCTTTCAGGAATCACTAGAATTTGGAATTGTTCTGGAGAACAGGAAAACTGCAAATATCACTCCAATCTTTGGGAAGGGATGGAGGTAGAAGAAAGGAAATTATAGGCCAATTAGCTTGACTTCAGTGGTTGAGAACATGTTGGAGTCCATTATTAAGGATGAGGTTTCGGGGTACTTGGAGGCACATGATAAAATAGGCCAAAGTCAGCATAGTTTCCTTAAGGGAAATCTTGCCTGACAAATCTGTTGGAATTCTTTGAGGAAATAACAGGCAGGATGGACAAAAGGCAAGTCAGTGGATGTTGTTGACTTAGATTTTCAGAAGGCCTTTGACAAGGTGCCACACATTAACAAGATAAGAGACAGGGAGATAGAAAGTCATGCTGAAGGGTCTCAGCCCAAAACATCTACTATACTCTTTTCCATAGATGCTGTTTGGCTTGCTGAGTTCCTCCAGCATTTTGTGTGTGTTGCAGGGAAATAGAAAGCTTTTGGTACATTGGCCTTCATAAATCCAAGTATTGAGTACAGGAGATGGGATGTTACATTAAAGTTGTATAAGACATTGGTGAGGCCTAATTTGCAGTTTTGGTCACCTACCTACAGGAAAGATGTAAATAATATTGAAAGAGGACAGAGAAAATTTACAAGGATGTTGCCAGGTCTGGAGGACCTGAGTTGTAAGGAAAGATTTGAATAGATTAGGACTTTATTATTAGGACCTTGGAACATAGGAGATTGAGAGGAGATCTGATAGAGGTGTACAAAATTATGAGGAGTCTAGATACAGTAAATGCAAGGAGGATTTTTCCACTGAGGTTGGGTGGCTTCCCGGCTTAAGGGTGAAAGGTGAAAATGTAAGGGGAACATGAGCAGAAACATCTTTACTCAGGGGGTGGTGAGAGTGTGGAACAAGCTGCCAGCACAAGTGGTGCATGCGAACGTGATTTCAACATTGAAGAGAAGTTTTTGGATAGGCACATGGATAGTAGAGGTCTGGAAGGCTTTGATCCCGGTGCAGGTCAATGGGAGTCGGCAGTATAAATGGTTTGGCATGGACTGGATGGACCAAGGGGCCTGTTTCTGTGCTGTACTTTTCTATAACTCAATGCTGTGGATGTCTGTTTATAGTAGTTATATTATATAGCAAATATAAGTATTAGAAGAGAAATAGAAAAAATAAAAAAAAAGTTACCTCAAACAATCTAACGAGGGGGACATCACTTCCCTGGCTACAGGTTGACTCATTATAGAGCCTAATGGCCGAGGGTAAGAATGACCTCAGATAGCTCTCTTTGGAGCAGTGCAGTTGCCTTAGTCTATTACTAAAAGTGCTCCTCTGTTCAGCCAAGGTGGCATGCAGAGAGTGAGAAACATTGTCCAGAATTGCCAGGATTTTCCGTAGGGTCCTTTGTTTTACCACGGCCTCCAGTGTGTCCAATTTGACTCCCTAATTGGCATGCTGGCCTTTCTAATCAGTTTATTGAGCCTGTTGGCATCACCCGTGTTGATACCATTGTCCCAGCACACCACTGCATAGAAGACTGTACTGGCGACAACAGACTGATAGAACAGATGTGCAGGAGAGGCCTGCATACTCCAAAGGACCTCAGTCTCCTCAGGAAGTAGAGGTGACTCTGGCCCTTCTTGTACACAGCCTCTGTGTCCGTGCTCCACTGTCATCCAGGTACACCCCCAGGTACTTGTAGGTCCCCATCACATCCACATTCTCACCATCACCAGTACCAGGGAACTGTGCAGGATTAGTCTTCCCAAAGTCCATCACCATCTCCTTTGTCTTACTGATGATCAGCTGCAGATGATTCAGCTTGCACTATTCGACAAAGTCCTCCACCAGGGCCCTGTATTCATCCTCCTGTCCTCCCTTTATACATCCAACTATTGCTGAGTCATCAGAGAATTTCTGCAGATGACATGACTCAGTCTCGCTTTAGGTAACCTTGAAGTTAGACCTGTAATTCCTACTCCCATGTCTTCCTCTGAATTAGAAGTTACAAAACATAACAAGCATGGATGGGGAAAGGACATTTCCTCTACTGGCTGTGTCTGGAACCAGAGGGCACAGCCTCAGAATAGAGGAAATAGAGAGATGTCCATTTAGAACAGAACTGAGAAGGTATTTAATTTACTAGAGGGTGGTCAATCTGTGGAATTCATTTAAAGCAGAGTTTGATAGATTCTTGGTTAGTCAGGGCAACAAAGATTATGAGGAGAAAGCAGAAGAATGGGGTTGAGAGGGATAATAAATCAGCCATGATAGAATGGTGGAGCAGACTTGATGGGCCGAATAGTTTATGTCTAGTCCTATGTCTTGTGGTCTTAACACAAACAATGTATTGCAGTGTATGTTCTGACAAATGTAATAAATAAATGAATCTGAGTCTGACACAACAGAATCCTTTCAACCCACAGGGAGGAAGGCAAGAAAAGAGCCAAATCTCCCATCCACAAGTTTCCTAGGATGGTATAAGGCAGTATGGAGGCAACTTGATCAGCTCACACTCAACTTGATCGAAGAACGACAGAGAAGCAAGGTGTTGGGAGAGTCAATCAAAGAGGCATGGGGATATACAGCATGAACACAGGCCTATCGGCCTTCTCGGCCCTCACAGACTATCCACTTACATTAATCTATATTAATCCCAATTTTTAATATCTATCCATATTCTCATCAGCTCCTCCCCACCCCCAGATTCCACCACTCACCTACACCCCAGAAGGAACTTACAGTGGCCAATTGGCCTGCCAACCGGCATTATCTTTGGGATGTGGAGGGAGCGCAAACCCATGCAGTCTCAGGGAGAGCATGCATACTGCACACAGTCAGTCAGCAGCCACAGTCACTGAATCTACCAACTGCAGAAAAACTTCCAAAAATCTATTTCACTATGTATGGTTGCTGGAGTATGGAGACTATTATAATATGCTCACTAGAACATGGTTTTGTGAAGAAAAGGGACTTTTTTTCATTACTGTATGTCACAATGGCAGTTTCAGAATTACGCAGGCAAATGAGCATCTTCAAAACAACAGTTTATAAACGACCACCAATCAGTTCATCCTTAATGCTTGATCTGCATGCTTCTCCTCATTGCTGCTAGTGCTCATTTTCCAAAATGCTTTGCTTGCCATAAAATTAAAAAAATGTGATATTGGCCCCTGAGGTGGAATTTCATTTTCAAAACTCATTTTTTTACAGTAATGAGCTAATTCTATCATTTAAAAAGCAAGGATATCTTGCATTGCCTTATGTAACCATGAATTCTAAACCCAAGAATGTCTGTTACCGCTTTATCACATCTGAATGATATAATATCCAGCAGCAATATCATTTTTGTTTCTAACAGTCAAAACAATCACAGTAAATTATGAATTTTAAGCATTTATCTTTCTGATTCTGTAGAAGTTGTGTATTTGTTTTAATTTCCTGTTGGGGTAGATTAGGAAATTGAGGCTTGGCAGATTCTTGAAGCCATGCTGTATCAAGGAGCTGGTTTTAATAATGCAGTTGAAATGGGGTCAAGTGCCAGTTTGATCTCCATTGGTGGGATTTTGATTTGTTTGCATATTCAGAGACAATTCCAGAAGGATTAAGCATAAATTATGCAGTCTAATCCAACTCTCCACTGTTTGCATTCCCCCTTTCTTATATTAACCACTTTTCAATGTGCTTCTGAAGTGTATCAACAACCCAAGACCAACACATTCTAACCTGGAATAAAAGCAAGAAAAAATAAAAACAAGTTTGTGGACGATACAAAGATAAATGGAGGGGCAGGTGGTCTTGAGGAAGCAGAAAGTCTGCAGAAAGACTTCGATTGGGGGAATGGGCAAAGAAGTGACAGATAGAATATAGTGTAGGGAGGTGTCTGTTCATGCACTTTGGAAGAATATTCAAAATTCTGAGGTGCAAAGGGACTTTGAAGTCTTCATGCAGGATTCCCTAAAGGTTCACTTGCAGGTTGAGTTGGTAGTGAGGAAGGCAAATGCAATGTTAGCATTCATTTGAAAAAAAAATTGATTAGACTGCACTTTGAGTACTGTGAGCAGTTTTGGGCCCCTTTTCCAAGAAAATGTGTTGACATTAGAGAGGGTCCTGAGGAAGTTCACAAGAATGATTCTACGAATGAAAGGGCTAATGTATGAGAAGCATTTGATGGCTCTGGGTCTATACTCACTGCAGTTGAGAAGAATAAGGAGGATCCCATTGAAACCTATTGAATATTGAAAGGCCTAGATAGAGATAATGTGGAGAGAATATTTCCTTTAGTGGGGGAGCATAGGATCAGAGGGCACAGCCTCAGAATAGAGGGATGTCCATTTAGAACAGAGATAAGGAGGAATTTCTTTAGCCAGAAGGTAGTGGATCTGTGGAATTCATTGCCACAGACAGCTGTGGAGGCCAAGTCACTGGGTGTATTTAAAACGGAGATTGATAGGCTCTTGATTAGTAAAGGTGTCAAAGGTTACAGGGAGAAGGCAGGAGAATGGGATTGAGAGGGATAATAAATCAGTCATGATGGAACGAGGGAGCAGACACAATGGGCCAAATAGCCTAACTCCACTCTTACATCTTACATCTTATGGTCCAAGAAAATCCTGGAAATACTCAGACAGACTCAGAGTTGCCATTTCAAGTTAATGCTTGAAGCAGATTTTGTGAAAAGAGCAACACAATGCTGGAGGAACTCAGCAGGTGAGACAGCATTTATATAGTCACTTTAACTCAGCAACAATGAATATTAACAGCCGCTTCATAGGAGCATTTTCAAAATAAAATTGATGTCAGACCCATTATCACACACAGGAGATGAAGGGTCTTGCCCCGAAACATCGACTGTTTACTCTTTTCCATAGATGCTTCCTGACCTGCTGAGTTCCTCCAGCATTTTATGCGAGTTGCTCTGGATTTGAAGCACCTGCAGATATCCTCTTGTTTGTGATCAGACCCATTATGTTGTATTGCTAGATCTTGAGGCACTAGAACTGAAGGATCATCATAAAGGGATGAGAAAGGTGAAGATAGTCAAAGGTAGGAGAATTGCAGTTGTCAGGAGTTTGAGACTAAAGACTCAGAACTGGTGATGGGAATGAATAAATGTATAGGAAAGAAGAAGATCAAAGTTAGAGAAGCAAAGATATTTCTAAGGGAACTTTGTGTGCATAATTATGCCAACCTGTACACAATATCTCTCTAGATTCAAGAAGACTCAAGACTCAAGACTGTTTAATGTCCCTTTCAGTACACAAGTGTAAAGGAGAATGCAATAATTGTTACTCTGGGTCTGATGCAGCACAAAAAAACAACACAGTAAGATAAAATGCACAATAATAATAATAAAACACAATAAATATAGATACATAAGATAACTTGTATATATAGATTGATCGCATGATGATAGGCACAGGAGTATCTGTACACAAGGTGACCCTGACAAGAAATCATAAAGTAGTGGTGGTTGGGGATGTGGAGGGGTGGGTTAGTGGGTGGAGGTGTTGATCCACTTTACTGTTTCAAAAAAGTAACTGTTTCTGAGTCCGGTGGTCCTGGTGTGGACACTACGTAGCCTCCTCCCTGATGAGAGTGGGACAAACAATCCATGAGCAGGGTGGGTGGGTTCCTTCATGACGTTATTGGTCCTTTTCCGATACCTTTCTGTATATATGTCATTGATGGCAGATAGGCATCAAGAACATACATACAGTTTGATTTACATCTTAAGTGTTTATGTATTTCTTTGGGATCAATTATGAACTGGAGGAAGAACTGGTGGAGATTTCAAACATAATCAAGAATGATATAATAGAAAATCTTTAAAATAATGAGTATTTCAAAGCTCAGGTAGATAGGGCTGTAAAGAGAGCTTTTGGCACACTAGATTTCAAAAATCTGGGCAGAGTGCAGGATTTGGGATGTTATGTTGAACATAGAGTATTAAAGCACAGTACAGGCCCTTTTAACTTACTCTAGGATCAATCCAACCATTCCCTCCTAAATAACCCTCCATTTATCTATCATCCATGTGCCTATCTAAGAGTTTCGTTCATGCCCCTAATGGATCTGCCTCTAGCAAGCATTCCACACACCTATCACTCCCTGTGTAAAGAACATCCTCTGACATCCTCCCCCCCCCCCACCCATTATATGTGCAGGTTGGTATGTTAACAGGTTCACTGTAAATTGGCCTGCTGTGTAGACAAGTGGTAGGAGTTGATGAAAATGTGAGGGGAAATACAAAATGGAATTTATGTACGATTACTGTAAATGGGCTGTTAATGGCTGGCATGAACCCAATGGGCTAAAGGATCTATTTCCCTGCTGTTTCTCTCAAAGTCTGTAAAATTGGGTGGAGGTATTTTGCAGGGTGAACAACACCATTGAAGTTGAGGTTTGTTCAAAATAAAACCATCTGAGAAATCATAGTAGGGTGTCAGCCCTGCCCAGGCAGGCACCTCCCAGTCTCCACCCAGCTACAGGAGTTAGAAGTTGCCACTCATTTCTAACCCATCACTTGCAGCCTATTTAAACCTGCCTTTCAGCCGCGGTCCTGGTTCAGCCAGCCTCAAGCAGTTGCTCCTAGTCTTCAGTTATCTTGTTGCCTGTGGTGATTATTACCTGCTCTCTCTTGTTTTGTTGCCCTTTGTGGCTTATTATTTTTGCAGTCTGTTATTAAAGTTATCATTCATTGCTAAATTATCTCTGCTGCTCTGCTTTTGGGTCAAGCTTCCTCTGCATTTCCTGACAGAGGGTATTCTCAAATAGAGTAGGGTAGGGTAGTAAAGGTATGCCTCCCTGGGAGACCTCCTAGTGCCAAGCAAGATGAAACATATTTAATGAGTTGGTAGAGATTGTAGAATCACTTTAACACAGCCTCTTCAGACATTGTTGAAAGTTAAAAATTCATGACCAAAAACCTGAGATCGTATAGTGATATTGAAGAATTTGTCATGACCTTGAATTTCCACGTCCTTCTCCACCAAGTGCTGTGAGATAGGTTTGTGTGCAGTTTAACAGTTGAGCAATTTCAACCTAATTTATTGAATGCATACGATTTAATGTTTGAGCATGTATGTAAATAGCAATGGAGACGGCTTCTAAAAACACCAGAATCTCGGTCAAAAACACAAGAGATTCTGCAGACGCTGGAAATCTTGAGCAACACACACAAAATGCTGGAGGAACTCAGCAGGTCAGGCAGCGTCTATGGAGGGAAATAAACAGTTGATGTTTTGGGCTGAGACCCTTCTTCAGGAGTTTCTGTCAGTACCTGATGCAGTATTAGTGCAAATATTGGACAAATTGAAACGGCAAAGACAACGACTGTAACAAGAATTCCTCACTTGCAGACCCCAGTCAGTTCAGATTGGCAACATCTCCTCCGTGTATAAGATGATGAGAGGCATTGATCGTGTGGATCGTCAGAGGCTTTTTCCCAGGGCTGAAATGGCTAACACGAGAGGGCACAGTTTTAAGGTGCTTGGAAGTAGGTACAGAGGAGATGTCAGGGGCAAGTTTTTTACGCAGAGAGTGGTGAGTGTGTGGAACGGGCTGCCGGTGGCAGTGGTGGAGGCGGATACAATAGGGTCTTTCAAGAAACTCCTGGACAGGTACATGGAGCTGAGAAAAATAGAGGCTATGGGTAACCAGAGGTGATTTCTAAAGTAAGTACATGTTTGCACAGCTTTGTGGGCCAAAGGGCCTGTATTGTGCTGTAGGTTTTCTATGTTTCTATTAATTACCATCAGCACACTTGTTTTATGCTTATGTCTGTGTGGCTAAGCACATCTCCAATGCCATATTTAAGTTTGCTGACAACACCATTGTTGTAGGCTGAATCAAAGGTGGTGAGTAATCAGCATTTAGGAGGGAGATTGAAAATCTGACTGAAGGTGCAACAACACCGATCTCTCACTCAATGGCAGCAAAACCAAAGAGCTGGAGACTTCAGGAGGAGGAAACTGGAGGTCCATGAGCCAGTCCACAATGAGGAATCAAAGGTAGAGAAGGCCAGTAACTTAAATTCCTTGGCATTATCACTTCAGAGGATCTGTCCTGGGTCAAGCAGCACATAAGTGCCATTACAGAGAAGGCAAGGCAGTACCTCTACCTTCTTAGAAGTTTGCAAAGATTCAGCATGTCATCGAAAACTTTGACAAACTTCTATACTGTAGATGCGCAGTGGAGATTATATTGACTAGTTTCATCATGGTCTGGTATAGAAACACCAAGGTCCTTGAACAGAAAATCCAACAAAAAGCAATGGATACGGCCCAGTCCATCACAGGTAAAGGCCTACCCAACATCTACATGGAACGTTGCCACAGGGAAGCAGCATCCATCATCAGGAACCCCCACCATCCAGACCATGCTTTCTTCTTGCTGCTGCCATCGAGAAGGAGGTTCAGGAGCCTCAGGACCCACACCACCAGGTTCACAAACAGTTGGTACCATCTGGGATAACTTCTACTACTACTACTACGTCAAGGCAAGGCATAACTTCACTCACCCCAACACTGAACTGATTTCACAACCTATAGACTCACTTTGAAGGACTCTACAACTTAGGCTCTCAATATATATTACTTATTTATTTACTATTGTTATTTTGGTTTTTTTTCTTTTTTGTATTTGTAGTTTGTTGTCTTTTGCATATTGGTTGTTCGTCCATCTTGTACAGTTGTTCATCGATTCTATTGAGATTCTTTTCATTGTCTGTGAATGCCCACAAGAAAAATCTCAGAGTTGTGTATGGTGACTTGGTATGTACTTTGATAACACTGGACAACAAATTTTTTCAAAAGTGTTGCTTCCGCAGATTTTTTTTTTGTCTTTGATAGACCACTTGAAGCTGAACAGAAATATAATTACAGACTACTTGTATCACATAGGAATTTGGAGAAAAAAGAAATCAACTTTTATTGAATATTTTAACTGCATAATGGTGCTGACATTTTGCAACAGTTCAACTAAGCTAAAAGTATTTTGTTAATGATTTTTATTTGTACTCAGTGTCTGAGGCTTCTCGCTTAAGCATCCAACAATAATCAGCCAGCATTGATGGATTCCAGTTGCCCTGATACCGTTTCTCCATGACCGCAATATCTTGGTGAAAGCTTTCGGCATGCTTGTCACTGACAGCGCCAAGATTTGCAGGGAAGAGGTCTAAATAGGAATGCAGAAATTTAATCTTTAGTGACATGTTTCACTCCATGGTTTGGTGTGCTTGAAGCATGTTGTCAACCAGTGGCACGTAGTTTAGTGCTCTGTAGGTGGCAAGAAAATTTTCAACAACATTCTTGAATGCCTTCCATCTGATTTTCTCCAGTCCCACTAGAGGTTCTTCCAATTGCCTGTCACTAATGACCTGTTTGTTTTGTGGACCAACAAGAATGCCTTCCTTAATCTTGACATCAGTTGTTCGGGGAAACATTTATCTCAAATATCGAAATCCTCATGGATTTCATGTAGGTCTTTCCTGTCCTGGAATAAACATACAGTCCTATAAAAAGTATTGACCCTCCTTGGAAGTTTCTATGTTTTACTATTTTACAACATTGAATCACAGTGGATTTAATTTGGCCTTTTTTGACACTGATCAACAGAAAAAAAGACCTTTGTGTCAAAGTAAAAACAAATCCTTACAAAGTGATTTAAAATAATTACAATTATAAAACACAAAATAATTGATTACATAAGTATTCACCCTCTTTAATATGATACACCATATCATCACTGGTGCAGCCTATTGGTTTTAGAAGTCGCATAATTGGTTAAATGGAAATCTGCTTTTGGAGACCTATATGCAGCTAAAGTGTTTCAATTGATAGTAGTAAAAGTACACCTGTATCTGGAAGGTCCAACTGCTGGTGAGTCAGTATCCTGGCAAAAACTACACCATGAAGACAAAAGAACACTCCAAGCAACTCCGTAAAAAGCACAAGTCAGGAGACAGATACAAGAACATTTCCAAGTCACTGAATATCTCTTGGAGCACAGTTAAGTCAATCATCAAGAAATGGAAAGAATATGGCACAGCTGTAAATCTGCCTAGAGCAGGCTGTCCTCAAAAACTGAGTGACTGTGCAAGATGGGGTCTACTGAGAGAGACCACCAAGAGACATATGACACCTCTGGAGAAGTTACAAGCTTCAATGGCTGAGGTGGGAGAGACTGTGCATACAACGACTGTTGCCCAGGTGCTACACCAGTCTCAGCTTTATGGGAGAATGGCAAAGAGAAGGACAAAGCTGAAAAATCTCACATGAAATCTCGGCTAGAGTGTGCCAGAAGCATGTGAGGGACTCTGAAGTCAGTTGGAAGAAAGCTCCATGGACTGATTAAACCAAAATTGGGCATTTTGGCCATCAGACTAAAGACCGCACATCATCAAAAACACACCATCCCTACCGTGAAGCATGGTGGCTGCATCATGCTGTGGGGATACTTCACTGCAGCAGCTTGAGCAGTTTTGTAAAGAGAAATGGGGGAAAATTGCAATGTCCAAATGTGCAAAGCTGATAGAGACCTATCCACACAGACTCAAGGCTGTAATTGCTACCAAAGGTGTATCTACTAAATACTGACTTGAAGGAGGTGAATACTTATGCAATCAATTATTTTGTGTTTTTATATCTGTACTTAATTAAGATCACTTTGTAGAAATCTGTTTTCACTTTGACACGAAAGAATTTTTTTCTGTTGATCCATGTGAGAAAAGCCAAATTAAATCCATTGTGATTCAATGCTGTAAAACAATACAACATGAAAACTTCCAAAGGGGGTGGGTACTTTTTACAGGCACCTGGCCCTGGAGTAACGCCGTTCCTTTGGCTTTATTCAATGTATGGATGAATGACAATTAAACTTGAACTTGAAATGTACACTGCACAAAAATTTTGCAACATGCAGAAGCAGGCTGAACTGGAACTCTGGTGAGAATCTGATGTTTTTTGCCATGTTAGATCTGCCTCGTGCATTTTCATAGTTAAATGTGAAAAGAAGAAAGTCAAATCTATGCAATATTCAGCATCCTCAAGAGGCTTTATTTGGACACTAACTTTCTTACAGCATTAGTTATTTGAGCCATTAAGGGGAAGATGCTACAGGACTCTGAGTAAGTTTTTTACACAGAAAGGGTTGTGTGCGCGGAATGCCCTGCCAGAGGAGGTGGTAGAGGCAGATACATTAGGGATATTTAGGAAACTCTTGGAAAGGTACATGGATGTTAGAAAAAGTGAGGACTGTGTAGGAGGGGAAGCATTAGATTAATCTTAAAATAGATTACGAGGATGGCACTTAATGACTTTGGGATGTGGGCGAAAACAAGTGCAGTCTCAGGAGAGGGTGCAAACTCAATGCCAGGACTAACCTGGGTCACTGGAGCTGTGAAGTAGTGGCAGTACCAGCGGAACCACTCTGCTTCCTCACAGCAGAATTATCTAATTCTATTATAAACAAAGAAAATAAATTATCTAAAATAGCTGAAATCAGTATTAAGTCCTGAAGGCAACAAGGTGCCCATGCAGAAGATATGGGCCTTGACAGCTCCCTATTTCCTGGTCCAAACTGGCTCTATAAGCCCTCTACACACCTATTCCACACCGGGAAGTTTGCAGGGTTCATCACTTCTTGCTTCATTGCAGGCCCAACTAGCTCACCTTCACCCATTCCTCTCACTGAATTCATTCTTGCACTGAACAACTTCCTCAGCTTCACTCATTCGCTTCATGTCACTGTTAAAGTCAAGATGCCAAGTCACAGGGTGTATTTATGGCAGAGATTAATCAGTTCTTGATTGGTCTGGACATTAAGGGAAAAGGCAGGAGAATTGGGTTGAAAAAGAACTGAGCCATAGGCAAATGTCAGGGCAAACTCAATTGGCTACATAGCCTAATTCTGCCACAATATCTTATGATTATTACCCAGCATCAATATCAAAGATGTGTGAGTCATAACATTGGGGAGGACACAGCAAAGAAGATGAGACTACTGCAACAGGAGTCTCAATGGATTAGTCTCTTCTTGTGCACCACAACACCAGCTGTACACTGAAACACTGTGCAGTGATATCTCCAGTTAGGAGTTGGGGGTAAACAAAAAACAATGGCCATTGTTGGTGTGCATCAGCTCAGCAAACAAAAGGATCTGAAAATCAGCAAGTGCATATCTGGCAAGGCTGCAACAAAGGCAGTGTGCATCCATCAGGACTATCACGAAAGAAGGTGCAGAGAACATGCTGGTGTTGGTGGGCAGGCAGCCAATCACAACGGGGTGCATGCCCCACTTATGTAAAAGAACTGAGACCCACTGTCATGATGCTTGGTTTTCCTGAGGAGATTGTATGAGACAAATGATCCACACTTTCAGTTTGTCCAAGATGATATCAGAGATTACTTTACACCTCCTTACCATCTCGCCCCAAAGAGAGAAGCTGAGGGAAATGTGCACAAGTTTAAGGAAGCAAGGTGTAATTCAGATTTTCCTCTAAGCCACAGAGCAAGACCTTACACCACTACTGGATACATCCCTGCAGAAATGCTGATACCAAGAAGGCATGGAATGTGCTAAAATCTGTTCCAGCTTTACCTGGAAGGAAAGTTAAAGAGAAGTAGTTGAAACAAAGTAAATATCAAGTTACTTGCTATAAACCGAACGGCTCAGGCAAATGTTAAGATGCTGAGAACTCCATTTGGGTCAGAGCTGAGAAGATGGGAAATAGAACATAGAATATTACAGCACAGTACAGGCCCTTCAACACACAATGTTGTGCCGACCCTTAAACCAACTCTGAGAACAATCTAACCCTTCCTTCCTCCGTAGCCCTCCATTTTTCTTTCATCCATGTGTCAATCTCATGCTTTCTTAAATGTCCCTAATGTATCCGCTTCTACCACCACCCCTGCCAGGCCATTCCACACACTCACCAGTCTCTGTGTAAAAATCTTACCATAGGAAAGATTGCGGAGAAATGTTGGGCCAAGAGTTAGCTGGCAATTCATAAAGATTCATGGAGATTACTTGATCTCAGTCGGTACCACATACCAAGGACGACTGCAAGGAAGCTAAAAGCAACCTGCTGGAAGAACTCAGCGAGTCAGGCAACATCTGTGAAGGCAAAGGGGTAGCCAATGTATTGGGTTGAGACCCTGTTTTGGAACTGAAGAATAGTAAGGATGATTGTGAGTTTGAATGGGTTCCAGAAGAGTCTGTGAATCTCTGCTGGGGAGTTTGAAGCCCGGTGTCTGCAGGCCTGAGTCTGTGTCCGCTGGAGGCCAGTCCAGGGGTTAAAGGATTGTGTATGTACAATGGTAGGAGGGAGGAACAGTGTTTGTTTTTGTTGTTGTTGTTTTGTTGCTTGTGTTCTGGTTTGTTCCACCAAACATTGTGGGTGCTGGAATGTGTGGTGACACTTGCAGGCTGCCTCCAGTGCATCATCAGTTGTGTTGGTTGTTAATGCAAATGGTGCATTTCACTGTATGTTTCCATGTACACCTGATAAATAAACATGAATATTGAATTTTGAAGAGCCCTACAGCGGTTGAAGAGGAGAGAACATAGAAAGTGACTGAAAAGAGTCAAGAAATTAAACCTTTTGTGCTCAGAGATGGATGCTCCATCAACAACAAGTTATTCATAAAGATGCATCACGAATAACACAAGGTTAAAGAAGGGTAAAACACCTCCTGGCAGGTACCTCAGGAAGCATCATCTCTAGACCTGTGCCACCCAGTAGGGAACTGAGAGCCGGCCCTGACTGTTCTACCACTTGCCTGAAGACGCACATCTATCTGTGTTTTCTGCCTTTCCTTCTCCAGTGCTTGATGGGTCTATAATGTGTGGACTCACTTTCAAGGACTCTACAGTTCATATTCCCAGTATTGTTTATTTACTTTTTTATTATTTGTATCATTTGCTGCATTTGCACATTGTTGGTTGTTTGTCTTTCTTGTGTACAGTTTTTCACGTGTTCTATTGTATTTATTTTGCTGTGAATACCCACAAGAAAATGAATCTCAGGGTAGTATACGGTGACGTATACGTACTTTGATAATAAATTCACGGTCCGGTCCATTGACCCTTGCTCCAGGTTTTCTTGTCTACCCTGTTTCTGTTCTTGTTGAGCTCTAATTGAGGCAACTGATGCTCATTGGGGCTGGCTGCATAAATACCTTCAGAGACCAGGGCATGGCTGCTGGATTGTTCTTGTCCTTACTCCTTGTATCCCTTCCTCTGCCTTCTGTTTCCTCGCCTGAAGCCCTGTCTTGTCTTGCTGGTAACTCTTGCCTCACCTGAAGTTCTGTCTCGCCTTGCTTTGCCAGTAGCCTTGCCTTGTCTTGCTGTCTGGTCCTGGAGCCACTCTGTACCTTGCTCCCTTCCTGTCCCTTGCCTCTGCCCAGGTAAGCCAGGCCATCCTGCCGTTACCTGGGGTTGGTGCTGTCCCTTGCCTCTGTTGGGTGGTGATCCGCGCCCTGCCCAGGAGGAGCCTGCCAAGCCTCGCCTCAAGTCTCCAGCCTCCCGCCTCGCCTCAAGTCTTCAGCCTCCCGCCTCGCCTCGCCTCCATCCTCGCCTCGCCTCAAGTCTCCATCCTCACCTCAAGTCTCCAGCCTCCAGCCTCCAGCCTCACCTCAAGTCTCCAGCCTCCAGCCTCGCCTCGCCTCAAGTCTCCAGCCTCCAGCCTCCAGCCTCGCCTCGTCTCCTGCCTCCAGCCTCCATCCTCACCTCAAGTCTCCAGCCTCCAGCCTCACCTCAAGTCTCCAGCCTCCAGCCTCGCCTCACCTCAAGTCTCCAGCCTCCAGCCTCACCTCAAGTCTCCAGCCTCCAGCCTCGCCTCACCTCAAGTCTCCAGCCTCGCCTCGTCTCAAGTCTCCAGCCTCGCCTCGTCTCCATCCTCGCCTCGCCTCAAGTCTCCAGCCTCCCGCCTCACCTCGCCTCCAGCCTCAGGCCTCCAGCCTCGCCTCAAGTCTCCAGCCTCCAGCCTCCAGCCTCACCTCAAGTCTCCAGCCTCCAGCCTCCAGCCTCACCTCAAGTCTCCAGCCTCCAGCCTCGCCTCCAGCCTCCAGCCTCACCTCAAGTCTCCAGCCTCCAGCCTCACCTCAAGTCTCCAGCCTCCAGCCTCCAGCCTCGCCTCAAGTCTCCAGCCTCCAGCCTCACCTCAAGTCTCCAGCCTCAAGCCTCCAGCCTCGCTTCTAGTCTCCAGCCTCCAGCCTCGCCTCAGGCCTCCAGCCTCCATCCTCACCTCAAGTCTCCAGCCTCCAGCCTCGCCTCACCTCAAGTCTCCAGCCTCCAGCCTCACCTCAAGTCTCCAGCCTCCAGCCTCGCCTCAAGTCTCCAGCCTCCAGCCTCCAGCCTCGCCTCAAGTCTCCAGCCTCCAGCCTCCAGCTTCGCTTCTAGTCTCCAGCCTCCAGCCTCGCTTCTAGTCTCCAGCCTCCAGCCTCGCCTCAGGCCTCCAGCCTCCATCCTCACTTCAAGTCTCCAGCCTCCAGCCTCGCCTCAGCTCAAGTCTCCAGCCTCCAGCCTCCAGCCTCACCTCAAGTCTCCAGCCTCCAGCCTCGCCTCAAGTCTCCAGCCTCCAGCCTCACCTCAAGTCTCCAGCCTCCAGCCTCGCCTCAAATCTCCAGCCTCACCTCAAGTCTCCAGCCTCGCCTCACCTCAAGTCTCCAGCCTCCAGCCTCGCCTCGCCTCAAGTCTCCAGCCTCCAGCCTCCAGCCTCGCTTCTAGTCTCCAGACTCCAGCCTCGTCTCAGGCCTCCAGCCTCCATCCTCACCTCAAGTCTCCAGCCTCCAGCCTCGCCTCACCTCAAGTCTCCAGCCTCCAGCCTCACCTCAAGTCTCCAGCCTCCAGCCTCCAGCCTCGCCTCAAGTCTCCAGCCTCCAGCCTCCCCTCAAGTCTCCAGCCTCCAGACTCCAGCCTCGCCTCAAGTCTCCAGCCTCACCTCAAGTCCCCAGCCTCGCCTCACCTCAAGTCTCCAGCCTCCAGCCTCGCCTCGCCTCAAGTCTCCAGACTCCATCCTCGCCTCACCTCAAGTCTCCAGCCTCCAGCCTCCAGCCTCACCTCAAGTCTCCAGCCTCCAGCCTCACCTCAAGTCTCCAGCCTGCAGCCTCCAGCCTCGCCTCAAGTCTCCAGCCTCCAGCCTCACCTCAAGTCTCCAGCCTCCAGCCTCCAGCCTCGCCTCAAGTCTCCAGCCTCACCTCAAGTCTCCAGCCTCCAGCCTCCAGCCTCGCCTCAAGTCTCCAGCCTCCAGCCTCCAGCTTTGCTTCTAGTCTCCAGCCTCCAGCCTCGCCTCAGGCCTCCAGCCTCCAGCCTCACCTCAAGTCTCCAGCCTCCAGCCTCGCCTCGCCTCAAGTCTGCAGCCTCCAGCCTCACCTCAAGTCTCCAGCCTCCAGCCTCGCCTCACCTCAAGTCTCCAGCCTCCAGCCTCACCTCAAGTCTCCAGCCTCCAGCCTCGCCTCGATTCAAGTCTCCAGCCTCCAGCCTCACCTCACCTCAAGTCTCCAGCCTCCAGCCTCGCCTCGCCTCAAGTCTCCAGCCTCCAGCCTCCAGCCTCGCTTCTAGTCTCCAGCCTCCAGCCTCGCCTCAGGCCTCCAGCCTCCATCCTCACCTCAAGTCTCCAGCCTCCAACCTCCAGCCTCACCTCAAGTCTCCAGCCTCCAGCCTCCAGCCTCACCTCAAGTCTCCAGCCTCCAGCCTCCAGCCTCGCCTCAATTCTCCAGCCTCCAGCCTCACCTCAAGTCTCCAGCCTCCAGCCTCGCCTCAAGTCTCCAGCCTCACCTCAAGTCTCCAGCCTCCAGCCTCCAGCCTCGCCTCAGGCCTCCAGCCTCCAGCCTCACCTCAAGTCTCCAGCCTCCAGCCTCGCCTCACCTCAAGTCTCCAGCCTCGCCTCGCCTCAAGTCTCCAGCCTCCAGCCTCACCTCAAGTCTCCAGCCTCCAGCCTCGCCTCACCTCAAGTCTCCAGCCTCCAGCCTCGCCTCACCTCAAGTCTCCAGCCTCCAGCCTCACCTCAAGTCTCCAGCCTCCAGCCTCGCCTCACCTCAAGTCTCCAGCCTCCAGCCTCGCCTCACCTCAAGTCTCCAGCCTCCAGCCTCACCTCAAGTCTCCAGCCTCCAGCCTCCAGCCTCGCCTCAAGTCTCCAGTCTCGCCTCGCCTCAAGTCTCCAGCCTCCAGCCTCGCCTCGCCTCTAGTCTCCAGCCTCCAGCCTCGCCTCACCTCAAGTCTCCAGCCTCCAGCCTCGCCTCAAGTCTCCAGCCTCCAGCCTCCAGCTTTGCTTCTAGTCTCCAGCCTCCAGCCTCGCCTCAGGCCTCCAGCCTCCAGCCTCACCTCAAGTCTCCAGCCTCCAGCCTCGCCTCACCTCAAGTCTCCAGCCTCCAGCCTCGCCTCAGGCCTCCAGCCTCCAGCCTCACCTCAAGTCTCCAGCCTCCAGCCTCGCCTCACCTCAAGTCTCCAGCCTCCAGCCTCCAGCCTCCAGCCTCACCTCAAGTCTCCAGCCTCCAGCCTCCAGCCTCGCCTCAAGTCTCCAGCCTCCAGCTTCACTTCTAGTCTCCAGCCTCCAGCCTCGCCTCAAGTCTCCAGCCTCCAGCCTCACCTCACCTCAAGTCTCCAGCCTCCAGCCTCGCCTCGCTTCAAGTCTCCAGCCTCCAGCCTCCAGCTTCGCTTCTAGTCTCCAGCCTCCAGCCTCCAGCCTCGCCTCAAGTCTCCAGCCTCCAGCTTCGCTTCTAGTCTCCAGCCTCCAGCCTCGCCTCAAGTCTCCAGCCTCCAGCCTCGCCTCACCTCAAGTCTCCAGCCTCCAGCCTCGCCTCACCTCAAGTCTCCAGCCTCCAGCCTCCAGCCTCACCTCAAGTCTCCAGCCTCCAGCCTCGCCTCACCTCAAGTCTCCAGCCTCCAGCCTCGCCTCAGGCCTCCAGCCTCCATCCTCACCTCAAGTCTCCAGCCTCCAGCCTCGCTTCTAGTCTCCAGCCTCGCCTCAGGCCTCCAGCCTCCATCCTCACCTCAAGTCTCCAGCCTCCAGCCTCGCCTCACCTCAAGTCTCCAGCCTCCAGCCTCCAGCCTCACCTCAAGTCTCCAGCCTCCTGCCTCACCTCAAGTCTCCAGCCTCCAGCCTCACCTCGCCTCAAGTCTCCAGCCTCCAGTCTCCAGCCTCGCTTCTAGTCTCCAGCCTCCAGCCTCGCCTCAGGCCTCCAGCCTCCATCCTCACCTCAAGTCTCCAGCCTCCAGCCTCGCCTCACCTCAAGTCTCCAGCCTCCAGCCTCACCTCAAGTCTCCAGCCTCCTGCCTCACCTCAAGTCTCCAGCCTCCAGTCTCCAGCCTCGCTTCTAGTCTCCAGCCTCCAGCCTCGCCTCAGGCCTCCAGTCTCCAGCCTCACCTCAAGTCTCCAGCCACCAGCCTCCAGCCTCGTCTCAAGTCTCCAGCCTCCAGCCTCCAGCCTCACTTCTAGTCTCCAGCCTCCAGCCTCGCCTCACCTCAAGTCTCCAGCCTCCAGCCTCGCCTCGCCTCAAGTCTCCAGCCTCCAGCCTCACTTCTAGTCTCCAGCCTCCAGCTTCGCCTCAGGCCTCCAGCCTCCATCCTCACCTCAAGTCTCCAGCCTCCAGCCTCACCTCAAGTCTCCAGCCTCCAGCCTCCAGCCTCGCCTCAAGTCTCCAGCCTCCAGCCTTGCCTCAAGTCTCCAGCCTCCAGCCTCCAGCCTCGCCTCAAGTCTCCAGCCTCACCTCAAGTCTCCACCCTCCAGCCTCCAGCCTCGCCTCAAGTCTCCAGCCTCCAGCCTCCAGCCTCGCCTCAAGTCTCCAGCCTCACCTCAAGTCTCCAGCCTCCAGCCTCCAGCCTCGCCTCAGGCCTCCAGCCTCCAGCCTCACCTCAAGTCTCCAGCCTCCAGCCTCGCCTCACCTCAAGTCTCCAGCCTCCAGCCTCGCCTCGCCTCAAGTCTCCAGCCTCCAGCCTCCAGCCTCACCTCGTCTCCAGCCTCCAGCCTCGCCTCACCTCAAGTCTCCAGCCTCCCGCCTCACCTCAAGTCTCCAGCCTCCAGCCTCCAGCCTCGCCTCAAGTCTCCAGCCTCCAGCCTCGCCTCAAGTCTCCAGCCTCCAGCCTCCAGCCTCGCCTCGCCTCAAGTCTCCAGCCTCCAGCCTCCAGCCTCGCCTCGTCTCCTGCCTCCAGCCTCCAGCCTCGCCTCAAGTCTCCAGCCTCCAGCCTCACCTCAAGTCTCCAGCCTCCAGCCTCGCCTCACCTCAAGTCTCCAGCCTCCAGCCTCACCTCAAGTCTCCAGCCTCCAGCCTCGCCTCACCTCAAGTCTCCAGCCTCGCCTCGTCTCAAGTCTCCAGCCTCGCCTCGTCTCCATCCTCGCCTCGCCTCAAGTCTCCAGCCTCCCGCCTCACCTCGCCTCCAGCCTCAGGCCTCCAGCCTCGCCTCAAATCTCCAGCCTCCAGCCTCACCTCAAGTCTCCAGCCTCCAGCCTCCAGCCTCACCTCAAGTCTCCAGCCTCCAGCCTCCAGCCTCGCCTCAAGTCTCCAGCCTCCAGCCTCACCTCAAGTCTCCAGCCTCCAGCCTCCAGCCTCGCCTCAAGTCTCCAGCCTCCAGCCTCCAGCCTCGCCTCAAGTCTCCAGCCTCCAGCCTCCAGCTTCGCTTCTAGTCTCCAGCCTCCAGCCTCCAGCCTCAGGCCTCCAGCCTCCAGCCTCACCTCAAGTCTCCAGCCTCCAGCCTCGCCTCACCTCAAGTCTCCAGCCTCCAGCCTCCAGCCTCACCTCAAGTCTCCAGCCTCCAGCCTCGCCTCACCTCAAGTCTCCAGCCTCCAGCCTCCAGCCTCGCTTCTAGTCTCCAGCCTCCAGCCTCACCTCAAGTCTCCAGCCTCCAGCCTCGCCTCGCCTCAAGTCTCCAGCCTCCAGGTTCAGGCCTCCAGCTTCGCTTCAAGTCTCCAGCCTCCAGCCTCCAGCCTCGCCTCAAGTCTCCAGCCTCCAGCCTCCAGCCTCGCCTCAAGTCTCCAGCCTCCAGCCTCGCCTCGCCTCAAGTCTCCAGCCTCCAGCCTCCAGCCTTGCTTCTAGTCTCCAGCCTCCAGCCTCACCTCAAGTCTCCAGCCTCCAGCCTCCAGCCTCACCTCAAGTCTCCAGCCTCCAGCCTCCAACCTCGCCTCAAGTCTCCAGCCTCCAGCCTCACCTCAAGTCTCCAACCTCCAGCCTCCAGCCTCGCTTCTAGTCTCCAGCCTCCAGCCTCGCCTCAGGCCTCCAGCCTCCATCCTCACCTCAAGTCTCCAGCCTCCAGCCTCGCCTCACCTCAAGTCTCCAGCCTCCAGCCTCACCTAAAGTCTCCAGCCTCCAGCCTCGCCTCAAGTCTCCAGCCTCCAGCCTCGCCTCAAGTCTCCAGCCTCCAGCTTCGCTTCTAGTCTCCAGCCTCCAGCCTCCAGCCTCGCTTCTAGTCTCCAGCCTCCAGCCTCGCCTCAGGCCTCCAGCCTCCATCCTCACTTCAAGTCTCCAGCCTCCAGCCTCGCCTCAGCTCAAGTCTCCAGCCTCCAGCCTCCAGCCTCACCTCAAGTCTCCAGCCTCCAGCCTCGCCTCAAGTCTCCAGCCTCCAGCCTCACCTCAAGTCTCCAGCCTCCAGCCTCGCCTCGCCTCGTCTCCAGCCTCCAGCCTCCAGCCTCGCTTCTAGTCTCCAGCCTCCAGCCTCGCCTCAGGCCTCCAGCCTCCATCCTCACCTCAAGTCTCCAGCCTCCAGCCTCGCCTCACCTCAAGTCTCCAGCCTCCAGCCTCACCTCAAGTCTCCAGCCTCCAGCCTCGCCTCAAGTCTCCAGCCTCCAGCCTCCCCTCAAGTCTCCAGCCTCCAGCCTCCAGCCTCGTCTCAAGTCTCCAGCCTCACCTCAAGTCCCCAGCCTCCAGCCTCGCCTCGCCTCAAGTCTCCAGCCTCCTGCCTCACCTCAAGTCTCCAGCCTCCAGCCTCACCTCGCCTCAAGTCTCCAGCCTCCAGTCCCCAGCCTCGCTTCTAGTCTCCAGCCTCCAGCCTCGCCTCAGGCCTCCAGCCTCCATCCTCACCTCAAGTCTCCAGCCTCCAGCCTCGCCTCACCTCAAGTCTCCAGCCTCCAGCCTCACCTCAAGTCTCCAGCCTCCTGCCTCACCTCAAGTCTCCAGCCTCCAGTCTCCAGCCTCGCTTCTAGTCTCCAGCCTCCAGCCTCGCCTCAGGCCTCCAGTCTCCAGCCTCACCTCAAGTCTCCAGCCACCAGCCTCCAGCCTCGTCTCAAGTCTCCAGCCTCCAGCCTCCAGCCTCACTTCTAGTCTCCAGCCTCCAGCCTCGCCTCACCTCAAGTCTCCAGCCTCCAGCCTCGCCTCGCCTCAAGTCTCCAGCCTCCAGCCTCCAGCCTCACTTCTAGTCTCCAGCCTCCAGCCTCGCCTCAGGCCTCCAGCCTCCATCCTCACCTCAAGTCTCCAGCCTCCAGCCTCACCTCAAGTCTCCAGCCTCCAGCCTCCAGCCTCGCCTCAAGTCTCCAGCCTCCAGCCTTGCCTCAAGTCTCCAGCCTCCAGCCTCCAGCCTCGCCTCAAGTCTCCAGCCTCACCTCAAGTCTCCACCCTCCAGCCTCCAGCCTCGCCTCAAGTCTCCAGCCTCCAGCCTCCAGCCTCGCCTCAAGTCTCCAGCCTCACCTCAAGTCTCCAGCCTCCAGCCTCCAGCCTCGCCTCAGGCCTCCAGCCTCCAGCCTCACCTCAAGTCTCCAGCCTCCAGCCTCGCCTCACCTCAAGTCTCCAGCCTCCAGCCTCGCCTCGCCTCAAGTCTCCAGCCTCCAGCCTCCAGCCTCACCTCGTCTCCAGCCTCCAGCCTCACCTCACCTCAAGTCTCCAGCCTCCAGCCTCACCTCAAGTCTCCAGCCTCCAGCCTCCAGCCTCGCCTCAAGTCTCCAGCCTCCAGCCTCGCCTCAAGTCTCCAGCCTCCAGCCTCGCCTCGCCTCAAGTCTCCAGCCTCCAGCCTCACCTCACCTCAAGTCTCCAGCCTCCAGCCTCGCCTCACCTCAAGTCTCCAGCCTCCAGCCTCGCCTCGCCTCAAGTCTCCAGTCTCCAACCTCCAGCCTCGCCTCAAGTCTCCAGCCTCCAGCCTCGCCTCAAGTCTCCAGCCTCCAGCCTCCAGCCTCACCTCAAGTCTCCAGCCTCCAGCCTCGCCTCGCCTCAAGTCTCCAGCCTCCAGCCTCCAGCCTCGCCTCGTCTCCTGCCTCCAGCCTCCAGCCTCGCCTCAAGTCTCCAGCCTCCAGCCTCACCTCAAGTCTCCAGCCTCCAGCCTCGCCTCACCTCAAGTCTCCAGCCTCCAGCCTCACCTCAAGTCTCCAGCCTCCAGCCTCGCCTCACCTCAAGTCTCCAGCCTCGCCTCGTCTCAAGTCTCCAGCCTCGCCTCGTCTCCATCCTCGCCTCGCCTCAAGTCTCCAGCCTCCCGCCTCACCTCGCCTCCAGCCTCAGGCCTCCAGCCTCGCCTCAAATCTCCAGCCTCCAGCCTCACCTCAAGTCTCCAGCCTCCAGCCTCCAGCCTCACCTCAAGTCTCCAGCCTCCAGCCTCCAGCCTCGCCTCAAGTCTCCAGCCTCCAGCCTCCAGCCTCGCCTCAAGTCTCCAGCCTCCAGCCTCCAGCCTCGCCTCAAGTCTCCAGCCTCCAGCCTCCAGCTTCGCTTCTAGTCTCCAGCCTCCAGCCTCCAGCCTCAGGCCTCCAGCCTCCAGCCTCACCTCAAGTCTCCAGCCTCCAGCCTCGCCTCACCTCAAGTCTCCAGCCTCCAGCCTCCAGCCTCACCTCAAGTCTCCAGCCTCCAGCCTCGCCTCACCTCAAGTCTCCAGCCTCCAGCCTCCAGCCTCGCTTCTAGTCTCCAGCCTCCAGCCTCACCTCAAGTCTCCAGCCTCCAGCCTCGCCTCGCCTCAAGTCTCCAGCCTCCAGGTTCAGGCCTCCAGCTTCGCTTCTAGTCTCCAGCCTCCAGCCTCCAGCCTCGCCTCAAGTCTCCAGCCTCCAGCCTCCAGCCTCACCTCAAGTCTCCAGCCTCCAGCCTCGCCTCGCCTCAAGTCTCCAGCCTCCAGCCTCCAGCCTTGCTTCTAGTCTCCAGCCTCCAGCCTCCAGCCTCCAGCCTCACCTCAAGTCTCCAGCCTCCAGCCTCCAGCCTCACCTCAAGTCTCCAGCCTCCAGCCTCCAACCTCGCCTCAAGTCTCCAGCCTCCAGCCTCACCTCAAGTCTCCAACCTCCAGCCTCCAGCCTCGCTTCTAGTCTCCAGCCTCCAGCCTCGCCTCAGGCCTCCAGCCTCCATCCTCACCTCAAGTCTCCAGCCTCCAGCCTCGCCTCACCTCAAGTCTCCAGCCTCCAGCCTCACCTCAAGTCTCCAGCCTCCAGCCTCGCCTCAAGTCTCCAGCCTCCAGCCTCGCCTCAAGTCTCCAGCCTCCAGCCTCCAGCTTCGCTTCTAGTCTCCAGCCTCCAGCCTCCAGCCTCGCTTCTAGTCTCCAGCCTCCAGCCTCGCCTCAGGCCTCCAGCCTCCATCCTCACTTCAAGTCTCCAGCCTCCAGCCTCGCCTCAGCTCAAGTCTCCAGCCTCCAGCCTCCAGCCTCACCTCAAGTCTCCAGCCTCCAGCCTCGCCTCAAGTCTCCAGCCTCCAGCCTCACCTCAAGTCTCCAGCCTCCAGCCTCGCCTCAAATCTCCAGCCTCACCTCAAGTCTCCAGCCTCGCCTCACCTCAAGTCTCCAGCCTCCAGCCTCGCCTCGCCTCGTCTCCAGCCTCCAGCCTCCAGCCTCGCTTCTAGTCTCCAGCCTCCAGCCTCGCCTCAGGCCTCCAGCCTCCATCCTCACCTCAAGTCTCCAGCCTCCAGCCTCGCCTCACCTCAAGTCTCCAGCCTCCAGCCTCACCTCAAGTCTCCAGCCTCCAGCCTCGCCTCAAGTCTCCAGCCTCCAGCCTCCCCTCAAGTCTCCAGCCTCCAGCCTCCAGCCTCGTCTCAAGTCTCCAGCCTCACCTCAAGTTCCCAGCCTCCAGCCTCGCCTCGCCTCAAGTCTCCAGCCTCCTGCCTCACCTCAAGTCTCCAGCCTCCAGCCTCACCTCGCCTCAAGTCTCCAGCCTCCAGTCTCCAGCCTCGCTTCTAGTCTCCAGCCTCCAGCCTCGCCTCAGGCCTCCAGCCTCCATCCTCACCTCAAGTCTCCAGCCTCCAGCCTCGCCTCACCTCAAGTCTCCAGCCTCCAGCCTCACCTCAAGTCTCCAGCCTCCAGTCTCCAGCCTCGCTTCTAGTCTCCAGCCTCCAGCCTCGCCTCAGGCCTCCAGTCTCCAGCCTCACCTCAAGTCTCCAGCCACCAGCCTCCAGCCTCGTCTCAAGTCTCCAGCCTCCAGCCTCCAGCCTCACTTCTAGTCTCCAGCCTCCAGCCTCGCCTCACCTCAAGTCTCCAGCCTCCAGCCTCGCCTCGCCTCAAGTCTCCAGCCTCCAGCCTCCAGCCTCACTTCTAGTCTCCAGCCTCCAGCCTCGCCTCAGGCCTCCAGCCTCCATCCTCACCTCAAGTCTCCAGCCTCCAGCCTCACCTCAAGTCTCCAGCCTCCAGCCTCCAGCCTCGCCTCAAGTCTCCAGCCTCCAGCCTTGCCTCAAGTCTCCAGCCTCCAGCCTCCAGCCTCGCCTCAAGTCTCCAGCCTCACCTCAAGTCTCCACCCTCCAGCCTCCAGCCTCGCCTCAAGTCTCCAGCCTCCAGCCTCCAGCCTCGCCTCAAGTCTCCAGCCTCACCTCAAGTCTCCAGCCTCCAGCCTCCAGCCTCGCCTCAGGCCTCCAGCCTCCAGCCTCACCTCAAGTCTCCAGCCTCCAGCCTCGCCTCACCTCAAGTCTCCAGCCTCCAGCCTCGCCTCGCCTCAAGTCTCCAGCCTCCAGCCTCCAGCCTCACCTCGTCTCCAGCCTCCAGCCTCACCTCACCTCAAGTCTCCAGCCTCCAGCCTCACCTCAAGTCTCCAGCCTCCAGCCTCCAGCCTCGCCTCAAGTCTCCAGCCTCCAGCCTCGCCTCAAGTCTCCAGCCTCCAGCCTCGCCTCGCCTCAAGTCTCCAGCCTCCAGCCTCACCTCACCTCAAGTCTCCAGCCTCCAGCCTCGCCTCACCTCAAGTCTCCAGCCTCCAGCCTCGCCTCGCCTCAAGTCTCCAGTCTCCAACCTCCAGCCTCGCCTCAAGTCTCCAGCCTCCAGCCTCGCCTCAAGTCTCCAGCCTCCAGCCTCACCTCAAGTCTCCAGCCTCCAGCCTCGCCTCGCCTCAAGTCTCCAGCCTCCAGCCTCCAGCCTCGCCTCGTCTCCTGCCTCCAGCCTCCAGCCTCGCCTCAAGTCTCCAGCCTCCAGCCTCACCTCAAGTCTCCAGCCTCCAGCCTCGCCTCACCTCAAGTCTCCAGCCTCCAGCCTCACCTCAAGTCTCCAGCCTCCAGCCTCGCCTCACCTCAAGTCTCCAGCCTCGCCTCGTCTCAAGTCTCCAGCCTCGCCTCGTCTCCATCCTCGCCTCGCCTCAAGTCTCCAGCCTCCCGCCTCACCTCGCCTCCAGCCTCAGGCCTCCAGCCTCGCCTCAAATCTCCAGCCTCCAGCCTCACCTCAAATCTCCAGCCTCCAGCCTCCAGCCTCCAGCCTCACCTCAAGTCTCCAGCCTCCAGCCTCGCCTCACCTCAAGTCTCCAGCCTCCAGCCTCCAGCCTCACCTCAAGTCTCCAGCCTCCAGCCTCGCCTCACCTCAAGTCTCCAGCCTCCAGCCTCCAGCCTCGCTTCTAGTCTCCAGCCTCCAGCCTCACCTCAAGTCTCCAGCCTCCAGCCTCGCCTCGCCTCAAGTCTCCAGCCTCCAGGTTCAGGCCTCCAGCTTCGCTTCTAGTCTCCAGCCTCCAGCCTCCAGCCTCGCCTCAAGTCTCCAGCCTCCAGCCTCCAGCCTCGCCTCAAGTCTCCAGCCTCCAGCCTCGCCTCGCCTCAAGTCTCCAGCCTCCAGCCTCCAGCCTTGCTTCTAGTCTCCAGCCTCCAGCCTCCAGCCTCGCCTCCAGCCTCCAGCCTCACCTCAAGTCTCCAGCCTCCAGCCTCCAGCCTCACCTCAAGTCTCCAGCCTCCAGCCTCCAACCTCGCCTCAAGTCTCCAGCCTCCAGCCTCACCTCAAGTCTCCAACCTCCAGCCTCCAGCCTCGCTTCTAGTCTCCAGCCTCCAGCCTCGCCTCAGGCCTCCAGCCTCCATCCTCACCTCAAGTCTCCAGCCTCCAGCCTCGCCTCACCTCAAGTCTCCAGCCTCCAGCCTCACCTCAAGTCTCCAGCCTCCAGCCTCGCCTCAAGTCTCCAGCCTCCAGCCTCGCCTCAAGTCTCCAGCCTCCAGCCTCCAGCTTCGCTTCTAGTCTCCAGCCTCCAGCCTCCAGCCTCGCTTCTAGTCTCCAGCCTCCAGCCTCGCCTCAGGCCTCCAGCCTCCATCCTCACTTCAAGTCTCCAGCCTCCAGCCTCGCCTCAGCTCAAGTCTCCAGCCTCCAGCCTCCAGCCTCACCTCAAGTCTCCAGCCTCCAGCCTCGCCTCAAGTCTCCAGCCTCCAGCCTCACCTCAAGTCTCCAGCCTCCAGCCTCGCCTCAAATCTCCAGCCTCACCTCAAGTCTCCAGCCTCGCCTCACCTCAAGTCTCCAGCCTCCAGCCTCGCCTCGCCTCGTCTCCAGCCTCCAGCCTCCAGCCTCGCTTCTAGTCTCCAGCCTCCAGCCTCGCCTCAGGCCTCCAGCCTCCATCCTCACCTCAAGTCTCCAGCCTCCAGCCTCGCCTCACCTCAAGTCTCCAGCCTCCAGCCTCACCTCAAGTCTCCAGCCTCCAGCCTCGCCTCAAGTCTCCAGCCTCCAGCCTCCCCTCAAGTCTCCAGCCTCCAGCCTCCAGCCTCGTCTCAAGTCTCCAGCCTCACCTCAAGTCCCCAGCCTCCAGCCTCGCCTCGCCTCAAGTCTTCAGCCTCCTGCCTCACCTCAAGTCTCCAGCCTCCAGCCTCACCTCGCCTCAAGTCTCCAGCCTCAAGTCTCCAGCCTCCAGCCTCACCTCAAGTCTCCAGCCTCCAGCCTCGCCTCAAATCTCCAGCCTCACCTCAAGTCTCCAGCCTCGCCTCACCTCAAGTCTCCAGCCTCCAGCCTCGCCTCGCCTCGTCTCCAGCCTCCAGCCTCCAGCCTCGCTTCTAGTCTCCAGCCTCCAGCCTCGCCTCAGGCCTCCAGCCTCCATCCTCACCTCAAGTCTCCAGCCTCCAGCCTCGCCTCACCTCAAGTCTCCAGCCTCCAGCCTCACCTCAAGTCTCCAGCCTCCAGCCTCGCCTCAAGTCTCCAGCCTCCAGCCTCCCCTCAAGTCTCCAGCCTCCAGCCTCCAGCCTCGTCTCAAGTCTCCAGCCTCACCTCAAGTCCCCAGCCTCCAGCCTCGCCTCGCCTCAAGTCTCCAGCCTCCAGCCTCGCCTCACCTCAAGTCTCCATACTCCATCCTCGCCTCACCTCAAGTCTCCAGCCTCCAGCCTCACCTCAAGTCTCCAGCCTGCAGCCTCCAGCCTCGCCTCAAGTCTCCAGCCTCCAGCCTCGCCTCGCCTCAAGTCTCCAGCCTCCAGCCTCACCTCAAGTCTCCAGCCTCCAGCCTCCAGCCTCGCCTCAAGTCTCCAGCCTCACCTCAAGTCTCCAGCCACCAGCCTTCAGCCTCGCCTCAAGTCTCCAGCCTCCAGCCTCCAGCTTTGCTTCTAGTCTCCAGCCTCCAGCCTCGCCTCAGGCCTCCAGCCTCCAGCCTCACCTCAAGTCTCCAGCCTCCAGCCTCGCCTCACCTCAAGTCTCCAGCCTCCAGCCTCGCCTCGCTTCAAGTCTCCAGCCTCCAGCCTCACCTCAAGTCTCCAGCCTCCAGCCTCGCCTCACCTCAAGTCTCCAGCCTCCAGCCTCACCTCACCTCAAGTCTCCAGCCTCCAGCCTCGCCTCAAGTCTCCAGCCTCCAGCCTCCAGCCTCCAGCCTCGCCTCAAGTCTCCAGCCTCCAGCCTCCAGCTTCGCTTCTAGTCTCCAGCCTCCAGCCTCCAGCCTCGCCTCAGGCCTCCAGCCTCCAGCCTCACCTCAAGTCTCCAGCCTCCAGCCTCGCCTCACCTCAAGTCTCCAGCCTCCAGCCTCACCTCAAGTCTCCAGCCTCCAGCCTCGCCTCGCTTCAAGTCTCCAGCCTCCAGCCTCACCTCACCTCAAGTCTCCAGCCTCCAGCCTCACCTCGCCTCAAGTCTCCAGCCTCCAGCCTCCAGCCTCGCTTCTAGTCTCCAGCCTCCAGCCTCACCTCAGGCCTCCAGCCTCTATCCTCACCTCAAGTCTCCAGCCTCCAACCTCCAGCCTCACCTCAAGTCTCCAGCCTCCAGCCTCCAGCCTCACCTCAAGTCTCCAGCCTCCAGCCTCCAGCCTCGCCTCAAGTCTCCAGCCTCCAGCCTCACCTCAAGTCTCCAGCCTCCAGCCTCCAGCCTCGCCTCAAGTCTCCAGCCTCACCTCAAGTCTCCAGCCTCCAGCCTCCAGCCTCGCCTCAGGCCTCCAGCCTCGCCTCAAGTCTCCAGCCTCCAGCCACACCTCAAGTCTCCAGCCTCAGGCCTCGCCTCAAGTCTCCAGCCTCACCTCAAGTCTCCAGCCTGCAGCCTCCAGCCTCGCCTCAGGCCTCCAGCCTCCAGCCTCGCCTCACCTCAAGTCTCCAGCCTCGCCTCGCCTCAAGTCTCCAGCCTCCAGCCTCACCTCAAGTCTCCAGCCTCCAGCCTCGCCTCACCTCAAGTCTCCAGCCTCCAGCCTCGCCTCACCTCAAGTCTCCAGCTTCCAGCCTCCAGCCTCACCTCAAGTCTCCAGCCTCCAGCCTCGCCTCACCTCAAGTCTCCAGCCTCCAGCCTCACCTCAAGTCTCCAGCCTCCAGCCTCCAGCCTCGCCTCAAGTCTCCAGCCTCGCCTCGCCTCAAGTCTCCAGCCTCCAGCCTCGCCTCGCCTCTAGTCTCCAGCCTCCAGCCTCGCCTCACCTCAAGTCTCCAGCCTCCAGCCTCGCCTCTAGTCTCCAGCCTCCAGCCTCGCCTCACCTCAAGTCTCCAGCCTCCAGCCTCGCCTCACCTCAAGTCTCCAGCCTCCAGCCTCGCCTCAAGTCTCCAGCCTCCAGCTTCGCTTCTAGTCTCCAGCCTCCAGCCTCGCCTCAAGTCTCCAGCCTCCAGCCTCGCCTCACCTCAAGTCTCCAGCCTCCAGCCTCGCCTCGCCTCAAGTCTCCAGCCTCCAGTCTCCAGCCTCGCTTCTAGTCTCCAGCCTCCAGCCTCGCCTCAGGCCTCCAGCCTCCATCCTCACCTCAAGTCTCCAGCCTCCAGCCTCGCCTCACCTCAAGTCTCCAGCCTCCAGCCTCGCCTCGCCTCAAGTCTCCAGCCTCCAGCCTCGCCTCAGGCCTCCAGTCTCCAGCCTCACCTCAAGTCTCCAGCCTCCAGCCTCGCCTCGCCTCAAGTCTCCAGCCTCCAGCCTCCAGCCTCACTTCTAGTCTCCAGCCTCCAGCCTCGCCTCAGGCCTCCAGCCTCCATCCTCACCTCAAGTCTCCAGCCTCCAGCCTCACCTCAAGTCTCCAGCCTCCAGCCTCCAGCCTCGCCTCAAGTCTCCAGCCTCCAGCCTCGCCTCAAGTCTCCAGCCTCCAGCCTCCAGCCTCGCCTCAAGTCTCCAGCCTCACCTCAAGCCTCCAGCCTCGCCTCAAGTCTCCAGCCTCCAGCCTCCAGCCTCGCCTCAAGTCTCCAGCCTCACCTCAAGTCTCCAGCCTCCAGCCTCCAGCCTCGCCTCAGGCCTCCAGCCTCCAGCCTCACCTCAAGTCTCCAGCCTCCAGCCTCGCCTCACCTCAAGTCTCCAGCCTCCAGCCTCGCCTCGCCTCAAGTCTCCAGCCTCCAGCCTCCAGCCTCGCCTCAAGTCTCCAGCCTCGCCTCGCCTCAAGTCTCCAGCCTCCAGCCTCGCCTCGCCTCTAGTCTCCAGCCTCCAGCCTCGCCTCACCTCAAGTCTCCAGCCTCCAGCCTCGCCTCTAGTCTCCAGCCTCCAGCCTCGCCTCACCTCAAGTCTCCAGCCTCCAGCCTCGCCTCACCTCAAGTCTCCAGCCTCCAGCCTCGCCTCAAGTCTCCAGCCTCCAGCTTCGCTTCTAGTCTCCAGCCTCCAGCCTCGCCTCAAGTCTCCAGCCTCCAGCCTCGCCTCACCTCAAGTCTCCAGCCTCCAGCCTCGCCTCGCCTCAAGTCTCCAGCCTCCAGTCTCCAGCCTCGCTTCTAGTCTCCAGCCTCCAGCCTCGCCTCAGGCCTCCAGCCTCCATCCTCACCTCAAGTCTCCAGCCTCCAGCCTCGCCTCACCTCAAGTCTCCAGCCTCCAGCCTCGCCTCGCCTCAAGTCTCCAGCCTCCAGCCTCGCCTCAGGCCTCCAGTCTCCAGCCTCACCTCAAGTCTCCAGCCTCCAGCCTCGCCTCGCCTCAAGTCTCCAGCCTCCAGCCTCCAGCCTCACTTCTAGTCTCCAGCCTCCAGCCTCGCCTCAGGCCTCCAGCCTCCATCCTCACCTCAAGTCTCCAGCCTCCAGCCTCACCTCAAGTCTCCAGCCTCCAGCCTCCAGCCTCGCCTCAAGTCTCCAGCCTCCAGCCTCGCCTCAAGTCTCCAGCCTCCAGCCTCCAGCCTCGCCTCAAGTCTCCAGCCTCACCTCAAGCCTCCAGCCTCGCCTCAAGTCTCCAGCCTCCAGCCTCCAGCCTCGCCTCAAGTCTCCAGCCTCACCTCAAGTCTCCAGCCTCCAGCCTCCAGCCTCACCTCAGGCCTCCAGCCTCCAGCCTCACCTCAAGTCTCCAGCCTCCAGCCTCGCCTCACCTCAAGTCTCCAGCCTCCAGCCTCGCCTCGCCTCAAGTCTCCAGCCTCCAGCCTCACCTCGTCTCCAGCCTCCAGCCTCGCCTCACCTCAAGTCTCCAGCCTCCAGCCTCACCTCAAGTCTCCAGCCTCCAGCCTCCAGCCTCGCCTCAAGTCTCCAGCCTCCAGCCTCGCCTCGCCTCTAGTCTCCTGCCTCCAGCCTCGCCTCACCTCAAGTCTCCAGCCTCCAGCCTCGCCTCAAGTCTCCAGCCTCCAGCCTCGCCTCGCCTCAAGTCTCCAGCCTCCAGCCTCACCTCACCTCAAGTCTCCAGCCTCCAGCCTCGCCTCACCTCAAGTCTCCAGCCTCCAGCCTCCAGCCTCACCTCAAGTCTCCAGCCTCCAGCCTCCAGCCTCGCCTCAAGTCTCCAGCCTCGCCTCTAGTCTCCAGCCTCCAGCCTCGTCTCTTGCCCAGCCCCCAGCCCCCAGCCTCTAGCCGCTTGCCAAGCCAAGTCTCTAGCCTCTAGCCTCCAGCCTCGCCTCAAGTCTCCAGCCTCCAGTCTCCAGCCTCGCCTCAAGTCTCCAGCCTCCAGCCTCGCCTCAAGTCTCCAGCCTCCAGCCTCACCTCACCTCAAGTCTCCAGCCTCCAGCCTCGCCTCACCTCAAGTCTCCAGCCTCCAGCCTCGCCTCACCTCAAGTCTCCAGTCTCCAGCCTCCAGCCTCGCCTCAAGTCTCCAGCCTCCAGCCTCGCCTCAAGTCTCCAGCCTCCAGCCTCCAGCCTCGCCTCTAGTCTCCAGCCTCCAGCCTCGTCTCTTGCCCAGCCCCCAGCCCCCAGCCTCTAGCCGCTTGCCAAGCCAAGTCTCTAGCCTCTAGCCTCCAGCCTCGCCTCAAGTCTCCAGCCTCCAGTCTCCAGCCTCGCCTCAAGTCTCCAGCCTCCAGCCTCGCCTCAAGTCTCCAGCCTCCAGCCTCCCGCCTCACCTCAAGTCTCCAGCCTCCAGCCTCGCCTCAAGTCTCCAGCCTCCAGCCTCCAGCCTCGCCTCTAGTCTCCAGCGTCCAGCCTTGTCTCTTGCCCAGCCCCCAGCCCCCAGCCTCTAGCCGCTTGCCAAGCCAAGTCTCTAGCCTCTAGCCACTAGCCTCTAGCCTGAAGACTCCAGCCTCATCCTGCCTGCCTGCCTGCCTGCCAAGCCTCGTCCTTGCCTAGTTCTGGGGTCCAAGCCAGAGGCAAGACCCAGGTACTGGGTCCTTGTCCAGTCTTTGGCTCGGAGTCCAAGCCCAGGCTCCTAGCTGTCTTGTTCAATCATGATCCAGGTTCTCGGTTTTCATGTCCATGTCCTTGCCATCACCCTGTATCCTAGTCCTGTTCCTAGTACTTCAGTGTCTGTGTCATGCACTTGGGTCCGTTCCCAACCGTGCCCTTATGACAGGCTCAGACTTTGGAAAGCTTAAAGGGGATGTGTGAAGTAATTTCTTACATAGAGAGTGGCAGGTGCTTAGAATGGGCTGCCAGGGGTAGTGGTGGAATGTTTGATAACAACATTTAAGGGGCATTTCAGCAGACACATGAGCAGGCAAATGGTATTGTCTAGATTAGCATCATGGTTGGCACAGATATGGTGGGTTGAAGGGCCTGTTTCTCTGTTGTACAGGTTCTTGATTAGTCAGGGTGTCAAAGGTTACAGGGAGAAGACCGGAGAATGGGGTTGAGAGGGATAATAAATCAGTCATGATGGAATGGCAGAGCTGACTCGATGGACAAAATGACCTCATTCTGCTCATATGTCTTAAGGTCTTATGGAATCACTGGGACCTCAGCTATTCAGAAGGTTCCTTCTGACACCACATTTTAACCCTTCCAATCCATCAACTCTCAGCTGCATGGGCTATGCTACAAAAATATTTTACACAAAGGGTAACAGAGCTCACTTCAACTCAGGTGAGCTTAGCAACATTCTCTCTAAACGCTCATGGGAAAAGCCAGCGAAAATTCGATCCGAGCTTGCTTTAATTGTTGGAGCACTCCCTCTTCTGGTAATTTTATACACTTTAGTTTATCATACAAAATCTAATCTTACAGCTAATAATGCCTCTCTCTCATTTTCCCTTCCCAAAGAGAGAGCCAGATGGCCCAGTAGAAGGCCCTCACCAGCTGTTGCAGATTTGATTTTCCACACTGGACACGCAGCTGTAGTATGTCCACCCGGTGATTTTCAAAGCACCAGGTTACTCAACCCAAGATTGCTTAATATTACAAGCATTTTATTGATGCTTCTTAACTATTAGAAGAAACTACAGTAAACCTGATTTTAGTTAACCTCCCCATCCTCCTCTATTACCCCAGTCACTGCACTGTAAACACTTTAAACCACTGTTTATAAAGCTGTTTACATTGTAAATACATGTTGATATTTATGTATTCATGCACATTTTACCCATGTCCATACTTTAGCTACTAGCTTATTTTTATATGATTCTTTATTCTTATAATTGAATGATTTTTGTTGCATGTCACACCCTGAACAGCACACCACAGCAAATTCTTAATACATCTAAATGTACATGGCGAATAAAGTTGATCTTTAATCCTTAGAAGTCTGACACTTACAAAAGTTTCAATGGCTGTTCCAATCAGAACTACCAAGTCCAACCACCAAGGTTTGCCCTGATTTCAAGATTAGATGTTAAACTAAAAGTGTCTGATTTTGACATAGAATATTCTTAAGCAGAGTATTGCAACTCTGTGTTCCCCTCCATCAGATTATCTGGTCATTTTAGGTTCTTGATTAGTCAGGGCATCAAAGGTGACAGGGGGAAGGCAGGGGAATGGGGTTCAGAGAGAAAATATATCAGCCTTGATGGAATGGTGGAGCAGACACGATGGGCTGAATGGCCTAATTCTGCTCCTACGTCTGATGGTCATGGTTATCAAATTGCTGTTTGTTGGCGCTTGCTGTGCATGAATAGGCTGCTGCACTTTCTACACTAACTCATTTTGAAAATAATTGATTGGGTCGGAATATTATTGGGATGAGCTGAAAATGACATGCAAATTGTTTTTTTTTTGTCTCATGACTTCATGGCCACTAGTCTTCCAAAGGGTCTGAGTGGTTAGTTAAGCTGTTTAGTTTCCATTAGACATAGGAGCAGAATGAAGCCATTCAGTCTGTCGAGTCTGCCCTACCTTTCCATCATGGCTAATTTATTATCCCATTCAACCCCATTCTCCTGCCGTCTCCCTTAACCCTAGACACCCTGACTAATCAAAACCTATCAACCTCTGGTTTAAATATACCCAATGACCTGGCCTTCACAGCCATCTGTGGCAATGAATTCCACAGATTCACCATCCTCTGGCTAAAGAAATTCCTCTTTATCTCTGTTCGAAAGGGATGTCCCTCTATTCTGAGGTTGTGCCCTCTGGTCCTAGACTCTCCCACCATAGGAAACATCCTCTCCACATTGACTTTATCTAAGCCTTTCAATATTCGCTAGGTTTCAGTGAGATACCCCCACCCCTTCATTCTTCTGGGAATCATTGTAGTAAATCTCCTCTGGACCCTCTCTAATGCTAGCACATCTTTTAGAATTCTTAGCTGACCAGAAAAGGACCCCTTTATTCCCACTCTTTGTTTCTTGCCAGTCAGCCAATCTTCTATCCATGACAGTCGTGTGGGCATTTGGAGACAGGACACCGAAGCATGAGCAGATGGCTTCAGTTTCAGTTCTGAATAGTGGCCAGATGGAAATTGGAGACCTACCTCTTGCTGTGCTGGCCTTTGAGCTATTAACACTGCTTCGGTGAGAGCCACTGTCCTTCTGAAAGAACAAGAAGAATCTGTATCATTGGCCATTGTAGTCACCACTATCTTGATCAACTATCAATATGATATTCTCATTATCACGTCCAAGGAACATGTTTCTTATATCAATAAAGTTCCTCTAACCCAGTTTAGTTTTTTTTAAAAAGGGATTGCAAGATAAAATAAACCTGGAATCTCTTTTAGTTTTGATTTATATTTTCAGCCAAATAAATTCTGTTTTTAAAAGAAAAAAAGCTGCAACACAAATTCTTAACTATTGTGCCTTGATTTGAAGAGCTTCTGCTATAACCTAATCCTTTGCAATTTTTGGACCAATCTTCTGTAGCAGTTTGTGTGAATAAGATTGGATACATTTCATTCTCTCCCATACTGGCAAACAGCTGCAGCAGAAATAACTTGGTGAAGAACATAGACCATGGAACAGCACAGCACAGGAGCAGGCCCTTCAGCCTGGGATCTCTGTGCCAAACTGAACTGATCCCTGCAGCCCTCGCATACTCATGAGCCTGTCTAAATGCGTCTTGAACAGCACTGTCATATCAGCTTCCACTATCACCCCTGGCAGCACACCACTCTCCACGCAAAAGAGACTTACCCCGCTCATTGATCATAGAACCCTACAGCACGGTACAGAACCTTCAGCCCACAGTGTTGTGCTTTTCCTTTAACCTACTCTATGCTCAATCTAATCTTTCCCTCCCACATAGCCCATTTTTACATCTCCTCTAAACTTCACTCCTCTCGCTTTAGATGCATGTAGTAGTTGTCAGGTCACTCGTCTGAGTGCTATTGGTACCAGGTAACCCAGTACTACCTGTCGCATAGTCGGGTGGTCGGCGACTAAACCGACTCCCCCATCAGGCTTGCCTGGTGAGGAGGATGGCTAGACACCCTGCAGGACAAAAAACAAGACCTGTCAAAGGCCGGATGAACCCTCTCATAGGGTCAACGGCCATCTAGCAAACACGTGCCGTGAAGCGCGGAAAGGGCATCCCTTGCATCGAAGCTTGGTCTGGCCGTTCACTGCAACAGAACTTCCCCCAGCCGTCTTGGACCCCACCATGCCGCTGGATCCGGGAGGGGATGTCGAGAAGGTGGGTCTGGACCTGTGCAATCCCCTACTCACCTAAAATCCATTCACCCACACGCTGTTCCTTTCTGTACCACCCCACTAACTGACTGAAAGGAACCATCATCATCCTATGGGATGGATAGCCAGAGAGAGAGTGACATATTTGTACTTTGATAGTAAATTTCAAACAGTAGCTTAATGTGCCTGTGTAATTGGCGCGAGGAATAGAATCTGGGGTGGGGGGGGGCTTAATGAAAACAGATCAGCACAGGCTTGCTGGGTGAGGATTGAAGAGCCTCTTTCTGTGCTGTATGACTCGGTGACTCCAATGAGTTTAGCTCATTCTCCTCATGTCCTCTACCCCTGCTATTCTGTAATGATCAAGTTTAAGCCTAAATCCCCCAAATGGTAATCCAATTTTTCTGATTGATCAATCACAGTTGTGTTGGGAGAGTTTAACTTGCCTCATATTGTTTGGCATCTCCTTAGCGCAAGGGGTTTAGATGGGGTGGAGTTTGTTAGGTGCATTCAGGAAGGTTTCCTGACACAATATGTAGATAAGCCTACAAGAGGAGAGGCTGTACTTGATCTAGTATTGGGAAATGAACCTGGTCAGGTGTCAGATCTCTCAGTGGGAGAGCATTTTGGAGATGGTGATCACAATTCCATCTCCTTTACCATAGCATTGGAGAGGGATAGGAACAGATAAGTTAGGAAAGCATTTAATTGGAGTAAGGGAAATATGGAGCTATCAGGCAGGAATTTGGAAGCATAAACTGGGAACAGATGTTCTCAAGGAAATGTACGGCAGAAACATGGCAAATGTTCAGGGGGTATTTGCATGGAATTCTGCATAGGTATGTTCCAATGAGACAGGGAAAAGATGGTAGGGTACAGGAACTGTGGTGTACAAAGGCTGTTGGAAATCTAGTCAAGAAGAAAAGAAAAGCTTACGAAAGGTTCAGAGAGCTAGGTAATGTTAGAGATCTAGAAGATTATAAGGCTAGCAGGAAGGAGCTTAAAAAGGAAATTAGGAGAGCCAAAAGGGACCATGAGAAGGCCTTGGCAGACAGGATTAAGGAAAACCCCAAGGCATTCTACAAGTATGTGAAGAGCAGGAGGATAAGACGTGAGAGGATAGGACCAATCAAGTGTGACAGTGGAAAAGTGTGTATGGAACTAGGGGAGATAGCAGAGGTACTTAATGAGTACTTTGCTTCAGTATTTAATACGGAAACGGATCTTGGTGATTGTAGGGATGACTTACAGTGGATTGAAAAGCTTGAGCATACAAGCATTGAGGAAGAGAATGTGCTGGAGCTTTTGGAAAGCATCAAGTTGGATAAGTCGCCGGGACTGGATGAGATGTACCTCAGGCTACTGTGGGAAGCGAGGGAGGAGATTGCTGAGCCTCTGGCAATGATCTTTGCATCATCAATGGGGACAGGAGAGGTTCCAGAGGATTGGAGGGTTGCAGATGTTGTTCCATTATTCAAGAAAGGGAGTAGAGATAGCCCAGGAAATTATAGACCAGTGAGTCTTACTTCAGTGGTTGGTAAGTTGATGGAGAAGATCCTGAGAGGCAGGATTTATGAACATTTGAAGAGGTATAATACGATTAGGAATAGTCAGCATGGCTTTGTCAAAGGCGGGTTGTGCCCTACGAGCCTGATTGAATTTTTTGAGGATGTGACTAAACACATTGATGAAGGTAGAGCAGTAGATGTAATGTATATGGATTTCAGCAAGGCATTTGATAAGGTATCCCATACAAGGCTTATTGAGAAGGTAAGGAGACATGGGATCCAAAGGGACCTTGCTTTGTGGATCCAGAACTGGCTTGCCCACAGAAGGCAAAGAGTGGTTGTAGACGGGTCATATTCTGCATGGAGGTCGGTGACCAGTGGTGTGCCTCAGGGATCTATTCTGGGGCCCTTACTCTTCGCGATTTTTATAAATGACCTGGATGAGGAAGTGGAGGGATGGGTTGGTAAATTTGCTGATGACACAAAGGTTGGGGGTGTTTTGGATAGAGTGGAGGGCTGTCAAAGGTTACAGGGGGACATTGATAGGATGCAAAATTGGGCTGAGAAGTGGCAGATGGAGTTCAATCCAGATAAGTGTGAGGTTCATTTTGGTAGGTCAAATATGATGGCAGAAAATAGAATTAATGGTAAGACTCTTGGCAGTGTGGAGGATCAGAGGGATCTTGGGTTCTGAGTCCATAGGATACTCAAAGCTGCAGCGCAGGTTGACTCTGTGGTTAAGAAGGCACATGGTGCATTGGCCTTCATCAATCGTGGGATTGAGTTTAAGAGCTGAGAGGTAATGTTACAGCTATATAGGACCCTGGTCTGACTCCACTTGGAGTACTGTGCTCAGTTCTGGTCACCTCACTATAGGAAGGATGTGGAAACCATAGAAAGGGTGCAGACGAGATTTACAAGGATGTTGTCTGGATTGGAGAACATGCCTTATGAGAATAGGTTGAGTGAACTCAGCCTTTTCTCCTTGGAGCGACGGAGGATGAGAGGTGACCTGATCGAGGTGTACAAGGTGATGAGAGGCATTGATTGTGTGGATAGTCAGAGGCTTTTCCCCAGGGCTGAAATAGCTAACACGAGAGGGCACAGTTTTAAGGTGCTTAGAAGTACGTACAGAGGACATATCGGGGTAAGTTTTTTACGTAGAGAGTGGTGAGTGCGTGGAATGGGCTGCCGGTGACAGTGGTGGAGGTGGATATGATAAGGTCTTTTAAAAGACTCCTGGACAGGTACATGGAGTTTAGAAAAATAGAGGGCTATGTGTAACCCTAGGTAATTTCTAAAGTAAGTATATGTTCGGCACAGCATTGTGGGCCAAAGGGCCTGTATTGTGCTGTAGGTTTTCTATGTTGCTATGTGTCATGGAGTTACTTGTGTTACATGCCTAGATTTCGGGGTCCTGTCATTGGCAAGTCCTGGGGTCAATACCAGAGATGAAAGACGGAAGTCGGTATGTTTGGAATTTGAGGCCCGATGGCCGACGCCCTGTGTCTGCGAGTCTGCCAGTCCACTGGGGAAGTCGGGCAGCTGATGTCCACTAGGGACAGGAGGCTCAGAGGCAGCCTGTTCGGGGGTTGAAGGCCTGTGTATGTGGGTGGGAGGGACAAAGGGGTCTTGTTTTGTTGATTTTTTTTGCTGTAGTTTTGTTGTTGTTGGTACTGCTTATGCTGTTCTGCTGAACATTGTGGGCATGGTATGTTGCTGTCAAAATATGTGGCTTCACTTGCGGGCTGCCCTCAGCATATCTTTAGGTTGTGCTGGTTGTTAACGTTTCACTGTGTGTTATAATGTACCTGTGAAACTGAATCTGAATCTGATCATTCACCACAGAAGAAGTCATCTTATATCTCTTACCTCTTTGTATCCCTGTTGATGTTATAATGTTGGTAATAGAAGAGTACTGTAACTAGAAAGGGGTGGATTCTGCAGGTAGAATCCACAGCTCCACAGCCTGCTCCCCTCCCACACAACTGCTCACCTGTCTGGACACAGCAGGCGATCCCACTGAGCCTCCACACCCTCAAATCAGGCAATTAAGCCTCGGGCAGCAGAGGGCAGAACTCCTGAACACAGAGCACCTTGACGAGCTTTGATGGAGGGCAAAACCATGAACCTCTGTCAAACTGGCAAGGAATTTTAACAGATTAAGTGCCTCTGACTATTAAAATTTAGAAATAACAAGAACGTTAAACCAAATTGAAAAATATTCTTACCTCTTGCCTTTTTTAATGAATGGCGCTTCCAATCCTATTTGTATTTCAATACAAGGAGTATTGTAGGAAAGGCAGATGAGCTTAAGGCATGGATCAGCATGTGAAATTATGACATTGTAGACATTAGTGAGACTTGGTTGCAGGAGGGCCTGGACTGGCAGCTGAATATTCTGGGGTTCCATTGTTTTAGATGTGACAGAGCGGGAGGGATTAAAGGGGGAGGGTGGCGTTACTAGTCAGGGAAAATGTCACGGCAGTGCTCTGTCAGGACAGACTGGAGAATTCGACTAGTGAGGTATTATGGGTGGAACTGAGAAAGAACAAAGGTACGACCACGTTTATGGGGCCATATCACAGAGCACCCAACAGTCCAAGGGCGTAAACAGAACACATTTGTAAAGAAATTGCAGACTGTTGCAAGAAACATGAGGTTGTTATAGTAGGTGATTCTAACTTTCCACATATTGACTGGGAATCCCATACTGTAAAAAGACTAGATGGGATAGAGTTTGTCAAATGCATTCAGGAAAGTTTCCTTAATCAGTAGGTCGAAGTCTCAGCGAGAGAGAGAGTGTGATACTGGATCTGTGATTAGGGAATGAGACTGGGCAGGTGATGTGTAGGGGAACACTAAAACCAGCGACCACAATGCCATTGGTTTCAAAGCCAATATGCAAAAAAGGTAGGTCTGGTCCACAGGCTGAGATTCTAAATTGGAGAAAGGCCACTTTTGATGGTATCAGAAATAACCTGGCAGGTGTGAATTGGGAAAGGCTATCTTCTGACAAAAGTGTACTTGGTAAGTGGGAGGCCTACAAAGATGAAATGTTGACAGTACAAAGCTTGTATGTGCCTGTCGGTATCAAAGGTAAAGATAACAAGTGTAGGGAACCTTGGTTTTCAAGAGATATTGAGACCCTGGTTAAGAGAAAGGAGATACATAGCAGGTATAGGCAGGTAGGAACAAATTAGGTGTTTATGGAGTATAAGAAATGTAAAATAACACTTAACAAAGAAACCAGGAGGGCTAAAAGAAAGCACGAAGTTGCCTTAGCAGACAAGGTGAAGGAGAATCCTAAGAGATTCTACAGGTAGAGCAAAAGGATAACAAGGGACAAAATGGTCCTCTGGAAGATCAGAATGGTAATCCATGCACGGAGCCAGAAGAGATGGGGAAGATCTTAAATGCATTCTTTGCATCTGTATTTACCTGGGAGATGGACACAGAGTCTACACAAGTGAGGCAAAGTGGCACCAATTTCATGGACCCCATACAGATAGAGGAGGAGGTGTTTGCTACACTGAGGCAAATCAGAGTGAATAAATCCCCAGGGCCTGACAAGGTGTTTCCTCAAAGCTTACGGGAGGCAAGTGCAGAAATTACTGGGCCTCTAGCAGAGATATTTCAATCGTTCTTAGCAACAGGAGAGGTACCAGAGGATTGGAGGACAGCCAATGTTGTTCCACTGTTTAAAAAAGGCTCTAAACATAAAACAGGAAATTATAGGCAGGTGAGTCTGACATCAGTTGTGGGAAATTTATTAGAAGGTATTCTAAGGGACTGGATATATAAGTATTTGGATAGACATGGACTGATTAAGGATAGTCAACATGGCTTTGTGCATGGTGGGTCATATCTAACCAATCTCATATAGTTTTTCAAGGAAGTTGCCAGGAGAGTGGATGAAGGCAAGGCAGTGGATGTTGTCTACAAGGCATTTGACAAAGTACTGCATGGGAGGCTGGTCAAGAAGGTTCAGTCGCTCAGCATTCAGGATGATGAAATAAATTGGATTAGGATTTGGCTTTGCGGGAGAAGCCAGGGCATGGTGGTAGAGGGTTTGCCTCTGACTGGAGGCCTGTGACGAGTGGAGTGTCACAGGGATCAGTGCTGGGTCCGTTGTAGTTTGTCATCTATATCAATGATCTGGATAATAATGTGCTTAACTGGATCAGTAAATTTGCAGATGACACGAAGATTAGAGATGTAGTGGACAGTGAGGAAGGCTTTCATGACTTGCAGAGGGATCTGGATCAGCTGGAAAATTGGGCTGAAAAATGGCAGATAGAATTTAATGCAGGGAAGTGTGAGGCTTTCCATTTTGGTAGGACCAACCAGGGTAGGTGATACACAGTGAACGGTAGGGCACTGAGGAGTGTGGTAGAACAAAGGGATCTGGGAATACAGGTCCATAATTCATTGAAAGTGGCATCACAGGTAGATAGGATTGTAAAGGAAGCTTTTGGTACATTGGCCTGCATAAATCAATGTATTCAGTACAGGAGATGGGATGTTATGTTGAAGTTGTATGAGACGTTGGTGAGGCCTAATTGGAGTATTGTGTGCAGTTCTGGTCACCTAACTACAGGAAAGATGTAAACAAGGTTGAAAGAGTACAGAGAAAATTTCCATGGCTGTTGCTGGGTCTGGAGGACCCGAGTTATAACGAAAGAATGAATAGGTTAGGACTGTATTGTTTAGAACATAGAAGATTGAGAGGAGTTTTGATAGAGGTGTACAGAATTATGAGGGGTATAGATAGGGTTAATGCAAGCAGGCTTTTTCAACTGAGGTTGGGTGGGACTACAACCAGAGGTCACGTGTTAAGGGTGAAAGGTGAGAAGTTTAAGGAGAACATGAGGGGAAACATCTTCACTCAGAGAGTTGTGAGAGTGTGGACTGAGCTCCCAGCACATGTGGTCTATTCAAGTTCAATTTCAATGTTGAAGAGAAGTTTGGATAAGTACATGGATAGTAGGGGTATGGAGGGCTATTGCCCTGGTGCAGGTTGTTGGGAGTAGGCAGTTTAAATGGTTTCAGCATGGACTAGATGGGCCAAAGGGTCTGTTTCTGTGCTGTACTTCTCTATGACTCTATTCTTGTTTCAGACACCCACAACAAGGAAACAAAAAGATTCTTACTACCTACTCTATCTTTTACCCTCATCACTTTGCATATTTCTGTCCGCTCACCTCTCAGCTTCCTTTACCACAGGAGAAACAAACATTGCCTATCTAATCTCTCCTCATAATTAAAATGTTCTAATTCAGGCAACATCCTGGTGAATCTCCTCAGCACTCTCTCCAGCGCAATGACATCCTTGGCAACGAGGACTCCCACAATTCCAAGTCATTGTTCTACATGATGCCCTTGTTCTGATCATCTATGAATTCTACATTTTGTTAATGTTACTGGCAACACTAAATTAAGAAGGGCAGTAAGAAGTAGGGGATATGGCAAAAGATTTATTGAAAGATTTAGTTCTATTAAGCAATTGGCAAATGAGGACAAAAAAGGGATAATACTTGCCACATGAGACAGCCAGAGGTATTTGTGAAAATTAAATCAAACATTTGGAAGATTAAAACAGTATTTCCTCATAAGATGCCAAGAATATTCAATGATAACTTGTTTATACGGGATCTATTAACACTCTAAAAACATCCCAGACTGTTTCACAGGTGTGGCATCAAATCATACATAATAGTAGAAAAGCAGATCAAATTTCCCTAAAGAGGAAAGGTTAAGAGAAACAAGGGATTCTGTATATGCTGGCAATCTTGAGCAATACACTCAAAAAGCTGGAGGAACTCAGCAGGTCAGGCAGCATCTATGGAGGAGAATAAAGAGTTGAAGCTTTGGGATTGTTAATTTCTCTCAATAAGCATTTGGTATGTATTACTAAGGAAAGGTTAAGGCTCCTTAAAGAAAGGCATAGAATCAAAGAGGTTTGGGGAGGGAATTCCAGAGATTAGGGCTGTGGCATCTGAAGATGAAGCCACCAGTGAACAGTGGTACACAAAAAGCCAGCACAAACCTTGATTTAATCTTTACCGCAGTGGTGGGAATACATTTTATAATCTGACAGATAGGTGACGGCAGGGTTCCGTTACTGTGAACCGATTGCAACTTGAACAGTTCACCAGTCAGAAATGTGGCTGTGATCCCAGGTGGTAAAAGATTCTTGCAGTCCCTTGGCAGTTAGTGAATTCATCCCAATCTCCCAAACAGTCATTTGTATGCACAGGTTGTACCCAAGACAGGGGTTTGTAAGGTGGCGAGCACCTGTATTAAGTTTCCACATCCTAGGCACCCGGAGGAGATGTTGGTTCAGATTACATTAGAAGAATACTTTGGACTGAGAAATAATGGATTTCAGAGAAAGTTCTTACTTAAGTAAGAATAAATCAGAACAGAAAATTTCTTAAACACGAGATTTTGCAGATGTTGGAAATCTTGAGCAACACACACAAAATGCTGGAGGAACTCAGCAGGTCAGGCAGCATCTATGGAGAGGAATAAACAGTCGATATTTTGGGCCAAGACCCTTCATCAGGACTCCACCAGGCGGGTTTCATAAGTCTTGATTGGAAAGGGTGAAAGGAGTCCAAGCCATTTGGTTGGGAATATAAATAGTACAATACAGACTATATCATTACAAATTTATACTTATTCTTAAATACCAATCAAAAATTGTTTCTGAATAATCTTAGATCTGGTTTACCTGAGAGGCACCAAAAGATACCTCAGACATTACATCAAGCTTACTGATCTTTGAAGAGAGTGATAGATGAAGATTTTACACAGGAATGTCCTCCTCGGGCCTGGTTCCCAGACCTGAGGAGACTCTTAGCTCAAACCTCAAAAGCAGAATGACCTTTAGTCATTATCTGCAAACAGAGGAAGAACCCATCTGTTCTGATTCAGCTAATTCAGCTGCACCAAGGATTGTCACCTTGTCATGGTGGAGAGGCTTGTGAGTTCCTGAGATCCTGAGAGTGATGCTGTCTGGATTCTGACCCTGATCTGTCAACACCCATGCAGTAGCTGCCCATGCATCAGCCTCCCCATGTTAAACAAAGGGAATCAACTCTAAAGTCGCGGTTATGTCGATCCCGGATCAGCATCTTCAGCCACCTAAGGACCCCCAATGGATCAACCCCATTTGAGAATATCATACTCGAGTGATCTTACTATTACTAATGCAATCAAAAAGGAGAATGAATGACGTCTTGTTGCTCTGTGGATAAGACAAAGGTTTCTGACCACTGACTCCAAGGCACTCCAAATATGAAGCGGGTGGTCTCCTTGTCACCAAATCAAATCAAATCAAGTTTAATTATCATTCAGACCATACATGGATACAGTCGAATGACACAGTATTCCTCTGGGGCCAAGGTGCAAAACATACATTCAAAATAGCAAGAGAGAAAAAAAGCACACATATCGTTACGCAAAAAAACACATGTATAATCTGAGTGTCTTGGACTATAAATGACTTGCAAATTGATGGTACAGCTCCTGACAATCCAGCCTGTCATTCCGCCAGTCAAACACTGGAGGGCAGCACTGATGGGAGCTGAGCACAGACTCCATGCTACACCACCTCCAGAGTCCTCTCATCTGGGCTGCAGCAGCAGGCAAGCCCACATGAGGCCTAATCCTTGCTACAACCAAGGCCACGCAGTTGTATATCAGAATACCAACAATATTCTCCCCTATTAATTACTGCTTTCAAAAGGGAACTGGACAGACATTTTGAAGAGAAAAATGTGAAAGAGAATGGTCATTAGCAAATTAGTTTATTATGGTCATGTGCACCAAGATACAGTGAAAAGGCATTCAGACAGATCATTCCTCAAGGCAATCCATACAGAACTGGCTGAATGGCCTCCTTCTGTCCCTAAACAATTCCATGGTTACAAAACTCATTCCACCAAGATGCAACACAGAGCGTCATAGGAAGTCATTCCTGCCTGTGGCCATCAAACTTTACAACTCCTCCCTTGGAGGGTCAGACACCCTGAGCCAATAGGCTGGTACTGGACTTATTTCATAATTTACTGGCATAATTTACATATTACTATTTAACTATTTATGGTTGCATTACTATTTAATTATTTATGGTGCAACTGTAACGAAAACCAATTTCCCCCGAGATCAATAAAGTATGACTATGACTATGACTACTATAAAACTGTTCTTCTGTTAGGTTTGGCTGATGTCAAGCTGCTAGGTGGGGGCATGTTCACCACACAAACTGTAGCAGTTCACAAAGACAAAGCTCAAAGGTAATCAGTGTTGGATAATACTGTAAATTCTGGCCTTGCCAATGTCCACAATATTATTTATTACTTATCAATCTATTATTATCATTTTGTTTTTCTTTTTATTTTTGCAGAATATGATGTCTTTTATTTGTCTGCCTTTGCTTGTGTGTAGTTTTTCATTGATTCTATTGTGTTTCTTTGTATTTACTGTGAAGGCCCATAAGAAAATTAAGCTCCGGGTGACATATATGTACTATGGTAATAAATTTACTTTGAATTTGGAATTATGTTAATTCCCTTGAATAAATATGTCTGAAGAAAAGAAATTGCACTTTCAAACAAAAGATTATCTTGACTTACTGGGTTACTGATACCAATCAGTACTAATACGAATTACCAGTCCTTCCAGGTGAGGCTACACTTCACCTGCGAGTCTGTGGGGGTCACCTATTGTGTCCGGTGCTCCTGATGTGGCCTCCTGTACGTCGGTGAGACCCATCATAAATTGGCGGACCGCTTTGTCGAGCACCTCCACTCCATCTGCCAAAAGCGGAACTTCCCGGTGGCCAAACTTTTTAACTCCCATTCCCGTTCCAACATGTTGATCCATGACCTCCTCTTATGTCAAGGTGAGGCCACCCTCAGGGTGGAGGAGCAACACCTGATATTCTATCTGGGTAGCCTCCAACCTGATGGCATGAATATCGACTTCTCCTTCCAATAAACATTTCCCCCTCCCCCTCCCCTCTTCTTCTACTCCCCATTCTGACCTTTTACCTCCTCTCACCTGCCTATCACTTCCTCCTGGGTCCCCTCCTTCATTCTTTTCTCCTATGGTCCACTCTCCTCTCTTATCAGATTCCTTCCTCTCCAGCCCTTCATCTTTCCCACCCACCTGGCTTCACCTATCATCTTCTAGCTATCCTCCTTTCCCTCCCCCACTTTTTTATTCAGGCATCTTCTCCCTTCCTTTTCAGTCCTGAAGGAATGTCAACTGTGCATTCATTTTCATAGGTGCTGTCTGACCTGCTGAGTTCCTCCAACGTTTTGTGCGTGTTGTTACTGATACCAATACACAACGACTAACCACAGCTGCTACTTACTTGTGTCCACGCTACACTGGAAAATGTGGATCCTGGATCGGCTTCTACAACCATCTGAGGACCCACCAAAGACAACTTACTCATCTCGAGTTAACCCTATTGATACCAACTACTACTTACCTATCAGAATGCTTTCGTTCTCTTGGAAAAGCTTCTTGTGGGAAAACATTATTAATTTACATAAAATTTAAATAATTAAGATAGCAAGAAGGAGTTTGATTTTTGAAGCACAAATTATGTTGTTGATTCGTACTTCTGGGGGACGAGATCACTCTCTCTTGGAACCGATGGTCTGAACATCCATCAGCTGTCAAGTTTTGACGTGGCAACCTATATTATGAGACAGCGAATTCTTGACTCCCTTTTCCCCCGACTCCGCCGTTTTCCCTTGGCACTGGAAGGTCACATTCCTTCTGCTGGAGATGCACAGATGGTGGAAGGCACAGCAGGGATTAAGGAATTATAAATATGTCAACGCTGCCTGGAAACAGTATCAGTCAAGCAACAAGCTCACACTCCACACTGGGGCTTGCTCAATTGTTTATTGGCCTGGGAGAGGCATCTTTTTTTATTACTCTGTATTTTTGTTATGGAATATCAGCGAGATGGTTTCCATGTTCTCTGTGTTTTATTTGTCCAAAACGCCTTAATCTCTCTACTCACATCTTTCAAATCTTGGTACGTGTGCAGTTTGTGGGTGGCTTATGCAATGAGAAGGTTTGTTTTAACGAAAGTAATTTTTAATTAAATCCAGCGCATTAGCTGGACGCTCCATTTCCTTCCATTTACTTGCACAAGAATTCTCAATTTTAATGTTTTTCCAGAGACGTGCCTTAAATAAAACAGAGCATTTTGCTCAGATGGAAATGGTACACAGTGATTATGTTTTTTGGATTAAAGTTTCAAACACTCGAGTTCAAATCCCACCCAGAAACATACGCAGAGTTTTTAATTCAATGAATTAAGGAAATCTGTTAATAAAAAGCTAGCATCAATAATGGTGACCATGAAGTTATTAGATTGTTATAAAAATCTGATTTGCTTCAGGGAAGGCAATCTGCTGTACCTATTTGGTCTCCCCAAACATAACTTCATGTTCACAGTTACATTGCCCTGTAAGTGTCCACAACCTGTGAATGAATACACTGGAGAGATGAATTATTGACTGCAATGAATTGTGTGGTAATACAACATGCTCCTTTCTACTATGTTTGAAATAAACAATGAATCTGCAAGCCACTTATCTTATATCATGCATCTTTTAGAGCATGGAACATCAAATAGTACAGCACAGAACTGGCCCTTCAGCCCACAATGTTGTGCTATCCATTTAACTTACTCTAAGATTATTCTAAACCTTCCCTCCCCTTAGCCCTCCATTTTTCTTTCATCCATATGCCTCTCTCAAAGCCTCTTAGATGATCCTAACGTATCTGTCTCTACTACCAACACTGGCAGGACATTCCACGCACCCACCACTCACTGTGTGTCTTATATATCAATGGTCACTTATTATGGCCACTTTATTAAGTACAGGAGTGGAACCCAAGCTGGTCTCCTGCTGCTGTAACCCATCCACTTCAAGGTTCAACACGTTGTGCATTCAGAGATGCTCTTCTACACAGCATTGTTGTAACGTGTGGTTATTTGAGTTACTGTTACCTTCCTGTCAGCTTGAACCAGTCTGGCCATTCTCCTCTGACCTCTCCCATTAACAAGGTGTTTTCACCCACAGAACTGCCGCTCACTGGATGTTTTTTGTTTTTCACACCATTCTCTGTAAACTCTAGAGACTGTTGTGTGTGAAAATCCCAGGGAATCTCAATTTCTGAGATACTCAAACCACTCTGTTTGGCACCAACAATCATTCCACGGTCAAAATCACTTAAGTCACATTTCTTCCCCATTCTGATGTTTGGTCTGAACAACAAGTAAATCTCTTGACCACAAATACATGCTTTTATGTATTGAGTTGCTGACACTTGATTGGCTGATATTTGCATTAATAAGCCCCTTCACAGGTGTGCCCGATGGAGTGTCCACAGAGTGTATATCAATAATATATTTAATTGCACATTACAGCAGCATCGAGTATTCCCACCAGTCAGGCCCGCCATTTTTTGTAACTTCCATCGGACAGGACGTACAGTTTATCGACTGTGACTACTTTGCATTAAAATTGACTTTGCTTTATTGTTCTAATTGCTTTGTCTTGTAAAAATTGTGCGTAATTTATGTTTAATGTAGACTTATCTTGTGAATGTTACTTACGTTTCTTATGCTGCTGCAACAAAGTTTCTTGTTTCACCTGTACTTGTGCACATGACATTAAATTGTAGCATCCCAGAGGAATATTGCTTTGTTTGGTTCATGTGGGCAATGGATGACAATAAACAGGAACTAGAACTTTGACTATGAGCTAATGTGTGATACAGGAACAGAACATCAAATCCAGATAAAGGGTCTTGACTACCTATTTCCCTCCACAGATGCTGCCTGACCCGTTGTTTTTCTACCTTACCAGCAACATTTATTTGCTCCAGATTCTAGAACCTGCAATCCCTTGTGTCATCCACGGATGTTTTTAAGACTCTAGATCATGACATATGCGAATTCTGGCTGTGAAGATACGAATAGAAAATAAATTATCACAGCCATAAAGTCAGGGCAACTACAACTCCACCCTGAAGTTGTATAAAACATTGGTGAGACCGAATATGGAGTGTTCTGTACAGTCCTGAACACCTACTACCAAAAGATATCAATATGCAACCTTTGTCCCCTCAGGTCATAGTTTAAGGGTGAAACTTACAGGAAACCTGAAGATGAACTTCTTCACTCAGGGTTGGTGTGATTGCAACGTTTAAGAGAAGTTTGGACAGGTACGTGGATGGGAGGGGTATGGAGGGCTATGGTTTGGGTGCAGACTGATGGGACTGGCAGAGTAATAGTTTGGCATGGACTAGATAGAAACATAGAAACACAGGTGCAGGAGTAGGCCATTCAGCCCTTCGAGCCTGCACCGCCATTTATTATGATCATGGCTGATCATCCAACTCAGAACCCCGCCCCAGCCTTCCCTCCATACCCCCTGATCCCTGTAGCCACAAGGGCCATATCTAACTCCCTCTTAAATATAGCCAATGAACTGGCCTCAACTGTTTCCTGTGGCAGAGAATTCCACAGATTCACCACTCTCTGTGTGAAGAAGTTTTTCCTAATCTCAGTCCTAAAAGGCTTCCCCTTTATCCTCAAACTGTGACCCCTTGTTCTGGACTTCCCCAACATTGGGAACAATCTTCCTGCATCTAGCCTGTGCAATCCCTTTAGGATTTTATACGTTTCAATCAGATCCCCCCTCAATCTTCTAAATTCCAACGAGTACAAGCCCAGTTCATCCAGTCTTTCTTCATATGAAAGTCCTGCCATCCCAGGAATCAATCTGGTGAACCTTCTTTGTACTCCCTCTATGGCAAGGATGTCTTTCCTCAGATTAGGGGACCAAAACTGCACACAATACTCCAGGTGTGGTCTCACCAAGGCCTTGTACAACTGCAGTAGTACCTCCCTGCTCCTGTACTCGAATCCTCTTGCTATAAGTGCCAGCATCCCATTCGCCTTTTTCACCGCCTGCTGTACCTGCATGCCCACTTTCAATGACTGGTGTATAATGACACCCAGGTCTCGTTGCACCTCCCCTTTTCCTAATCGGCCACCATTCAGATAATAATCTGTTTTCCTGTTTTTGCCACCAAAGTGGATAACTTCACATTTATCCACATTAAATTGCATCTGCCATGAATTTGCAGACTCACCTAACCTATCCAAGTCACCCTGCATCCTCTTAGCATCCTCCTCACAGCTAACACTGCCACCCAGCTTCGTGTCATCCGCAAACTTGGAGATGCTGCATTTAATTCCCTCATCCAAGTCATTAATATATATTGTAAACAACTGGGGTCTCAGCACTGAGCCTTGCGGTACCCCACTAGTCACCGCCTGCCATTCTGAAAAGGTCCCGTTTATTCCCACTCTTTGCTTCCTGTCTGCCAACCAATTCTCTACCCACATCAATACCTTACCCCCAATACCATGTGCTTTAAGTTTGCACACTAATCTCCTGTGTGGGACCTTGCCAAAAGCCTTTTGAAAATCCAAATATACTACATCCACTGGTTCTCCCCTATCCACTCTACTAGTTACATCCTCAAAAAATTTTATGAGATTCGTTAGACATAGATGTGCGGTAGTCTGCTATGACTCTAACAGTAATATAGCAGGGAACTGGTGAAACATCTCAGCACGTTCTCTGTATTGCAATGGTGAGTCTGTTGGAGCATGACAGCACAGACAAGCATTCAGATTTTCTCTTCTGAAGACTGTGGCACAGTAGCATAGATGCACTATTTTACAGCATGGACCCAGGTTCAATCCTCACCTCAGGTGCTGTCTATGTGGAGTTTGTGTGTTCTCCATGTGACCATGTGGACTTTCTCCAGGTGCTCCACTTTCAAGTTCAAGTTTAATTTTCATTCAACCTTACATGAATACAGCTGAATGAAGTGTTCCTCTGGAGCCAAGGTACAAAACATATACCAACAGTCATACACAGTACAAGGCACATATAACACATACAGTATAAGATCACAGTAAAGGTTCAAAGGTTCATTTATCGTCAAAGTATACAACTCTGAAATTCGTCTCCACGAAATCAAGAAAGAAAAAGAATGGCAGAACGATCACCAAACCCTAAATCCTTCCTTCCCACACAAAAAAACAAACAGGCACATGAACCCCAAATCCTCCTCCCCCGCAGACCTGAAAGAGCGGGCAAAAAACACAGAATACTCACATAAAATAATATAGTCCAAAACCCTGACTCCATGAACAAATTTAACTCTAATTCTAATCCTGATTATGGTAGGATGGCAAACACAACCAGCTGGTATAAGTGCCCAAATGGTAATTCTCCTTCAAAGGAGTGTCACAGTTTCTTTCAGTAAGCAAACAGTACCTCTGCTGGGGGGCATCACAGCCCTCCCTCAGAACTGCACCAGTCTATCTTAGAAGATAGCACAGTACAGCTCAGGAAAAGGCCCTTCAGCCCACAATGTTGTGCTGAACTAATTAAATTAGTAATCAAATGGCCAACTAAACTAATCCCTTCTGCCTACACAATATCCATATCCTTCCATTTTCCTCGCTTTCATGTGCCTATCTAAACATCTCTTAAAAGTCCCTAATCTTTCTGCCTCTTCCATCACCCCAGGCAGTAGATTCCAGGCACCCACTGTGTCTAGGTCACTCTAGATCATTGCATTTAGTCTCTGCAGGCAGCTCTATGTCCAGAGTCTTCTGAATCAGATGCAGCCATAACTCTCAGCTCCAAATCAGAGATGATGGAGCACTTATACAAGCAGAACTTGGACTCCGAAATCAAAGCACATTAGCCATCTCATCTCATGGTCATTATAATTAAAATATAAAAATGCTGACAGAAATCAATACATCATCTAATAACAAGTGGCTTTTACCTTGTCAGCTCGACTGGACTTGCGATTGCGACTGACGTTATGCAGCTGAAACACCTGGTAGTGTAGGGGCTCCTGCTGCTGGCGCATGCCGATCTCAAACTTTGAATTGACACCAGGTTGTAATTGGAAAGTGTTGAAGATTGAAATAGAAAATAACAAGGAAGAGATGAGAATCACCTACTGGCGTTTGGTCATGAAAAGTCTTAGAACATAGCACAGCACCAGAAGAGGCCCTTCGTCCTTCGTCCCACAATATCTGTACAGAACATGATACCTAATTTAACTAAACTTCTTCTGCTTGTGCATGATATATAGTTCTCCATTCCCCAAATATTCATGTGTCTAACGTGCCATTATCATATCTGCTTCCACCACTATCCCTAGCAGCCTGCTCCATACTACCTGGTGTTTTAAAAAAGCCTGTCCTGCACATCTCCTTTAAACTTTTCCCCTCTTTCCTTAAACGCATGTCCTCTATAATTTGACATCTCTATCCTTGGCAGCAGAGTAGTATAGTGATTATTGTAATGCCTTATAGTGCTAGCTGTAAGATTAGGGTTCAATTCCTGCCACTGTCTCACTTAGCTGCGACATAACTTCCTTGCTCTCATACTCAATGACCAAACCAATGAAGTACATGGTATGTCATCTTTCCCACTCTGTGTGCTTGTGCGACCATTTTCAGGGAGCTACAAACTTGGACCCCAAGATCCTTCTGTACATTCATTGACTGCTTACGTTCTCCTGATATTGCTTATATCCTTCCCCTTAATACATCTTTTAAAGCATTGGTCGTGTGGATAGTCAGAGGCTTTTCCCCAGGGCTGAAATGGCTAACATGAGAGGACACAGTTTTAAGGTGCTTGGAAGTAGGTACAGAGGAGATGTCAGGGGTAAGCTTTTTTAAGCAGAGTGTGGTGAGTGCGTGGAATGGGCTGCTGGTGACAGTGGTGGAGGCGGATACGATAAGAGACTCCTGGATAGGTACATGGAGCTTAGAAAATAGAGGGCTATGGGTAACCCTAGGTAATTTCTAAAGTAAGGATGTGTTCGGCACAGCATTGTGGGCCGAAGGGCCTGTATTGTGCTGTAAGCTTTTCCATGTTTCTACATACCAGACATCCCACCTCTCCCGGAAGTTCCGGGAGTCTCCCGCATATTAATAGTGGCTCCCTGATGCCCGCAAATCAAATTTTTTGAGAGCGAGCGAGCAAGAGAGAGAGAGAGAGCGAGCAAGCGAGAGAGAAAGAGAGAGAGAGAGAGAGAGAGAGAGACCACGAGAGAGAGCGAGTGTGCGAACGACCACGAGAGAGAGAGAGTGTGTGAGAGCGACCACGAGAGAGAGAGAGAGAGAGAGAGAGAGTGCACGCGCACACCATGGCAGAGTGTTCCAAAAAAAGAAAATATAAAATGCTCTTCACCCCAGACTACACTAAAGTGTACCCCTGCCTAATAGAGGTCAAAAATAATGACAGTGTTGCTCGCTGCACTGTTTGCAACAGTGACTTTTCTATTGCCCATGGTGGGTTAAGACTGTAAAAGACATGTTGCGGTGAGTTTAACAGGTGTCATTCGTTCATTAGCATAGCTAACGTTATTTAAGTTAGCTGGCTAGCTGCTAAGGAGCCACTCTATTGCAGACATCCCACCTCTCCCGGAAGTCTCCCGCAAATTGATGGTGCTACCTCCCAGAAATGAGCTTTTGCAGGGTGGGATGTCTGACATACTGTCTTAAATATGTTAAAAATCTACAGCAATCAAAAGAGCAAATTTGCCTGTTAATGATGTATTCATGTTCAGACAGGGCTAGACATTTTGTTTGCCCCCTTATTTTATTTAGTGATACAGTGTGGAGTAGGCCCTTCCAGCCCTTTGAGCCGCACCGCCAGCAGCCCCCAACAAATCCTAGCCTAATTACGGGACAATTTGCAATGACCAATTAACCTATCAATTGGTAGGTCTTTGGACTGTGGGAGAAAACCAGCACACCCAGAGGAAACCCATGCACTCCACAGGGAGAACGTATAGACTCCTTACAGATGACCTTGGAATAAAACTCTGGCACCCTGAGCTGGAGTAGCATCATGCTAACCACTATGCTTGCACTTATCCCATCTCTGTTGTTCAGCTGAGATGCCAGCACACTGAAGGCTGGAAGAAGAAGCCTCATTCTAAATCTTCAGTAGATTGGCTGTGTGGAAGTTTCAGAGCAGCACTGTAGGAATATCATACTTTTAGAAGTGCTTTCAATCAGATGGAAAGGTAAAATAAGTTCTGCCTAACAATTCCAGTGATTCGGGTATGCAGTGCTAATCAAAGCAGATCTGGGACATCGTCCTGCTTAAACAAGTGGGTGCAATCCCCTACACAGTCCAGAAAGGTAAATCATTGCACATGAAATCATCACCACAGCAAATTCCTAACATATGTAAATTGATATATAGTGAATAAAGTTGATTGTTAATAAAAAAAAAGAGGTGAGATAAGCTGGTATAAAATAACTGTGGCTCTATTTTTGAATGTGCTCATTCATGCTGGGCTAACGTATTCACCAGCTCTGATAAATCTGTTACCTCATCCTGGTGATAATTGAAAACACTTTAAGCTGTTACTGAAACTATTTTACTAAGTGTTTAATTATCTGCCCTGATTTTTGGTGGTGCCACAATTATTATTACTGAGACAAAGTTTTCTTTTAGATTCCATAATGATCTAATGAGCCCCACAATTTTATGTGAGGTACCCTATACCTCTACTGGCCTAAACTTCAAAACACACTTAAAGGAAAATTTCCATATCTTATGTTTAAACCTTGGGAAATAGGAGGTTGAAGCATACCTGCAAATTCTTTTGAATCTCAAGTCTAAATTGTCTGAAGAATACTCAAAGATAATAGGTCAATTGTCAATATATCAAAGAGTGTTTTGTGACACAGTGTATGAGTAATTGGAAACATGGGAAGTGATAAGTATACCCTTGTGGTTAGGAATAGCTGACTTGAACCTATGTGGACACACGGTAGATAAACAACCGACGGAAAGATATCATTAAGATTGAAAGAATACAGAGAAAAATTACAATTAAATTGTCAGGACTTAAGGACTTGAGTTACAGGGAAAAGCTGATTAAGTTACAAATTTATTCCCTGGAGCATAGGAGAATTAGGTGAGATTTGATAGTGGTAGTGGTTCTAGATAGAGTAAATACAAGCAAGTTTTTTTCATAGAAACATAGAAAACATGCAGCACAATACAGGCCCTTCAGCCCACAAAGCTGTGCTAAACATTTCCTTACCTTAGAAATACCTAGGGTTACCCATAGCCCTCTATTTCCTAAGCTCCATGTACCTAATCAGGAGTCTCTTAACAGACCCTATTATATCCACCTCCACCACCATTGCCGACAGCCCATTCCATCACTCACCACTCTCTGTGTAAAAAAACTTACCCCTGACATCTCCTCTGTACCTACTTCCAAGCACCTTAAAACTCTCATGCTAGCCATTCCAGCCCTGGGAAAAAGCCTCTGACTATCCACACAATCAATGCCTCTCATTATCTTGTACTGTACACCTCTATCAGGTCACCTCTCATTCTCCGTTGCTCCAAGGAGAAAAGGCTGAGTTCACTCAACCTATTCTCATAAGGCATGCTCCCCAATCCAGCCAACATCCTTGTAAATCTCCTCTGCACCCTTTCTATGATTTCCATGTCCTTCCTGTAGTGAGGTGACCAGAATTGAGCACAGTACTCCAAGTGGGGTCTGACCAGGGTCCTATATAGCAGCAACATTACCTCACGGCTCTTAAACTCAATCCCATGATTGATGAAGGCCAATACACTGTATGCCTTCTTAACCACAGAGTCAACCTGCGCAGCTGCTTTGAGCGTCCTATGGACTCGGACCCCAAGATCTCTCTGATCCTCCAGACTGCCAAGAATGCTGTATTAGTGCCATTAATGCTGTATCCTGCCATCATATTTGACCTACTAAAATGAACCACCTCACACTTATCTGGGTTGAACTCCATCTGCCACTTCTCAGCCCAGTTTTGCATCCTATCAATGTCCCGCTGTAACCTTTGACAGCTCTCCACACTATCCACAACACCCCCAACCTTTGTGTCATCAGCAAATTTACTAACCCATCCCTCTACTTCCTCATCCAGGTCACTTATAAAAATCATGAAGAGAAGGGGTTCCAGAACAGATCCCTGAGGCACACCACTAGTCACCGGCCTCCATGCAGAATATGACCCATCTACAACCACTCTTTGCCTTTCTGTGAGCAAGCCAGTACTGGATCCACAAAGCAATGTCCCCTTGGATCCCATGCCTCCTTACTTTCTCAGTAAGCCTGGCATGGGTTACCTTATCAAATGCCTTGCTGAAATCCATATACACTACATCTACGGCTCTACCTTCATCGATGTGTTTAGTCACATCCTCAAAAAATGGCCTTTGACAAAGCCATGCTGACTATTCCTAATCATATTATGCCTCTCCAAATGTTCATAAATCCTGCCTCTCAGGATCTTCTCCATCAACGTACCAACCACTGAAGTAAGACTCACTGGCCTATAATTTCCTGGGCTATCCCTACTCCCTCTCTTGAATAAGGGAACAACATCTGCAACCCTCCAATCCTCCAGAACCTCTCCTGTCCTCATTGATGATGCAAAGATCATTGCCAGAGGCTCAGCAACTACTGAAGACTGGAACTAGAGGTCACAGGTTAAGGGTAAAAGGTGAAATATTTAAGGGGACCTTAAGGGGGAACTTCTTCACTCAAAGGTTGTTGCAATTGTGGAACAAGCTGTCAGTGGAAGTGGTGGATCTGGCTTTGATTTCCAAACTTAAGTGTGGATAGGTACATGGATAGGAGGGGTGTGGAGGGCTATGGTTCAGGTGCAGTCAATGGGAATAGGCAGAATAACAGATTGCATGGAATAGATGGGCTGAATGGCTTGTTTTGGTGCTGTAGTGCTCTATGACTCTATGACTTTTACCGCGAGACTGACCTGTTGTAAATTAATACATAGAGATTGATTATTCTGATCTGTCAACAGCCACGGTATCAGACAAGATTCTAACTGTCAATGTGGCAGTATGGTCTTTCTCTTCCTGTGTCCATCAACCAAAGTATAGTCTTTCTGGTGTGGTGTACAATGCAAAATGCAAAGTGGCCTCAACAAGATCATGACTTAGAGGTGCTTGTGAGCATGAGCCAAGCTAAAGGTGTGGGACCGATTGCCTCTCCATATAACGATATAACCATATAACAATTACAGCACAGAAACAGGCCATCTCGGCCCTTCTAGTCCGTGCTGAACGCTTACTCTCACCTACTCTCAATGGAACAACATGAGCAATACGCCAATCCTCCGGCACCATCATTGTTTCTAATGACATTTGAAATATTTCTGTCAGAGCCCCTGCTATTTCCACACTAACTTCCCTCAAGGTCCTAGGGAATATCCTGTCAGGACCCGGAGACTTATCCACTTTTATGTTCCTTAAAAGTGCCAGTACTTCCTCTTCTTTAATCATCATAGTTTCCATAACCTCCCTACCTGTTTCCCTTATCTTACATAATTCAATATCCTTCTCCTTCGTGAATACCGAAGAAAAGAAATTGTTCAAAATCTCCCCCATCTCTTTTGGCTCCACACATAGCTGTCCACTCTGATTCTCTAAGGGACCAATTTTATCCTTTTACCCACCACTTTATCACTAAATTATCACTATCCTTTTGCTACTAATATAACTGCAGAAATCCTTTGGATTTATTTTCACCTTCTTTTGGCTTTTCTAATTTCTTTCTTAAGATTCTTTTTACATTCTTTATATTCCTCGAGCACCTCATTTACTGCATGCTGCCTATATTTATTGTAGATACCTCTCTTTTTCCAAACCAAGTTTCCAATATCCCTTGAAAACCATGGCTCTCTCAAACTTTTCACCTTTCCTTTCAACCTAACAGGAACATAAAGATTCTGTACCCTCAGAATTTCACCTTTAAATGATCTCCATTTCTCTATTACATCCTTCCCATGAAACAAATTGTCCCAATCCACTCCTTCTAAATTCTTTCGCATCTCCTCAAAGTTAGTCTTTCTCCAATTAAAAATCTCTACCCTGGGTCCAGACCTATCCTTCTCCATAATTATATTGAAACTAATGGCATTGTGATCACTGGATCCGAAGTGCTCCCCAACACATACCTCTATCACCTGACCTATCTCATTCCTTAACAGGAGATCCAACACTGCCCCTTCTCTAGTTGGTACCTCTATGTATTGCTGCAAAAAACTATCCTGCACACATTTTACAAACTCCAAACCATCCAGCCCTTTTACAGTATGGGCTTCCCAGTCTATGTGTGGAAAATTAAAATCTCCCACAATCACAACCTTGTGCTTACTACAAATATCTGCTATCTCCTTATAAATTTGCTCCTCATTTGGTGGTCTATAATACACCCCTCTAAGTGTTACTACACCTTTCTTATTCCTCAATTCCACCCAAATAGCCTCCCTAGACGAACCCTCTAATCTATCCTGCCAGAGCACCGCTGTAATATTTTCTCTGACAAGCAATGCAACACCTCTCCCTCTTGTCTCTCTGATTCTATCACACCCGAAGCAACGAAATCCAGGAATATTTAGTTGCCAATCACACCCCTCCTGCAACCATGTTTTACTAATATCTACCACATCATACTTCCAGGTATCAATCCATGCTTTAAGCTCATCCACCTTTCTTATAATGCTCCTAGCATTAAAATAAATGCATTTAAGAAATTTTCCACCTCTTACTCTCTGTTTATCACTAATGGTGCAAACAACTTTACAATTTTCTTTTTTTTCCTTCTCCCCTACATCTGTTCCTACACTCTGGTTCCTCTCCCCCCTTGTATCTAGTTTAATTCCACTGGAGCCTCTCTAGCAAACCTACCTGCAAGGATATTTGTCCGCCTCTAATTCAGATGTAAACCGTCCTGCCGGAACAGGTCCCACCTTCCCTGGAAAACTGCCCAATTATCTATAAATCTGAAGCCCTCCCTCCTGCACCATGTCTTCAGCCACGTGTTAATCTGCGCTATCTTACTATTTCTAAACCCGCCTGCACGTGGCACTGGTAGCAATCCTGAGATTGCTATCCTGGAGGTCCTGTCCTTTAACTTGGCTCCTAACTCCCTAAACTCACCTTTCCAGACCTCCTCACTCTTCCTACCCACGTCATTGGTGCCTACATGGACCACGACATCCGGCTGCTCACCCTCCCTCTTGAGAATACTGAGAACTCGATCCGAGATATCGCAGACCTTGGCACCAGGGAGGCAACAGACCATCCGAGATTCTCGATCCCTCCCACAGATCCTCTTATCTGTCCCCCTTACTATCGAATCCCCTATCACTACTGCTCTCCTCTTTTCCCTCCTTCCCTTCTGAGCTGAGGGTCCCGTCTCGGTGCCAGATACGTGACCACTGCAACTTGCCCCTGGTAGGTGGTCCTCATCAACAGTATCCAAAACGATGTACTTATTATTGTTGGGAACGGCCACAGGGGTGCTCTGCTCATTCTGCCTATTCCCCTTCCCTCTCCTGACAGTCACCCATCTACCTGTCTCTCATCACAGTCATGGGTCTGATGTATTTATTACTGCGTCCTTTTGTGTCAGCTCTTGACCAGTTGACTTTGGTATGGGCAAGATTCAGAGATTTCTAGATGATGTGTACAATAGGAATTGAATATAAAAATCCTTCTAAGTCCTGAGCAATTCATTGAAACACCATTACATTCACACCTGACGCCACCTACAATTTGAAGTCTGCATTCACAATTTTCAGAAGTCACAGGACAACAATACAAAGTGTGAGTCACAACAGGTTATCCATTGACCCCAATATATCTTGTAACCCATGTTAACTTGGCTGAGATCACCTCATACAGCATTGGTTCACAATTAAACTAAGGCCTTATCAGTCAGTAAGGCTGACCACGACAATACATTTAATTAATTGGGTTGTAGGGAGGAGTTAAGAGTGTATTTGGAAAAAGAGGACAATAATTTCTTTGAAACAAATCATATTAATATAATGATATTTGCTTATGCTGTTAGAATCTTCCTGTCAGGCTCACCTGTCCAACTGCTCTGCTGATAAGGAACAACATTGTCATCAGGGTCCCCAGCATTTTCTATCCTTTTTGTGCAATCTTTTTCCTCCTGAAGTGATTTTCCCAGCCGAATGCTTCGTGGAGTGGATGGCGTAGTCTGATGAATCTCAGTAAGATTTCCATAAGACCACTAATGAGCTTACTTGGCTTGATTTAGAGACTCTGTGTAATCTTTAACTGCCTGTCAGTGCCCTTGCAATCACCCTTGGACAGCACTAATACAAACAACTCCGTTTTTGAATCACTCTGGAAAATGTTCAAAGGCTGAGAGCAAAGACAAAGAGCATCGGTTCACTGATTATATGATTATGGAAGAAAGGACTATTCCTCAAAGTCAACATGACATACTGAGAGGAACACAATACCACTGGATCACCAAGATTGTCCTCTGTATTATCCCCCAACTCTGCCTTTATATGTGCATTCGTTACATTAGATCTGAACAATCCAACGTACTATTTGTTGTCCTCCCATTCTCCACACTCCAGAAAAACTCAGCTTCCCTTAATTTAAGCCCCATTGAACCATCACTTCTTTGATCTCTTCCTGTCTGTCTCTCCTCCTTTGAGAAGTTACTTAAAAACCTTGCATTAGAAATATGTATCATTGGTCCTAAAATTTTCTTAACTAATTTCTAGTTGGACATTTTGACAGTGCTCCAGTAGCAGCGTCCACATTAAGGACCCACACCATCCAAGACAGGTCCTACCAACATCCAGGGAGGCGGTACAGGAGCCTGAAGTCCCACAATTAACATTTTAGCAACAGCTTCTTCCTTTCCATCACCAGATCTCTGAATAGCCCATGAAACCATGCACACTACCACATTACACTATTCCTCTTGCTTTATATTATTTGTAACTTAAAAACAATTTTTATGTCTTGCACTGCACTGTTGTCACAAAACAAGAAATTTCATGAAATATGTCAGTGATAATAAACCTGATTCTAATTAGAATGGCTGTTGACACCTTAATAAACGAAGTTGCATTTGTGATATTATTTATGCTTGCTCCTAGATCACAGAAAAAGGCCCCTTTGGCCCACCACTCCATGTTATCTGTGCATATCCGATTTGTTTGCATTTCGTCTGTAGCCCTCTTCACCAGGGGTTCCCAACATTTTTTATGCCATTGACCCCTATCATTAACTGAGGAGTCTGTGGATCACAGGTTGGGAACCCCTGGTCTGCACCATTCCTGTCTAAGTGTCTGCCCAGATGTTTTTTTAAAACATTGCATCTGTCTCTAACACCTCCTCTGGCAGCTCGTGACATGGATCATTCCTTTGACATTGTCGTTCCATCTTGCTTCTGTAATTCCAATACACAATGGGATGAAGCAGCTCAATAGAGGATGCACAATAATATGGACATTTCTTCATTTCAGTGTTGAGAATTTCCTCACTCTGAAAGTACTGGGTGATGTCAGTCTATGGGACACTGGAAACTCAGTAATAAGTTTACTTGAAATAATAGAAGCAGACAATTTTGTGGTGTTTAAGAGGCTTTAGATAGACACATGAATGTGCAGGAAATGGAGGGATATGGATGATACACATGAGAACATTTCATATAAATTGGCATCATGATCAGCACAATGCGGTGGGCTGAATAGCCTATCCAGTGCTTTACTATGCTCTATTTTATTTTTTTCAAAGCAAATTTATTATCAAAGTACATACTGTGCTGTGCAAAACTATTAGGCACATATATATAGCTAGGGTGCCTAAGACTTTTACACAATACTGTATTTGTCAACGTAGAGTGGGGAGCGAGTTGGAGCAAAAGATGTTAGGAATGGCGAGGGTGGAGTGCCACAGGACGGGTGCAAACACACCTGGCCCCGAGACACCAGGCAAGGTCATTTAATTCCAAACAATTACAGAATATCTTTCTGGTACTTCCCGTTCCCTCCCCTCTCCCTGACCCCTTCCCACTCTCAGTCCACATATCAGAATTAGGTTTATCATCACTCACCGACCTGTCATGATTTTTTTGCAGCAGCAACAGTATAGTACAATACATAAAATTACTACAGTACTGTGCAAAAGTCTAGCTAGCACTGGTGAGGCCGAAAGGGAGATTTTGACAACTGGGCATCCTGAAATCTCCATTCTTTCCACCCAGGCTTAAAACTTAGAGAGGTCACTCCAGTGCCGATTCTATTGTCCTTTGAGACAGACAGATGTATCATCATTATTTTATATGTATATATACATACACACACACTGTATGTACCTAAGACTTTTGCACAGTACTGTATATGTCACCATATACAAGTCTGAGATTCAATTTTTTGTGGGCATACTCGATAAATCCAATAACCATAACAGAACCAATGAAAGACCACACCAGTGGGGCAGACAACCAGTGTGCAAAACCAAACAAGCTGAACAAATGCAAAAAGAAAGAAAAAAAAGAAATCATCATAATAAATAAATACACAATAAATATTGCAAGCATGAGATGAAGAGTCCTTGAAAGTGAGTCCATAGGTTGTGGGAACAGTTCAGTGATGGGGCGAGTGAAGTTATCCCCTCTGGTTCAGGAGCCCGATGGGTGAGGGGTAGTAACTGTTCCTGAACCTAGCGGTACGAGTCCTGAGGTACTTTCCTTATGGAAACAGCAAGAAAAAAGTGTGACCTGGATGGTGGGGGTACCTGATGATGGATGGATATTGCTTTCCTGTGACAATGCTCCTCAGAGATGGAGGGGAAGGATTTATGTGTGATGGCCTGGGCTGTTTCCACTATTTTTTTGCGGGATTTGCCATTCAAGGGCATTGGTGTTTCCATACCAGCCTGTGACGATACACTTGCCCCCGATGAGGACGGGCTCACGGACCTCTAGTCTCCTTCTCCTGAAGTCAATAATCATTTCCTTGGTCTTGCTGATATTCAGTAAGACGTTGTTGTTGTGGCACCACTCAGACCTCCTATTTGCTGATTTGTCGCCACCTTTGATTCAGCCTATGACATTGGTGTCGTCAGCAAAGTGAAATATAGTATTGGAGCTGTGTTTAGCCACACAGTCATAAGTGTAAAGCAAGTAGAGCAGGGGACTAAGCGCACAACCTTTTGGTACAAGTCGCTTCTCAAGCAAGAATTGATATGTTTCGTCAACAACCTCTCAAAACATTTCATCACTGTAGATAGGTTGGGTGAGTGGGCAAATTCATGGCAGATGCAATTTAATGTGGATAAATGTGAGGTTATCCACTTTGGTGGCAAAAATAGGAAAACAGATTATTATCTGAATGGTGGCCGATTAGGAAAAGGGGAGGTGCAACGAGACCTGGGCGTCATTATACACCAGTCATTGAAAGTGGGCATGCAGGCACAGCAGGCGGTGAAAAAGGCGAATGGTATGCTGGCATTTATAGCGAGAGGATTTGAGTACAGGAGCAGGGAGGTACTACTGCAGTTGTACAAGGCCTTGGTGAGACCACACCTGGAGTATTGTGTGCAGTTTTGGTCCCCTAATCTGAGGAAAGACATCCTTGCCATAGAGGGAGTACAAAGAAGGTTCACCAGATTGGTTCCTGGGATGGCAGGACTTTCATATGATGAAAGACTGGATGAACTGGGCTTGTACTCGTTGGAATTTAGAAGATTGAGGGGGGATCTGATTGAAACGTATAAAATCCTAAAGGGATTGGACAGGCTAGATGCAGGAAGATTGTTCCCGATGGTCGGGAAGTCCAGAACGAGGGGTCACAGTTTGAGGATAAAGGGGAAGCCTTTTAGGACCGAGATTAGGAAAAACTTCTTCACACAGAGAGTGGTGAATCTGTGGAATTCTCTGCCACAGGAAACAGTTGAGGCCAGTTCATTGGCTATATTTAAGAGGGAGTTAGATACGGCTCTTGTGGCTAAAGGGATCAGGGGGTATGGGGGGAAGGCTGGTACAGGGTTCTGAGTTGGATGATCAGCCATGATCATACTGAATGGCAGTGCAGGCTCAAAGGGCCGAATGGCCTACTCCTGCACCTATTTTCTATGTTTTCTATGTCTATGCCAATGAACGACAGCCACTGAGGCAGGTTACCACATTCTTAGGCACTAGTGTCATTGAAGGCTGCCTGAAGCAGGTGGCTACCTCAGACTGCTGCCGTGAGAGGTTAACGATCTCAGTGAACACCCCAGCCAGGTGATCAACACAAGACTTTACTACTCAGCCAGCTACCCCAGCTGGGCTGGACGTGTTTTGTGGGTTCACCCCCCACTCCCCAGCCCCCGAAGGCTGCTTGCACTTTAGCCTCAGAGACTGAAAACTCAGGGTCATCAGGGGCTGTGGGAGCTTGTGAAGTTTCCTCCATGTCTCACCGATCAAAGCAAACACAGAAGGCATTGAGCTCATTTGGAAGTGAAGCCCTGTTGTCACCTATGTCACTTGATTTCACTTTTTCTAAGAGGTGATAGCATTCAAGCCCTGCCACAACTGCCAATCATCCTTTATTAATTCAAGTTTAGTCCAGAATTGCGACTCCACCCATAAAATGGCTTTCCATAGATTGAACATGGACCACTTGCAACTTCCTTGGTCCCCAGACTTGAATGCCTCTGATCTGGCCCTCAGCAGATTGTGAATCTTATGGTTCATCCAGGGCTTCTGGTTGGGGAAGGCTGAATTTTGTATGATCTTAGTCATTTATTCTGATTTTAGTTATAATTATTTCAAAGATTAAAATGTGTAAATCGTTTTTAAGTTTTCCAGATAGAACCAAAAATTGCCTTTGAACATACGACACAAGTTAGGATGAAATACCATCTAGTGGTGATTGGGATGTGGGCAACTTGAGATTTCATCAGAATGCAGCACCATCTAGTGAAACAATTATCCCTTGGAACACTGAACCTGGGAATGGACAGTACTCTATTTCAAAATGAATGTGCTATGGTAAGTTTTATGACTTACAAGAAAATCTTGTGGGAAATAGCTAATCTTCTAGAAAGAATCTCAGAGGAAAAAAATAGGCTATCTAAAAGAAACTACAAGTATTAATACAGAAAATGTTGGGCACACAGCATCAGTGGGGTTAAAAAAACCCCACAGTTAATGTTTCAGGTCTGGACCCTTCATCAAAATTGGGAAAGTCAATTAGCTTTCACACCACACAAGGTGCTGGAGGAACTTAATAGGTCAGACAACATCAATGGAGAAATATGGCCAGTTGACATTTTATATTGAGACCCTTGATCCAGACTCCAAAGATCCAGCATCTACTGTCTCATGGCTCCACTTAGTATTAGGTCACACAGAAGGTAGCATTTGGGTTATTTAAAGTAGATAGAACAAATGCATTATCATTGATAGGGTAAAACCAGATGAGTAAATGCTCAAATTATGTCACCAGGTTCGGATATGGCCCAAGTGTGGGGTGAGGGACACTGAAGCAGGTCCACATTTCACAGACTTTTATGCGAACAGTCTTAAAGGGAAAAGAAAACAATAAACACTAGGCCAAACAGGGCCGTTAACTAAGCTCTTGAATGGAAAATGAAGCCTACACTGCGGCTGAAAAGAACAACTAAGAATAAAACGAATACCGCTAGTCTTCAGGGTCAGTTGACTTGACAGTCCAATTTCTCAGGCAAGGCCGAATGCAAACAGGCAGTGAAACATTACTGTGCTGTGTCCTAGTCTCAACAAATACTATAACAGAGTTAAATACTATCACAATGAAATAATTAGTTGACACATGCATATTCACGAGCGCAATTGCCGTATCTGCTGCACTGGTTGTGACAAATTATGCTCTTCTTCTGTGTAATATAAGGCCATAAGACATAGGAGCAGAATTAGGCCATTTGGCCCATCAAGTCTGCCCTGCCATTCAATCATGCTGATATTTTTCCCCTCCTCAGCCCCACTCCGTGTCCAATCAAGAACCTAACAAGCTCAACCTTAAATACACCCAACAACATGGCCTCCACAGCTGCCTGTGGTAACAAATTCACCACTCCCGAGCTAAAGACGTTTCTCCACATCTCTATTTTAAATGGACACACCTCTTTCCTGAGGCTGTGCCCTCTTGCCCAAGACTCACGCACCATGGGAAACGTCCTTACCACATCTACTCTGTCTAGGCATTTCAGCATTCGAAAGGTTTCAATAAGATTCCCCTCAACCTTCTGAATTCCAGCGAGTACAGACCCAGAGCCGCCAAACATTCCTCGTCTGATAACCCTTTCATTCCTGGAATCATCCTTGTGAACCTCCTCTGGACCCTCTCCAATGCCAGCACATCTTTTCTTAGATGAGGAGCCCAAAACGGTTCACAATACTCAAGGTGAGGCCTCACCAGTGCCTTATAAAGCCTCAGCATCACATCCTTGCTCTTGTATTCTAGACCTCTTGAAATGAATATTAACATGACATTTGCCAATGTAATACGTTGTTAATGTTAAGACTGTGGGGAAAGTTCAGCAGGGCAGACTATACAATTAGATGAAAAGCTAACCAACAATGAAAGCAAGCAGAAATGATCAGTTGTGACACAGAAAGAAAGATTGATTTACCTAAAGTTGGAGAATTTAATACTATGTCCCAAATGCTGCAGTATGTCAAATGTTGTTTCTCAACATTACTTTTGACCTCATTGTAACAGTAAAGGAGGCCGCAGACATAAATGTAAGAGTAGGAGTGAAATGAAGAATTGAAGTTACAAGTAACTAGCTCAGGGTCACTCCTGCAGAATGAACACAAGTGCTCTGCAAAGCAATCACCAAATTTTGTGTTTGGTTTCTCCAATATAAACAAATAGACTAAATTAGAACGTAGGACATAGAAAACCTACAGCACAATACAGGCCCTTCAGCCCACAAAGCTGTGCCGAACATGTCCTTACCTTAAAACTACCTAGGCTTTACCCATAGCCCTCTATTTTTATAAGCTCCATGTCACCATCCAAGAGTCTCTTCAAAGACCCTGTCATTTCTGCCGGCAGCCCATTCCACACACTCACCAGTCTCTGTGTAAAAAACTTACCCCTGACATCTCCTCTGTACCTACTTCCAAGCACCTTAAAACTGTGCTCTCTTGTGCTCGCCATTTCAACCCTGGGATAAGGCCTCTGACTATCCACACGATCAATGCCTCTCATTATCTTGTACACCTCTATCAGGTCACCCCTCATCCTCAGTCGCTCCAAGGAGAAAAGGCCAAGATCACTCAACCTAATCTCTTAAGGCATGCTCCCCAATCCAGCCAACATCTTCGTAAATCTCCCCTGCACCCTTTCTATGGTTTCCACGTCCTTCTTGGAGTGAGGCGTCAAGAATTGAGCACAATACTCCAAGTGGGGTCTGACCAGGGTCCTATATAGCTGCAACATTACCTCTCAGCTCTTAAACTCAATTCCACGATTGATGAAGGCCAATGCACTGTATGCCTTCTTAACCACAGAGTCAACCTGCACAGCAATTTTGAGTGTCCTATGGACTCGGACTCCAAGATCCCTCTGATCCTCCACACTGCCAAGAGTCTTACCATTAATGCTATATTCTGCCATCATATTTGACCTACCAAAATGAACCACCTCACACTTACCTGGGTTGAACTCCATCTGCCACTCCTCAGCCCAGTTTTGCATCCTGTTAATGTCCCGCTGTAACCTCTGACAGCCCTCCACACTATGACAACACCCCAACCTTTGTGTCATCAGCAAATTTATTAACCCATCCCTCCACTTCCTTATCCAGGTCATTTACAAAAATCACAAAGAGTAGGGATCCCAGAACAGATTCCTGAGGCACACCACAGTTCACCTGCCTCCATGCAGAATATGACCCCTCTACAACCACTCTTTGCCTTCTGTGGGCAAGTCAGTTCTGGATCTACAAAGCAATGTCCCCATGCCTCCTTACATTCTCAATAAGCCTTGCATGGGGTACCTTATCTAATGCCTTGCTAAAATCTATATACACTACATCTACGGCTCTACCTTCATCAATGTGTTTCAACACAAACTGAAAAATTCAATCAGGCTCGTAAGGCATGACCTGCCTTTGACAAAGCCATGCTGACTATTCCTAATCATATTATGCCTCTCCAAATGCTCATAAACCCTGCCTCTCAGGATCTTCTCCATTAACTTACCAACCACTGAAGTAAGACTCACTGGCCTATAATTTCCTGGGCTATTTCTACTCCCTTTCCTGAATAAGGGAACAACATCCGCAACCCTCCAATCCTCCAGAACCTCTCCTGTCCTCATTGATGATGCAAAGATCATCGCCAGTGGCTCAGCAATCTCTTCCCTCGCTTCCCGCAGTAGCTTGGGGTACATCCCGTCTGGTCCTGGTGACTTATCCAACTTGATGCTTTCCAAAAGCTCCTGCACATCCTCTGCCTTAATATCTTAATATCTGTCTCCCTATCTGCTCCTCCATGCCCCTGTTACTATTGGGTGGTCTACAAAAAACACCCAGCGGAGTTATTGACCCCTTCCTATTCCTAACTTCCACCCAGAGACTCTGTAGACAATCCCTCCATTACTTCCTTTTCTGCAGCTGTGACACTATCTCTGATCAATAGCGCCATGCCCCCACCTCTTTTGCCTCCCTCCCTATCCTTTCTGGAACATCTAAAGCCTGGCACTTGAAGTAGCCATTCCTGCCCCTGCACCATCCAAGTCTCTGTAATGACCATAACATCATAGCTCCAAGTGCTGATCCATTAGAAGGGCAAGTCATTCACTGCTTCATCTGGAAAGATTTTGTGTCCTGAGGATGGGAAAGGAAGAACTTAAAGGACAGGTACTTACAGCGGACTGAAAAGCTTGAGAATGTAGATATTAAGAAAGAGGATGTGCTGGAGCTTTTGGAAAGCATCAAGTTGGATAAGTCACCGGGACCGGATAAGATGTACCCCAGGCTACTGTGGATGGTGATGGAGATTGCTGAGCCTCTGGTGATGATCTTTGTATCATCAATGGGGACGGGAGAGGTTCCGGAGGATTGGAGGGTTGCTGATGTTGTTCCCTTATTCAGGAAAGGGAGTAGAGATAGCCCAGGAAATTATAGACCAGTGAGTCTTACTTCAGTGGTTGGTAAATTGATGGAGAAGATCCTGAGAGGCAGGATTTTTGAACATTTGGAGAGGCATAATATGATTAGGAATAGTCAGCATGGCTTTGCCAAAGGCCATTTTTTGAGGATGTGACTAAACACATTGATGAAGTTAGAGCCGTATATGTTGATGTACATGGATTTTAGCAAGGCATTTGATAAGGTACCCCATGCAAGGCTTACTGAGAGAATAATGAGGCATGGGATCCAAGGGGACCTTGCCTTGTGGATCGAGAACTGGCTTGCCCACAGAAGGCAAAAACAATAGACAATAGGTGCAGGAGTAGTCCATTCAGCCCTTCGAGTCAGCACCGCTATTCACTGGGATCATGGCTGATCATCCACAATCAGTACCCTTTTCCTTCCTTCTCCCCATATCCCTTGACTCCGCTATCTTTGAGAGCTCTATCTAACTCTTTCATCCAGAGAATTGGCCTCCACTGCCTTCTGAGGCAGAACATTCCATAGAACCACAACCCTCTGGGTGAAAAGATTTTTCCTCAAGAGTGGTTGTAGATGGGTCATATTCTGCATGGTGGTCGGTGACCAGTGGTGTGCCTCAGGGATCTGTTCTGGGACCCTTACTCCACATGCAATGGCTGGTGTGGTGGAAGGTAAGGACCAAAGGAAGTCTGTTCTTGCTCTGTCAAGGAGAAGCAGTGATGAGGAAGGACAGAGTTGTGGGAAAGAAATAGAATGTAGTAGAGTTGAAGTCATAATTCAGGAAGAAATTTCTGTGGCAGCTGCACAAAATCTCATCAACACGCACAATTGTATTCTAAGGCGCGCTTGGTGTTTTTTTAAACAGTACTAGTACAGATCTCAGCAATTGCAATTCTTCCCATCATGTTTAAATATTAAACATTCAGTGATTGTCAAGGCATAAAGTTGTAGTCAAAGTTTCCTTTGGATTCACATCCTAGACAGTTTAAGTTGTCACAATTTCCAGTGTCTGTGTAATAAGGCAATGCAAATGATCAATCAGAAATGGACACTTTATTCTAGATGAGAATGAGCTTAATCTTAGCCCAGAGATTTGTACACTGAGAACAAAGAAACTGGCATCAGCACACAGCACTGAATGTTTTTGTATGGTTAGTTCCTTTTCAGTCCTGGCTTCTAACCCAGAATCAGACCAAGCATCCAGTCAGTATGGTTGCACTGAGTTAAATATAACACAGCAGAAAAAACTTGAGTCCATCGCACTTACGATCAGTTACCATTCTTGCGTAAAACTGCCCAATGCAGAAGATACTGAGCTGAGGTCCTGTTTGTGCTTTCAAGCATATATGAAATATCTTGTGATGATGTACTGCAATTTCCCGAGTGACTTTCCTATTTCTAGAAGTTAATCATTCAACCAACATTCACATTGCTATTTACAGATATATACAAACCTCACGCTGCAACTCATTCACACTACTTCACACTAGAGTAAACCGCTGGGTAATCAACATGGGATTTCAAATGAACAGCACTTTATTTGGTTTGGACAACTTTAATAAATAAGCAAGTGGCGGTTAGTTATGTTATATGCTTTATTTAAGTTTTCAACAATAAACATGTGAAGCACGACATCAATTGAAAGTGTGATGTATTTAACATTACTTATTCTGATATGAAAGGAGACAAAGTTGTACTTTTAAAGAAACATGCATTTTACATTTTGTCAAGTAAAGAAACCTGCACTTATATAAGGCCTTTCACAATCTCAGAATGCTGCAGTTTTTCTAGAAAGAAGCACTTTTGTGGATAAATGTAGGAACCACAGCAGCCATTTTGCACACAGTAAGCAGAAATGTGATGATTATCAAGTAATCTGTTTCAGTGACATAGATAAAGGTAGAAGCCAGGACACCAAGGATAATTCATCTCCTCATTTTGAAGTAATCCTATGAGACCCTCTATTCACATGCAAAACAAGATGATAAGCAGAGTTAGAATCTGCATTGAGAGTAATAAGGCTTACAATGCTCACTGTTTTAATGGAGAAACTACATGTGCAATTATTAAATAGGAACTCAAGAGTCTGCACTAACTGCTTATCTACACGATGCATTGTTGCTGGGTTTTCCAGTGTAATCAGAAATTTTATATCATCTTTAAATGTTTGCCAACAAAAATAGACACTGTTGACTAAGATGTAAGTCTTAAATTGCACTTTAAGTCATAATTACTATTTACACCATTAATTTTAGGTGAACTCTCATTTCTTCAGCCACTAATTTTGCAATTCTATTCTTCTGACTTTTTAAATATAATTTAGCAGCTATCTTAATCTAATGTCCAAAGTCAAAGTAAATTTTAATCAAAATATGCATATGTAACCATGTACTAACTTGAGATTCATTTTCTTGCAGGTATTCACAGGAAAGTAAATACAATAGAATTTATGAAAAACAATGCATAAAGACTGACAAACAACTAACTGAAGATGTGTTCAGAAGCATCAATAGATGTATGTGCACAGCTTACACCCTGAGTTCATCAGTGACAACCAGGAAAGATTGGGTGACAACCATGAAAAGAGTGGTGACAACTGGAGAGTCAGTGACAACTGGAGAGTCAGTGACAGCCCGGAGAGACGGCAACTGGGGCAGAACGGGCTGGCAACCCAATCTGTGTCCTCTGAGAGGAGGACCCCCACAAAAGCTATGATGAATCTAAGGGAAAGATACCCCCAGGGGTGCCCGAGAGGGGGGGAGGATGAGCAACCCAGTCGGATGGACACAACAACATCAGACCCAGGCAATGAACAAACGACGATGAGGAAGCAGTGTGCATGTGGCAAAATCTGCAAGAACAATCGCGGCTTGAAGATCCACCAGGCGAGGATGAAGTGTTTGGCGGGAGCAGGAGCAGCACAACGTGCAGGTATCCAACCTGGTGAGACGAAGGAGGGGCCAGGCCCGGAGTCACCCCATAGTGCCCTGAACCTCCAAGAGTTGCAAACTAATCCCTCTAACATGAAGTCTAACAGGAGGTGGATCAAATGGCCTGCAGCTAACATGACTTCATTGTGGAAGCAGTTTGATAAAGATATTAACCAAATTCTGGAGGCAACGGCGAAGGGAGGGGTTGATAGGAAGCTGCAAACCATGAAAACAATTCAGCAGGCTGGATGGAGAGCGAGGTGTCTCCCAGTGGAGGTTGGTTGTAGGGGATTCGTAGCCCGTTCCTTAGTTAGAGCCTTCAGCAATTTGGGCATCGAGGAAGAGAGGAAGAGGAGAGCCATTCGCAGTACCACCGATGCGGCAGAGAGGGCCTCAAGATGGCTGCGGCTCAAAAGAGGGGAGCCATGGAGCCATAAGTAGCTAGCCATCTGGACACAAGCTGGGGTCTGATCAGCCCCGGCTGGGTCACCTGGAGGAGGTTGTATGATGTTGAAAGACCCGAAACACCCGATGATTCCAGGAACATCACTGAAGATGTGTCTAGAAGCATCAATAGATGTATCTACACAGCAGTAACAAATGGACTATAGAAAAATATATATATATTTGAGTAATATTGAGAACACGAGTTGCATAGTCCTTGAAAGTGAGTCTGTAGGTTGTGGAATCAGAGTCCATGTCCTAATCATTATGCTTTCTGCAAAATGTTTAAAGTGAGTTAAAAATTAGTTACCTGTGCAAGTTCCCAAAGTTACTGAATGCCTGAAGCTCAGTGCAGCATAGGACAAGGCCTTCCTGCTGTAAACCGCAAAACTCCTGCCAACTGGCTATTCCCATTTGTCAGTCCATGGCCTCCTCTACTGCCACAATGAGGCCACACTCAGTTTGGGGGTACAATACCTCATATTCTGTCTGGATAGTCTCCAACCTGATGGCATGAATATCAATTTCTCATACTTATGGTAATTGCCTCACCCTTCACCATTCCTGTTTCTCTCTCTTACCTTATCTCCTTACCTGCCCATCATCTCCCTCTGGTGCTCCTCCCCTTCCCTTTCTTCCATGGTTTTCTGTCCTCTCCTATCAGGTTCGCCCTTCTCCAGTCCTTGATTTTTTTCACCAATCAAGTTCCCAGCTCTTCACTTCAAATCCAAGCAACACACATATAATGCGGAGGAACTCAGCAGGCCAGGTAGCATCTAGGGAAAGGGTACAGTTGACGTTTCAGGCTGAGACCCTTCATCAGGACTGGAGAGAAAAAGCTGAGGAGATTTAAAAGGTGGGGGAGAGGAGAGAGAAACAGAAGGTGATAGTGAAACCTGGAGGGGGAGGGATGAAGTAAAGAGCTGGGAGGTTGATTGGTGAAAGAGACAGAAGACCATGTAAGAAAGAAAAGGGGGAGGAGCACCAGAGGGAGGTGATAGGCAGGCAAGGAGATAAGGTGAGAGATGGAAAAGGGGTTGGGAAATGGTGAAGGAGAAGGAGGGAAGGGGTGGGGCATTCCCAGAAGTTTGAGAAATCGATCTTCATGCCATCGGGTTGGAGGCTACCCAAATGGATTATAAAGTGTTGTTACTCCAAGCATGACGTCATCATGACAATTCCAACATGGGAAAACACTAATTTTCATCTTTATTGAAACCAAATAAAGGGAAGGGAAAGTCAACAAATCACAGAAATCACAGAGGATTGCAGGTCTGGAGGAAATTAGAGAATGCAGGCATAATAAAGTCATACAAAAATCTCAACATAAAGTATAAAATACTGTACTCAAGACTTACTTCTCACCCCACAGCAGTCTCCTGCCCTTGAAATGAATGGAGTCAGTACCAGTTTAATTTGGCCCAGGCTCACCAACAAACTTCTCAACGTAACCTGTGAGATACTGCAGGAAGCTGGTGCTCTGCTTCACATAGAATCTAGAAAATAGCTGCAATTACAGCAAGAGGTTTGGGTCTTCTTCAATGCTATGAGTAGCCTTCAGAGGTTTTATCAGTTTGGACTTCTGTGTACTATTGTTATATTTGTATTGAAAGGTGGAATAAACACTGACACCAATTGAGGGAAATGGCAATCTACAGTATTTTAATAAGATTCAACTGATACCTGGAGCATTGTGGTGATGTGAATGGATCTTCCTAAAAATTGAATCAACAGGAACCAATTATCAGTGGCTGTTATTCATAGTACATAATCACATCAAGTTTTGATTAATTTAACTTTTTTTGATAAAGTTTCAGTGAAGAGTCTTTTGTAAGCTAATTTTGGAGAGTGGGACTGTAGCAATATCAAGTTGTGTGCAGAGATAACACCAGTTTTCATTATGTCCATCTGATACTTATCTCAAAGGTTCAAAGGTGCATTTATTATCAAAGTATGTATCCAGTAAAGAACTCTCAAATTCATCTAATGCAGATAGCTGCAAAACAAAGAAAACCATGGAGGTTTTATCAGGCATAATGTACTTGTGTATTTATTTTTCTTTTTTTTCACAATCTACTGGGAAAGTCTCAAAGATCGACTGGTTGGCGACCACTATCTTAAAGAGAAGCCAAATAAGCAATAGAAGGAAAAAGATAAAGAATGTGGTTAAATGAAGAGAAGGGAGAGGCTTACTTGGAACATGCTTGGAACCTGTTAGGCACATAAGCCTGTTATGTGTTTACCAGTATTTTGATAATATAAACCATCACGAAGACTTGACAGTTAAGAGACAGATCTGTGAAAAGACTATGCCAAAGACAGGGCACAAGTAGGAATAAAATGGAGGCACAGTAATTTAAAATGTCACTGACCATGCAGACCAAGAGGATGTTTCCAATAGTGCAAGAGTTTAAGACCAGAGAGCACAGCCTCAGAAGTCAAGGATATCCCTTTAGAAAAGAGGTGAGGAGGAATTGTTTTAGCCTGAAGGTGAATTTGTGCAATTCGTTGTTACAGATAGCTGCTGAGGCCAAGTCATTGGAGGATATTTAAACATGATAGGTTCTTGATTAGTAAGTGTCAATTATTACAGGGAAAAGGCAGGAGAATGGGTTTGAGAGAAATAAATCAGCCATGATAAAATGGTAGAGCAGACGTGATGGGCTGAATGGCCTAATTCTGCTCACATGTCCTAAAGTCTTATTGTAAAAGAGAACAAGTGTCCTGAGAATAGACACTCACTGCCTTCACCCAGAACTCAAGATACAAAACACCCTCTGTTCGTCATTCACAACAATCAAGTATGAGGAGCTGGAAATTTTGGATTTCAAGACCAAGAAATTGATTTTTAAAAAAGTAAAAACAGAATAATGACAAATTGCAAAATAAGTTGTTTTATAAATAAAAAAAGAAAATAAATAGTAACAGACAAAAAAGACTGGAGGAAATCAGCAAGTCAGGCAGTATCTATAGAAGTGAACAAGCAGTCGATGCTCTTTACTGAGACCCTTCATCAGGACAGTGAAGGCAGGGAGAAGATGCCAGAATAAAAAGTGGGGGGAGGGAAAAGAGGTCAGCTGGAAGGTGAAAGGTCAAGGGCTGGAGAGGAAGGAATCTGATAGGTACACTGCTGGGTTTCAGTGTCTGTATTTTTGGCTTCTGTTAGTAGTTCTTCCATGGTTTCCCTTGCCAGGTCTAGGCAGATTGAGGAAAACAGCACAGTGACATCAAAAGAAACCATGATTTTGTCTTCTATCTACATGTCTTTTATCTTGTTTAAGAATTATTGTGTACTGTTGATGGAATGTTGGGAGCCACGTACCAGGTGCTTTTTCTATGTTGTTCTTGATCGTGATACAATGGGACATCTGGCTTGTGAATTTTAGGTAGTCCGTACAATTGAGATATTGGCATCATCTGCTTTCATTTGGAAGCAGTCTTGTTTGATAATTTCTACCAACAAATGGGAAAGCATAGATGTATTAGGGATAGTCAGCATGGTTTGGTGGAAGGGACATCAGGTCAAAAAACTTGCATTTTTTATTAATGATAAAGATAAAGCATCGCAGCCTGATACAGTGCCTCTAATGCACGGGATCTTATGAGGATGCAGACGGCTGTAGACTCAATCAGTGCCATTATGTGCACAACCCAGCCCATCATTAAGGTGGCAGCATCATTAAAGAGCCCCACCATTCAGGATCTGCTGTTGTTGCATTCAGGGAGAAGGCACAGGAGCCTGAAGACCCATACTGAAGGTTTTAAGAGCAGCATGTCATCTTCTGCTATCAGATTTCAAAATGGTCCATGAACACTACCTCATTGTTTGGCTTTAGTCATTTATCAACTATAGCTCAGCAATTAATACCATCATTCCTACAATCCTGATAGAGAATTTGCAGAACCCAAGTCTCTATACCTCCTTCTGCAATTGGATCCTCAACTTCCTAACCAGAAGACCACAGTCTGTGCAGATTGGTGATAACATCCTTCTCGCTGACGATCAACACTGGCGCACCTCAGGGGTGTGTGCTTAGCCCACTGCTCTACTCTCTGTATACACATGACTGTGTGGCTAGGCATAGCTCAAATACCACCTACAAATTTGCTGACAATACAACCATTGTTGGTAGAATCTCAGATAGAGGTGATGAGGGCGTACAGGAGTGAGATATGCCAACTAGAGGTGTGGTGCCACAGCAACAACCCAGCATTCAAAGTCATTAAGACAAAAGAGCTGATTGTGGACGTCAGGAATGGCAACACGAAGGAACACATACCAATCCTCAGAGGGAGGTGGGGGGAAGAGAAGGAAGGAGAGAGAAAGCTACTGCACAGGACTGAAAGCTACAGAGGATTGTAAATCTATTCAGCTCCATCTTGGGTACTAACCTACAAAGTACCCAGAACATCTTTAGGGAGCAGTGTCTCAGAAAGGTAGCATCCATTATTAAGGACCTTCAGCACCGAGGGTATGCCCTTTTCTCACTGTTACCACCAGGTAGAAGCTTGAAAGGAACACATTCAGCAATTCAGGAACAGCTTCTTTCCCTCTGCCATCCAATTCCTAAATGGACATTGAATCTTTGGACACTACCTCACTTTAAATATACAGTATTTATTTTTCCACATTTTTAATCTATTCAATATGTATAATGTAATTGATTTACTTGTTTATTTTTGTTTTATTATTTCTCTTCTATATTATGTATTGCATTGAACACATAGCAGTGATAATAAACCAGATTGTGATTCACTTTTGTCTTGCACTATTCTGCAGCCACACAATAACAAATTTCCTGTCAGTGAATGACTGATGGGCGGGGTGATGGATGGCACACTAGATTGGTTTGACCTCAGGAGACAGTGCAAGTCTATGATCAAGATTACAGCTGAGATTTAGTTTAGCACAATGTGGGCTTAAGGACCTGCCCGTGTTCTAAATCCATAGGTCTCCGGAAGCAGCAACAAAACTAGACAGGCTGGTAATGGCAATACAGTGCAACACAAACTTGCATCCATCATAAGTTTCAGCAGTACAAAATTGGTTAAATGACTTCTGCCACCTCCAACAGGATCCCACCACTAAGCACATCTTTCCCTCCCCCCCCCTCTGCTTTCTGCAGGGATTGCTCCCTACACAACTCCCTTGTCCATTCGTTTCCCCCCCCATCCCTTCCCACCGATCTCCATCCCGGCACTTATCCTTGTCAGCGGAACAAGTGCTACACATGCCCTTACACTTCCTCCCTTACCACCATTCAGGGCCCCAGACAGTCCTTCCAGGTGAGGCGACACTTCACCTGAGTCGGCTGGGGTGATATACTGCGTCCGGTGCTCCCGATGTGGCCTTCTATATATTGGCGAGACCCAGCGCAGACTGGGAGACCGCTTTGCTGAACACCTACGCTCTGTCCGCCAGAGAAAGCAGGATCTCCCAGTGGCCACACATTTTAATTCCACATCCCATTCTGACATGTCTATCCACGGCCTCCTCTACTGTAAAGATGAAGCCACACTCAGGTTGGAGGAACAACACCTTATATTCCATCTGGGTAGCCTCCAACCTGATGGCATGAACATTGACTTCTCTAACTTCCACTAATGTCCCACCTCCCCCTCGTACCCCATCTGTTATTTATTTATATACACATTCTTTCTCGCTCTCCTTGATAGCAGGCAGATAAAGTTCCACAAATGGTTGGTGGAATTTCCCACTGCCAAAACGATAACAAGAATGAACAGGTCTTCGTGGCATCTGTAGGCCAGTGGAGAAGTGGGGTGTATCTAATTAATAATTTTGAGCAAAAAGTTTAACATTAATAATAGATTTAAATCAGTGAAGCCTGCACCACAAACTGGAAATGCAAATGTCTTGAGTGGATAGAGAACCTAATGGAGCAGGTGGGGGAGAAATAAAGGTAACCAGTTCAGTAAAAACAGGCACAGAAGGAAACAAAAGTGGTTCATGGACCATTATTGTAATTGCCATCTTAATTTACAGGGCCACACAATAAAACCTTGTGTATAATTTTAGTTCCCTTGACCAAAGGAGGCATCTGAGAGGCAGATTTCATGCTCCTGGTTTTTTTTCTATCACCCATTAAAAATTTCACAGCAGATTCAAACTTCGCCCCCACTTCATGTTACTTCGATGTTATCTGGTCATTAACTAAGAGCCATCTTAAACAACCACATCTGGTCACTGGTTTCAAATGGGCAAACATTTTATCTAGTACCTGTTTCAGATGTCCAAGTCATTTTCCCCGTGTTGCTCTGTGGAGGGATCAGAGGAATGGCCTAGACCCCAGTTTGTCACATGTCACGCTAATTCAATAGCACAAAGCAAAAATCAAAAACCATAAAGAATGACTAGAAATTCTAGTTTTATGTAAACAGGAAAAACTTTATTCTGAACCAGCAGTGTATACTTATTCAAAGGTCTTCATAGGTTGAACAATTCGTCTTGCCGGTGTACTGCAGATTTTGATGTCAGTTAAGGTACAGAATTCTACATTAGAACACATCCTAGTTGAAACAGGATGGGCTGATCACGTGACAAAGGTTGCTTAACGGTTACCAAAAAACTAATTCGAATTTTCAGTAAATTTTTTTAAACGAGCAAAAGCCCTTAAACATTTTATTACAGGTTTACGAACAACATGAAGAAGGCACTCAAGGAATTGCTTGTGCAAGCCAACTCTAAAGAAACTTGAATAAACCATTAACAGCTTTTGAACTCCAAAATTCACAAAACGAACCACGTGCGGCGATGCAAAAGAGGGCCGCCACGATTCAATAACAGAAACAATAACAATTTCATTCAATTGCAAATCAGAAAACTCAATAAAAGTCCAAGAAACGAGAACATATAACTTCATAAAAATTGGAACTTAAATTGGAACAAAACAGCATAAAATTCATGAAAGGGCAGGAGCCTCACAGCCTCTCGTCCATGAGAGGTCCCGAGAAAGGTCTTATTGGACTCAAAGCTTTTTAAAGTCCATTTCTCTTACGAGTCCTCCAGCCGGTGCACGTCCTCCAGTCCGCTACAGGGCGCCCTAATAATCCTGCGACTGCTGCAAGCTCTTCTTGCTGCTGGACTTGCTTCCGCCGCTACTCCCGGCTGTGGAAGGGCCCGAACTCGACTTCTTAGGCAGCAGGACGGCCTGTATATTAGGAAGCACGCCGCCTTGGGCGATGGTGACACCGCCCAGCAGCTTGTTGAGCTCCTCATCATTGCGGATGGCGAGCTGCAGGTGGCGGGGGATGATGCGTGACTTCTTGTTGTCGCGGGCCGCGTTTCCCGCCAGCTCCAGGATTTCGGCAGTCAGGTACTCGAGCACAGCCGCCAGGTAAACGGGGGCGCCACCCCCCACTCGATCGGCATAGTTCCCCTTGCGTAGCAGTCGGTGCACTCGACCGACTGGAAACTGCAGTCCAGCCCGGGATGATCGTGTTTTAGCTTTAGACCGGACTTTCCCGCCACTGCTTTTGCCTCTTCCCGACATGTTCTGCTCTACTTCAATAACCTGTAAAATGGCGATGGACGGTTGGCGGGTCTGCGTATTTATAGTCATCCCGCCCGTCTACGTCAAGGTCCCGCCCCCAAACTGTTCGCCCATTGGAGAATCGGACCCATCCCACTCTTCTATTGGTGATCTATCAGATCAATCAGAATAATCAGTGGGCCGGCCAGAATTTGTTCGCGCGCCATTCTCCGTCTGGCTGTGATTGGGCAAACCTCTCAGTCATAGACCAATGATTAATGTTCCCGCCTCAAAACATGATTTAAATTTTTTGCAATGGTAAAGGCGCGCTAATTAAAGCGGGTTTACAGTGAAGCCAGCGCAAAAATATTTGTTTTTAAACGTACGTGTATTTTAATTGCGCTATATTCAATTGTAATATCTGCCCTTTTTAATCGGAAAGAAAATGAAGAACTCTTGGCCAACGAGGTCGGCAGACCCAGCACCCAAAATTAAACATAGCGTGTACTTTCTACAATTTTTTGGTAAACGTTTGTAAGATCCAGAGAGATCAACATTGTGCAATGAGAAGTGCCTCAAAGAATGAACGGGAGATAACCGCGAGAACCCCGCGCGCAAGCGGCAGCGAACAACGATCCCCCTCCCCCCACCCACACCTGCAGAAAAAGCGCAACATTCCAGGTCGCTCAACGAACTAAACCGTCTTTCCTGACGCAGTTATAATATAATATCCAAGTTGCAATTATAAAATAATTAATAATTTATAGATAATATTTTATAATTGTAACTTGGTCGAGTTGCAGGAAATAACATCCACGGCGTGTATGTTGAATATTATAACTGCGTCAGGAAAGACGGTTTAGTTCGTTGAGCGACCTGGAATGTTGCGCTTTTTCTGCAGGTGTGGGTGGGGGGAGGGGGATCGTTGTTCGCTGCCGCTTGCGCGCGGGGTTTTGCGGTTATCTCCCGTTCATTCTTTGAGGCACTTCTCTGTTTTCGTGTATGTTTGCAAAGAAAAAGCATTTCAGGATGTATATTGCATACATTACTCTGACACTAAATTCGACTTTTGAACCTTAATTGCGCGATTTTGCGGGCTCTCCTCTTGTTTAACGGGAAAGCACTTGGTTCCAATTCAGTGTCACCTTTCCAACAACAATACACCCTGGGTTTCGGCGGGGAGGGGCAGTGAAAACTCTCAGCGCTGTTTCTCTTTCGATAACACAAGCTCTCTGTTAATAGATAACACGCTCTTTCTTCCTGTTATATCAGAAACATTTCCTCCCGCAAATCATTTTTTTCTTCCCTGTGTGTAGTCGGGCCTGAGCATGTCCTTCTGTGCCAAAACCATTATCAACCACAAATTACGCTACCCGTAATGTGGGAGTATTTTATCCTGTCTCCATATGCGTTCATTGTAACAAAAATGTTGTTTTTTCGCACATTTCCCGCGCTCAGTCTTCTCATTTCTCAAGTCTAATGAATAAGTTCCCCATCTGCCATATTTACTCCCCCCCCCCCCACAGATGCCACCTGGCCAGCATTTTCCATTTATTTCTAAGTACAAAGTAAATTTATTATCAAAATATACATACAGTATGTCACCATATTCAAACCTGAGATTCATTGTCTTGTGGGTATTCACAGTAAATACGAATAAACTAAAAGCATAAACAAAATAATAAATAAATAAGCAATAAATACCTAGAACATGAGATGAAGAGTCCTTCAAAGTGAGTCTATTGATTGTGGAAACATTTCAGTGATGGGGTGAGTGAAGTTATCCCCTCTGGTTCAAGTGGCTGATGATTGAGGGGTGATAACTGTTCCTGTACCTGGTGGTTTTGATTATTTTTTATATATATATATATACACACACACACACATATGTCTAGTCTGTCAGGCATTACCAACTCCTTACACAGGCCTGGTAGCTCAAGCCTTCTTTGCTGATCCAGTGTGAGATGAGGTGCTAGGTGCTTCTTGCAGAAACATAGCTTCAGGACCACATCCCATATACCATCAAACTTCAGGCTACGTCACTCAGGGATCTGTGCTAATATTATTTTGTGACTGTATGTGCTCGATCGTAACTATATGTGCTGTGTGTGACAGGTATAGTGAGAGGGACAGAGAGAGAAAAAGGAGAGAGAGAGAAAAAGGAGAGAGAGAGAGAAAGAATGTGTGTATATAAATAAATAATGGATGGGGTACGAGGGGGAGGTGGGGCATTAGCAGAAGTTTGAGACAGCTTTTGGTATAGCTAAGATTATCGCCTCCTTCCAGCTGGGTGGCATTTGTGCCTTTCTTAGAGCCCAGTTCAGTGTGGGGAGTAAAACAGGAACTAACTCATTTCTAAATTATTTATACCACTCTGCCGTATATCCATCTCTCTCCAGCATTTTGTGTGTGTTGTTCAGGATTGCTAGCATCTGCAGAATCTCTTGTGTATATTGTCTCACTACCAATGTCCCAACCTCCCCAGTCAGTACTTTGCTTTCTCCAATCACATCACCACCATTTTCACTTTGCACCTCTGTACTAGTTTAAAATCTATTATTGATTCCTCCAGCTTTTATGAGAGGTCAGCTCTGGTTAACTCGATTTCTTTCTCCACAGATGCTGCTTGACTTAAGCATTCAGAGTAATTTCTGTCTTAATTCAGCATCTCCAGTATTAAGTATTTGAATGCAAATTTTTAAAAATTAAATTGTGACATGGTTAAAAGAGAAGACTGACCAAATAGGTTACAATAGGTACATGTAATGTCAGAGAAATGTATACAATTTTTTTTCTCTCTCTCTCCTTTTTCTCCCTCTGTCCCTCTGACTATACCCCTTGCCCATTCTCTGGGGGTTTCCCCCCTGCCCCTTTTCCTTCTCCCTAGGCCTCCTGTCCCATGACCCTCTCATATCCCTTTTGCCAATCACCTGTCCAGCTCTTGGCTCCATCCCTCCCCCTCCTGTCTTCTCCTATCATTTTGGATCTCCCCCTCCCACTTTCAAATCTCTTACTCACTCTTCTTTCAGTTAGTCCTGAAAAAGGGTCTCAGCCTGAAACGTCGACTGTACTTTTTCCTAGAGATGCTGCCTGGCCTGCTGCGTTCACCAGCAACTTTGATGTGTGTTGTTTGAAATTCCAGCATCTGCAGATTTCCTCGTGTGTACTGGCTTTTGGTGCCTTTGATTGGTGAGTAACTTCTAATTACATATCAAATAGTTATAGTCATTCAACACCTTTTGATTGATTGTCCACAGTAGCCATCAATCATTTTTTTGAATTTTCATTTTCCTATTGACTCCCTCATATTCTGCCACTAATCAATTCAAAAGGACAGCCAAATAATCTACCAACCTACATGTCTTTGGGATGTAGGAGGAAATTAGTATTAGTATTTGTACAGTTTTCTCAAACAATATGTAGATGACCCTACTAGAAAGGAAGAAGGGCGTGCAGTTCTGGTCACTCAGCTATAGGATGGATGTCATTAAGCTTGAAAGGGCACAGAAAAGATTCATTAGGATGTAACTAGGACTGGAGGACTTGAGTTAAAGGGACAGGCTGGCTAGGAAATGCAGGAGGCTGAAGGGCGACCTTATAGACATAAGGCAGAAGAAATGGAGGAGTACAAATACTTGGTGCTCACCTCGACAACAGACTTGACAGGAAAACCAGCACCAAGCCTGTTTACAAGAAGGGGATGGATTGAGGAGACTCTATTTTCTAAGGAAGCTGAGGTACGCCAATGTGTGCAGCAGGACATTGGAGATCTTTTACTAGTCTGTTGTAGCAAGTGCAGTCTTCTTTGCGGCTTTATGTTGGGGGAGCAGCATTGGTGCTGGTGATGCAAAAAGACTAAATAAACTCATCAGAAAGGCTGGATCCATCCTTGACTACAATCCGAACTGTTTTGAGTTGGAGGTGAAGAGGAGGTCACTAAACAAACTGTTATCCATTATGGACAATCTGGCACATCCTCTCCATGACCTACTGAATAGGCAGTGGAGCACCCTTTCAAACAGACTCATCAGCTCCACTGTTACAAGGATCGTGACAGAAAATCTTTCCTTCCAAATGCAATAAGCATTTCATCTCTGTGTGACAGGAGAGCACACATCATAGTACAATAGTCTCTGTTTCAGCATTTCGTACATTATTGCAAATGATTGCACATTGATAAATTATTGTGTATTATTCTGTACTTTATTATTAGTTATTATTGCTAAGTGTGTTTTTAAATGTTGCTGCTGTAACGAAAGAATTTCCCACTCAGGATCAATAAAGTGCGTGCTTATTATGATACGTACACACACACACACACACACACACACACGAGGGGTGATTGATAAATTCGTGGCCTTGGGTAAAAGGAGAAGAGTAATTAACTTCAAACTTTCTGCATAGTCACTCAAAGAGTTGAACTGCACGTGCATGTAACAAGAGCTGAATAACTCATCTCCTTCTTATGCCACAAACTTATCAATCACCCCTCGTATGCGTGTGTATATATAAATATAATAAAAGGCACTTACTTTATTGATCCTGAGTGGGAAATTCTTATATATGTATATACAGACATACACATACATACACGAGATGGATTGTCACAGTCATTTTCCCAGGGCAAGGGAGTTTAAAAGCAGAGCGCAGAGATTTAAGGTGTGAGAAAAAAGATTTAGAAGTGTCCTGAGAGCAATTCTTTCACACAGGAGATGGTTAGTTTATCGAATGAGCTGCTAGAGGAAGCTGTAGGTGTGCATACAATTTCAATGTTTAACAGACATTTGGTCAGATACATGGATCGAAAAGGCCTAGAAAGATGCAGGCACATGGGACTAGCTCAACGCACACAAAATGCCGGAGGCACTCAGTAAGTCAGGCAGCATCTGTGGAGGGGAATAAATAGTCAGTGTTTTGGGCCAAGACCCTTCATCAGGACTTGTTGGTCAAGATCTCCAGCACCTGCAGAATCTCTTGTGTTTGGGACCAGCTTAGATAGATGTCTGGATCACCATGCACAAGTTGGGCTGGAGGCTCTGTTTCTGTGCTAGATGACGATTAAGAATACAGGTGAAAAGGTGCAATATTAATTGGGAGTTAGGTCACAGAATAAAGAGGAAGACCTATAAAATGGTCATCTCTGTATTTTTGTTTGGATCTCTGGATTTGTAATCTCTAATTTCACTGCCAAGTGGTGACGTGTATAGGAAATGTAAGATAGGATGATCGGGTTAATGTGTGGCTAAAAGGAAAGTGTAGGAAGGAGGGTATCAGAATTCTTTGATCACTGGAACCTGGACAAGTGGAATCAGTTCAGAATGGTTGGGGTGCACTTGAACCACAGAATGTCCAACCTCCATGCTGTTTAATGTCAAGATTCTTTAATGTAATTTCCAGAACAAAAAAAAACACAAGAACACAATAATAATAAAAACGCTATCAATATAAGTACATCAGACAGCTTATTAACTTAAGGTGACTGACAAGCAAATGACATAGTGATGGTGGTGGGAGGCGTGGAAGGGTGGGTTAGTGGGTGGAGGTGTTGATCAGCTTTACTGCTTGGAGAAAGTAACTGTTTTTGAGTCCGGTGGTCCTGGTGTGGATGCTACACAGCCTCCTCCCTGATGGGAGTGGGACAAACAGTCCGTGAGCAGGGTGGTTAGGATCCTTCATGATGTTACTGGTCTTTATTCCAGCACTTTTCTGTATATACTGGTCCTTGATTGCTGTGCTGGTGATGCCCTGGGTGTTTTGACTACCCGTTGTAGAGACTTCCTGTCTGTCGCAGTGCAGTTTCAATATCATGCAGCGACGCAGCTTGTTAGATGTTAGTAGCAAGCTTTCAGCTTTCCCAATATTAACTGGGATCATCCTAGCATATAATTCAAGAGGGAGTGGAGTTTCCAAAGTAAATCCAGCAGAGTTTTGACCCACTGTGTAGATAGTCCTCATCTGAGAAGGACCGTATGTAATCTGAGATTAGCTTTATTTGTTACAGGAACATCAAAACATGCCGGGAAATGCATTGTTTTTCGTCAATGACCAACACAGTCTGAGGATTACACCCATAAGTGTCACCATGCTTAAGGCACCAACAGAACATGGCCACTGATGATAGAGAGCATAACTGGACCATCAGGTGGCATGCCAGTGGCAGAATTTTTCAGACACTATAGCTGTCAAGGAAATCATGGAAAAGAATAAGAATGCTGCATATCCTACATTACAAAAGTATCTACAATTTACTAGTTGTTCACTTCAATTGTTTGCATGATTTGTATTTTTTTCTATCTCTTGCACATCAAGTGTTGATCTTTTATATTTATTTCTTATTCCTTTTTTCTTTAATTGGGTTCTTTTGCGTTTCTTGCTTTGTGGCTACATGTGAGCAAACAAATCTCAAGGTTGTATAATTCATACATTCTTTGCTAATAAATTGATCTTGACTAGTGCCATGTTGAGTATAAAACCATTTCAGATAACAGAATATTTTTGATAGATAATGGTAAGTATTTTTTCATTGATGATCAGGTGAGTTATGTACAGAAGCAGTTAACTTTTGGGGATTAGAAATAAATGACCTGTAGGGGTGGCACTGGGCCAAACTCATTCCTAATGTGCGAACCTAACAGTGGAACTTGTGGAATTGCTGCTAAATCAAGATTGATTTTGCCATAATAATCAAATCAGGCAAACATAACCTTTTACTATTGACTGCTCCACAGGTGCACTTTTGAGCTTCTAGCTATTCACCACTACTTTATCAGTTCCTTGTCAGTCATCTTATGTACAGACACTCCTGTGCCTAGCATCACTTTACGATATACAAGCAATGTACAGTTTATATATAAGCTATCTTATGTACTTATTTTTTTTATTATTGTATTCTTTATCTTTTGTGTGTTTTTTGTGTGCCGCATCAGATCCAGAGTAACAATTATTTCATTCTCCTTCACACTTGTGTGCAGGAAACGACATTAAACAATCTTGAAATTACAGAACTAATTTAGAGCTGAAGTTAAATGTGTTCATTCTCTGTAACTGTAACACTTTATTCTGCATTCTGTTATTGCTTTTCCTTGTGCCCTCAGTACCTCGATGTACTGATCCGTATGGTTGACATTGCTTCACTGTACATGTGGCAATAATAAAACCTGTCTCACAATACAGCATTTCTTTGCTCGTGTCATGAAAAACTTCTCCTGTGCCTTTCACAGATACTGAACGGGTGGTGTGTGTGTGTGTGTGTCTTTCTCTCTCTCTCTCTCCCTCCCTCCCTCCACAGATCATTGCCTATGTTGAATGGACAATCACTTTTCAAAGTTGCATTGTATAATATTACTTTGTACACAATGCAGGGAGTAGACACTCTCTTGTACATAGATCATGATCATGGATATATGAAATTGGGATGAATGGAGAACTATATAAGAGAACCTTCACAAAGACCATCTAACAGAGAGGCACTCAAAGCTTATCCAACAGATCTATTGGAAAATCCAAACTCTTCCGGAATAGAACTATTTTCAATGTGAATATCACTTAGTTTACCTTATATGCAAATCTTAACGCAAATCCATTAAAATTTGAAGGAGAAGCAAAAAGTAGTGGGTTGAAAACAAATGCTTTGCCCTTTATTCATAAGAGCATGATAATTGACAAGATAAGCAAGGAAGGCAAATGCAATGTTAACATTTGTTTTGTGAGGACTAGAACACAGAAGCAAGGATGTAATGCTGAGACTTTACAGGCATCCGCTAGTCTTGCAAGACCATGGATTTGTGCCTTGGAAGGTTTCCAGGGTGCAGGCCTGGGCAAGGTTGTATGGAAGACCAGCAGTTGCCCATGCTGCAAGTCTCCCCTCTCCACGCCACCGATGTTGTCCAAGGGAAGGGCATTAGGACCCATACAGCTTGGCACCAGTGTCGTTGCAGAGCAATGTGTGGTTAAGTGCCTTGCTCAAGGACACAACACACTGCCTCAGCCAAGGCTCAAACTAGCGACCTTCAGATCACTAGTCGAACGCCTTAACCACTTGGCCACACGCCAACATGCTGAGACTTTATAACGCATTTATCAGATCACATTTGGAGTATCGTGAGCCGTTTCGGGTCCCATATCTAAAGAAAGATGTGTTGGCATTGGAGAGGGTCTGGAGGAGGTTTACGAGAATGAAAGGGTTAACGTATGAGGAGCATTTAATGACTCTGGGCTCGTTCTCGAGTTTCAAAAGATGCGGGGGAATCTCATTGAAACCTACCGAATACTGAAAGGCCAGGATAACATGGAGAGGATGTTTCCTATAGTGGGGGAATCTAAGACCAGAGTGAACAGCCTCAGAATACACTGACAAGGAGGAATTTCCGTAACCAGTGGGTGGTGAATCTGTGGAATTTATTGCCATGGACAGCTGTGGAGGCCAAGTCATTGAGTATATTTAAAACGGAGGTTGATAGGTTTTGGATTAGTAAGGGTGTCAAATGTTACAGGGTGGAGGAGGATAATAAATCAGCCATGATGGAATGGCAAAGCATAATCAGTTGGATAAGTTGAAGTGTAACATGGAGGCAAAATCGAAAAGAGTAATGAATGCAGTACCAAAGGTGTTACAGTATATTTGAATGCATACAGTATACAGACTAAAGTAGCTTGTGGTGCAATTAGAGATTGGCAGGTGTGATGTTGTGGGCATCTCTGAATCATGATCGAAAGAAGATCACAGCTGGGAGCTTAGCATCCAAGAATACACAGGCAGGTAGGCAAAGGGGGTGGGTGGTTCTGTTGTTAAAAATAAAATAAAATCCTTAGAAAGAGGTGACATAGGATCGGAACATGTAGAATCCTTGTTAAGAAACTGTAAGAGTAAAAAGACCCTGATGACAGGCCTCTGGACAGTAGCCAGGATGTGGACTACAGATTACAATGGGAGACAGAAAAGGCATGTCATAAGGGCAATGTTATGGTAGTCAGGGGGATTTCAAAATGCAGATAAATTGGGAAAATCAAAATGGTGCTGGATCCCAAGACAGGGAATAGGTAGAACACATATTAGAAGGCTTTTTAGAGCAGCTTGCGGTTGAACCCATGGGGGAAAAGAAAATTCTGGATTGGGTGTTGTGTAATGAATCAGATTTGATGAGGGAGTTTAAGATAAAGGAACCCTTATGAAACATTGATCATAATATGACAGACTTCACCCTGCAATTTGAGAGGGAGAAGTCAAATGTATCAGTATTACTGTAGAGTAAAGGGAATTACAGAGTGGCATGAAAGAGGTGTTGGCCCAAAGTTGATTGGAAGGGGATACTAGCAGGGATGAAAGCAGAATAGTAAAGGCTAGAGTTTCTGGGAGCAATTTGGAAGGGGCAGGATAGATACATCCCAAAGATGAAATACTTTAAAGGCAGGATGACACAACCGTGACTATCAAGGGAAGTCAAAGCCAACATAAAAGCAGAAGAGAGGGAATGTAATAGAGCAAAAATTAGTGGGAAGTTAGAGGATTGGGAACCTTTTAAAAACTATCAGAAGGCAACTAAAACAGTAATAAGGAGAGAAAAGATGAAACATGAAGATAAGCTAGCCAATAATATCAAAGAGAATACCAAAAGTTTTTTCAAATATATGAAGAGTAAAACAGAGGCAACAGTAGATACAGTATTGGACTGCTGGAAAATGATGCTGGAGAGGTAGTAATGAGGGCAAAAAAATGGCAGATAAACTTAAGTATTTTGTGTCATTCTTCTCTGTGGAAGATACAGTAGTATGCTGGATGTTCGAGAGTGCCAGGGGGCAGAAGTGAGTGTAGTTGCTGTTACTAAGGAGAAGATACATGGGAAGCTTAAAGATCTTAAGGTAGATAAGTCAATCTGGATGAGGTAGACCACACCCCAAGGTTCTGAAAGAGGTAGCTGAAGAGATTGTGGATGCATTAGTAATGATCTTTTAAGAATCACTAGGGGAGCAGAACAAAAGAAATTCTAGGTCAGTTAGCCTGACCTCAGTGGTTGGGAAGATGTTGGAGTCGATTGTTAAGCATGTGGTTTCAGGGTACCTTGAGGCACACGATAAAATAGGCCACAGTCAGCATGGCTCCTTTAAGCGGAAATCTTGCCTGATAAATCTGTAGTTTGGTTCCCACGTACTTCCTGCTCTCGTCATTCTTGATGAGGAAATGACAGGATTGGAAAGTGTTGCCTTTGGAAGAAACTTTGTCAAGATGGTGCACCACAGTCATAGAGGGCCAGAGGGTGGTTAATAGAATGTCAATGCTTTGTCCAGGATGGAGCCAACCTTTTTCAAATCATACACTTAAAAACAATCAAAATCTTTATTAAAACATGCAGTTGCTGTGTGAACAATACATTTTTAAAACATTTATTTCCAAGAAACTTCAGGAAATGAGTTTGGGTTTAAAGTAGCATTCAGGACAGTGCAGCCCACAGTAATCTATGGGAAAGTACCTACAGATATGTACCTCCTAAAATGGTGTTTGCTTCCTGGGGTTTGACCAGCCCCCATCTTAACAGATTGTACCACTCTGTAAACCAGTAGCAAATAATGATGACCAGTGACCTTCCAAACCCAACACACATCTCCATCTTGGTAATCTGGACTTTATGTCAGCTGACTGGTTATTCTTAAGAGGTAATCTTTCCACTTGTCTCTAGGAGGATTATTTTTTGAGGTTTTTAAGGTTTTTGATATATTTTTCATTCTTAACGAAAACTAATTTCAGAACAGAGTCCACTCTGCAAGAACTGGAAGCCAACTGGCTGGCTGTGATTTCCAAAGCGTTACCTGCCGCTACAAAGTGACTGTCGGAGCTAAGATGATGTCACATCGTAATTATATTCATTCACCATCCTTCACCTGGCTGCAGAAAAGACATGATTAAGGTTTATTGTGGACAATTCTTTTTACATGTGTATCTCATAAGGAGCTACGTGCAAGAAGTCTTGGAATAATCACCAATCTCTGTGAGGTGGCAACTGAAATGCCTTAGTATTTATCGATAGAACAAAAACTAAAACAAATTAATTGGAGTGGAGATCTAATCCATAAAGTCAGCGTGGCTCAAGAAACTGGGCACAAATCATCTTTTATAGGCAGTCTCACCAAGCACTGCAGGATAGACTTGCACTAGTATAAATTTCTCTATATACAAAGTTTATCATGAACATGCCTCGGGCATCTTAGTAACTATCTTATTGTGGCTATGCCAGAGGCTACGCATCCACTGGGTATCGTGATAATGGTTACTGTATGGTCTCACGTCAGTTTCTTCACATGGGGGTAAATATTATCTTCATATTAAATTATAGCCCACCACCCATTGTGAACGTGATTTTCTTTGACAAGCACAAAAATAGTGACAATTGCCAAAAATTCTAAAATAAAATCTGAAGGTAGATTAAAAACACTCTTCAGGTCAGGAAGATTGTTGGAGAGGTAACAGCTAATATTACAGGGAACATTTGTCATCTGAAATGGTTTGTTGGGAATCTAAATTCATCAGCCTGAAACAGTAACTCTTTTTGTCTCTCCACCGATGCACCCTGACCTGTGGAGTGTTATCCCGCATTTTCTAATGACATTTATTTAAGTTACACTCAGTCACTATTGGGCCAATGGGATATTTATAAAACCAAAGAACGATACATTACGGAAGACACTGCAGTCCATTGTGCCTAGGTTAACTTTTCGATAGAGCCACTTCCTTACTCTTCCTCTGTATCCCTGCAAATTTTCTCTCTTTGATGTCCACTTTGAGACTTACAATTGAACCTATTCCTACTCTTTTTAGGAGAAGCACTTCACATCAAATAACTCACTGCATTAAAAAAAACTTATCTGTCATCAATTCCCAAAGCTTGTACCATTAGAAACTGTTTATTCCCCAGTTGCTTTTACCAAATATCTTCAAAATTTGGAACAAGGCCTTAAGACCATAAGATACAGAAGCAGAATTCGGCTGTTCAAGTCCGCTCCGCCATTCAATCATGGCTGATTTTCAAATCTTTCCCTATATCCATGCTCCAAAGACATGGCCTCTCTCTGAAAATGAAGATTCACATTCCTCACAAATATTCTCCGTGCCTTCACCAGGCCTTGGCCAGAGTGAGATTCAACATCCTGGTTTACAAGGAAAGCAGGATGTGATCTGCCAGTAAACCTGGTGAATGCAAGAAAGTGCAACAAATGCAACAGACTAATGTTATCTCAATTTCCCAAAGCAAGCACATTCTCCCCCTGTATAAATAACCCATCTCATCATGCCCTTGTTTTGGATGTCTTTCAGGATCTAAGGAGAACGGAGCTGGTTTTCCTTTCTGAGAAAGAATTAAATTTTGTCTCTACATTTACATTTTCAAAATATCAATAAATCAGTAAATGCAAGAATAGGCAGCAATCAATAATAGTTCATTCCTCCCAATTAAAACATTACAACAGTATTTCTAATAAAATATCTTGTACAGCTGCCAAAGCTTGGCAAAGTTATAGACTTTCAATAAATAAAGTTGGGGAAAGGTTAAATCTGGCTGTTAATTTACATTCAAAGCTAGTGTCACCAAACAAATGCATTTGTGTCTTAGTCTTTATCTCAGGATTTCCTTGGCTTCAGGCTGTTGAAAGGTCCATTTTATTTCCCATCAACACAACATTGTCAGACTTGGGAGAAATGTTATTGCAAAGTGGCTTTCACAAGCGATGGCAGATGAATGATGATAGCACTCTTATCATTTCACAGAAAGTCACTGAAAAGAAACCCAGGATAGAAATTACTGCAACAATCTCAGATGGGCCCCTTAGTGCTTTGCCTCTTGTTGTCAATTGAACCTCCAAGTACCCAATCTAACAATGCTGTCTGGGCATTCCAGCACATTCAGTTCCCACTTGCCCCAGAATTGCCATTTGTGTTGGCCTTTGACTTGGACTTGGACTTGAAAGAGAAGCGCTTAATAAGCTTCCGAGAGAAGCTTCCTGATTTCTTCCGTGTAGATGAAGGGCTGTCACTCACATTGGATAGGTCATCGTGGGAGTGACTAAAGCCCGACTCCTTCTGCTTGTGTTTCTTCCTGAACAAAAGCTTGGTTCCACTTCGTAGGAAGCCAACTACAAGAAAATATGAGAACAATCTAGCAATGATAATTCATCATGGGATAAAGGAATGAAACAGTATTATATAAAGAAGAAGATGGTGCTGGAAATAGTTCATTGGCCTAGAATATTAACACACAACCATGGAAAGGTACATCTGCCGTTGACAAAGATATTAGAAGATTAGCTTTATCTGTCACATGCACATCAAAACACTGAAATGTACAGTGAAATTAATTGATCGTGTCAAATCACAGTCTGAGGATGCGCTGGGGGCAGCGTGCAAGTGTTGCCATGCTTCTGGCGCCAACATAGCATACTCATGACTTACGAACTCTAACCCATACACGTTTGGAACGTGGGAGGAAACTGGAGCACCAGGAGGAAACCCATGCAGTCGTGGGGAGAACTCCTTACTGACAGCAATGGGAATTGAACCTTGATCAGTAATTGCTCACTCAGGAAGGTGATTGTGCTAACCACTATGTGACCGTGCTGAACAGGTGTAAGAAATTACATGGCCTGCATGTGACCTACAGCCGTGGGGTTGCCTCTTAAATGCCCTCCGAAATAGTTTAGCAAGCCACTCAGCTGCAAATAAACCACAATGAAATAAAACTAAGTGTAGATACTCTCTCCTTAACAGCATAGTGAGCATACCCACATCTCAAGGTGTGTAGCAGTTCAGAAAGGCAGCGCACTACCACCTTTTTGAGGACAACTAGAGGTGGCAATTAAATACTTCTTCAGTCGGCAAAGCCCACTTCCCTTGAAGAAAAATACAAAACGAAGGAACTATAGCTCACTGACTACTATTTTCTCCACAGATAATTATTATTAATGCATTATTTAGCATTTAATATAACTTAAACTGTAGTGCCTGGAAGATTTACAAAGTGATACAATTCATTGGGGGGGGGGGGGAGAAGATACTTAAAAACGTCATGATGGACTCCTTTGTGTTTACCTTTGTGATCCTTCAAGCTTCTTGTTTCCAGTGCTCCCGTTGACCCTGTTTCAGATTCTACATCATCCACTGATGGCCGCTCTGAAATATCAGATGCAACGGCTTCGTCCGGGTCTTGGCTGGCTGGTTGCCGCTGGTTCAGAGAATCAGTGGATTTGGGCGACTCTAGTGCAGCCTGAGCACTGCAGTGGGGGAGGGCGGGCAACCCCGGCTCGGACTGCAGAGAGGCGTCCATAGCTGCTGCATAGCCCACAGACAGAGCCATTTCTTCCTGATCAATGGGAGACTGGATCAAAAAAAAAAAGGACATAAGCCTATATAGTGCAGACAATTCTAGTCACTTTTTCCCCCCATCTCCTTCTCTATAACTTCCTTTAACCCTAAAGCACTCTATAATACTTCTGTTCCTCTGATGAAGGGTCTTGGTCTGAAACATTAACTGTTTGTTACTCTCCATAGATGGTGCCTGACCTGTTGAGTTCCTCTAGCACTTTTTGTGTGTAGAACTCCTTTCATATTCTCTCTCCCACTTCTGGCTGCCATGGGCGTCAGCTTCCAAATTTCTTCCCTAAATCTCTCCAGTTCTCTCTTACCTCCTTTAAGATGCTTCTAAAATCAACCGCTTTGGCTTGGTGTCTTCTTTTATTTGATCATTCTCTGACATGTACCATGGATGTTTTAAGCCATGCATTTCTAGTGAGGGGGAAGTCCAAAGAAAATCTGCGAGGCAATTCCCCCCCCCCCACCCCGGCAGAGCAGTGGCTACCTGGATCTGCTGCCAGGAGTGGTGGTGAAGGGATATGATAAAAATGTTTAAGAAGCTCTCAGATAGATACATTAATATGCAAAGAATTGAGGGAATTGGGCCACATGCTGGCAGAATGGATTAGGAGTCACTGGCTTAATTAGCTTGGCACCACACTGTGGGCTGTAGGGCCCGTTCCTGTGCTGTCCTGTTCTGTTTTAGTGCTAATTAATCCATGTTGACTAGCTGGCTGGTGGTGTAGTGGCATCAGCGCCGGACTTTGGAGCAAAGGCTCCCGAGTTTGAATCCAGACGGCTCCCTTGCATGCTTTCCATCCATGCTGAGTTGAGCGTCGAGCTAGCGACTCGGCCTCGTAAAAATAAGAAAGCCTGCTAAAAAAAACACCGTCATGATGGCGTCCCGATGATTCCACCCAGAGTTAAGGGCTTTCTTCTTTCTTCAATCCATGTTGACATTGATAGTGAATGTGTACTTTTATGTACCTTGAATCAAATGGAGAAACCTTGTTGTGCAAATGAGATACAGGTGCATGATTAAAATAGTAATAACATTTTAAGGAAAAAAATAACTTAAATTTATGTAGAATCTCAATGTTCTAAGCTCAATACCAGCTTATATCTTAATGCTATAAGCTGAAGTTTATCTTAATGTTACAAGCTCAGTATCAGATAAACTTTGACACCAAGTTAAGCAAGGAGAATTTGGGACAGTTAAGGGTCAGTCAAAAAGGTAGGTTTTTAAATTAAAGAGATAAAGATTAGCTGTATTTGCCACATGTACATCAAAACATAGAGTGAAATGTGTCTTCTGTGTCATATCAAATCAATGAGGATTGTGCCAGGGAGCAGCTTACAAGTGTCACCACGTTTCCAGCGTCAATGTGGCATGCCCACAACTTACTAAACCTAACCACACGTGTTTGGAATGTGGGAGGAAACTGGAGCAATAAAGGGGGACAGAAGATTCCTACGCAGCCCCTACAGAAATAGAAGCAGAAGGTAGCTATCTAATAATTCACACTTCATACCATCTGGCTTTCATTTTTATCCAGTAGATTCAAGAACAATCTTCTAGCTCCTTTCTGCAAGGATGTAGCCTGATAGAACAAATCAACAAAGATCACCTTGGTCTGCGAGTGAACTCTCAGATTAACCCCACTCTCCTGCCTTTTTTTCTCCCAGACATATCTGAAAACTCTGAATAGACCTGTCAATCAAACATATCCAAGCAGCAATTTGAACTTTTCATTGTTCCTATGGCCTTGAGGATTGCACATCACTGGTTTATCACCTGTGGCAATAAAACTCTTGTGTATCACAACAAACAATTGATTATGCAAAACTTAAGCAATAGCCTTGAGTTTTTGGACTGGTATTGACCATTAAGTTTTAATAGTTAACATTTTCTTCGAAAGCTGCTGCTTACATTTCTGCCTCTCAAATTGATGATATCGAGAAACCATTAAATGAACAACCCCACAAGCTGCTGAAACCAGTGCACATTGCTCATTAGTGGAGTAAGTTTACCTTTGAAACTCCTGAAATAATCAGTGTGCTGCGCTTGGTCGGTGTCTTCTTGCTAGGCTTGTTAGCAGATTCTGTCAGCTGCCGAATCGCAGTCTGTACAACCGGATCCAAACCATTAGCGAGGTGGTTGTCCACTACTGTCCAAACGTACAACGTTATCATTAGCATGGAAGCACGTGAGAGGGAGAAATGGACTGGAGGAAGTGTGGGGGGGGGGGGAGGGAAGTATGGGAGAGAGAGCTGGGGTGGAGGTAGGTGTAAAGAGAGAGTGGGAGGAGAAGGAAAGAAGGTGCGAAAGAATGAAGGGGGTAGTCAAAGACAGAAACACATGGGGAAGCAGAGAGACAGCTTGGAGGCTATAGGTGAATTCACCTTTAACCACCCATTCACACTGAAGGCGTGAGTTCAATTAATAGCAAAGGAAGTGTAGACACTACAACTAAATCAAAAAGAAAAACTGCTGGAAAATCTCAACATGTCAGGTAGTATCTGAAGGGAGAGAAACAGAAACACAAGCGATTCTGTAGATGTTGGAACTCCAGAGCTGTTTCTCTATACATATATTACCTGATATGTTGAGACTTTACAGTATTTCTTAACAACAACAGCTATTCTGGCTCCCCTCTTACCCCCTTTCTCTTCTCCTCACCTGCCCATCACCTCCCTCTGATGCCCTTCCTCCTTCCTTTTATTCCATGGTCCACGCTGCTTTCCTATCCACCTATCAGCTTCTAGTTTGTACTTCTTCCCCTAGCCCCACCTTCTTATTCTGGCTTCTTCCCCCTTCCTTTCCAGTCCTGATGAAGGGTCTCAGCCCAAAACATTGACTGTTTATTCATAACCATAAATGCTGCCTGACCTGCTGAGTTCCTCCAGCATTTTGTGTGTGTAGGTTACTCCTGATTTCCAGCATTTTATTTTCTCATTTTGTTCCAGTTCTATAGCATCTACACTTCCTTTGCTTTTTTATTTAAGCTTTTGGTGCTTTGCTTTGGCTAAAATGAGCAAAATTGGACTGGCAGTCTAACATGCGCTCTTTTCCACTTTTCTTTTCTATTGGAATAAATTAACATGTTTTAGGTGGTAAATCCAATATTGATCATTTTGTAAAAGTTAGAATTGTCTCAAAAGAGGCTATAATCCCAGAGGCTTTCATCCCTGAACTTGGGTTCTCAGTGCGACACAATTTACCGTTATTGGGAGGCTGACTCATGGGGCTATCATCCAACTTGATGTTTCTCTTCTCCGTTACTTCCACCTTGGAGGGTGACCTTGTGGGAGAATCTGAGGGCAAGGAGCACAGAAGTTAACAGACCGTTAGTTGAAAGGCTCTGATTCTGAATACACAGCTGCAGCTGTGTTTGAACACAAGTAGTAAGTGACTGCCATTGGTACAATGTATCTTGATAACATTAAAAAAGAGGTGGGTTACTTAACAAAAAAGTATTTGGAACTACCAGAAAGAAAAGGCACATTCAGCCAGCCAGCTCTAGAAATACAACAACTAGATGAGCTATTTCAATATGAAGACAATGGTAAATAGCAGCCTCACCTATTTTGCTATCCAATTTAGGCCTGGATTGGATGGTCGTTACTGTTGTCACTATGGTTCCATCAGGCATTACTGTTCGATCCATTTCAACCTTTTTCGTAGGGGTGACAGTTGTCCGCAGAGGGAGCAGTGACTGGGCTGGCTTGGGATCTGTTGGCTCCACGTAGATCAACTATGGGGAATAAACACAATGAGTGAAAAACACTGAATGATCTGTCTCTACTACCTCTCTATCTGTGCCTCTATTTTCCCAAGAGTAGTGATCAGTTAATGTTTCTTGGTTGCCATAATGTCCTGTCAATGGTCCCATCACCAGCTGGTCCTGAGGTCGATCAGAAGCCCGGAAGTTGAAGCCCAATGATCGAAGCCTTTGGCCTATGAGTCTGAAGTCCACTGGGTAAGTCCTGAGGCCTGTCCTGGAATTGCAGGACTCTGAGTTAGGGGGGGGGGGGGGAGGGAAGAGAGGGCTTATTTTGCTGCTGTTGTTTTGTTGTGTTGTGTTTTGCTCTCCTGAGCACTGTGGGCATGCTTTGTTGGTGCTGGAATGTGGCCACACTTACAGCCGGTCCACAGCACATCCTTTTATGTTGGTCATTAATGCCAATGATGCACTTCAGTCTGTTTTCATGTACATGTGATAAATAAATCTGAATTAAATTTATGCTATCTGCTCAAGAGCTATTCTTTGCATACAAACTTAGGCAGTGAAGATCAGTAGACTGTGAAGATAGGCAGGAACCATTACAGTTGAGATGCAGTTATTCTTTAGAGAAGGTCTTCAACTTGAAACACTAACATTCTGGCTCCAGTTACATTGCCTACCTTGAAGAGTTTTCAGTATTTATTGTTTTGATTTCAGATTTCTCACATCAGCAGTTTCTTGCTTTCACAGTGAAAACTCAAGAGACTGCAGATGCTGGAATTTGATGCAACAAATCTGACTGCTGGGGGACCTCAACAGGTCGAGCAGCATCTGTGGAGGCAGAGAGACGGTTGACATCTCAGTTTGAGACTCTGCATCAGGACTGAGAGTGTAGAGAAAAGAAAGACAGAAAGATTTGTCTTTATTTGTCACATGTACATCAAAACATACAGTGAAATGTGTTGGTTGCGTTAAATCAAATCAGCGAGAATTGTGCTGGACAGCCAGCATGTCGCCATACATCCAAATGCCCACAATTCACTAACCCGAACCATACTCCTTTGGAGGAAACCAGAGCACCCAGAGGAAACCCACAAGGTCATGGGCAAAGCATACAAACTCCTTTCAGAAAGCAGCGGAAACAAAGCCCGGTAAGGTGATTGCTGACGTTGTAATAGCATTACGCTAACCGCTACACTGCCATGCCATGGAGAAATAGCTAGAGTGAAGACTCAGACTTCTCCCTCTCACTTCTTTATGCTATCTGCCCTGTACAATCTCCCGTTTGATCTCCACCTGAAATATCAACCATTGCTTTGCCTCCTCAGATGTTGCCTGACCCATTGAGTAACTCCAGAAGCTTATCTTTTGCTGTCCCAATTCCTTGATATCTGCAGAGGCTGAGGTTTGAATATGAAGCCCGTCAGGCCCTTGGATGTTGGCTATTCACTAGTTGAATCAGAGGGTTAGAAATTACTGGTTTCTGTGTGAAATGTACGATATAGAGCGGCATTGGAAGTCAGTGAAAATCAAATTCCGGAAGATGACTATAGCATGCAGCCATTAATCTGTTTGCACAATTGCTGCAAGTGACTATGGATAATTTTCCACCTCAAGGCATTTTGGGCACCACAGTAGTGTAGTGGTTAGTGCAATGCTATTATTACAGCTTGAGGTGTTCCAGAATTTGGACTTCAATTCTGGCGCCATCTTCCCCATGGAATGTGTGGGTTTTCTCTGGGTGCTCTGGTTTCCTCCTACAGTCCAAAGACCAACTGGTCAGGTCCATTAATCATTGTAAATTGTTCTGGGATTAGGTTAGGGTTAATCAGGATTGTCAGAGGTTACTGGGGCAGTGTGGCTCAAAGGGCAGGAAGAGGCTACAACACACCGTATCACTGAGCAACCAAACAAATAAAACGTCACTGTTCTCAGCCTCACTCTTTATCAGTGCTGAGGGCAAGATGTTTGTGGACAACATGTCACAGCAACTATTTGCAAATATGTGCCACAAATGCAAATGAAAGCAAATAATTGGATCTTTTGATTTAGGTTTACTGCAGGGTCTTCTCGAGCATAGCAGAGCCTCCTCATTTCAGAATCAGAATCAGGTTTATTGTCACTGACACATATAAAATTTGTTAGTCTACAGCAACAGTACATTAGAATATAAAAATTTACCATAATAAATAAATAAACAGACAGCGCAGAAAGAGAGCAGCTCCTTTCACTTCTTTTTATTTCAGATGTGGTTCTGCTACTGTTGGAGCCTGTTATCTGCCTTCTGGTGTGTTTTAGGGCTGATTGGGCAATCTGGCGCTTTGCTGTCTCCGAGAAGGTACCACGATGCCACGAGCAAAGTGTGTGGCATGAAGCCTGGAGACGGGGTGGTGGGTGGGGGTGATGGCGAGCCCATGATCAACTCCATCTCTCGCTGATCAAAGCACCGAGGGAGACTAAAACCATTGAGGTGGGTACAGAGGTGAGCGGGTGTTCAGCGCCGTCTACCAGCCTCTTCTCGCTGCTGGTGAAGGAAGTGTCTGTGTGTGACTGTCTCTGTCTCCCTCTCACTCGCTGCTCCCAAGGGAAGGACCTTGCATTCGAATGATCTCTCTCTCTCTTGATGCCGTCGGAGGATGGTGCCAGAGCAGAAGTTTAATCGACACAGTTTGTGGATCGGACTCTAGTTCACGTTCATGATGAGTTCTAGTTTTTCTGGTTGCTCCTTTTTTTGTTGCAAGTTTGGAAGATTTTGAATCAGGGCATTCTGCAGAAAATGAACACTGCGCTGAACTGAAGTTTGCCTTTTGATTTTGTGTTTTCGCTAGCTTTTTTGCCGTTTGCGCGATTTGTTTATTTGCGCGTGGGGAGTGGGGCTTGAAGTTTTTTTCATTGTTCTTCTTTGTTTTGTGGCTGTCTGTGAGAAGATGAATCTCAGAGTTGTGTACTGTATACATACTTTGATAAGAAATGTATTTTGACTTTGAATCCTTTGAATTATCCATTCAGAAATCTGATGATGGAGAGGAGGAAGTTGTTCCTGAAACATAGAGTGTAGGTCTTTAGGTTCCTGTTCCTGGTAGTAATGAGAAGAGCGCATGTCCTAGGTGGAGGATGTCCTGGGTAATGATGGATGCTGCCTTTTGAAAATGCCCTCGATGGTGGGGAGAGTTGAGCCCGTGATGCAACTGGCTGAGTCTACAACCCTCTGCGTCCTCTTTTGATCCTGTGCATTGGAGCCTCCAGAGCAGGGGGTGAAACAACCAGTTGGAATGCTTTGTACATCAACAGGAGTTGCTCGAGTCTTTTGTAACATAGCAAATCTCTTCAAAATTCTAATGAGGTATAGCCACTGGTGTGGCTTCTTCCTGACTGAATCGATGTGTTGGGCCCAGGATAGATCCTTGGAGATGTTCCTCATTTAAGGAGGAACAGACACCCAGCAACATAGGAGAAATGAGGAAAATGAAATCAAATAACAAAGATGAAAGGCAGGAAAGTTAGACTACCTCCAGTGAGACTGATCCAGCGGAAGTACTCGACATTTCTGGAGAGGCTGCTAAGGGAAAGCTCTGGCATCCAGAAGGTGATCTCCGAGATAAATCCAGTGGGATCACACTCTGTCCCAATAATACATCTGGAAAAGAATAAACACGCATTTTGATGTATGACTGCCACCCACCCATGTCAGAAGATGCCTCAATACACTGGGGATCTTCACTCCCAACAGATGGCTTGTGATCTGCCTGCAATAGTCCAAGTTGGACTGCGACCAATCATCAAGAGGGAGTGCGTAAATAGAGCTACCTTTTCAATCAGGTCCGCGATCAAGATTTAAAAGGCAGAGCTTTGCGACAGTTTCTCTGAGTTGGACTGCGACCAATCAACGAGAGGGAGTGCGTAAATAGAGCTACCTTTTCAATCAGGTCCGCGATCAAGATTTAAAAGGCAGAGCTTTGCGGCAGTTTCTCTGAATTGGGCTGCGACCAATCAACAAGAGGGATTCATTAGAAAGGGCGAATAAAAGTAACGCAAGTGCGAGCGGAGCAGCCATTCTTTTGAGTGTGGCAGTGTTTGGAGTGGCTTTGGCAAGATCAGGCTTGGGTGAGGTAAAGTATTTGGTAAGTTTCTCTACTTTTGCTCTTATTTGTTCATTCTTCGTTAGGGCATTATAGATTAGTGAGAATGGCTCCAGGGGAAGTGTTTTGTACTGTATGTGGGAAATCTGGGAGACCTGCAGTCTCCTGGACAACCACGTCTGTACCAGGTGTACCGAGCTCCAGCTCCTCAGAGAACGTGTATAAGGGACTGGAGCTGCAGCTCGATGGCCTTCGACTCATACGGGAGAATGAGGATGTGATAGACAAGAGCTACAGGGAGGTTAGTCACCCCTAGGTTGCAGGAGACAGGTAACTGGGTGACAAACAGGAAAAAGAGGGAAAAGGGACAGCCAGTGCAGAGTGACTCCTGTGGCTGATCCCCTCAACTATAAGTACACCACTTTAGATACTATTGAGGTGGATGACCTACCGTGGGGGGGGGGGGGGGGGGGGGGGTGGCGGCTAGCCACAGTGACTGGGTCACTTGTACTGAGTCCGGTGCTGTGGCTCAGTACAGCAGGGAGGTGAAGAGGACTGCAGTGTTGATAGGAGATTCCTTAGTCAGAGGAACAGAGAGGAGGCTCAGTAGGCGCAATAGAGACACTTGGATGGTATGTTGCCTCCCTGGTGCCAGGGTCAGGGGTGTCTCGGATAGGGCATTCTCAAGGGTGAAGGGGAGCAGCCAGAAGTCTTGGTACATATTGGCACCAATGACATAGGTAGACAAGGTGAGGAGGTCCTGAAGAGAGATTTTAAGGAGCTAGGTAGAAAGGTGAAAAACAGGACCTCCAGGGTAGTAATCTCTGGATTGCTGCCTGAGCCATGTGCCAGTGAGGGTAAGAATACGATGATTTGGCAGGTGACTGTGTGGCTGAGGAACTGGTGCAGAGGGCCCAAAGAGAGGGCACATAATAGAGCAAAAATTAGTGGGAAGTTAGAGGATTGGGAAGTTTTTAAAATCCAACAGAAGGCAACTAAAAAGTCATTAAGAAAGATAAAGATAGAATATGAAAGTAAGGTAGCCAATAATATTAAAGAGAATACCAAAAGTTTCTTCAGATACATAAAGTGTAAAAGAGGTGAGAGTGGATATCGGACCACTGGAAAACGATGCTAGAGAGGTAGTAATGGGGAACATGGGAGTGGTAGTCAAATGAATTAGTATTTTGCATCAGTCTTCACTATGAAAGACACTAGCAGTGTGGTGGAAGTTCCTGAGTGTCAGGGGTCAGAAGTGTATAAACTTGTTGTTACTAGGGAGAAAGAACTTGGGAAACTGAAAGGTCTGAAGGTACAGTCCCTATATAAAAAGTATACCCTCCCCTCCCCCAGAAATTTTCATGTTCTATTGTTTTACAACATTAAATCACATTGGATTTAATTTGGCTTTTTTTATACTGATTAACAGAAAAGACACTTTCATGTGAAAGTGAAAACAATTTTCTACAAATTGGTTTAAATTTATTACAATTATTAAGCACAAAATTATTTATTTATTTATTTATTTATTGCATAATTACTCATCCCTTCAAGTCAGTATTTAGTAGGTGTACCTTTGGCAACAAAGTCTGTGTGGATAGGTCTCTATCAGCTTTGCACATCTGGACACTAATTTTTCCCCACTCTTTACAAAACTGCTCAAGCTCTGTCAGATTGCACGGAGATCATGAAGGAACAACCCTTTTCAAGTCCAGTCACAAATTCTTAATGGGATTGAGGTCTGGACTCTGACTTGACCACTCCAGGACATCAACTTTGTTGTTTTTGAGCCATTCCCGTGTAGCTTTGGCTTTATGCTTGGGGTCATTGTCTTGCCGGAAAACAAATCTTCTCCCAAGTCGCAGCTCTCTTGCAGACTACATCAGGTTTTCCTCCGGGATTTTCTTGTTTTTTTTTCGCTTCATTCATTTTACCCTCTACCTTCACAAGCCTTCCAGAGCCTGCTGCAGCGAAGCATCCCCACAGCATGATGCAGCCACCACCATGCTTCACAGTAGGGATGGTGTGTTTTTGATGATGTGCAGTGTTTGGCTTATGCCAAACATAGCGTTTAGTCTGATGGCCAAAAAGCCCAATTTTTATTTCATCAAACCATAGAACCTTCTTCCAGCTGATTTCAAAGTCTCCCACTTGCCTTCTGGCAAACTGTAGCCTCGATTTCATGTGAGTTTTTTTCAACAGTGGCATTCTCTTTGCCACTCTCCCATAAAGCTGCAACTGGTGGAACACCTGGGCAACAGTTGTATGTGCAATCTCTCCCAACCCAGGCACTGAAGCTCGTAACTCCTCCAGAGTTGTCATAGTGGTCTCCCTCGCTAGACCCCTTCTTGCATGGTCACTCAGTTTTTGAGGATGGCCTGCTCTAGGCAGATTTACAGCTGTGCCATATTCTTTCCATTTCTTGATGATTGACTTAACTGTACTCCAAGGGATATTCAGTGACTTGGAAATGTTCTTGTGTCCACCTCCTGACTTGTGCTGTTCAATAACCTTTTCACAGAGTTGCTTAAAGTGTTCTTTTTGTCTTCAGGGTGTAGTTTTTGCCAGGATACTGACTCACCAGCAATTGGACCTTCCAGATACAGGTCTACCTTTACTACAATCAATTAAAGCACCTTGAATGCACACGGTGATCTCCATTTAACTAATTACGTGACTTCTAAAATCAATCGGCTAAACCAGTGATGATTTGGTGTGTTATATTAAAGGGGGTGAATACTTATGTAATCAATTATATTTTGTTTTATATTTTAATTAATTTAGAATACTTTGTAGAGATCTGTTTTCACTTTGACATGAAAGTGTCTTTTTCTGTTGATCAGTGTCAAAAAAAAAAGCCAAATTAAATCCACTGTGATTCAAAGTTATAAAATAATAGAACATGTAAACTTCCAAGACAGGGCTGAATACTTTTTATAGGCACTGTAGATAAATCACCTGGACCAGATGTTGTATACCCCAGTAGTCCAAAAGAGGTGACTGAAGAGATTGTGGAGGCATTAGTAATGATCTTTCAAGATTCTCTAGATTCTGGCATAGTTCTGGAAGATTGTAAAATTGCAAATGCCACCACACTCTTCAAGAAGGGAGAGAGAAGAAGAAAGGAAACTATAGGCCAGTTAGTCTGACCTCAGTGGTTGGGAAGATGTTGAAGCTGATTATTAAGGATATGATTTTGGGATACTTGATAAAATAGGCCATAGTCAGCATGGTGGAATTCTTTGAAGAAGTCACAAGCAGGATGGACAAGGGAGAATTGGTAATCTTGTGTTTTTCAGAAAGCCTTTGACAAGGTGCCACAGATGAGGCTGCTTCACAAGTTAAGAGCCCATGGTATTACAGGAAAAGGTACTAACATGGATAAAGCAGTGGCTGATTGGCAGGAGGCAAAGAGTAGGAATAAAGGGAACTTTTTTCTGTTTGGCTGCCAGTGACTAGTGTTGTTCCACAGGGGTCTATGTTGGGACCGCTTCTTTTTACGTTATATGCCAATGATTTGGATGACAGAATTGTTGAGTTTGTTGCAAAATTTGCAGACAATATGAAGATAGGTGAAGGGGCAGGTAGTGTTGAGGAAGTAGAGAGGCTATATAAGGACTTAGACAGAGTAGGAGAATAGGCAAAGAAATGGCAGATGGAATTGTATGGTCATGCACTTCGGTAGAAGAAATGAAAGGGTTGACTATTTTCTAAATGGGGAGAAAATACAAAAATCTGAGGTGCAAAGAGACTTGAGAGTCCTTGTGCAGGATTCACTAAAAGTTCATTTGCAGGTTGAGCCTGTGGTGAGGAAGGCAAATGCAATGTTAGCAGTCATTTCAAGAGAACTAGAATACAAAAGCAAGGATGAAATGTTGAGGCTTTATAAAGCACTAGTGGGGTCTCACTTGGAGTATTGTGAGCAGTTTTGGGCCTCTTATCTTAGAAAGGATGTGCTGAAAGTGGAGACTGTTCAAAGGACGTTCACAAAACTGACTCCAGGATTGAACGTCTTGTCATATAAAGAGTGTTTGATGGCTCTGGGCCTGTATTCACAAGAACTCAGAAGAATGAGGTGTAATTTCATCGAGACCTATTGAATGTTGAAAGGTTTTGATAGTGTGGATGTAGAGAAGATGTTTCTTATGGTGGGAGAATCTAGCACCAGAGGATACAGCCTCAGAATAGAAGTGTGTCCTTTTAGAACAGAGACAAGAAGGAATTTCTTTAGCCAGAGAGTGGTGAATCTGTGGAATTCCTGCCACAGGCAGCTCTGGAGGCCAAGTCTTTATGTATATTTAAGGCAGTGGTTGATTGATTCTTGAGTAGTCAGGGCATCAAAGGTTACGGGGAGAAGGCAGGAGATTGGGGCTGAGAGGAAAAATGGATCAACCATGATGAAATGGTGGAGCAGACTCGATGGGCCAAATGGCCTAATTCTGCCACTATATCTTATGGTCATGTAGTCTTCTTCCGTCATAGCGTGGCACAGCTTATCAGCGTATTGCGTTACTGCATCACCCAGTTCTATCACCTTAAATTTCAGTATATTCCTGTGACCTGGGATACAATCTGACAGATACAGCATTCCTGATTCCTGAAGTTTTTCATTCCCTACAACCCCATTTGTGTGTGTTCTTCAAGATTTCTAGCATGTGCAGAATCTCCTATGTTTATAACCCCACTAGTAATTCACATTTCCACCTCCCTGCCCCCAATCATTCACAACCTTCTTACAGAGCAGTGCCAAGAGAATCAGACACAATATTCTAGTTGGGATGAAAGAGATTCAACCTAGCTTCTTCGCTTACCATAAGGAAAGAAAATGGTAGAAAAACAACATTGTCAGATTACAGTCACTTTATATACAAGCAAAATTCTGCAATATCTACAGTCCACTGTAAGGGAGCTTATTATTAATGGTTGGATTGCTGCATTTCAGATTTAATAGAAGTGACATTGAGTTAGAACTGGGGTGAAAATCCTTTGCTATAAATATTTTTTTTCATGGAAGAGACTCAAGGGCAGTAGAGAAGTTCAGCAGTTAATGCTGCTGCACCACTGGGCAGACCCAGGATCAATCTTCCTCTCAGGTGCTCTCTGCTTGGATTTGGTACATTCTCTCTGTGATTACATAGGCTTCCTCTAAGACAAGCGCTCAATTTCCTTACACATCCTGAAGACATGGTGATAGATTAGACCATAAGACAAAGGAGCAGAATTAGCCATCTGGCTCATTGAGTCTGCTCCCATTCAATCATGACTGATCCTTTTTTTTTTAAATCTCCTCCTCGTTCCCAGTTCTTCGCCTTCTCCCTGTAACCTTTGATGCCATGTCCATTCAAGAATTATCAATTTCTGCCTTAAATACACCTAATGACCTGGCCTCCACAGCTGCATGTGGCAACAACTTCACCACCCTTTGGCTAAAGAAATTTCTCCACATCTCTGTTTTAACTGGACACCCTCCTATCCCGAGGCTGTGCCCTCTTGTCCTAGACTCCCCCACCATGGGAAACATCCTTTCCACATCTACTCTGTCTAGGCCTTTCAACATTCAAAAGCTTTCAATGAGATTCCCCCTCATCCTTCTGAATTCCAGCGAGTACAGACCCAGAGCCAAACGTTCCTCGTATGATAACCCTTTCATTCCTGGAATCATCCTTGTGAACCTCCTCTCTACCCTGTCCAATGCCAGCACATCTCTTCTAAGATGAGGGGCCCAAAACTGTTCACAATACTCAAGGTGAGGCCTCACCAATGCCCTATAAAGACTCAGCATCACATCCTTGCTCTTGTATTCTAGACCTCTTGAAATTAATGCTAACATTGCATTTGCCTTCTTCACCACCGACTCAACCTGCAAGTTAACCTTCAGGATGTTCTACACAAGGACTCCCAAGTCCCTTTGCTTCTCAGATTTTTGGATTTCCTCCCTGTTCAGAAAATAGTCTGCACATTTATTTCTACTACCAAAGTGCATGATCATGCATTTTCCAAGATTGTATTTCATTTGCCACTTTCTTGCCCATTCTCCTAATCTGTCCAAGTCCTTCTGCATCCTACCTGTTTCCACAACACTACCTACCTCTCCACCAATCTTCGTAGATTAATTGGCTACTGTAAATTACTTCAGTGTTGTGGACTTTTGGAGAATTACAGGGGAATTGGTGGGTGTGAGAGGGAAAATAGTTTACAGGGAAATGAGAGAGAATGGCATTGATGGAAAGCTGGCAGAAACTTCCCTTATGTTGTGAGAACAACATTAAATAAGGGAACCATGAGGAATAAACAATGGGTATAAGTAAATGTACAATAGTAACTCAATCACGAATACCAACTCTTGTATACCTACTAGTGCTGCACTTCCTAAAATCAAATCAACTTGTCCTTCAATTGGCTCACAAGCTGCACAAAATCTAGTCTGACACCACTCAGCAGCATCTGAAATGTGACTAAACTGGGGCTAATACTGAACTTTCAGGTACATGTAAAAATCCTTGCACAAAGAAGAGAAAGTCTGCGGTTTCTGGAAATCCAAAGCAACACACACAAAATGCTGGGGGAACTCAGCAGGCCAGGCAACATCTATGGAAAAGAATACAATGGGCGTTTCGGGCTGAGACTTTTCATCAGGACTGGAAAGGAAGAGGAGAAGTCAGAGTAAGAAGGTGGGGGGAGGAGGAAGTACAAGGTGTTAGGTGATAGGTGAATCTGGGAGGTCGGGGAGGGGGAGGGGTGAAGTAACGAGCTGGGAAGTTGATGGGTGAAAGAGATACAGGGCTGGAGAAGGGGGAGTCTGATAGGAGAGGACAGAAGGCCATGGAAGAAAGAAGAACAGGGAGGAGCACCAGAGGGAGGTATTGGGCAGGTAAGGAGATAAGGTGAGAGAGGCAAAGGGGGATGGGGAATGGTGGGGGGGGGTGGAGTTCAGGAAATCGATGTTCATGCCATCAGGTTGGAGGCTACCTAGATGGAATACAAGGTGTTGTTCCTCCAACCTAAGTGTGGCCTCATCTCAACAGTAGAGAAGGCCATGGATTGACATATCGGAATGGGAATGGGAAGTGGAATTAAAATGGGTGGCCACTGGGAGATCCCACCTCTTCTGGCCAAACACAGTAAATGACTCCAACAGACTCACAGGTGAAGTGTCGCCTCACCTGGAAGGATTATTTGGGGCCTTGAATGGTGGTAAGGGAAGAGGTCTAGGGGAAAATGTAGCACTTGTTCCACTTGTAAGGATAGGTGCCAGGAGGGAGATCAGTGGGGAGGGATGTGGGGGGGGACGAATGGACAAGGGTGTCACACAGGGAGGGATCCCTGCAGAAAGCAGAAAGTGATTGGGAGAGGGTGGGGGTGGGAAAGATGTGCTTGGTGGTGGGATCCCATTGGAGATGGCGGATGTTCCAGAGAGTTAAGTGCTGGACGCGGAGGTTTGCATGCTTCAATGACCGATAGAGCTACGTTGGCTGGAGCCAGGGCAAAGGCTAGATACCAGACTAAGAGTGTTCTGGTCCTCTGGGTTCAGAGGTTCAGCTTAGGGCTAACAACCTTGACTGGTAAAACAAATCTATAACAGAAACATCAATGACAAATCTTTCTACATCTGAGTGCGATTCTATTCCACCCAGGACTTGCATGACTAACAGTAGTGAATACCAAGAAGAAGCAACTGGCATGATGAAGGAAGCCCTGAACACCGCCAAGACTAAGACCAAAACTGGTTGGCCAAGGACAGGTTGAAATGAAGGACCTCCATTGTTTCCCTAAATGCCAGTAGCGTGACAGGCAGAAAGTAAATAAATAAATTAACCTACTAACCGGTACATCTTTGGATTGTGGGTGGAAACCAGAGCACCCAGAGGAAACTTACACGTGCACAGGAAGGAATGTACAAGCTTGCTTACAGAGGACTTGGAACTGAACTGCAACACCTCAAGCTGTAATAGCGTCACGCTAACCGTGATACTACTGTGGCAGCCCAAGTTGTTGTTGAGGACCTTCTTGCTTCAAATGCATACTTACTCTCACTTTGCTCTGTCTTCTCCAGGACTTTCACTTTCATCTCCTTGGTTTCTGCTCCCAATTCACTAGCAAAGAACATGAAATACATCAGGAAATTAGTCAAGACATAACAGAGAAGTGTTTAATTCCAGGAACTATTGTGGTGGTGGGTGGGGGGGGGGGGGGGCAGAGAATAGGAATAGGTCATACCAATTAGACATCTCTTTCAAACCAGCAGCACAGGTGCCATGCAGTGAAAGACCTCTTTGTGTGCCACCTGTTTCCATGACCTAAGGTGACTCCACTTCACTTGGAGGTGTAATATTAACTGCACTGAATGTTCACCAAAATGAGAATGAATATACTAGGTAATGCCTAGATTCAACACTTGTTTTTAAAAGTGTATTCACAGGATGTGGTGAGAGACAATGCCAACATTTATCGTTCAACCCTAATTGCCCCTGAACTGAGTGGATATTTGGATCAGTTAGAAATCAACCGCACTGCAGTGAATCCTGAGTCAGGCCAGGTAAGGACAGCAAACAGTCTTTCCAGAAGAAAGGTAGTCAACTAAATGTGGTTTTTTAAAAAAAACAGTTTAATAGTCTTATGGTCACCATTAAGTTACAAGCTCGTAGTAAATATATTCAGACATAGGAGCAGAATCAGGCCACTTGGTCCATTGAGACTGCTCTACCATTTGATCATGGCTGATTTATTTTCCCTCACAAACCCCATTGTCATGCCTTCCCTCTGTAAGCTTTGATGACACTACTAGTCAAGAACCCATCAATCTCTGCTTTAAATATACCCAATGACCCAATTTTAATTGTTGAATTTAAAAACCCCAGGTACCACACAGGGATTTGAACTCATGTTTCCAGATTAATAGGGCATGTCCCTCGGTGTTAGTCTATCAAGTCAATGGAAGACAATTCTCACCTGTGACGTTCCTGACCACAATGTTTTGCCTAATTTTGTTTTGCGTAGACTGTCTCAGTACACTTAACTGGTTCTCGTCATTTACTGCCTATCTCTCAATGCTCAGGGAACAGAATGATAAATCATCAAAAAGGTGTTCTATCTACTAGAATGAGGGTGATATAAGAAGTATTGGTAACACTGGACTGGAGTTGAATTTTTTTGACAGTTTACCTTTGTTGCTGAATGGAGCTGGGTGTTCATAAGTTTGGTACAATGACTTGCACTGTAGGAGGGAACATAATAAGATGACCAGAGTAATGACCCACCAAGCCACCAAGAACATAATAATAGTTTTCTGAAAAAAAAGCCTTAATAGAATTTTTGATGATTCTTCTGCATTTAACCACCTCTCTCACCACAAATACCTGACGGGACCAGGTCTTCTCCAAGATACTCCTTCCCTTTCATTCTTGTTTCCCTGAATTATTTTTCACTCAAATAATCAAAGGAATTTGTTAATAACTACATGTTGACTGTTCCTCCAGTACTGGGTGCTTCCAGTCCCATTTCACATCCCAGACCTTACTCTACCATCATAGGCAAATCAGATGTTGACTTTACTCAGTTTCTATATGCTGTGGGTTATTGGGCAGCGATGAGCACCAGCAGATCCCACTCAATCCTAGGTAATATTACAAATGCTACATTATCTTTCTCAGATGCTATTTTTCTCCTCCTCTCCCCCCCCCCACCTATAACCTTGGTTGATTTGGAACTCCCCAATCCAAATACTTCTCTCTCATTGTACCATTGGCTTTTTCTCTTCATTGCCTTGTTTATGTATAATTTACATACCACTTACATTTTCTGTGCTGCTGTCCAACTCTACGTGCTGCAAGCAAGTTTTTCATTGTACCTGTAACCTTGCTGTGCTCATCTATTTGACAATAAATTTGACTCAACGTGACTTGAACTAATGGTCAGAACATAAAGGTCTACTCATCTTAGATACACATTTCAGAATTTTTAGATGGTTAATACATCCTGTGATCGATATGCAAAAGTTCTTCATGGAAATCCAAAACTTTCTCTGCCCTATAGCTATCCATATATGGGAAGATTCTGGAAGTTGAGATTCTTTGTCTTGCAGTAAGATATACAAGATGAATGTGTAAAAATTGCTTACAAGGTTAGTTCATCGTTCCACTTCAGATCAGTGCTTGGGCTCTGAGATGTGGGTGTCACAGATCTGGTTCTTTTCAGCTGTGCAGGCCTATCAAGCTCCATCACACAGCACAGTTCTCCACCACCTGCAAATGAGGAGATAGTGACATCAGAATAGTATACCTGTAATCCGTGACTATCACACAGCAGAACTGTACAGCCATAATCTATGACTACAACAATATTCTAACTGTAATTAAGATGTTTGATGTTGGCCAGTGATTAGAAGTTTGAAGATTCTCGGTGCAAGTCCCACTACAGTTGGTGCACATGATCTGTTCCGAAATTTTAGTATAAAATGGAGTGGGTGCTGCAATGTTGGAGATGATGCCTTTTCAATGAATTCTCCAGGAAAGCTCTGAGAATGTCCTAATATTTTGTTTTGAAGAAATGTGGACATCTTATCCAGGATCAATTTTCTCCAACTAAGACTGCAAAAATAGCTCATTGATTTTGGTGTCCCAAAAATACTTCCGTTAACTGTAAGGTTGTGTTCGGAAGTACTTGATTGGATGTGAAGCAATTTCACTCACACCAAGCATGTGAAAGAAAATTGACAATATAGTTTATTTCTGTAACTGTCTACTTCTTATGGATTTAATACCTGTTACAATTTCCCACATCACTGCCTCCTACCATCATTCAACAGTCAACAGTTAATGGGAATCCAGTCAACAACCTCCTGCCAATTTCTCTACTGGAAGGGAAAGGCTTGGCCTGTTATTTACCAGTTAACTTTGATTACGACTAAAGCAAAATGGATGATGAACACATTGCCTCTCCTCCAACTCAAAGGTGATATTTTCTTAATATTTTCTTTGATGTCATTCTCTTCTCTGTTTTGTCACTATAGGTGTCAGATGTCCTGTAAAAGGCCATTTAAATTGCCAAGGTTACCTGACCTTTGACACCTAGTGTCACCAAGGTGTTAAGCCACCTGTGGCTAGTTTGACTGCACGCTTGTGCCATATTCTTGCACAGATGCGTGGTGACACCAGGAACAGGGACTCAAGAAGATTTTCAGTACTGACGAGATGGTGATGTGATAAAGGTCTTCTGAATAATGAAGAGCTACGTTGTGGTAAATAACCATAGGTTGCTCAGGAACAAAACAAGAACAATCTTAAAAGGATTTTATTTGTTTTGATAATTCTTTGTCAGATGCAGAATTCCTAGATTGCTCAGAAAGAATCATTGTTTAAAGTTACAGAATAATAATAGAGAGAAGAACAGAACAGGGAATGAGACTAAACAAATAACAGCACAGGTTTGTGGGCAGCATCTTTTTATGCACGCCATTCTGTAGGGATCTAATCCAGGAACACCAAGTGATCTAATTCTTTCCATCAATAATTGTGAGGCACTCCAAGAACCACCAAATTATGGGATGAATTGTTTCATGTAATCCAAAAGCCTTACCCACTTCTTCCACTCTGCTGATATTGGCCTTCAGCTGTCTGACCACCAGTTTACCCGCAGCATTAAGTGCGATCTTTGATGGAGGAGTCGAGGCTTTACCAGGTTTCTCCCCTGCCACCTAAGTGGAAGGAGAAAAGCAGTTACTTGGACAAATTTGAAGTGTGGCACAGTAGCACGACGGCTAGCACAACGCCCCTCAGTGGCAATTATCACCAACTAGGCTTCAATTTAAGGGCATCCCTTTAGAACAGAGATGAGAAGGGATTCCTTTAGCCAGAGGGTAGTGAATCTATGGGATTCATTGCCACAGATGGCTGTGGAGGGCTAGTCATTGGGTATATTTAAAATGGAGGTTGATAGGTTCTTGATTAGTAAGAATGTCAAAGGTTATGGGGAGAAAGCAATAGAATGGGGTTGACAGAGATAATAAATTAGCTATGATGGAATGGCAGAGCAGAATCCATGGGCTGAATGGCCTAATTCTGCTCCTATGTCTTATGGTCTAATTCACACCACTGTCTGTAAAGAGTTTGTATGTTTTTTCCTGTGACCACAAGGGTTTCCTCCCACATTCCAAAGACATACAATTTAGGTTTAATGAGTTGTGGCCATGCTATGTTGGTGCCAGAAGCATGGCGACACTTGCGGGCTGCCTCAGCACACTCTTGGACTGTGTTGGTCTTTGACACAAACAACTCATTTCACTGTATGTTTTAATGTTTCAATGTACCTATGACAAACAACGTGAATCTCTTTAAATTTGCCCAAATTCTACTGTGGCAATGACAAGGTTTCATGGTCCCCATTATAGATACCAACCTCAGTGGGAATGGGAACTCTGAAAATTCGTTCAAATCACTAGATTTCCAGCAACACGCTGTTGTATCAATATAGAGTCATAGAGCACTACAGCACAGACACAAGCCTTTTGTTCCATCTAGTCTGTGTCAAACTGTTATTCTACCTAGCTCCATTGACCCACACCTGGATCATAGCCCTCACATTTACGTACTTATCCAAACTTCTCCTAACATTTGCAATTGAACCCACATCCACCACTTTCACTGGCAGATCACACCGTCTAAGTGAAGATGTTCCTCCTCAGCTTCCCATTTCACCCTTAACCCATGTCCTCCAGTTCTAGTCTCACCCAACCTCAGTGGAAAAAGAATGCTTGCAATTACCCTATGTATATCCCTCATAATTTTGTATTATCTCCCTAAGATCATCCTCCTATGCTCCAGGGAATAAATTCCTAACATGTTGAACCTTTCCCTATAACTCAGATCCTCAAATCCTAGCAACATCCTTGTAAATGTTCTCTGTATGAATATCAGCTGCATAATCACCACCGAGGGAGCAGTGGAGGCAGCAATGTCCTCAAAATTCTAAACACAAAGAAGACAAGAGAAGACAGTGCAGGGACTAACACAAACTAAACTGCAAACCTTCTGCAGATCATTAAGAACTGTAAGGATTCTAAATATTCAATCTCACGATGGTTTCCTGCCATAAGCCCTTTGCAATATTCAACACTACCGACCTCAACAGGGCTCAACATTGGCAGAGTGGTACAATGGCCAGCAAATGCAATTCTGCCTATTGACGCCCTATTATATCCAATTTAACACTTGCATTACTCTAAAAAATGCTTTTCAGCAATATCTATGAGGCTCCATCTTCTGAAGTAGTTAGAAAGGGTATAAAGAACTCAACCCTATTTTAGGAGATATCTCCAATACACAGATACTACCTACCAATGTGTTTGTGATGTGTGCCTCGAGATTGATCAACATGGCTGGATTGGTGCTGATGATTGTATCCTCAATCAATTCTTTGATGGTGGAGATGTCTGCTTTCCCATCATTCTCCTGCCCAGACAAAAGTTCAGGTAAATAATCCAGCATTTCCCTTGGAAAATCAGCATGCTAGTAGAAAATGGAACACAAACCCTCCCTACACAGTCAACAGAATTGATATCAATCATAATTTGTATTATAACATAGAACATTACAATACAGTACAGGCCCGTCAGCCCATGATGTTGTGCTGACCTTTTAACCAATTCCAAGATCAATCTCATGTCACATGCCGGTGATAATAAACCTGATTCTGATCTAACCCTTACCTCCCGCATAACCTTTCAATTTTCTTTCATCCATGTGCCTATCTCTTATATGTTCCTAATGTATCTGTCTCTACCACCACCCCTGGCAGGGTGTTTCACGCGCTCACCCCTATCTGTGTTAAAAAAAAACACTACCTCTGACATCCTCCCTCTATTTTCCTCCAATCACCTTAAAATTATGACTTCTCATATTAGTTATTTCAACCCTGGGAAATAGTCTCTGGCTGTCCACTCTATCTATACTCCTTATCATCTTGTACATCTCTAATCCTCCTTTGATCCAGATAGAAAAGCCCTAGCTTGCACAACCTATCCTCACAAAACATGCTCTCTAATCCAGACAGCATCCTGATAAATTTCCTCTGCACCCTCTCTAAAGCTTCCACATTCTTCCTATAAATTATGTGACCGGAAATGAAACATAATACTCCAAGTATGCTCTAACCAGGATTTTACAGAGCTGCAACATAACCTCGTGGCTCTTGAACTCAGTCCCCTGACTCATGAAGGTCAAAACATCAAATGCCTTCTTAACCACCCTATCAACTTGTGCGGCAACTTTGTGGGATCTGTAGACATGGACCCCAGGATCTCTCTGTTTCTCCACAGTGCTGAGAATCCTGCCATTAACCCTGTACCCTGCCTTCCAGTTTAACCTTCCAAAGTGAATCACTTCGCACTTTTCTGGATTGAACTTCAGAAATCGGTTGAGACATCTGCTGAATAGAAGTCTGGTAAAGGAAGAAACAAGGCAACATGAACCAACATAATTAAATACATACCTAAAGAAGTACCAATTTGCGCTACACCTGGCTACAAATTTTGTGAATGTGATATATGCATAACTGCAATGCATTGTCTTACAAATGTAAAACCTGGAAGATCAATTTCCACACAGTAATACCTTTAAAATGCATGGTGTACCAATAACGTTTAAGTAACATGAAACACAATGTTGCTGGTACTTTATAGATTAATGAGGTTTTATTGCTATCATTTTTAAATACACGATCCAGAGAATAGGGAAGCCACTTTTATGCCAATTGATCATTAATTTAATATGTACATACAGAGGGGGAAAGTCATTTTCCAAAGTAAATGCCCAAATTGTATAGGAATTCACTTTCAAATACTCAAGAAAGTACAATTGAAGTCAGAAGTTTACATACACCTTAGCCAAATACATTTAAACTCGGTTTTTCACATTTCCTGACACTTAATCCTAGAAAACATTCCCTGTCTTAGGTCAGTTAGGATCACTACTTTAATTTAAGAATGTAAAATGTCAGAATAATAGTAGAGAGAATGATTTATTTCAGCTTTTATTTCTTTCATCACTTTCTCAGTGGGTCAGAACTTGGGTCAAATGTTTTGGGTTGCCTTCCACAAGCTTCTCATAGTAAGTTGCTGGAATCTTGTTCCATTCCTCCAGACAGAACTGGTGTAACTGAGTCAGGTTTGTAGGCCTCCTTGCTCGCACATGCTTTTTCAGTTTTGCCTACAAATTTTCTATCGGATTGAAGTCACAAAATGATGTCAAGTCTGGTTCATCCTTGGGAGCAATTTCCAAACGCCTGAAGGTATCACATTCATCTGTACAAACAATAGTACGCAAGTATAAACACCATGGGACCACGCAGCCGTCATACCGCTCAGGAAGGAGACGCATTCTGTCTCCTAGAGGTGAACGTACTTTGGCGCGAAAAGTGCAAATCAATCCCAGAACAGCAAAGGACCTTGTGAAGATGCTGGAGGAAACAGGTAGACAAGTATCTATATCCACAGTAAAATGAGTCCTATATCGACATAACCTGAAAGGCTGCTTAGCAAGGAAGAAGCCACTGCCCCAAAACCGCCATAAAAAAGCCAGACTACAGTTTGCAAGTGAGCTTTAACTTCCTGGCTGATGTCTTGAGATGTTGCTTCAATATATCCACATAATTTTTCTTCCTCATGATGCCATCTATTTTGTGAAGTGCACCAGTCCCTCCTGCAGCAAAGCACCCCCACAACATGATGCTACCACCCCCATGCTTCACGGTTGGGATGGTGTTCTTCAGCTTGCAAGCCCCTCCCTTTTTCCTCCAAGCAAGCAGAAGCTTGTGGAAGGCTACCCAAAACATTTGACCCAAGTTAAACCATTTAAAGACAATGCTACCAAATACTAACAAAGTGTATGTAAACTTCTGACCCACTGAGAAAGTGATGAAAGAAATAAAAGCTGAAATAAATCATTCTCTCTACTATTATTCTGACATTTCGCATTCTTAAAATAAAGTAGTGATCCTAACTGACCCCAGACAGGGAATGTTTTCTAGGATTAAATGTCAGGAATTGTGAAAAACCGAGTTTAAATGTATTTGGCTAAGATGTATGTAAACTTCTGACTTTATCTGTATAATTAGCTTCTGACCATCTCAAACTGAGCTGTCTGTAAGGAGTTTGTATATTCTCCCTGTGACCACATGGGTTCCCTTAAGGTGCTCCAGTTTCTTCCCACATTCCCAAGACAAAAGATTTAGAGTTAGTAAATTGGGGCATGAGCAGAGAATGTTTGCTGACTTCTGTAATGAATTCCATTCAATACATTCATCATTATGACGTTTGTTTCAAAATACGCACCTTTCCTGATATATTCTCATTGCTCCTTGTGCCTCACTGGAACACTGCTCAAGTTGTTATGTGTTTGAGAACCAACACAGATGATCGCACTAGCAAGTAGCAGAGATTTTCTGTATTCAACAGGGACTGGTGGTCGGCAAGCCATTGAACAGCATTGTCTTTAAGTCCAAGTCTCATACCTCCATTTACATACCCATCACTTGATTACAATTCTTGATCAAGTCAAATTAAATTTCTAGAATATTTTTCATTCTCTTACCCCTCGCTGTAGTTTAGGAGTAACTGTGAGGGACAGAGCAGGGGGCTCCTTGAATGACCAAGTAATCAGCAGGCCTTTCATCTCCGCTTCTTCCAAACAGATCTCCATCTGTAGTAACAAAAGAAAACAGTTCACAAAGTACCCACCCACCTTCTCCTCATCTGGTATCATCTATCACCTCCTAGCTTATACTTCTTCTCCTGCCCCTACCTTCTTACTCTGGTTTCTTCCCTCTTCCTTTCCAGTCCTGATGAGGGGTCTTGGCCTGAAACGTCAAGCTCTTTATTCCTTTCTACAGAGGCTGCCTGACCCGCGGAGTTCCTCCGGCATTCTGTCTGTGTGACCTCATAAAGTGATAGAGTGCTTGTCATGTGTACATCATCTTTGATGACAGTTCACATATACTCCTCTAGATGGCCCTAGAGTTCAGCACATTCACATCTGTAAGCAGTGTCACGTGATGCAATCAGACAGCCTGACAGCTGTGAAACTTAAAGAGTCAGCAATATATATGAAGCTAAGACTCCATTGATTCTTGCTGGGGTGCAGTTTCATGGCCATATTCCAACACCTCAGCCAGGTGATAATGGGCTCACTTTCAAGGACTCTCATTTTATCAATATTTATCACTTATTTATTATTATTATTTCCTCTTTTTTCTTTTTGTACTTGCAATTTGTTGCCTTTTGCACATTGGTTGTTTGTCCATACTTCATTGATTCTATTGTGTTTCTTGTATTTACTGTGATTAACCACAAGAAAATAAATATCAGGGTTGTATATGGTGACATATATGTATTTTGATAATAAATTTATTTTGCACTTTGAACCTTTGAATCTCAATGCAGAAAATTGGGAGGAAGCATAGATCTTCTTGCTGTAAACCCAGTGCTGGTTCTTCTCATTTCCTCTACTCTCAGTAGCTACTCCAGTTTCTAGTCAGATAGGCTCCATCTGAACTTGCGCCTAACTCCCTACTTTGCTGTCAATTCAAATTGGTCAGTTTGAACACCTAGGGTCCTGAACTTTTTGAAAACTTTCAAGCAAAAAGCATGGCAGCATGGTAGTACAGCAGTTAGTGTAATACTTTACAGCACCAGTGATTAGAAGTTCAATTCCCGCTGTACATATTGCCTATGACCACATGGTCCAATTTCCTCTCAAATTCCAAAAACGTATGGGTTCGGGTTAGTAACTTGTGGGCATGCTATGTTGGTGCCAGAAGTGTGTCAACATGTGTGTGACATCCTTGGGCTGTGTTAGTTGTTGATGCAAAACATTGCATTTCACTGTATGTTTTGATATTTTGATGTACACGTGATATCTGAAATTTTTGATCAATAAGATAATGGCTGATCATCTATCTTGACACCAATTTCCAGCACTACCCCTTCACTCCTAGGCTTCTTTAATCTACAGATCCCAAACAATTCTCCTCGTTTCTGCACAAATGGCCTTCTTCTTGAAATTCTTTATGTGCCGTAACTGCTTTTCTCATTCTGTCTCTCCTGAAAGATTGAATAGGTTAGGACTTTATTCCTTGGAACATAGAAGGTTCAGAGGAGATTTGATAGTGGTATACAAATTTATGAAGGGTATAAATAGGGTAAATTCAAGCAGGCTTTTTCCATTGAGGTTGGATGGGACTACAACCAGAGGTCATGGGTTAAGGGTGAAAGGTACAAACTTTAAAGAGACCATGCAGGGGGAATAGGAACCAGAGCACCAGAACAGTTAATGGAGAGGCTGTGGAGGCAGATGTTGGTAAGACCTCTAAGTCAGGAATCAAAAGGTTGAGCATAGTATGATAAGTGTCCTGAGCTCTGTATATTTCAGTGCATGGAATATTCTAGGAAAGGCAGATGAGCTCAGGGTATGGATCAACACTTGGAATTATGATATTGTAGCCATCAGTGAGACTTGGTTGCAGGAGGGGCATAATATCCCAGGGTTCTGTTGTTTTAGACATGACAGAACGGGAGGGATTAAAGGAGGAGGGGTGGTGTTACTAGTCAGGGAAAATGTCAGGGCAGTGCTCAGTCAGGACAGACTGGAGTGAGGCATTCGGGGTGTAACTTAGAAACAAGAAAGTTATAACCACACTAATGGAACTACATTACACACCATCCAACAGTCCATCAGATTTAGAGAAACAAATTTGTGGAGAGATCGCAGAATGCTGCAAAAAAGCATAAGATTGTTAAATAGTAGGTGATTTTTAACTCCACATATTGACAGGAATTCACATTCTCTAAAAGGGCCAGATGGGATAGAGTTTGTCAAATCTGTTCCCAGTGAGATAGTGTGTGATACTGGATCTGCTATTAGTGAATGAGACAGGGCAGGTGACAGAAGTTTGTGTAGGGGAACATTTTGTATTTAATGATAATACCAGTAGTTTCACAGTAAATATGCAAGAAGAGGTAGGTCTGGTTCACGGGTTGAGATTCTAAATTGGAGAAAGGCAAGTTTTGATGGTATCAGATATGATCTGGTAAGTGTGGATTGGGATAGACTGTTTTCTGGCAAAGGTGTACTTGGTAAGTGAGAGGCTTTAAAAGTGAAAATTTTGAGAGTACAACATTTGTAAGTGCCTGTCAGGATACAGGTGGCTCCCGTTTTCTGAACGTTCGCTTTACGACACCTCATTGTTACGAAAGACCTACATTAGTTACCTGTTTTCACTAACAGGAGTTTTCACTGTTACGAAAAAAGGCAGCGCGCGCCCCGAGCAGCCAAGCTCCTCCCCCAGAACTGCATTCTAGCTGGCATTGCTTAAACACGTGCTTTATCTCGATTTATTTTGTGCATCCATTAGCAAGATGAGTTCTAAGGTATCGGAAAAGCCTAAAAGAGCTCATAAGGGTGTTACACTTAGCGTAAAACTAGACATAATTAAGCGTTTCGATCGTGGTGAACGAAGTAAGGACATTGTCCGCACGTTGAACTTGCCACTTGCCTGCGTCCACCATTCGCACTATTTATACGCAGAGAGAAAGAATTTTGAAAGCTGCCGATGTTACTGTTGGTTCTGCTCGTAGCAAAGTGGTCTCTCTTAGTCAGCATCCAATAATGGATAAAATGGATTGATGGGTGTACAAAGCGTGGTGTTCCGTTAAGTTTCCTTATACTTAAGGAGAAATCAGTCAGTCTTTTTAATAAGCTGAAACAGAAAGCACTGGACGATGGTGACGGAAGTGGAGTTTAAAGGTAGTCATGGGTGGTTTGATCGGTTTCTGAGGCAAGGGCAGCTTCATAGTTTAAGCAGTGGTCCCCAACCTCCGGGCCACGGACCGATACATTGCCGCGATGAATGCAGTGGTGCAGCGGTAGTCGGAACGCACCCAGCACATCTTTAAGAAAAAAGCCGAAATAAACAAGCTAATTAATTAGGTGCCGCCCGGCACGTAAATGTCGGCCCAGATCAGAGGCGATTGCCGATTGCATCAGGTGGTTATTCGTATAAGCAAGTGTTTAACTGTGACGAAACTGCAATTTATTGGAGTCTTCCCGCTTCCGGTAAGTGAAACTACACTGTACGTACATTATTTCTACTTTATATAGGCTGTGTATTTTTATGTGTTATTTGGTATGATTTGGCAGCTTCATAGCTTAAAGGTTACTGGAGAGAGTGTTTCTGCCGAGAGCAGTTGCGTGAGACTTTTGCTACGGAGAACAGTGCGGCAATGATTGTGGAAAAGTATTTCTACTTTATATAGGCTGTGTATTTATCATATCATTCCTGCTTTTACTATACGTTACTGTTATTTTAGGTTTTACGTGTTATTTGGCATGATGTTGTAGGTTATTTTTTGGGTGTGGGAACGCTCAAAAATTTTTCCCTTATTAATAAATGGTAATTGCTTATTCACTTTACGACATTCCGGCTTACGAACCGTTTCATAGGAACGCTCTACCCTTGGATAGCAGGAGAAATCTGTAAAAGGTAAAGATAACAAGTATAGGGAACCTTGGTTTTCAAGAGATATTGAGACCCTGGTTGAGAGAAAAAAAAGGAGGTGCATAGCAGGTATAGGCAGGTAGGAACAAATGTGGTGTTTATGGAGTACAAGAAATGCAAGAGAACACTACAGAAAGAAATCAAGAAGGCTGGAAGAAGGCGTGAGGTTGCCCTAGCAGACAAGGTGAAGAAGAATCCCAAGGGATTCTACAGATATGTTAAGAGCTAAAGGATTACAAGGGACAAAATTGGTCCTCAGGAAGATCAAAAAGGCAATCCATGTGTGGAGCCAAAACCGATGGATGGAAATCTTAAATTTTTTTTGTATCTGTATTTACTTGGGAGATGGACACAGAATCTACAGAACTGAGCCACAGCGGCATCAACTTCATGGACCCTCTACAGACTACAAAGAAGGAGGTGTTTGCTATGTTGAGGCAAGCCAGGGTGGATAAATCCCCAGGGCCTGACAAAGTGTTCCCTCAGACCCTATGGAAGGCAAGTGCAGAAATATTTAAATCACCCTCAGTGACAGGTGAGGTACTGGAGGATTAGGGGATAGTCAATGTTGTTCTAAACATAAACCAGGAAATTGAAGGGTGGTGAGCTTGGCATCAGTAGTAGTAAAGTTATTGGGAGGTATTCCAAGGGACTAGATTTATAAGTACAGGTGCACATTCCTTTATCCGAAATTCTGAAATCCAAAAAGCTCCGAAAACCGAAGTTTTTTTTCGCCAACAGCTGACATCACTCAGGTGCGACGTGGCAGCACTAGCAGAGGCCGCCAGGCGTCAGTTGTGGCTCAGCACTCGTACTGGTTACACGTGCATTTGTTGTTCACTGATATTTTGTGTTCACTGTTGACTTTGTGTTTAATTTCACTGTGAAAATGTCAAAAAGAGCTGCAGATACCCCTATGGGTAACAATGAGAAAAAGAGAAGAAATCTTCTCTATCAGTAACGCAGAAAGTGGAGTTATTGCAGAAGCTTGATGGTGGTGTGTCTGTGCGGCGTCTTACTGAAGAAAATAGTGTCGGAACTACCACTGTACAGTATATGATTTAAATAAACAGAAAGACTAGTTACTGAAGTTTTATAGTGACAGTGACGTTCTACATTTATTCCAATAAGTCATTTACCATGTGTTTGATTCGGTTCGTTTGAAGCTGTATATCTTTATGTTTTATTGAATGTTTTTGTTGGAAATAAAATTTCTTCTTGTCATTATTCCCTAAAGAATACAGTATAACAATTATTTACATAGCATGAGGGAGGTGAACGAGCTGGCAGGTGAAAAAGGGAATGATGTGAAAATCTGGGAGGTGATAGGTGGAAGAGTCAAAGGGCTGAACAAGATGAAATCTGATAGGAGATATTAAATGGAAGGAGATGGGGAATAAGAGAGAGACTTGCCCATTAACAATAGTGGTGTTTAACAGACTCAGACAAGTCATACAGGTGTGCAGAGACTGGGGGTTGAGGGGGGGATAGGACCATTGTGTAGGCAGAAGGGATTTGATTAGTGAGGTGTTTGATTACTACTTGTTTAAATCAGCACAACATCACGGGTCAACCCTGTGCTATGGATCGGTGACCACACTGGATGCAGGTCAGTGAGCATCTTTCACAATGGGAAAAGGTAGAAGATTCCCTGAAAATAATCATTCTCGTTGTATCAGCTGTCGGTTGGACGATAGGTTATTCTGTAGTTGAATTTTGCAGGAGGAAAATGGCCACTAGCACAGAAGGGGAGTTGAGACCTGGCTGAGGGGACATAAGGAAATCCTTGCACCAGAGGGTGGTGAATCTGTGGAATTCATTGCCACAGACAGCTGTGGAGGTCAACTTATTGGGTATACTTAAAGGAGAGCTTGATAGATCCATGATCAGTTGGGACATCAAAGGATAGAGGGAGAAGCCAGGACAATGAGGCTGAGAGGGATTATAAGTCACCATGATGGAATGGTGGAACAGACTCGATGGACCAAATGGCCTACTTTTGCTTCTATGTCTTATATAGTCTTGTGATCATTTACATTGTATTAGATATTATAAGTAATCTGGAGATGTTTTAAAGCAGCGGTCCCCAACCACAAAGTATGCGCTACCGGGCCACGAGGAAACGATATGATTTGGCGATATGAGTCAGCTGCACCTTTCCTCATTCCCTGTCACACCCACTGTTGAACTTGAACACATGCGAGGTCATCAGTCGGACATTAACCTACAACTACTCGATGAGTAAGAAACAAACGTCGTTTGAGAATTTCTTTGGAAGAGATGGTTGGGGACATAAAAGGCCTAACACAGAGACAGCTGAGGCCGGGACTGCAAAAGAAAGCTTCCTTCAACAGAAAATACGAGTTGTACATAAAATAGGCTTTATTGTGACCGGTGACTCGCACGCTCCAAGCCCCCTGTGTGTGATATGTGGAGACAAGCTGTCTAATGAGGCAATGAAGCCCTCAAAACTGCTTCGGCACCTTGAGTCCAAGCACCCTGCACTAAAGACAAACCTGTTGAGTTTTTTGAGCGGAAAAAATGCGAGCAAGTGGAACAGAAGCACGTGCTGAGAATCACCACCTCCACAAATGCTGCTGCTCTGAGAGCGCCGTACTTAGTGGCTAGCCGTATTGCTAAGGCTAAGCCTTTCACTGTTGGTGAAGAACTGATTCTGCCTGCTGCCAAGGACATGTGCCGTGAACTGTTGGGAGAAGCTGCAGCTAACAAGATGGCACAGATTTCTCTTTCAGCTACCACAGTTTCACGGAGAATCGATGACGTAGCGGAGGACATCGACGCACAGCTGTTGGAACGGCTTAACGAGTCTGGTTTCACTACCCGAGTCAAAGAGGTTGCTCCTGAATGCCAGTCTACACACTGTGTCTCACACAAGGAAATGTTGGCTAGCTGAAAAATGTCACCTGATCTTAACAGCGTACTGAGTGACATTGTTGAAGTTATCAATCACATCAAAGCAAAAGCCCTTAACTCACGTCTGTTTGAGCAGCTTTGTGCGGAAATGGATGCAGAGCACAAACGCCTTCTCTTACACACTGAAGTCAGGTGGCTATCAAGCGGGAGAGTCCTGGCCAGGGTTTTTGAGATAAGAGAGCAGCTACAGAGATTTCTTTCAGGAAAAAAGTCACCACTGGCAGCACACCTCAGTGACGAGGAGTGGATAGCAAAACTCGCTTATCTGTGTGACATCTTCAACCTGCTCAATGAACTCAATTTGTCACTTCAGGGGAGAATGACAACTGTCTTCAAGTTGGCAGATAAAGTGCCTGCTTTCACAGCCAAACTGGAACTGTGGGGACGGCAAGTGGACAGGGGCATATCTGACATGTCCCAACATTAGCTGGGAATTTGGGAGAGACTCAGGCTGCAGCGTCCTTCTCACAGCTGGTGTGTGATCACCTATCTTCGCTGTCGACAGAATTCGAGCATTACTTCCCAACCGCAAATGACCCAAGACATGCAAAGGAATGGGTCCGTGACCTGTTTGTGAATGTCTACGGTGAATCATCCATGTCAGCGCGGGAAGATCAACTCCTCAAGCTTGCAAATGACGGTGGGCTGAAAAGTATGTTTGACAGAACATCTCTGCTGACATTCTGGATCAAAGTCAAGGCTGAATATCCTGAGATAGCCACGAAAGGACTGAAAACGTTGCTTCCATTACCAACATCATATCTCTGCGAAGCGGAGTTTTCTGCAATGAATGCAACAAAAACTAAATTGCGGAATAGACTGGACATAAGGAACCCACTTATAATTGACTTATCACTACATTCATGCGAGGAAAATATGCACTGTATGTTTAATATTAAATTCGTTGAGATACACCCTTTTAGAAATGAAATTGAGTGTATTAGCCACTGATAAGTGACTTATAGTTGACTTATCCACTATATTCCGGTCGTGATTAACACCACTCTCCCTCCCCTCCCCGTTGGCCGGTCCGCAAGAATATTGTCAATATTAAACCGGTCCGCGGTGCAAAAAAGGTTGGGGACCCCTGATGTAAAATATACGGGAGGATGTGCGTAGGTTTGGTGTGCTGCTGGGTCTTAAAGTCCACCGCACTGAGACAGGTCAAAAAAGGGACTTGAGCATACGTGTTTTTTGGTATCGGGGGGGGGGGGCGGGGTCTGAAATCCAAAAATTCTGAATTCTGAAGTGCAACTGGCCCTAAGGATTTCAGATTTTCGGATAAGGGATTGTGGACCTGTATTTGTATAGACATGGACTGATTAAGGATAGTCAGCATGGCTTCATGCATGATAGGTCATGTCTAACCAATCTTATAGATTCTTTCGAGGAAGTTACCAGGAAAGTAGATGAAGGCAAGGCAGTGGATGTTGTCTACATGGACTTTAGTAAAGCATTTGACAAGGTCCTGCATGGGAGGTTGGTCAAGAAGGTTCAGTCACCCGGTATTCAAGATGAGGTAGTAAACTGGATTAGACATTGGCTTTATGGGAGAAGCCAGAGAGTGGTAGTAGCGGGTTGCCTCTCTGACTGGAGGCCTGTGACTAGTGGAGTGCCATAGGGATCAGTGCTGGGTCCGTTGATGTTTTCATCTATATCAATGATCTGGATAATAATGTGGTTAACTGGATCAGCAAATTTGTGGATGACACCAAGATTGGGGATGTAGTGGACTGTGAGGAAGGCCATCAGGGCTTGCAGAGGGATCTGGACCAGCTGGAAAATGGGCTGAAAAATGGCAGAGAGAATTTAATGCAGACAAGTGCGATGTGTTGCACTTTAGTAGTACAAACCAGGGTAGGTCTTACACAGAGAATGGCAGAACACTGAGAAGTGTGGTAGAGCAAAGGGATCTGGGGATACAGGTCCATAATTTATTGAAAGTGGTGTCCGAGGTACAGGTCCCCCGCTTTTCGAACGTTCGCTTTACAAAACCTCACTGTTACGAAAGACCTACATTAGTTACCTGTTTTCGCTAACAGAAGGTATTTTCACTGTTACGAGAAAAGGCAGCACGCGATAAAAGGCAGCGCACACCCCGAGCAGCCAAGCTCCTCCCTCGGAACAGCATTCTAGCCGACATTGCTTAAACACGTGCCTGTGAGCATCCGTTAGCAAGATGAGTTCTAAGGTATTGGAAAAGCCTGAAAGAGCTCGTAAGGGTGTTACACTTCGCGTAAAACTAGACATAATTAAGCATTTCGATCGTGGTGAACGAAGCAAGGACAAAGTGAGTTTGGCTTGTGGAAGTTGACGAAATGATGTTGAAAAGGTTTTGGCATCCCATGACCAAGAACTGATAGATGAAGAGCTGATGCAAATGGAAGAGGAAAGGATAACAATCGAAACCGAATGCAGTAGCGAATGGGCGGAAAGTGAAGTCGTCCAGGAACTGAACGTGAAGCAACTGTGTGAGATTTTCGCTGCAATGATAAAGTACGACTTTAATTTTGAAAGGGTATGTCGGTTTAGGGCATATTTGCAGGATGGTTTGAGTCCTTATAAATAACTGTATGATAGAAAAATGCGCACGGCTGAGCAGTCAAGCAAGCCTTCCACACCAGCCACAGCAGACGACGAACCTCGATCTTCGACATCGAGGCAGGCAGACAGACATAGAAGATGACCTGCCTGCCCTGATGGAAACAGACGACACCCCAGTGTCCCACCACCCCAACCCCCGGGCCACGGACCGATACATTGCCGTGGAGAATGCAGCGGTAGCCAGGGTGCACCCAGCACATCTTTAAGAAAAAAACCGAAATAAACAAGCTAATTAATTAGGTGCCGCCCAGCACGTAATCAATTAGCTTGTTTATTTTGGCTTTTTTCTTAAAGAAGTGCTGGGTGCGTCCCAGCCACCACTATACCGCTGCATTCTTCGCGGATCGGTATCGGTCGGCGGCCCGGAGGGTGGGGACCACTGCACCACCCCACCCTCCAACGACTCAGCCTAACACACCATCATCAGTGTGCTCTGCGCTGTCTTCCCGATTCCGGTAAGTGAAACTACACTGTACATACATTATTTCTACTTTATATCGGCTGTGTATTTTTACGTGTTATTTGGTATGATTTGGCAGCTTCATAGCTTAAAGGTTACTGGAGAGGAGAGCGCTTGCGCTGTGTTTTTGCCAACAGCGCTTGTGTGAGATTTTCTGCCAAGAGCACTTGCGTGAGATTTTCACTATGGAGAACAGTGCAGGCAATGATTGTAGAGAAATATTTCTACTTTATATAGGCTGTGTATTTAACATATCATTCCTGCTTTTACTATATGTTACTGTTATTTTAGGTTTTATGTGTTATTTGGCATGATTTGGTAAGTTATTTTTGGGTCTGCGAACGCTCACAAAATTTTCCCATATAAATAAATGGTAACTGCTTCTTCGCTTTACGGCATTCCGGCTTACGAACCGTTTCATAGGAACACTCTACCTTTGGATGGTGGGGGAAACCCAGAGCTTATGCGTGAATCACGAAAGATTGGTTTGCAGGTACAGCAGGCTAGAGGGATTGAATTGAAGAGCAGGGAAGTTATGCTGCAACTGTACAGGGTACTGGTGAGGCCGCACCTGGAGTACTGTGTGCAGTTCTGGTCTCCATACTTGAGGAAGGATATACTGGCTTTGGAGGCAGTGCAGAGGAGATTCACCAAGTTGATTGCAGAGATGAAGGGATTAGACTAAGAGTAGAGATTGAGTCGCCTGGGACTGTACTCGCTGGAATTCACAAGAATGAGAGGAGATCTTGTAGAAACATATAAAATTATGAAAGGGACAGATAAGATAGAGGCAGGAAAGTTGTTTCCACTGGTAGGTGAGACTAGAACTAAGGGACATAGCTTCAGGATTCAGGGGAGTAGATTTAGGATGGAGATGAGGAGGAATTGCTTTTCCCAGAGGATGGTGAATCTGTGGAATTCTCTGCCCAATGAAACAGTGCAGGCAAACTCAGTAAATATATTTAAGACACGGTTGGATAGATTTTTGCGTAGTAGGGGAATTAGAGGTTACGGGGGAAAGGCAGGTAGGTGGAGATAGTCCATGGTCAGATCTGCCACGATCTTATTGAATGGCAGAACAAGCTCGATAGGCCAGATGGCCTACTCCGGCTCTTATTTCTTATGTTCTTATAGGGTCATAAGGAAAGCTTTTGGCACGTTAACCTTCATAAATCAAAATACTGAACACAGGAGATGGGATGTTATGTTGAAGTTATATAAGACGTTGGTGAGGCCTTTGGAGTGTTGTGTGCAGTTTTGGTTACCTACCTACAGGAAAGATGTAAATAAGGTTTAAGAGTACAGAGAAAATTTACAAGGATGTTGCCGGGTCAGGAGGACCTGAGTTATATGGAAAGACTGAATAATCTAGGACTTTATTCCTCAGAGTTTAGAAGATTGAGAGGAGATTTGATAGAGGTATAGACACAGTAAATGCAAGCAGGCTTTTTCCACTGAGGTTGGGTGGGACTACATGCAGAGGTTATGAGTTAAGGGTGAAAGGTGAAATGTTTAAGGGTAGCATAAGGGGAAACCTCTTCACTCAGAGGCTCGTGAGAGTGTGGAATGAGCTGGCAGGAGAAGTGGTGTGTGCAAGCTTGATTTCAATGTTTAAGAGGTTTGGATAGGTACATGGATGGTAGGGGTATGGAGGGAAATGGTCCCTGTGGAGGTCTATTTGAGTAGGCAATTTAAATGATTGGGCACAGACTAGATGGGCTGAGAGGCCTGTTTCTGTGTTGTTGTTTTCTATGACTCTATGAGGAGAAACATTTTGCATCAATATCCCAACCACCAGATTAAGGTTAATTCATTTATTTATCACATGTACATCGACACATACAGTGAAATGTGCTATTTGTGTTAACAACCAGCACAACTTAAGGATGTGCTGAGGGCAGCCTGCAAGTGTTGCCACACATTCCAGCGCCAGCATAGCACACCCATAATGTTCGGCAGAACAGCACAAGCAGCAACAACAACAAAACAACAGCAGCAAAACAAGTCCTGTTCCTCTCTACGCGCACACACACACAGGTAGTGTTCCAGCCCTAGGACAGGCCATCTCCAGCCTCTAGTGGACTTGCAGACTCTGATCTACCAAGTGTTACACAGCATTTTCTGTTCTTATTTAAACTTGGTATCAGGTAGGACTGTGGCACACTGAACAATGAAATCAGCATCTACTTAATGGGCATTTTTTCCAGAACCAACAGGTCCTCGTAGTTGGTATGTGATAAATGGAAAATATTTTTTAAAAACTCCTTAATTTCTACGTATTAAATTTCAAAATTCAAACTGTGCAATCAGATGGCAGATTGCCATGGTAAATGTCTGCAGCAACACCCTAATTTATGATTAATACCTTTACAATGCAGCTCTGGTGTCCCTTCTTTAGTGCAGATTCATAATCTCATGTCAGCATTTGAAAGACTGAAGGACATACAGGCGAGAAAAAGGAAATGTTGACTGTACGCCATCTTAGCAATAAATTCACCGGCAGCTCTCAGTGGCCATTACAGCTTCTTGCTATTAATACAGTTTCAAAGAATCTGAAAGGTTTTTTTGCAAATTAACATAATATTAATTGCTTTGATTCCTTGATCTAAGGTTTTGCCTACTTGCCTACAGAAGCTGGGAGGCAGGTGGTGGCATGACAGTAACTCACAGCAGTAGCTGCTCTTCTGTTCTACATTTCTTTTTCAATTAAAAGCATCTCGTTAACATGAGATGGGAATGTCTGACTTGCTCTGCATTTAAATGGCTTTGTGATAGAACTGGGAAAGGGGAGGATAGAAGGAGGGAGAGAGGGAGACAAGGGGGAGGGAGGGACAGAGGAGGGAGAGGAAGGGGATGGAGGGGGAAGAGAAAGGGAGAGAGGGAGAAAAAGCAAAAGAGATACAAAGGGAGAGAAAGAAACAGAAAGAGTGAGTGAGAGAGTAAGACAGAGACAGACAGTGAGTGACCGAGAGACAGGGCGAGGGGATACGTAGAGAGTGAAGGCAAGGAGAGTTTTGAGGGTGGAGGGTTTAGAGGGTGAGAGGGTTAGCAGCTGAAGAGGGTTAAAGGATAATGGAGGGATTAAAGAGTGGTGTGATGGAAGGTGAGGGAGAAAGAGGGTGAGAATGAGAAAAAGAGAGGGTGAGAGAGAGGGAGATAGATTCTCTGTTCATGTCTCATCCTACGTGGAAAATCCAAGAACTGATCCATTCTAATCACTTTGTCTATTCCAGCCAAACCATTCTGGCTGCACACTGTAACTGTGATGTCCAAAACTCACTGCACTTACTTGTTCAGGGTACCCAGGCACTTCTCCCAAACTCACAACCTCTACCCTTTAGAAGGAGAAGGGTAGCAAGTCCACAGCACTATCTTGACCTACAGGTTCTGCTCCAAGCTGCTCACCAACTTGATTTGGAAACATTACCATTCCTTCAAAGTTCAAAGTAAATTTATTATCAAAGTACATATCTGTCACCATATACAACCCTGAGATTCATTTTCTTGCAGGCATACTCAATAAATCCAGTAACCATAATAGAATCAATGAAAGACCACTCCAACAGGGCAGACAACAAACGTGCAAAAGACAGCAAACTGGGCAAATACACAAAAAGAAAGAAAGAAAAGGTAAAAACAATAAAAAATAATCATGCAATAAATATTGAGGATATGAGATGAAGAGTCCTTGAAAGTGAGTCCATTGGTTATGGGAACAGTTCAGTGATGGTCCTGTCCTCCCATCACTCCCGAACAGTTCAGTTCATCTATCATAGTCTCAGGATAAGTCATTTAAGACTGAAATGAAAAGTTAATTGTACAGATCCTTTATCAATATTTCAAAGAGGGTATCAAAATTTTCTGTACTGTTTGAGAGCTTTCTTCTGGAAAGGAGAGAAAATTATATAATGAAACTCATACATTTTACATTGATTTATATTAAAGTCAGACAACAGTTATTCACACAAGAGTTTCTGCACTTACTGGAAATCCAAGGCAAAACACACACAAAATGCTGGAGGAACTCAGCAGGTCAGGCAGCATCAATAAACAATCATCATACATTCCTCTCCATAGATGCTGTCTGAGCTGCTGAGTTCCTCCAATATTTTGTGTGTGTTACTCAGGATTTTCCAGCATCTGCAGAATCTCTTGGGTTTGTGAAGGTCACGCAAGATCATATTGATTTTGGCCAGCCATACTTAAAAGTCTAATCCTGCTCTTATGCCCTTATGTCAGGCCAAGTACATACAAACTGGGCAGCAGTCCAGTGAAATTTCAGTTTAAGGCACAAATCTAAACAGCAGGTGTCAGTTAGACAGTCATCAAACAGCAGGAAAGGAACAGTAAGCAAGGCTCATATATTAATAATTCCTTTTTACAACATTACAACTACCTTTAGCAAGTTCCTAAAGTACTTTGGGAGTAGGAAGAAGCTTGGCTTGTCAAACAGCATCTTATATTTCCATTTTCCACTCCATCAAAACCCTTTCCTGCTGATCATCTGCTGATCTTGCTCTTAAAACCAATACATGAAGCAACATCCACACTGTTTTGATGAGGTTATAAATTTCTATCAACATTGCTTCCCCAGCATTTAACTCCAATTTTAGGACTGTGAAAGGTGACAGTTCCCCCAAATCTACTCTGCCAAACCTTTTCAATACTTTAATCACCTCGAGCAATCCAAGTTCATTTGAGTTATCTTAATAAGGTAACCATTTCAGCACTGGTAGTACACTGACAAATCAGTACTATTTCCACTCTTGGGCCAGTCCCTCCTCTTTGACTACCATGGCTTTAACTTACTGCAGTGTTCCAGGTGAGGTCTGACTGAGAGCTTTACAAGAGAACCACAACTTCCTCAAACTTGTACTCCAACCTCTTGAATTAAGCAAACATTTACCTAGCTATTTTGTATCAGGCTCCTGAACCAGTGTGGATAACTTCACTCACCTTAACTCTGAACTGATTCCACAACCTACGAACTCACTTTCAAGGCCTCTACAACTTGTGCTCTCATATTATTTATTTTTATATTGATTCCCTTAAATTGAAGCCTGGAGTATTTATCTCAGACTTATATATAGTCTTAGTCATAGTCATACTTTATTGATCCTGGGGGAAATTAGTTTTCGTTACAGTTGCACCATAAATAATAAATAGTAATAGAACCATTAATAGTTAAATGGTAATATAGATTATGCCAGGAAATAAGTCCAGGACCAGCCTATTGGCTCGGGGTGTCTGACCCTCCAAGGGAGGAGTTGTAAAGTTTGATGGCCACAGGCAGGAATGACTTCCTATGACGCTCTGTGTTGCATCTCGGTGGAATGAGTTTCTGGCTGAATGTACTCCTGTGCCCACCCAATACATTATGTAGTGGATAGGAGACATTGTCCAAGATGGCATGCAACTTGGACAGCATCCTCTTTTCAGACACCACCGTGAGAGAGTCCAGTTCCATCCCCACAACATCACTGGTCTTACGAATGAGTTTGTTGATTCTGTTGGTGTCTGCCACCCTCAGCCTGCTGCCCCAGCACACAACAGCAAACATGATAGCACTGGCCACCACAGACTCGGTGAACATTTTATTAGATACTTTCTGTACCTAATAAAGTGGCCACTGAGTGTGTGTTCATGGTCTTCTGCTGCTGTAGCCCATCCACTTCAAGATTTGACATGTTGTGGGTTCAGAGGTGCTCCTCTGTACACCACTGTAGTAACGTGTGGTTATTTGAGTTACTGTCACCTTGAACCAGTCTGGCCATTCTCTTCTGACCTCTCTCATTAACAATGTTTTTTTGCCCACAGAATTGCCGCTCACTGGATTTTTTTTTGTTTTTCACACCGTTCTCTGTAAATTTTAGAGACTGTTGTGCGTGATAATCCCAGGAGATCAGCAGTTTTTAAGACACTCAAACCAGCCCGTCTGGCACCAACAATCATTCCATGGTCAATGTCACTTAGATCACATTTCTTCCCCATTCTGATGTTTGGTCTGAACAACAACTGAACCTCTTGACCATGTCTGCATACTTTTATGCATTCAGTTGCTACCACATGATTGGCTGATTAGATATTTGCATTAACGAGCAGGTGTACCTAATATAGTGGCTTCTGAGTATAGGTGCAGAGACAGGTGGAGTTTATGAGGATACTAGAGGGAAAATGGAAGTTGCATAGGACTGATAGTGTGGGCATGATGGGCCAAAGGGCCTGCCCCCCTGTTGTTTGACTCAATAATGTAACAAACTAATTACCTGAGCCTGAAGTGGTGCCAAGGTGACTTGGTAAGAATCCATAGATACGGCTGCTGGAGACTGCTGAGTAACGGACACAGGGAACTGAATTGCATCCACTGCTATATTGCAACAAAGCACCTACAGCAAACAAATGGTTAACAATTAAACTCTTCATTAACTAAACATATTTCAATCTCCATCATGCTTTTCCTGAACATTCCACAGGCTGCTTATAATTCCAACTATTTGCTGAATGTTGAAACTAAGTGTTGAGTGAACAGGAGCTGGCTCATCAGACCGGTAAACCACACTGTGTGGGAAAGTGCATTGATGGATACGTTCCCTTACATCAGTGCTTCATAACAGTTTGTCACATTTATAACAATGGCAATATCCTGAAAAATAACATTCCTTCAGTCCCAACAGGTCAATTGTAGGACTGAATAAGAGGATTCTGAGTTCAAGCTCTGCTCTAGAAACCCAAATGCAGAGTGTCTCCTCAGTGCAAAGCTGAGGGAGTGCTGTACCGTCAGAGCTGGCTTTTAGTTGAGACGTTAAACAATAGGCTTGTCTATATGACGTGGAAACAGGCCCTTCAGCCCAACCTGTCCGTGTCAAATACTGTGCCCAGCAAGCTCATCCTATTTGCCAGAGTTTGGCCCATATCCCTCTGAACCCCTCCTACCTATCCAAATATCTTCTAAATGTTGTTATTGTATCTGCCTCAACCACTTCATCTGGCATCTTGCTCCATATACCCATCACCCTTTGTGTGAAGAAATTGCCCCTCAGATCCCTTTTAAATCTTTACTCTCTCACTTTAAACCTATGCCCTCTAGTTTTTCGCTCCCCAGAGAAAATAGATATGTTCATACATCCTTTCTATAGCCCTCACGATTTTAAAAACTTCAATAAGGTTACCCTTGAGTCTCCTATGCTCCAAGAAATAAAGTCCTAGGCCAGCCAACCTCTCCCTATAACTCAGGCCTTCAAATCTGGAAGGCATCCTTGCAAATCCTCTCTCCACCCTTTCCAATTTAATGGTGTCCATTCTGAGCACATGTAAGGAATCCTCCAGCATTATTTCAAAGAAGAACAGTAGAATTCTCCCTAGTAATAAAGCAAGATTCTACAGATGCTGGAAATCCAGAGTAACACCCAAAATGCTGGAGGAGCTCAGCAGGTCAGGCAGCATCCATGGAGGGAAATGAACAGTCAAAATTGCAGCTGAGTCCTGATGAAGGGTCTCGGCCTGAAATGTCGACTGTTTACTCCCTCCACAGATGCTGCCTGACTTGCTGAGTTCCAGCATTTTGTGTGTGTGTTGCTCTAGGTTTCCAACACCTGCAGAATCTCATACGTTTATTAGTCAGTGCTTGCTGTGCGCAGGCTGCTGTGAGGTAGGCAGCGATTATGGGGAAAATGTTATAGATCTACAGGATAGGGAAACACAGTTAACCGGATACCTTTAATAATGAGTCCACGCAGCAGTAGTAGTGCGATCACTCGAGTCAAGTATGATGTTCTAAGGGGTTGTCTATTGGTGGGTCGTCAGGTGACTATAGAGGCTGATCCGGGATCCACATAACCGAGACGTTAAGGTGCATTCCCTTAATGGAAAACGCCTGTGTGTGACTTTGTTTAACATGGGGAGGCTGATACGTGGGCAGCCACCACAGAGTCGTTGACAGGTCGGTGTCAGAGTCCAGTGCTCTGGCATGCAAGATGGCTGGGGACCCTCCACTGCTGCAGCCTTCCTCCGCCTTCACTGCCGCTGTGATGTGTCGTCATCTTCCACCATGGCTAAGACCAGAGGACACAGCCTCAGAACAGCGGGGCATCCTTTTAGAATGGAGATGAGGAGAAATTGCTTTAACCAGACAGTGTTGAATCTATATCTTTGTTTAATGTGGGGTGGCACAGACAGATACCACATGGTGTCAGGGTCCAGTGGCATGGAGTGCAAGACAGCTGGGGACCCTTCACTGCTGCAGCCTTGCTTCACCTTCACTGCCGCTGTGATGTGTCATCATCTGCCACCAGCCTCACCACTGTTGAGCTCTTTGTCTGGAACCTCCCCCTTGATCTTAACCCAGTGGGTGACCTTACCAGGAGCTAAGTGCTCTCTGGATATCAGGAACTCACAAGCCTCTCGATCACAACACGGCGACAGTCCTCGGAAAAAAAGCAGCAGTAATGAACTGAATATCTTTCTGTGCGTTTGGTGTGGTTAGCGCACCGTGTTACAATGCCAGCTACAACGCTTAGGTTCGATTCCTGCCACTGTTTGTCAGGAACACTGTTTGTACTTTCTCTCCATGACCACATGGTTTCCCCAGGGTGCTCTGGTTTCCAGCCACATTCCAAAGACATACAGTGCCTATAAAAAGTATTCACCCCCTTGGAAGTTTTCATGTTTTGTTTTACAATACTGAATCACAGTGGATTTAATTTGTTTTTTTTTTGACACTGCTCAACAGAAAAAGATTCTTTCATGTCAAAGTGAAAACAGATCTCAACAAAGTGATCTAATTTAATTACAAATAAAATATAAAATAATTTATTGTAAATAAGAGTAAATCTGCAGATGCTGGAAATCCATGGAACACACACAGAATGCTGGAGGAATTCAGCAGGCTTGGCAGCATCTATGGAAAAGAGTACAGTTAACATTTCAGGTCAAGACCCTTCATTAGGACTGGATAAAAAAAGGCGAGGAGTCAAAGTTAGAAGGCGGGGGGAGGAAAGGAAGAAACACAAGGTGATAGGTGAAACGGGAAGGAGGGGGCGGGTGAAGTAAAGAGCTGGGAATTCAATTAGTGAAAGAGATAAAGGGCTGGAGAAGGAGGAATCTAATAGGAGAGGACAGAAGCCCATGGAAGAAAGAAAAGGGGGAAGAGCACCAGAGGGAGGTGATAGGCAGGCAAGGAGATGGGGAATGGTGAAGGGGGGGGGGGGCATTATCGGAAGTTAGAGAAGTCAATGTTCATGCCATAAGGTTGGAGGCTACCCAGATGGAATATAAGGTGTTGCTTCTCCAACCTGAGTACTCATTGCGACAGTAGAGGAAGCCATGGATTAATGTATCGGAATGGGAATGGGAAATGGAATTAAAACGGTGGCCACCGGGAGATCCCACTTTTCTGGCAGATGGAACGTAGATGCTTGGCAAACTAGTCTCCCAATCTAGGTTGGTTCTCACCAATATACAGGAGGCCACACCAGGAGCGCCAGACACAGTATATGACTCCAACAGACTCACAGGTCAAGTGTTGCCTCACCTGGAAGAACTGTTTAGGGCCCTGAATGGTAGCGAGGGAGGTGGTGTAGGGGCAGGCGTAGCACTTGTTCCGCTTGCAAGGATAAGTGCCAGGTGGGAGATTAGTGGGGAGGGACGAATGGGCAAGGGACTCACGTGGGAGGGATCCCTGCGGAAAGCAGAAAGTGGAGGGCGGGGGGAAGATGTGCTTAGTAAATGGGATCCCATTGGAAGTGGTGGAAGTTTCAGAAAATTATATGCTGGATGCGGAGGCTGGTGGAGTGGTAGGTGAGTACAAGAGGAACCCTATCCCTGGTAGGGTGGCGGCAGGATGGGGTAAGAGCAGACGTGCGCGAAATAGAAGAGATGCGGTCGCTAGCAGCGTTGATGGTGGAGGAAGGGAAGGAGCACGTTTCCTTCATTTTGGAATGAAAAGCCTCATTTTGAGAGCAGATGTGGTGGAGACGGAGGAATTGAGAGAAGAGGATGTCACTTTTACTAGTAACCAGGCAGAAAGAGGTATAGTTCAGGTAGCTGTGAGAGTCACTGGGTTTATAATAGACATCAGTAGATAAGTTGTCTCCAGAGATAGAGGCAGAGAGATTGAAAAAGGGGAGGGAGGTGTCGGAAATGGACCAGGTAAATTTGAGGGCAGGGTGGAAGCTGGAGGTAAAGTTGATGAAGTCAACAAGCTCGGTATGGGTGCAGGAAGCAGCACCAACGCAGTCGTTGATGTAGCGTAGGAAAAGTGGGGATGGACGCCATTGTAGGCTTGGAACATAGACTGTTCTACGTAGCCGACAAAAAGGCAGGCATAGCTGGGACCCATGTGAGTGCCCACGGCTACACCTTTTGTCTGAAGGAAGTGGGAGAAGCCAAAGAAGAAATTATTACGACTGAGGACCAGTCCTGCCAAATGAAGGAGGTTGATGGTGGAAGAGAACTGGTTGGGTCTGGTGTGCAGAAAGAAACTGAGAACTTTGAGGCCTTCCTGGTGGGAAATAGGGATGTATAGGGACTGGATATTCATGGTGAAAACAAGATGCTTGGGGCCTGTGAAATGTCACAGATGTAGGTAGGAGGGGACTGAACCAATACTTGCTTTCACCCCCTTTAATATGACACACCAAATCATCGCTGGTGCATCCAATTGGTTTTATAAATCACATAATTAGTTAAATGGAGATCTGTGTGCAGTCAAGGTGCTTCAATTGATTGTAGTAAAAACACACCTGCATCTAGAAGGTCCAACTGCTGGTGAGTCAGTAACCTGGCAAAAACTACACTATGAAGACAAAAGAACTCTCCAAGCAAATCCACAGAAAGGTTATTGAACAGCACAAGTCAGGAGACAGATACAAGAACATTTCCAAGTCACTGAATATCCCTTGGAGTACAGTTAAGTCAATCATCAAGAAATGGAAAGAATATGGCACAGCTGTAAATCTGTCTAGAGCAGGCTGTCCTCAAAAACTGAGTGACCGTGCAAGAAGGGGTCTAGTGGGGGAGGCCACTATGACAACTCTGGAGGAGTTACAAGCTTCAGTGGCTGAGATGGGAGAGACTGCACATACAACTGTTGTTTGGGTGCTTTATGGGAGAGTGGCAAAGAGAAAGCCACTGTTGGGGGAAAAAAAAACTCTCATGAAATTTTGGCTAGAGTTTGCCAGAAGGCATGCGGGAGACTCTGAAGTCAGCTGGAAGAAGGTTCTGAACTGAAGAAACCAAAGTTAAGCTTTTTGGTCATCAGACTAAACGCTATGTTTGGCATGAGCCGAACACTGCACATCATCAAAAACACACCATCCCTACTATGAAGCATGGTGGTGGCTGCATCATGCTGTGGGGATGCTTCACTGCAGCAGGCTCTGGAAGGCTCGTAAAGATGGAGGGTAAAATGAATGCAGCGAAATACAGGGAAATCCTGGAGGGAAACCTGATGCAGTCTGCAAGAGAACTGTGACTTGGGAGAAGATCTGTCTTCTAGCAAGACAATGACCCCAAGCAAAAAGCCAAAGCTACACAGGAATGGCTCAAAAACAACAAAGTTAATGTCCTGGAGAAGTCAAGTCAGAATCCTGACCTCAATCCAATTGAGAATTTGTGGCTGGACTTGAAAAGAGTTGTTCACTCATGATCCCCATTGAATCTGCCAGAGTTTTGTAAAGATGGTGATGCATATCATCTTTATGTATAAGATGATGAGAGGCATTGATCGTGTGGATAGTCAGAGGTTTTTTCCCAGGGTTGAAATGGCTAACATGAGAGGACACAGTTTTAAGGTGCTTGGAAGTAGGTACAGAGGAGATGTCAGGGGTAAGTTTTTTATGCAGAGAGTGGTGAGTGCGTGGAATGGGCTACTGGCGACAGTGGTGGAGGTGGATACAATAGCGTCTTTTAAGAGACTCCGGGACAGGTACATGGAGCTTAGAAAAATAGAGGGCTATGGGTAACCCTAGGTAATTTCTACAGTAAGTACATGTTCGGCACAGCATTGTGGGCCGAAGGGCCTGTATTGTGCTGTAGGTTTTCTATGTTTCTAAGAATGGGGAAATATTGCAGTGTCCAGATGTGCAAAGCTGATAGAAACATATCCGCATGGACTCAAGGCTGTAATTGCTGCCAAAGGTGCAAATACTAAATACTGACTTGAAGCAGCTGAGTAATTATGCAACCAATTATTTTGTTTAATAATTGTAATTAATTGAGATCACTCCGTAGAGATCTGTTTTCACTTTGACATGGAAGAGTCTTTTTCTGTTGATCAGTATATTAAAAAAAACAAATTAAATGCACTGTGATTCATTGTTGTAAAACAATAGAACATGAAAACTTACAGGGGATGGGGTGAATACTTTTTATAGGCACTGCATGTTTTGGATTACTGAGTTGTGGGCATGCAGGAAGCATGGCAACACTTGCAGGCTGTCCAGCACAATTCTCGCTGATTTGTTTTGATGCAAACAACGCATTTCACTGTATGTTTCAGGTACATGTGACAAATAAAACTAATCTTTCATCTTAAATCTTAAGAGGGCACAAACAGGTCACTGCTTTTAAGTGTCATTATTACACTGCCTGACAATATAAATAACAGAATCAACCTATTCATCCCTTCAGGTTTGTTTTACCATTAAATAGACATGGCTATTCTGCACAGGTTTCTTCACTGAACCCACGTCCCTCAATTACCTCAAATACTGAGCCTCCACATTCCTCTTGAGCTGGGACACAACACGTTGGGTGAAGAAATTTCTACTGATTTCCTGAGTAGAAACAGGCCTGGTCTGGGTACTTTCTCCTCATATGACAAACACTTTGTCGCCTTCTTTGCTGATTCAATCATGAAGATAATTACCAAGTATTGAAAGGCCCAGGTAGAGTAGATGAGGAGTGAATAACTAAAATAGTGGGAGAGTCTAGGACCAAAGGGCACAGCTTCAGAATATAGGACATTGCTTTAAAACAGGGATGTGGAGGAATTTCTTTAGTCAGAGTATTGTAGTAATCTGTGGAATTCATTGCCACGTCATTAAAGTTGGAGGTTACTCAGTTCTTAATTAGTAAGGGTGTCAAAGTTTATGGGGAGAAGACAGGATATTCAGTTGATAGGGAAAATATCAGCTATGTTTGATTGGCAGGGCAGACTCGGTGGGCCAAACGGGCCTTATAATTCTAACCTGGAACACATCAGCCCAGTGCTCAGACTAGTGCCCATCTTCTTACATCCATTAACTTACCATGCTCTGCTCTGACTGTTCAGTACACGTCACATGACTGATGCCTGCTGTTGACGGCAGCTGCGAGCCCTCTTCAAAGCTGATCTGCACGGAACTCTTAAAGAAAAACAGATTCATTAAGACAAGCTTGTTACCAGTTTTAGATTCCCACAGTTTGCCTGTAGACCAGAGCTATCAACAAAACAGCACACAGCAGAGACGAACAACCATTTTCAAATATAATAGCCATGTGGATTTTCTTTTGCCCCCCTTTTACCCAATACATTGGCCTGCACATTGATGCAATCATAAGGAAGACATACAGGTGTCTTTACTTTCTTAGAAGCCTAAGGAGATTTAGTGTGTCACTGATGGCACAATAGCATAGCAGTTAGTGCCAGACCCAGGTTCAATTTCCGCTGCTGTCCGTAAGCAGTCTGTACTTTCTCCCCATGACTGTATGGGTTTCCTCTAGGTGCTCCAATCTCTCCCCAGATTCCAAAGGTGTAATTGGTCACATGGGTGTAATTGAGCAGTCTGAGTTCGTTGAGCCAGAAGGGCCTATCACCATGTTGCATTGCTAAATAAAAGATAAACTACAACAAATGTTGAATCAAGTACCATCCATAATTTTGATGACGATACAACCATTGTTGGTAGAATCTCAGGTGGTGATGAGAGAGCGTACAGGAGTGAGATATGCCAACTAGTGGAGTGGTGCCACAGCAACAACCTGGCACTCAACGTCAGTAAGACAAAAGAGCTGATTGTGGACTTCAGGAAGGGTAAGATGAAGGAACACATACCAATCCTCATAGAGGGATCAGAAGTGGAGAGAGTGAGCAGTTTCAAGTTCCTGGGTGTCAAGATCTCTGAGGACCTAACCTGGTCCCAACATATTGATGCAGCTATAAAGAAAGCAAGACAGCGGCTATATTTCATTAGGAGTTTGAAGAAATTTGGTTTGTCCCTGAACCCACTTGAAAACTTCTATAGTTGTACCATGGACAGCATTCTGACAGGCTGCATCACTGTCTGGTATGGGGGGGGCGGCTACTGCGCAAGACTGAAAGAAGCTATAGAAAGTTGTAAAATTAGTCAGTTTTCTCTTGGGTACTAGCCTCCATAGTATCTGAGATGTCTACAAAGAGCGATGCCTCAGAAAGATGGCGTCCATTATTAAGGACCCCCATCACCCAGGATATGCTCTCTTCTCACTGTTACCATCAGGTAGGAGGTACAGAAGCCTGAAGGCACACACTCAGTGATTCAGGAACAGCTTCTTCCCCTCTGCCATCCGATTCCTAAATGGACATTGAAGCTTTGGACACTACCTCACTTTTTTAATATACACTACTTCTGTTTTTGCACTACTTTAATCTATTTATACTTACACATATAGATACATAATGCCCTGGTTCATATTTTTTACTGTTATGCTGTATGTATTTCATTTTGTGCTGTTCTGTGTGAGCTACTTGTTCTCAGCTTATGTTGGGGTTATCGTTGAAGATAAGAGATGAGGAGAAATATCTGCCATCCAATTAGGATAGCTGAATTGAAGGGGGGAGTTTCTCTGATGAGGGACACTAAGGTTGGGCTTGGAGTTTTTTTTGGGTGGTTCGAGAGAAGATGCCAGAGAGAAAAGGTCATAGGACGGGAACCAGAACGGGACCGTGGTTTGATGAAACCCGGGGTGAGATTGATTGAGGATCGGTGAAGGGGAAACCATGAGCTCCAACTTGTGCACATTAGACTGTTTCATTAAAATGGGCCCTTTTCTTTTTTTGTTCTTTTTATTACTAACCCTTTAGTCAAATTAAGAATTACAAAGCTAAATTGTTTAATTGTATGTGGTATACTGCCTGTTATTTTGTGGCACTCACTGTAACGGTAAAGAATTACACAGCATCCACACAAACAGGGGGCTTGGGGTGGGCTCGCGCCTCAATCTCACACATTTGGCAGGGCCGGGGATTGTTTTCCTAGACATATGCAGCCGAGGAAACCAGGGCACCTCACGTATATGAAGTTACTGTAATATATTTACTTTGTTTTCTTTTTATATTATGTATTGCATTGAACTGCTGCTGCTAAGTTAACAAATTTCACGGCACATGTGGTGATAATAAACCTGATTCTGAATCGACCCCTGCAAGCATTGTGAATGATGGCAATTTGAATGTGCAGGAACACAAGAAGTTGCACAGAATAGTGGACTCTGCCCAATATATCACAGTCACATCCTTCACCACTATTGGTGGTACCTACAGGAGGCAATGCCTCAAGAAGGCAACATCCATCAGAAATCCCTACCATTCTGACTATGCCATCTTCTTGTAGCTACCACTGGGCAGAAAGTCGACATGCCTGAAGTCCCACACCACCAGGTTCAAGAACAGCAACTTCGCTTCAACCATTTGGTTTTTGAACCAACCTGCACAAACCTGAACATTGCCTCAGTATAGCAGCACCGTGAGTACTTTGATCAAGGACTTTTTTAAATTCTAATTTTGTGCTTTGTATAATTTATGCTGTTCTTGTGAACATTGTGCATTTGATCCGATGCGATGCTGCTGCAAGTAAGCTTCTGATTACACCTGTGCAGATATGTACTTGGGCAGATATGTAGCTTGAGCTTAAGAAGGGGCTGAGAAGAGCAAGAAGGGGGCATGAGAAGGCCTTGGCGAGTAGGGTAAAGGAAAACCCCAAGGCATTCTTCAATTATGTGAAGAACAAAAGGATGACAGGAGTGAAGGTAGGACCGATTAGAGATAAAGGTGGGAAGATGTGCCTGGAGGCTGTGGAAGTGAGCGAGGTCCTCAATGAATACTTCTCTTCGGTATTCACCAATGAGAGGGAACTTGATGACGATGAGGACAATATGAGTGAGGTTGATGTTCTGGAGCATGTTGATATTAAGGGAGAGGAGGTGTTGGAGTTGTTAAAATACATTAGGACGGATAAGTCCCCGGGGCCTGACAGGATATTCCCCAGGCTGCTCCACGAGGCGAGGGAAGAGATTGCTGAGCCTCTGGCTAGGATCTTTATGTCCTTGTTGTCCACGGGAATGGTACCGGAGGATTGGAGGGAGGCGAATGTTGTCCCCTTTTTCAAAAAAGGTAGTAGGGATAGTCCAGGTAATTATAGACCAGTGAGCCTTACGTCTGTGGTGAGCCTTTGTCACATGGTGTGAGCAGAATTATCTGCAGCTTAATGTGAAAAAGACTAAGGAGCTGGTGGTAGACCTGAGGAGAGCTAAGGTACCGGTGACCCCTGTTTCCATCCAGGGGGTCAGTGTGGACACGGTGGAGGATTACAAATACCTGGGGATACGAATTAACAATAACTGGACTGGTCTAAGAACACTGAGGTTGTCTACAAGAAGGATCAGAGCCGTCTCTATTTCCTGAGGAGACTGAGGTCCTTTGACATCTGCCGGACGATGCTGAGGATGTTCTACGAGTCTGTGGTGGCCAGTGCAATCATGTTTGCTGTTGCGTGCTGGGGCAGCAGGCTGAGGGTAGCAGACACCAACAGAATCAACAAACTCATTCGTAAGGCCAGTGATGTTGTGGGGATGGAACTGGACTCTCTCACGGTGGTGTCTGAAAAGAGGATGCTGTCTAAGCTGCATGCCATCTTGGTCAATGTCTCCCATCCACTACATAATGTACTGGAGTACATTCAGCCAGAGACTCATTCCTCCGAGATGCAGCACTGAGCGTCATAGGAAGTCATTCCTGCCTGTGGCCATCAAACTTTACAACTCCTCCCTTGGAGGGTCAGACACCCTGAGCTAATAGGCTGGTCCTGGACTTATTTCATAGTTTACTGGCATAATTTACATATTACTATTTAACGATTTATTACTATTTTCTATTACTATTCTATTACTATTTATTATTTCCATGACTATTACTATTTACTATCAGTAGTATTACTATTACTGTTACTATTTATTATTTATGGTGCAACTGTAACGAAAACCAATTTCCCCCGGGATCAATAAAGTATGACTGTGACTGTGACTATGACTATGAAAGCTGTTGGAAAAGATTCTTAGAGATAGGATCTATGGGCATTTAGAGAATCATGGTCTGATCAGGGTCAGTCAGCATGACTTTGTGAAGGGCAGATCGCGTCTACAAGTTTGATAGAGTTCTTTGGAGGAAGTGACCAGGCATATAGATGAGGGTAGTGCAGTGGATGTGATCTATATGGATTTTAGTAAGGCATTTGACAAGGTTCCACACGGTAGGCTTATTCAGAAAGTCAGAAGGCATGGGATCCAGGGAAGTTTGGCCAGGTGAATTCAGAATTGGCTTGCCTGCAGAAGGCAGAGGGTGGTGGTGGAGGGAGTACATTCAGATTGGAGGATTGTGACAAGTGGTGTCCCACAAGGATCTGTTCTGGGACCTCTACTTTTCGTGATTTTTATTAACGACCTGGAGGTGGGGTAGAAGGGTGGGTTGGCAAGTTTGCAGGCGACACAAAGGTTGGTGGTGTTGTAGATAGTGTACAGGATTGTCAAAGATTGCAGAGAGACACTGATAGGATGCAGGAGTGGGCTGAGAAGTGGCAGATGGAGTTCAACCCGGAGAAGTGTGAGGTGAAGGACAAACTCCAAGGCAGAGTACAAAGTCAATGGCAGGATACTTGGTAGTGTGAAGGAGCAGAGGGATCTGGGGGTACATGTCCACAGATCCCTGAAAGTTGCCTCACAGGTAGATAGGGTAGTTAAGAAAGCTTATGGGGTATTAGCTTTCATAAGTCGAGGAACACTTGGAGTACTGTGTCCAGTTCTGGTCGCCTCACTATAGGAAGGATGTGGGAGCATTGGAAAGGGTACAGAGGAGATTCACCAGGATGCTGCCTGGTTTAGAGAGTATGCATTATGATCAGAGATTAAGGGAGCTAGGGCTTTACTCTTTGGAGAGAAGGAGAATAAGAGGAGACATGATAAAGGTATACAAGATATTGAGAGGAATAGATGGAGTGGACAGCCAGCGCCTCTTCCCCAGGGCACCACTGCTCAATACAAGAGGACAAGGCTTTAAGGTGAGAGGTGGGAAGTTCAAGGGGGATATTAGAGGAAGGTTTTTTACTCAGAGAGTGGTTGGTGCGTGGAATGCACTGCCTGAGTCAGTGGTGGAGGCAGATACACTCGTGAAATTTAAGAGACTACTAGACAGGAATATGGAGGAATTTAAGGTGGGGAGGGGTATATGGGAGGCAGGGTTTGAGGGTCGGCACAACATTGTGGGCCGAAGGGCCTGTACTGTGCTGTACTATTCTATGTTCATATGACAATAAACTTGAATTGTTGTTGCAAACTGCACTTTGCTGCCTCCAAACCCTGCATTTGAAGATAACGGTCTCAGTATCACATTCCTCAATGAGTTAAAGATTAAATATTGCTGGAGCATGTCCCTCTTGGCTTAGACAACAAGTTTACTCAATGCACAGCAATGGAAACAAGCCAGATATTAATGACTTGGAGAAAAGGAGGAGATGTATGGCAAATTTGCAGACAACACAAAAATAAGTTGGAAGGGAAGTTGCAAGGAGGATACAGACAGTTTCCAGAGAGCGATTGATAGATTGAGTGGGCAAGAAACTGGCAAATGGAGCATAATGTGGTAAAATGTCATTTATTTTGGAAGGAAGAGCGATTTCTTAATGGAAGAACATAGAAAGCTGCAACTCACAAAGATTGGCGGCCCTTGTGCATGAAACCCTGGAAGCTAGCACACAAGTGTAGCAGACAATAATGAAGGCTAATGAAATATTAGCCTCTACTTCAGAAGAACAGAAAAACAGCACCAAGACAACACTGGAGGACAGTGCCTTCAAGTGCAGTCGCTGCAGCCGAGACTGTCACTCCTGTGTGGGCCTCTACAGCCACAACAGACGCTGCTCTAACACAGACTGAAGCAAGACCTTCCAGGCGCAGATCCATGGTCTCACGAGACTAACGGATGCCACCACCACCACTTCAGAAGGACCGGAGTATAAAACTGGGGAACTCTCATTACTTCTGCACAAGGCAACGGTGAGACCACATCTACAGTATTGTGAATAGTTCTGTTCCCTTTATTTAAAGGAAGATATTATTTCATTGGAGGCATCTCTGAGAAAGTTCACTGGAATGATTCAGCACATGCAGAGGTTGTCCTAAATGTAAAGATTCAACAGGTTAAGACTCATTGAAGTTTGGAAGAATGATAGACGATCTTATTGAAACCTACAAGGTTCTGCAATTGATACTAGAACGTACAATCATCACAGCGATATTTGATTCTGCGCTTCCCACTGGAAAACACTGAGAGGAAGTCTCTCATAGGAGAGTCCAGGGCCAAGAAGACAGGGTTTCAGAACAAGAGGGTATCCATTTAAGACCGAGATGAGGAAGAATTTATTTTCTCACAGAGGGTTGCAAGTCTTTGGAAATCTGCCATGGAATGCTGTGGGGACAAGAGCAGAAAAGTGGACTTCAAGAAAGTTGTTGAAGATGAAGCAGACTAGATGGGCTGAGTAGTCTACCATTTTACGCTTTTAGGAATTAAAGGTTTATGCAACACCTTTAATACAGGGAAAAGGCTCAAAATGGTTTCCAAGAGAGTTAAATATTCCCCCTCCCCAAACCCAGCTCAGTAAAAAAGATGGCATGGGGAAAGGAGAGATAACACAGAAAGTGTTTCCATTTACATATCTAGCTCATAGGTGCACTACTGCATCACCAGTACTAAAAGCTTGCACAGTCCCTCAGTGCACTGGTCCATTAATTAATTCTCCTCCAAGGTGCCCTCTTCCTTTAATACAAGTCACTGTACCTCAGTGATTTAAATGTGAATCACATTGAAATATTTTTAAGTAGTACTCAAATTAAAATTCTTCTATTTATTTATTCAAGGGAGGTTGCTATAACAGAAAGTAAGCAGTACACAGTCACCCCTAATTACTCCGGGGGCAGCTCCAAGGTTAGCAAGCTATTTCACAGGATAGTGGGTATCAAGTGAGACTAGAAGAGGGAAGCACATTTCATTTGTGGAGGCCAAATCATTGGTATATTTAAAGCAGAGGTTGATAAGTTCTTGATTACTAAGTGTGTTAAAGGTTATGGGGAGAAGGCAGGAGAATGGGGTTAAGAGGTAAAATGAGTCAGCCATGATTGAATTGTGGACAGGACTTGATGGTCTGAATGGGCTCATTGTGTTATACTCATATGTGATGGTGGGATTTGAATTCACATTATTATTGCGTGTCTCTGAGTGGCTGGTCCAGTCATACCCATTTAATGGGAGAGTAGAGAAATGGCTGTAAAAGTTAGAGGTTAAACTCCCACCATTGTAAACTGAGAATGTAATTTGATAATTCTGGTTATCCAACCATTGGTCTCAGTAAAAACTGAGAAAGCTGCTCCACAAACATATATGGGACAGCAGAGCTCTCGGACTGTGACCTACACGATTCCTAATGACCTCAGGGTAAACTCGGGATAATTACACTGTACGGATACTTTTCAAAAACTTCCCCGATCATATCACCCCATCAAGCACCAGCAAATAACTTGCACAAGTATCCAAGGCAAGACAAATCCTCTTTCCTCCTAGGCACTCATACATGTACTGTACATTTCCACAGGAGCAAGAATTAGCCCATTATGTCCCATTGAGTATGCTCCACCATTCCATCATGACTGATTTATTATCCCTCTCAACCCCATTCTCCTGCTTTCTCCCCATAACCTTTGATGCCCCAACTAATCAAGAACCTATCAACCTCCTCTTTAAATATACCCAATGACTTGGCCTCCACAGCCGTCTGTGGCACTGAATTGCACAGATTCACCATCATCGGGCTAAAGAAATTTCTCCTCATTTCTGTTCTAAAGGGGATGTTCTATTCTGAGGCTATGTCCTCTGGTCCTAAATTCCCTCACTATAGGAAGCATTCAGCAGAAGTCATAGAGGGTGGATTATAGAATCATAGAAATACTGTAGATAACACGGGTGCATCAAGCTTATTATGATCATACGGGCTGCTCAAAGGCTAGTTAGGGTAATGATTCTTCCTAAATCTCTGTCCTATGCCATGCACATTTAATAATCCAGCTACTTATTAAATGTAGTGAAGTGTCTGCCCGAATTTCCTACACTTCTGATCTGGTGATAAAATTTTCACCTCTCCTAGTTATTTGCCCTTTTGGCTTGCTTAACAGTTACCCTAATCACACACACAGTTGTTAGCAGGCTGGGCAGCATCCACAAAAAGTTCTGTCGGATGGGTCCAGACTGAAAGCATTTACTATTTCTCTTGAGATACGACTTGACTTGCTGAGGATTCCAGCACCTGCAGTCTGTTGATAATCATCAACACAGCGATTAAATTTTCCCTTGGCCAGTGATACTCCACAGAAAGAAACAATACTGTAAAATGTTGATAATCTAGTATACCCCCAATTTTAGATCAGCAAACTCTTGGGACTATTGGATGTAACTCCAATTAGCACCAAAACGTTTTTTTCCCACTTTTGTTTCTAGATGATACAATTTTTCCAGTGAAATTAGAGGGAACAGGAAAGATACAACCACTCCAGGCCCTGACTCCGGCTAGAAACTCATTCACGTTCCTGATTCCCGATGGTCCTGGTTCCAGATCTGGCCACACACACTGCTTGCATTCTAGATTCCCGGCTCCATTGTGGAATTATGAGCGAGCGTGATGCCAGAATGTCAGCGATTCTGAATAAGATTCAAGTTTCGAGATTGTTTATTGTCGCTCATCAGTACTCAAGTGTAAAGGGGAACAAAATGATTGTTACTCCAGATCTGATGTAGCATAAAAAACACAGTAAATCTAAGTACACAAGATTAGCTTTTATATATATACTGAATATTTGTACAGAAGTGACACCAAGTACAGGAGTGTCTGTACATTAAGTGACACTGATAAGAAATGATAAAGTAGTGGTGGTGGAGTGGGTTACTGAGTGGAGGTGTTAATCAGCTTGACGGCTTTGGGGAAGTAACTGTTTTTGAGTCTGATGTTCCTGGCATGGATGCTGTGTAGTCTCTTCAAATAATCCAGATTATCACAGTCTCACTAGACCAGATTGGCAATCCTGGGCACCTCTGCTCCTTAACCCGGAGTGCACATCATTCCATTAAACATTCATAATCAAATCCACCAGGAAAGAAAAATCTCTCTCGACACAAGCTGAGCACACAGTACTTAACAACTTGTATAACGGCTGCCACAGCCTAATTACAATAAGCGATGTGGCTCTGATTGGCACTCAACATCAGGTTCCAACACTAAAGTATTCATAACCATGCCAGGCTGTTGTAACCCCAGTTGTGATTGGGAGAAGGTCACGCATATGAAATGTGTAGGAGTGTGCAGAATGTCCAGAGGGAACACCACAGGAGATGGACAGCTTCTCGATGCAGAGCTCCTGACATTTACATATTTCAAAATATATATTGCCTTCAAGCATAAAATAAATCGGGAGACATTTCTCTCCATGTTATAAGGTTAGTTTAGATCCGTACATGAAGTTGGTTGATTTGTAAATGATACAAAAATATATAGTGTTCTGTACTGTACAAGACAAGGAAGCATAGTGGTCAGCACAACGCTATTACGGGTGGGTGGGGGGGGGGTGGGGTAGTTTGGAGTTCAATTCAGATGTCACCTGTAACGGGTTTGTACAGTCTCCCAGTGGAATGCATGGGCTTTCTCCGGGTGCCCCAGTTTCCTCCCACAGTCCAAAGACATACTGATTTGTTGGTTAATTGGTCATTGTAAATTGTCTTGTGATTAGGGTAGGGATAAATTAGGGGTTACTGTGCAGCGTGGCTCGAAGGGCCAGAAGGATCTACTCCACACTGTATTTCAATAAATACAAATAAAGACAAGATGAAACTCTCCAATGCGTTGAAATGTACTGGCTTGGGAGAGGTTTATTATACCAGCACTTTGGCCAAGTACCAACAGTTCAGTATCACCCAAAGCACAAGGCATTGGTCCATACTAAATGGTACCCTTTGTCACTGTGGATCTCATAAAGGGAAGTCCAAGATAAGATGGGAAGATTGCAGAGAGGGGAGAGCTGGGGGTTAACTTGGTGCTTTAGGTAAGGGTCAAATCAGGGAATCAGAGGGCTAGATCAAGGACAGCAAATCAAAGATTGGGGGGACTGATTAGGGGATGGTGAGGGAGGTGGGAAATGTAAGAAAAAAATGATAGAGAGCAGGAAGGCTTCCTGAAGGAGAAAAGTTAGTTAAAGGAATCCAATGCAGTTCATTTTCCAGCCTCAGAATGGGACCTGCTCAGGAAGCAGTATTATTATAATCTCAAAAACAAGAGACTGGAGATGCTTAAACCCAGAGCAATAAACAAAATGCTCGAGGAACTCAGCAGGTCAGGCAGTTCCTGGAGATGAATATTCAATTTTTCATGTTGAGACCCTTCATCAAGGACTCATTAAATCGAGTAAAGGACTAGAGTCACCGAAACCACAGCTACACCCAGAAACAAGGGGACTAATTTCAGAAACACTGTAAGGTGTGTTTACTGAAATATCATAATTTCACATTTAACAATGAAAATATCAATGTGATCCACCTAGCTGAATATCCAGAATGACATTAAATAATCCAGAAATTATTGCAATTGCAATCCACATTGTGGCATTGAAAATAAAATAAACTACCTGTACACATTTCTAGGCAACACACACAAAATACTGGAGGAACTCAGCAGGCCAGGCAGCTTCTATGGAAAAGAGTACAGTCAATGTTTTGGGCCAAAACCTTTCAGCAGGACTGGAGGGGAAAAAAATATGAGACAATAGACAATAGGTGCAGGAGTAGGCCATTCGGCCCTTCGAGCCAGCACCGCCATTCACTGTGATCATGGCTGATCATCCACAATCAGTACCCCTTTTCCTGCCTTATCCCCATAACCTTTGATTCCGCTATCTTTAAGAGCTCTATCCATCTCTTTCTAGAAAGCATCCAGAGACTTGGCCTCCACAGCCTTCTGGGGCAGAGCATTCCACAGATCCACAACTCCCTGGGTGAAAAAGTTTTTCCTCAACTCTGTTCTAAATGGCCTACCCCTTATTCTTAAACTGTGGCCTCTGGTTCTGGACTCACCCATCAGTGGGAACATGCTTCCTGCCTCCAGCATGTCCAATCTCTTAATAATCTTATATGTTTCAATAAGATCCCATCTCAGCCTTCTAAATTCCAGTGTATACAAGCCCAGTCGCTCCAATCTATTGACATATGACAGTCCTGCCATCCCGGGAATTAACCTTGTGAACCTATGCTGCACTCCCTCAATAGCAAGAATGTCCGTCCTCAAATTTGGAGACCAAAACTGCACACAATACTCCAGGTGTGGTCTCACCAGGGCCCTGTACAGCTGCAGAAGGACCTCTTTGCTCTTATACTCAATTCCCCTTATTATGAAGGCCAGCATGCCATTAGCTTTTTTCACTGCCTGCTGTACTTGCATGCTTGCTTTCAGTGACTGATGTACAAGAACACCTAGATCTCGTTGTGCTTCCCCTTTTCCTAACTTGACGCCATTTAGATAATAATCTGCCTTCCCATTCTTACCACCAAAGTGGATAACCTCACATTTATCCACGTTAAACTGCATCTGCCATGCATCTGCCCACTCACCCAGCCTGTCCAAGTCACCCTACATTCTCATAACACCCTCCTCACATTTCACACTGCCACCCAGCTTTGTGTCATCAGCAAATTTCCTAATGTTACTTTTAATCCCTTCATCTAAATCATAAATATATATTGTAAACAGCTGCGGTCCCAGCACTGAACCCTGCGGTACCCCACTGGTCACCGCCTGCCATTCTGAAAAGGACCTGTAATCACTACTCTGTTTTCTGTCGGCCAGCCAATTTTCAATCCATGTCAGTACTCTGCCCCCAACACCATGTGCCCTAATTTTGCCCACTAATCTCCTATGTGGGACTTTATCAAAGGCTTTCTGAAAGTCCAGGTACACTACATCCACTGGCTCTCCCTTGTCCATTTTCATAGTTACATCTCAAAAAATTCCAGAAGATTAGTCAAGCACCATTTCCCCTTCGTAAATCCATGCTGACTCAGACCAATCCTGTTACTACTATCCAGATGTGTCGTAATTTCATCTTTTATAATTGACTCCAGCATCTTTCCCACCACCGATGTCAGGCTAACCGGTCTATAATTCCCTGTTTTCTCTCTCCCTCCTTTCTTGAAAAATGGGACAACATTAGCCACCCTCCAATCCAAAGGAACTGATCCTGAATCTATAGAACATTGGAAAATGATTACCAAAGCGTCCACAATTTCTAAAGCCATCTCCTTAAGTACCCTGGGATGCAGACCATCAGGTCCCGGGGACTTCTCAGCCTTCAGACCCAACAGCCTATCCAACACCATTTCCTGCCTAATATAAATTTCCTTCAGTTCATCCATTACCCTAGGTCCTTTAGCCACTATTATATGAGGAGTAGGTTTAAAACGTGGGGGGAGGGGAGAGAGAAACACAGGGTGACAGGTGAAACCTGGAGGGGGAAGGGTGAAGTGAAGAACTGGGAAGTTGATTGGTGAAAGAGATACAGGGCTGGAGAAGGGAGAGTCTGATAGGAGAGGACAGAAGGCCATGGAAGAAAGAAAAGGGGGAGGAGCACCAGAGGGAGGCGATGGGCAGGCAAGGAGATAAGGTGAGAAAGGGAAAAGAGGATTGGGAATGGGGAATGGTGAAGGTGGGCGGGACATTAACAGAAGTTTGAGAAATCGATGTTCATGCTATCAGGTTGCAGGCTACCCAGACGGAATACAAAGTGTTGTTCCTCCAACCTGAGCATGGCTTTATCGCACAGTGGGAGGCCGTGGATTGACATAAGACAATAAGATATAAGAGCAGAAGTAGGCCATTCAACCCATCAAGTCTGCTCCGCTATTCAATCATGGGCTGATCCAATTCTTCCAGTCATCCCCACTCCCCTGCCTTCTCCCCATTCCTTTTGATGCCATGGCTAATTAAGAACCTATCTATCTCTGCCTTAAATGCACTGAATAACTTGGCCTCCACAGCTGCTTGTGACAACAAATTCCACATACTTACCACCCACTGACTAAAGTAATTGCTCCGCTTCTCTGTTCCAAATGGACATCCTTCAATCCTGAATCCTTAGCTTGCCCAACCTTTCCCTGAAGACATGCAGCATTCCAGGAGAAAAGACATCCATTCATTTACCAAATCAATGAATGAAAGAAACATGTGTAATTGATCATCTGTCAGGATCCATCTTCCTGGAACTATGAGTAGGATGCACATGAGAGAATGTCACAGAGAACTGCAGGCTATTTGGCCCACTGAGTCCTTGCAGAAGGTGTGAAAGGTAGCAGGGTCCAAAAAGCAGAGGGTGAACAGCATGATAGGAAAGGAAGAGTCAGATGGAAAATGCAGGAGGAACTCAATAGGTCGGGCAGTGTCTTTAAGGGGAATAAACAGATGACATTTTGGGCCAAGGCCCTTCATCAGGAGTGCAGAATCCCTGTGTTTATAATAGAAAATACATAGGCTGATAGAGAACTATCTCTCACCCTGATGATAGGATGTACTGTACATGTAAGATGAAACAGAAGGGAATCTGTTACCCTAATGCTGTTCCCATGCCACTGCTCATAAGCGTGATATTCCCGTCTTGTGATAAAACTCCTTCCTGGCTCCACTCCCCCTCTCCTTCTCTTGCTTAATTCTCAACTCTCCCACCTCCCTTTGCCCCAACCTACAATCTGCATTTTATCCTCGTAAAAGATGGTGGTCAACTTTGTCCATGTTTTTGTTTGATATTAATGTAAACTCAGGTTTAAGATGATACAAAATGATCTGTACAGATCATTCCAAAACATAAGTACTTTGACATAGTGCAAGGAGAAAGTCAATAACAGAATGCTTGGAACATATCCTCTCCCGTACCTCGTAAAGTGGCCACTGAGTGTATGTTCATGGTCTTCTGCTGCTGTACCCATCCACTTCAAGATTCAACATGTTGTGCATTCAGAGATGCTCTTCTGCACACCACTGTTGTAACGTGTGGTATTTAGACCATAAAATCACAAGATATAGGAGCAGAAGTAGGCCATTTGGTCCATTGAGTCTGCTCTGCCATTCAGTCATGGGCTGATCCAATTCTTCCAGTCATCCCCACTCCCCTGCCTTCTCCCCATACCCTTTGATGCCCTGGCTAATCAAGAACCTATCTATCTTTGCCTTAAATGCATCCAATGACTTCCACAGCTGCTCCGGCAACAAATTCCACAGATTTACCACCCTCTGACTAAAGTAATTTCTCTGCATCTCTGTTCTAAATGGACATCCTTCAATCCTGAAGTTGTGCCCTCTCGTCCTGGACTCCCCTACCATGGGGAATAACTTTGCCATATCTAATCTGTTCAGGCCTTTTTAACATTTGGAAGGTTTCTATGAGATTCCCCCTCATTCTCCTGAACTCCAGGGAATACAGCCCAAGAGCTGCCAGACATTCCTCATACGGTAACCCTTTCATTCCTGGAATCATTCTTGTGAATCTGCTCTGAACCCTCTCGAATGTCAGTATATCCTTTCTAAATAAGAAGAGCAAAACTGCACACAATACTCTAAGTGTGGTTTCATATTGGAATGGGACTAAGAAGTGGAATTAAAATGGGTGGCCACTGGGAGGTCCTGCTTCTTCTGCCAGACAGAGCGTAGGTGTTTGGTGAAGCAGTTTCCCAATCTTCGCCGGTCTCACAGATATACAAAAGGGCACACTGGGAGCACCGGACACAAAATAGGACCAAAACAGACTCACAGGTAAACTGCCGCCTCACCTGGAAGGAGTTTGGGGTCCCAACAGACTCTCAGGTGAAGTGTCGCCACACTTAGGTTGGAGGAACAACACAAATATTCCATCTGGGTAGACTCCAACCTGATAGCATGAACATCAATTTCTCTAACTTCCGGTAATGGCCCCCACTCTCTCCTTCACCATTTCCCATCCCCTTTTCCCCGCTCTCAACTTGTCTCCTTGCCTGCCCATTGCCTCTCTCTGGAACTCCTCCCCCTTTTTCTTTCTTCCATGGCCTTCTGTCCTCTCCTATCAGACTCCCCCTTCTCCAGCCCTGTATCTCCTTCACCAATCAACTTCCCAGCTCGTTACTTCACCCCTCCTCCCTTCAGGTTTCACCTATCACCTTGTGTTTCTCTCTCCCCTCCCCCACCTTTTAAATTTGCTCCTCAACTTTTTTTCTCCAGTCCTGCTGAAGAGTCTCGGCCGCAAACGTCGACTGTACTCTTTTCCATAGGTGCTGCCTGGCCTGCTGAGTTCCTCTAGCATTTTGTGTGTGTTGCTTGGATTTCCAGCATCTGCAGATTTTCTCTTGTTTATATTTGTACCCATTTCTAGGCCAGTTTATTTTTAAAAAAATCAATATATTTGATTTTAATATGAGTATACAAATGGATCATATTTTTACATCATATGCAATGAAATTCATTTTGAGAGATAAAATGAAAGAATCAGAATCAGGTTTAATATCACTGCTGAAGAGTCTCGGCCGCAAACGTCGACTGTACTCTTTTCCATAGGTGCTGCCTGGCCTGCTGAGTTCCTCTAGCATTTTGTGTGTGTTGCTTGGATTTCCAGCATCTGCAGATTTTCTCTTGTTTGTATTTGTACCCATTTCTAGGCCAGTTTATTTTTTAAAAAATCAATATATTTGATTTTAATATGAGTATACAAATGGATCATATTTTTACATCATATGCAATGAAATTCATTTTGAGAGATAAAATGAAAGAATCAGAATCAGGTTTAATATCACTGCCATCAAATTTCTTGTTACGTGGCAGCAGTACATAATAAAAATAAGACCCCTCACACCCTCTCCATGAACTGTTTGTTCTTCTGCCATCAGGCAAACGTTACAACAGCATCAAAACTAAAACCACAAGGCTACTAAACAGCTTCCTCCCACAGGCAGTCAGACTGCTAAATAGCTGCTCTACCTGACTCTGCTTTGGACACTTTTAACTTGCACTGGACACTTATAACTGACATATGGCTGTTGTGTTTTACTATTTATTGTTATGTTTATTATTTAGTGTTGCGTTTGTTATGTTATGATTGCACTGCTCCTGGGAAACGCTGTCTCATTCTGCCCTGCAGAGCTGATGTATGGTTAGAGTGACAATAAGGGTTTTTGAATCTTGAATCTTTGAATCTTATAAATCACATTAGAATTACATATATAATATATAAATATATAATATATATGATATATAAGTAGGGCAAAAACAGAACAAATAAAAAGAAAATCGTGAGGTAGTGTACATGGGTTAATTTCTGTTCAGAAATCTGATGGTGCAGGTGAAGAAGCTGTTCCTAAAATATTAAGTGTGTGTCTTCAGGCTTCTGTACCTCTCTTTGGTTTAAAGGATGAATGTTTCGATTCTGGTCCATTCACAATTGCCAATGAGGAGGTGGTAGTTTGATACCCTCTTGATCTCTTGCAGGGTTATGGGAAAACAGTGTGAAGAGTATGGGATTTCTGTGCAAGGAAACAGCCTAGACTCAATGGGCTGAAAGGCCTCTTCCTGTGTTGTTACAATTCTGCAAGTGAGCGAGAAATATTTAACAGCTGTCGATTAGAGAGCCACGTCTGAGATGTGCCTGTAGGGACAGAGCTGCATATTGTTCTGCGTCTGTCATTTTACACCTGACCTCAGAGGGCACCCCGCTGAGAACCATTTCAGTCCTGCACATGGATCCCACTGCAGCAGAGTAACAGATCACCAATTCAAAGGCATTGAGGACAGATCGGGCATCTTTTAATACATCGAGTATCAACACTTGCAGAACAAGTTTTGTTTTAAGACATTGGAAATTGGAGATCCTCTGAAATCAAACTCATCTACTTATAAACTGGGTGAATCTCATCAGCGATATACTGTACAACTTGTAGTGGTGCCATGATAAGGTGCTTCTGGCTCTTGCTGACACACTAGAGCAAGAGAGATGCAAGAAGAGGACGGCTGGCACAGACTTGAGGAAGGCCATCACCTTTATCAAAGAGAGAGCCAGGCCTTTTGTAAACAAACAACCAAAGCCCAATCTGCTGCTAATGGCCAGGGCCTGGAAGATGAGGGTCGATGTGGGAAGGAGGTTGCAGTTCCTGGATGTGGTGCACACAACCCTATGCCCGGACATTGTACTGTGGTCAACTGAAGACAAGAAAATAATTCTGGTTGAGCTGACTGTCCCATGGGAGGAGGGGTGGGAAGAGGCCCATGAGAGAAAGGCCTTGAAGTATCAGCCCTTAGTGCAGGAGTGTAAAGACAAGGGATGGCAGGCATGGTTGTTCCCTGTGGAGATCGGCTGCAGAGGTTTCCCAGCCAAATCAGCATGGCGGTTGTTGTCAGATCTGGGCCTGGACGAAAGGAGCAAAAAAACAAGCAGCTCGTAGGATGGGGAAAGAGGCAGAACGAGCCTCTTGTTGGATTTGGAGTAGGTGAGAGGAGGGAAACTGGAAGCTAGGAGCAGAAGGGCAGTGATTTGGCCACCACGGCCGGCCCACCAACTGGAGAGTGTCGTGGTTAAGGGTCGAAACACTCTGTGAAGGTTGGGAACAACCTGATGACATCTGCTCCTGGCTGAAGGCGACGGTTACCTTATACGGTATCTGGAGAATGCACCCTAACAGGTGTATGTAACAAGCAACAAGTGCAACTTGTACTTTTTCCAAGTAACAATCTATCAGATTTCATGTACCTTTAAATCCCATGAAATGGGGAATCTGGGAACAAAACCTTAAAACATGTAGGCTTCATAGAGATGTCTTTAACCTTGGATAGTTAAATGTAAGTACTATTTTCCCCTTTAACTGTTGAAAATGAAGACACCTGTCAGAGACTACAATAGTAGGCTTAATATTTAAACGGTGTTGCTTCTTTTAGATTTTAATTCAATAGTATTGGTTTCACATCTGGCTCATGCTTGCACCTTGTGAAAGTAACACTGCCAATCACCCAGCAACACACACAAACTAGTTTTTAAACCTGAGGATTTATTTATTTATTTAGAGATACTGTACAGCACAGAACAGGCCCTTCCTGCTCGATGAGTCGCTTCGCCCATTAACACACCGATTTAACCCTAGCCTAGCCACAGGACAATTTACAATGACCAATTAACCTACTAACCTGTACACTTTGGGACCGTGGGAGGAAACTAGAGCACCCGGAGGAAAGCCACGCATTCCGCAAGGAGGACATATATACTCCTTACAGATGATGTCGGACATGAACTACAAACTCCGACGCCACAAGCTATAATAGCATCGTGCTAACTGCTATGCTACCGAGGCATTCAGAATGTCGACTGTCCATTTACTTTTGTGGAAGTAAATGGACGATTGACATTTTGGGTCGAGACCCTTCATCTGAACTGATGTCTTTCACCAATCCAGATGAAGGGTCTTGACCTGAAACATCACCTATCCATTTCCCTCTATAGGTGCTGTAACAGCCAGGATTTCCTGGTGGTCAGCCATTTTAATTCCATTGCCCATTCCCACACTGATATGTCTGTCCACGGCCTCGTCTACTGCCCTGTTGAGACCAGGCGCAGATTGGAGGAGCAACACCTTATATTTTATCTTGGTAGTCTCCAACCTGCCAGCACCATTATCAATTTCTCTATCTTCCAGTAACCTCTCCCCTCTGTCTCCCCCTTCCCCCTTTATTGTTCTTTATCCTTCTGGCCCTGTTACTCCATTCTCTTTCCCCTACCCTGCTCTCATGACCTGCCCATAATTCCACCTCCTCCTCTTTATTCCATGGTCCACTGTCCTCTCCTATCAGATTCCTCCTTCTTTAGCCCTTTGCATCTTCTACCTATAGTGGTGCTAGACAATTTTTTCAATAAATACATGTAATATTGGATCATTTTTCTCAATAAATAAATGAACAAGTATAATGTTTTGTGTTGTTTATTTAATTGGGTTCTCTATCTAGTTTTAGGACGAGCATGTAAAGCTGATCCCATTTTAGGTCATTTTTATGCGGAAATAGAGAGAATTCCACAGGCTTCACAAATTTTCTAACACCAATGTATCTTCTCCCAGCTTCTACATCATTCCCACTTCCCCCAACCCCACCTCCCTACATTCCCCCTCTCACCTGGATTCACTGATCAACCAGAGCTCAAACTCCTCTGCCCCTTCCTACAGTTTTATTCTGGCTTCTACCCTCCTCCTTTTCAGTCCTGACGAAGGGTGGTGGCCTGAATCATCCACTGTTTATTCCTCCCCACCATAGATGCTGCCTGGCTTGCTGAGTTCCTCCAGCACTTTGTGTGTGTTGCTCTGGATTTCCACCTCTGAGACATATACTGTGTCTCAGAGATTTCCAAAGTCCAGCTCAACAGCAAGTCTCCGCCTGACACCTTTTACACAACCCCAGCTCACGTAATCTCCTCACACTGAATACCTTAACACAGTAAAGACTTCATTCCACACAAACCTGTGGAGGGGTGTTTATAATGGACAAGGTTAAAATGGTATCCAACAGTGCTATTCAAAATCATGAAAGGATTTGTGTGAAGTTGTGGAAACTGTTTTCAGTGGCAGAGGCTCATTGAGGAGTTAGGATGCCTGGCAAAAGAAAAAACTTTCCCTCCCCCTTCTCTCTGCTTTCCATGATTTTTTTGTACACTTGTTCATCCCCACCAATCTCCCTCCTGGCACTTATCCCTGCAAGCAGGACAAGTGCTACACCTGCCCCTTCATCTCATCCTTCACCACTATTCAGGGCCTTCAAGGTGAGGCAAAACTTCACTTGCAAGCCTGTTGTGTCCAGTGCTCCAAGTGACCCCCTCCTCTACATCGATGAGACCCAACACAGATTTGGTAACTGCTCTGTCTGCCAGAAGATCTCCCAGTAGCTAGCCATTTGAATTTGGCTTCCCGTTCTGATCTGTATGGCGTCTTCTATTTCCACGATATGGCCACACTCAGGTTGGAGGAGCAACAGCTCACATTCTGTCTGGGTAGCCTCCAACCTGATGGCATGAACAAAGTTTTCTCCAACTTTGGGTAATTACTTCCATTTCCACCTTCTCTCTTTTCCCATTCCCATTCTGGTTACCCTCTCACCCTTTCTTTTCTCCTCACCTGCCCATCACCTCTCTCCTCCTTTCCATTCTTCCATAGTTCACTGCCCTCTCCTAGCAGATTCCTTCTTTTTCACCTCCCAGCTTCTGACTTCACCCCACTCCCCACATCCATCCACTTTCCCCCTCACCATGGCTTCACTTGTCATGTCAGCTCGCACTCCTTATTCTGACTTCTCCCCCCTTCCTTTGGAGCCCTGATGAAGGATCGCAGCCCAAAAAATCGACTGTTTATTCCCCTCCATAGATGCTGCCTGACCTGCCAAGTTCATCCAGCATTTTGTGTGTGTTTCTCTGGATTTCCAGCGTCTGTAGAATCTCTTGTGTTTAGGAGTCAAGGGGAGTTAGGTTTATGCAATGAGAGGTTCTGATCTGGAATGTTCTGGAAGGACAATGGTCACTTTCAGTAGAGCCTTGCCTCATATTCACCAAAAATACTGACTCTCAAAAATTGAGATGATTTGAGGGAGTAACAAAACTCTACACAAATGCTGGTGCTACCTTTCAAATTCCTGCTGCAAACAGTTGTGCTTCACATCCATTATCACCGGCAGGAAGACACATGATTGACTGATGCTATCATAGCATGTTAGGACTTGAAGGAAATAATAAGTGGCAACTTATACTGAAAGGCACAAATGTTTGACCTTAATATGTGTTTAGTGGCACACTCACAGACCCCCCACCCCCACCAAAACTCCTAAACTCACAGACTGCTGACAAATACTGTCGTAGTCACACAATCCTCACAAATACTGCGACACAGAAACACACACACACACATAGCCTATTCCTGAGCACTGGCACCCCCAGCTACTCCTGTCCCAAGAACTTAAGAGAATGCCAAAACCCCTATCAGTACATTAAAACATTTCAAAATAGGCAACAAGAATAATGAGATGTCAAATGAACAAATGCAGGGAATTATATAACACAAATCTGCAAAGACCCCATGCTTCAGATGTGTGATCCCTCAAAGTTCCAGCACAAGTTGATAGGTTGGTTAAGACAGCATATGGTGTGTTGGCCTTCTTCAATCAGGGGATTGAGTTCAAGCTGTGCCTCTAAAAACCCTGGTTTGACCACACCAACATTCCTTCTAATTTTTTTTACAACTGTGTGGACCAACCATTGTTGTGAGCAGGAAATTTTTACACGGCCTGAAAACTGTGCAGCACTTTATACTGACGTTATATAAAAGAAAATTCCAGCTATGCAGCAACAAAGGCTATGTGCACGGGAGCATTTCAGTCACTGAGCAGCTGTGCACCTGCGCAGCTTAGAGCGAATGCTGGACCACTTGGAGTTCTGTATTCAATTTTGGTCGCCTCATTGTAGGAAAGACGTGGAAGCTTTAGAGCAAACAAAGCTCCTGAGACTCACAGGCAAGAGTGTTTTCTTTGCTCCTTTGCCCTTGGATTAGATGACAGGAACACTAGTAGGGCACAGGGGCCTCTGCAGCAAGCTCCTAATCACGGAGAATTCACTGACAGTGAACACCTCTGGCTCATCCCTTTATCTCATGGTAACTCTACCCTCGCCGATATTGAGTTACCATCTGAACAACAACAACTGGCTCAGTTGCAGGATAACATTGACATCAATTCCCTCTTTGGCAGATGGCTGAAACATGAAGACTCAGCACAAAGCTACTGTGGGATTCGTCAAAAAAACCACAACCACCGAACAGTAATCAATTTCTTTTCTCCCTACAGCTGGGATTTCAAAGCTGCTTCCCCGCCCCCCCCCCTCCTCCTTAGCGGGCAACCTTCACCCTCATTTAGTGACGACTGTGTCAGTCATATCTCACTGAACAATGAGGATCATAATTGCAGCAGCATTTAGTCAGCTGAGCGTCTGTTTACCATCTGACTACGAGGCAAGAAACAGCAGTCTTGAGGTTGATTTTTGATTTGCTGTCAACGCTTTCCACCAATTAGGCTAGTCCAACATTAAAAGCCTTTCAACCCACTGATCAACGGAGCAAAATTTCCCTGTGATGGTGTTTAAAGGCAACTATGATTTCTGAATAAACAGTATTCATCATTCAAATTATCAAGTGCTCTGTTTTTAAATGCAAAAGTTGATGTGTAAATGTATTTGAAGAGAGGGAGGTTTAAGGAACTTTGATTTTAATTCCAAAATTGAGACCTAGTTTTTAGGCCCTCTGTGAGAGCACATAGTCCATATGCTTGGTCTGCCCCTCATGATCCGCACGGGTCTGTTGGCCACTCTGCTCGCATGGAAAATCTGATTTGTTTTTTTTTTGCAATTGTAAGATCATAAAATAAGGCAGCAAGAAAGTTGTGGAGTCAGGGATGTAGTCAATTGCCATTCCTGCATGGTGACTGCTCTGGCCGATCATCTGCTTTTTATATTTAAAAAAAACTAAACCACATTGGGAGCTCAGGCCCACAAACATGAGAAAATCTGCAGATGCTGGAAATCCAAAGCAATCCTCCAGCATTTTGTGTGTGTTGCTTGGGAGCTCAGTACATCAGCATGTTCTACTTAAATGAATAATCCCAAGAAAAGGGATCTGGGATATGCTTGTCTTCCTGTAAACTTAAACTAATTGGCACCATTCTTGATTACAGGGTGGCTAGAAAGATGACTTTGATGGTGAAAAATGTCTCCTTTTGAGATCAGACACTAAAGTTTTGGATGATGAGAAGGTTTCAAAGGGCAGAGGTAGACTACAGGGAGCAGTTGAGATGAGCAGCAGAGGTAAATTAAAGTTAAATAAACACAGTATACAAGTAGAAGCTGGGGAAACACAAAGGGAGAAGATTAGATGGTATGGTGACAAAAGTGAGATGGAAAAGGGTTTGGAGGACCTGGTAATATAACATAAACATCAGCAAAAACTAGATGGTCCAAGTGTGGCCCACATCTGTGCTGTACACTCTACATTCAGTGGCCACTTTATTAGAAATAGGAGTGGAAACTGACATTAACAAGGTGTTTTCACTCACAGAACTGCCGCTCTCTGGATGTGTTTTTTTTTGTTTTCACACCATTCTCTGTAAATCTTGAGACTGTTGTGGGTGAAAATCCCAGGAGATCAGCAGTTCCTGAAATGCTCAAACCACCCCATCTGTCACCAACAATCATTCCATGGTCAAAGTCACTTAGATCACACACCTCTTCCCCATTCTGATGTTTGGTCTGACCAACAACTGATCCTCTTGACCATGTCTGCATGCTTTTATGTACTGAGTTGCTGATTAGATATTTGCATTAATGAGCAGGTGTACCTATTGAAATGGCCACTGAGTGTATTTCAGAATAATTATAATTACTTTTTCCATAATCTTCTCTCTTGCACTGTTGAAGCACAGAGAGTTTTATGGAAGTGATTTCAGACCCCAGAGCTTGGCTGGGTGTATCACTGAAACTACAATCATCACTGCCTGTGGTGTTCACATTCCCTGGGAGGCCTGCGGTCAATATGAATGGTGGTTACTCTACTGATAACGTCTGGTGGACAAAGGGAACACTTCAGAATCAGCCTGAAGAAATTCAGCTTTACATCTGAACACTGGGAAGACATTGCACTCAATAGATACTCCTGGAGGAAATCTGTTCAAGAGGGAGCTGTACTACATGAGAACAGCCTCCGCTGTGTCTCAGAGAACAAGCAGCAGCTGTGAAAGGAGAGATTGAAAAACAAAAAGACCCAACCACTAACCACAACCACCACTTACTCTTACCCACACGGCACCAGAATACGTGGATCCCGGATCAGCCTCTGCAACCACCTGAGGACCTATATTGTAATTTGTCCTCTACTGTGCCTGTTGTCATGTTTATTAATTATTGTACTGTCCTGCACTGTTTTGTGCACTTTATGTAGCCCTGTGCAGGGTCTGTAGTCTAGTGCAGTTTTTATGTTGTTTTACATAGTCTAGTATAGCCTTGTGCTGTCTCACAGAGTCTAGTGTAGCCTTGTGCTGTCTCACATAGTCTAGTGTAGTTTTGTGGTGTTTCATGTAGCACCAGGGTCCTGGAGGGACGTTGTTTCATTTTTACTGTGTACTGTACCAGCAGCTTATGGTCGGAATGACAATAAACTTGACTTGACTTGAATAGACAACCCCTTAGGAGAACTTCATACTCAACTCGAGTGATCGCACTACTGCTACTACTACAGAGTGTAGTAGTATAATCCGATATAACCTGATTAGGGTTGGCTGTTACAGGACTACATATGAAAGGAGAATGCATATATTTGTAAACACAAAGAGATGCTGGAAATCCAGAGCAACACACACAAAATGCTGGAGGAACTCAGCAGGTCAGGCAGCATCTGAGGAGGGGAATAAACGGTCAATATTTTGGGTCAAGACCCTTGAGTGTATGCTCAATTGCATGTGCCAAGATATCTCAGACTGCTTCGATTGAATGGTTCCCTAGGATGAAAAGATGGACTCTTGACCTCACAAGCTACCTCATTATGATCTTGCACCTTATTGTCTACTGCGCTGCACTTTCTCTGTAGCTGCTACACTTTATTCCACATTCAGTTATTGTTCTATCTGGTTCTATCTCAATGCACTGTGCAATGATCTGATCTGTATGAACAGTAAGCAAGACAAGTTTTTCACTGTCTCTCAGTCCATGTAAAAATAATTGACAAATCTAACAGGCAAATATATTTGATCAAGAATGGCTGGAGAACAGTGTAACAGCTGTACAGACTCCCTCTCACACTTGGCCCACATACTGTACATGGATTTCCCAACACAAGGAAGTCTTCCACACAGTTCCTTCCTTGTGAACAAGAGTTTCTGCAGCCTCTGAGACAGAACTAAAAGCTTCTAAAGCTCATATTCTCTGTATTATTTACTATTTATTTATTATGATTATTATTTTGTATTTGTAGCTTCTCTTCTTTTGCACACTGGTTGCCAGTCTTTGCTTGTGTGTAGTTTTTCATTGATTCTATTATATTTTCTTGTTCTACTGTAAATGTCTGCAAGAAAATGAATCCCAGGGTTGTATATGGTGACATACGTACGTTGGCAATAAATTCACTTTGAAGTGATGGTTCCATTAGCCCACTGTCGCCATGGTGGCTCTTTGAATGAGTTCCCCAGTTCCCTCCTCCCTGCAATCAACTTTTTATTTATTGAATTTAAAAGCTGCCAGCCCCCCATCCTTTCTGACAGCAAGCTCAGAACTATCATGACTTAGTGCTTTCAAGAAAAAAGAAAGATTAGCTTTACTTGTTACATGTACATTGAAACATACAGTGAAATGCATTGCTTACGTCAATGACCAAAATAGTCTGAGGATGTGCTGGGGGCAGTATCACAAGTTTCACTATGCTTCCAGTGCCAACATAGCACAAACACAATTCACTAACCCTAACCTGTACGTCTTTGGAAATAGGAGGAAACAGCAGCAACCAGAAGAAACGCACACAATCACGGGAAGAACTTACAAACTCCTTAAGTGAACCTGTGTCACTGGCGCTGTAATACATTACACTAACTGCTATGTTAAGGTAAAATTATCCTTCGTCCCTTTTTTGGAAGGAACTGCACAAAACATTTGCTATTATTGCAATCCTCAAAAACCATTAATTAAAGAACAACCAGCCTCACCCACAGATAAGAACCCAGAAACAATTCTATTTCTTGGTAGTAAAGCAGTATCTGTGGAAAGAAAAGGTTAACCTTTCAGGTAAAAAATCAGAACTCTCGTCTCTCCTGAATTTTTTTTAAACGATCACACAGATTCTGCTATCTAATGTGACCCATCTGATAATGAGTTCAAAGTTCAAACTTCAAAGTAAATTTATTATCAAAGTATATTAATGCCACCAAATGCAACCTGAGATTCACTTTCCAGCAGGCATTCTCAGCAAATCTATAGAATAGTAATTGTAACAGGATCAATGAAAGATCAGTTAGAGTGCAGAAGACAACAAACTTTGCAAATGCAAATATAAATAAATAGCAATAAATAACGAGAGCATGAAATAATGAGATAAAGAGTCCTTGAAAGTAAGATTATTGGTTGCGGGAACATTTCAATGATGGGGCAAGTGAAGTTGAGTGTAGTTATTCCATTTTATTCAAGGACCTGATGTTTGAAGGGTAGTAAGTGTTCTTGAACCTGGTGGTGTGTGTCCTGAAGAACCGTACCTTCTGCCTGATGGCAGCAGCGAGGAAAGAGCTTGGCCTAGGTGATTGGGTCCCTAATGATGGATGCTGCTTTGCTACAGCAGCATTTCATGCAGTTGCAAGCAAAGGTTTGTGAAGACTTGGCAATTACCTGGCCTTCTGCATTAATTGCTCATAAAATGTGGTCTGATCACAATAATAGACAAACACAATCAGCCTAAACTAATAACTCACAAACAATTGTTCTTCTCATCAATACTGAGTAGATCAATTAAACAATCACAGTCTAGGTTCAAAAAAGTATGTGAACCTCTGGGGCAGTGCCTGCTACAACAGCTATTTGGAGTCGGGTGAGATAGCCTCCAATGAGATGAGATTGGAGGCGTGGGTTGTAGGGGTGCCCTGCCCTATATGAAAAAAAAGACACTCAAAGTCAGCTTATTGACAAAGCCTACTCTTCTCAAGAACGATCTGGTTATGTCCACTATGCCTCAATCAAATCAACTTACAGTGGACCTTAGAAGAAGGATTGTAGAGATGCATGAGCTGGAAAAGGCTACAAAAACATTTCTAAAGACCTGAGTGTTCATCAGTCCACAGTAAGAAAAATTGTCTCCAAATGGAGTAAATTCAGTACTGTTGCTAATGTCCCTAGCACTGGGTGTCCTGCAAAGATCACACCAAGAGCATAACATGCAATGCTGAAGGAGGTGAAAAAGAATCAAAAGGCAACAGTAAAGAACCTGCAGAAATCTCTAGAACTTGCTAAAGTCTCTGTTCATGTATCCACTATTAGAAAAACACTGAATGGTGTTCATGGAAGGATACCATGGAGGAAATCAATGTTCTACAAAAAAAATATTGCTGCAAGTTTGCGAAAGATCACCTGGATGTTCCTCAATGCTTCTGGGACATCGTTCTGTGGACAGATGAGACAAAAGTTGAACGTTTTGGCAGAAATGTTTGGTGAGAAAAGGGCACTGCACTCCAACACCAAAACCTCATCCCAGCTGTGGAGCATGGTGGAAGGAGCATCATAGTTTGGGCTTGCTTTACTGCCTCAGGGCTTGGACAACTTGCAGTCATTGAGGAAACAATGAATTCAAAATTGTATCAAGACATTTTACAGGAGAATGTCAGGGTAGCAGTCCGTCACCTGAAGCTTAATATTAGTTGGACAATGCAACAAGATAATGATCCAAAAGACAAGAGTAAATCAACAACAGAATGGTTTAAAAAGTAAGGAGGTTTAGGATCCAAGGGGACATTGCTTTGTGGATCCAGAACTGGCTTGCCCACAGAAAGCAAAGAGTGGTTGTAGACGGGTCATATTGCCTGGCTTGGGGAGCATGCCTTATGAGAATAGGTTGAGTGAACTTGGCCTTTTCTCCTTGGAGCGATGGAGGGTGAGAGGTGACCTGATAGAGGTGTACAAGATAATAAGAGGCATTGATCGTGTGGATAGTCAGAGGCTTTTTCCCAGGGCTGAAATGGCCAGCACGAGAGGGCACAGTTTTAAGGTGCTTGGAAGCAGGTACAGAGGGGATATTAGGGGTAAGTTTTTTACACAGAGAGTGGTGAGTGCGTGGAATGGGCTGCCGGCAACGGTGGTGGAGGTGGAAGCGGTAGGGTCTTTTAAGAGATTCCTGGATAGGTACGTGGACCTTAAAAAATTAGAGGGCTATGGGTAAGCCTAGGTAGTTCTAAGGTAAGAACATGTTCGGCACAGCTTTGTGGGCTGAAGGGCCTGTATTGTGCTGTAGGTTTTCTATGTTTCTAAATATTGATGAACAGAAACAGTTTTGTATGGAGGAATGGTCTAAGATTCCTCCTCGTCATTGTACAAGTCTGATCAGCAGCTACAGAAAACATCTGGTGGGGGTTATTGCTGCTAAAGGAGGTTCTACCAGTTATTAAATACAAGGGTTTACATACTTTTTCCCACCTGGACTGTGAATGATTAAATAATGTGTTCAATAAAGACTTGAAAATGCAATTGTTTGTGTGTTATAAGTTTAGGCAGATTTTACTTGTCCATCATTGTGACTTAGATGAAGATCAGAGTACATTTTTATGAGTAATTCATGCAGAAAAGCAGGTAATTGCAAAAGGTTAACAAATATTTTCTTGCAACTGTAGATGTTCTCAATAGTTCTTTGATGTTTGAGCTGAAAGATTAACTATTTCTCTCTCCCCGGCGATGTCGCCTGTCCTGCAGCGTGCTTCCAACTGTTTCTGACTTTATTTCAGATTTTCAGCATCTTTAATTTTTTCTTGATTTTCCATTCCATGAAGGGTGCCTGTTTCTTTAAATACACATTGTCATCTACGTCAGTTCTAATCCCTCATAAAATTACTCTACTCTAAAGCAGCTTAAGTTTTGAGTTTAGTACATAGCAATCTCACTTAATCCTGTAGTCTAGGTCGGCGGGCTTCAATGATGTCCCAATGGTCATACTATAACTGATCTTCAAGTCAGAAGCCTGACCAAGTCTTCTGGTAAATTTAGCAAGCAAACAATTAATAATTCAATGTACTAAGGAACCTTTTCATTTTATTTTAATTGTTTCACAGAAAATTTCACAAGTTCTGCCTAATGATGAATAATCACAAAACAAGAATGACTCAGCAAGTCAGAAAACATCTGTAGGAAGAGAGAGAAAGAGTCAGACTGTCAATTAGTCCCGCTGAGATGTTAACTGCTTCTCTCTGTACAGATGCTGCCTGACCTGCTGAGCATTCTCAGAATTTTTGTCTTCACCTAATATTTCCAGCACCTGTAGTTTCTTGTCTTTGGCTATTAAAATGAAATTCCAGATTTCAACATCAGCATGAAAGGCTGAAGCTCTAAGGAGGCTGATGAAATGTGCCCTTTGATACTGCACCATATAGAAAGCATCCTGTGCAGATACATCACAGCTTCGTGCGGCACCTACTCTACCCATGACGGCAAGAAACTGCACTGAGTTACGGACACAGACCAGTACATCACAGAAATCAGCCTCCCGTCTATGGACTTTGCCTACACTTCTCACTGCTGCGAGTAAAGCAGCCAAAATAATCGAGGACCCCACCCAACCTGGACAACCCCTCTTCTCCCCTCTTCCACTGGGCAGAAGCTAGAGAATCATGTGCAACCAGGATCAAGGACAGCCTCTAACGTCCCATTATCACTTCATTTGTCCCACTGTCAAATTTATCTTGCGAAGTACTTTAAAAATAGCTCAAACAGGATAATATCTGCAGGTGCTGGAAATCCAAAGCAGCACACACAAAATGCTGGAGGAATTCAGCAGGCCAGACAGCATCCATGGAAGATAATAAAACATCGATGCTTTGGATTGAGACACTTCTTCAGGACTCAGAAAAACAGCTTGCTGTGTTACGGGTTATAAACACATGCAAATTATTCGTGAGGGTGCAGCATACAGATCAAAGCATGCTGGCAAATATGATTCAACAGACAGGAAAACTGCACAGAGATAATCTTCTGAATCTAATTTAAGAAAGAGTGCTTCTTAAATTAGATGAAATTTAATGTTTACTGGTCACAGGCAGGATAATAGATCACTGTTTCATCTGAAGCTGGAGAGTATGTACAGACTGCTTGCTAATGAGGAGGGGAGAAAATTATAAGAGAGAAAAGGAATATATTATTAAGATAAGAGGTGGAATAGGTGTTCTGTGGGGGGAGGGAAGTGGGATGGAGGGAGGGTGTGGAGAAGGTGTTGGGGGAGAGAGTGGGGTGCAGAGAGGGGGCAAAGAAGCGGGTCGGAGGGGCCTTTAAAGATTGTAATTGCTGAGGGAGATTTCTTGATTGGTAAAAGGGGTTAACGATTGCAGTGGGAGAAGGGCTGAGGGAAAAAGATTAATCAGCCATGACTGAAAGGCGAAGTAAACTCAATGAACCAAATGGCCCACTTCTGTTGCTATATCTTACAGTCCTGTGGTCTAATTGAATCTGCTTCTATTGGCAGCTTGTTCCAAACATTCACCACCCTGTATGAAAAACCTCAGTTCCTCAGATCGTGGCAGGTCGCTTGGCCATAGTGGCAACCAGAGACCAATGCCAGTCATACAGTTAGTAGAGCTGTTGTCAAAAGCTCCAGTGATCTGGGTTTAATGCTGGCCTCTGGCACTGTGTATCTGGAGGTTATACCTTCTCCTGCTGACTGGGTGGGTATTGTCCAGGTGCACCGGTTCCTACCGTATCCCACAGAGATGCAGGTTGAAAGGTTAACTGTAAATCACCTCAATTGGAAGTGAGTAACAGAATTTGGGGGGAATAGATGGGAACATGGGGAGAATAAATAAGGATAAGTGTGGGCTTGGTGGGTGGCACGGTGGCGTAACACTACTATCAGTGCCAGCAACCCAGGTTCAATTCCCGCCGCTGTCTGTAAGGAGTTTGTACATTCTGCCTGTGCCCGCATGGGTTTCCTCCGGGTGCTCGGGTTTCCTCTCACATTCCAAAGTCAAATGGGTTAATAGATTATTGGCCACATGGGTGTAATTGGTTGATGCGAGCTTATTGGGTCTGAAAGGCCTGTTACCAAGCAATTCTCTAAATAAATGGGTGATTGACAGTTGGCGTGGACCTGCTGCAGTGCGTGTAAGTAGCTTAACTTTCTTGCCAGTCAAGTTGCAGCATTAACAGTGCTGACTTAACCTAGTTGTACTGTGTCAGCCACGGATGCTTAGTTTTACCTCCGAATACATGCCGACTTTGCCAGTCTGTGTGGAACCAGGAAACACAAGTTCAAAACAAAGGGATATGGCAAACTAGATCCCTCTCCATGAAGCCTGTAGATACCAGATTTAGATTTATTTATCACATGTTCAGGGAAACATAGAGTGAATCTGGTCATTTACATTAACAACCAACACAACTGAGGATATGTCACCACACGTGCTGGCACCAACATAGCATGTCCGCAATGCTCAGCAGAACAACCATAAACAGCAGTAGCAACAACAGAACAAAACAAGACAACAGCAGCAGCTTAACAAGCCCCTTTCCATCCAATCACACACACAGACTGGCCTCCAACCACAGAACTGGCCACCTCTGGGCCTCCAGTCCTCAGCCTCAAACTCTTAAACATCAGATCTCCAATTTGCAGTCCCTGGCCCAGACTCGACCCTTTGACCTCGACCTCCGGAGTCACAGACTTCGGTCTTTGACCTTTCAGCTTTCTACCAGTCAACTAACACTTGAATATGGGGGGAGAGAAAGCGATAAGAGATACCGTCAAATGGAATAAAGGTAGAAATCAGTCAGAGCTAAATGAACGCTGAATAAATGACCTCCTCCTGTTCCAGGACTTGGAACGAGATTGGCAATAACATTGGGCAGCTTTTGTTTGCAAAGTGCTGATCTCTGCTAATCCCCAAAGAGCAGTCATTAAAGCAAGTGAGCATGTACTTTTTGTGCCAGCGATATCAATTCACCATGAATTTAATAGATCCATTTGCATTTTAGTAGCTCTTTATCTCATCAAAATGGTCCTGTCAAATAATTTCAGATGTTTTAAAGTGAGGTAATGCAGGCAAATGCAAAAGCTATCGTGTCCCAGAAACAGTGATGAATTGTTTGGCTCTGGCTCTGGGTGCTGCTGTTTGACCAAGGAATTCTGGGCTACACTCTTACTCTGTGAATAATATTATGAGATATTCAGAGTGCACTGAACAGGCTTGAGGGCCCCACCATTACCTGCAACAAAGCATCTCAGAGGGTGCAGAAACCCCTCAATATAATAAGATAAATTTAGCTGATTTCACAACCTATGGACCCACTTTCAAGGACTCATGCTCTCCGTATGATCTATTATTATTTGTTTGTTTTTTATATTTGTGCAATTTGTTTTCTTTTGTGCATTGTTTGCTTGTCAGTCATTATTTATGGGTAGTTTTTCATTGATTTTATTATATTTCATTGTTCTACTGTGAATGCCTGAAAGAAAGCGAACCTTAGTGTTGTATATGGTGATATGTCCATACTTTGACAATAAATTTACTTTGAACTTTGAGTATACAAAAATCTAAGAAAATCCTTACTGACCCAGGTGAGAGTTCACTAGCAATTGCCATTGAAGAAGCGAGTAAGCGGCACTAAGTCTGGCAGTCACACAGGGAATGCTGAGCAGAGAAGGGGAGATTAAAATGGAGTTAAGAGCAATTAATTGGGGAAAACAAGCCTTGTCCCGGTATAAAAAACCCATAGATGCTAGAAATATGAAATAAAAACAGAAAATCTTGGTAGCAACTGGGCATGGAAAATTAGTTAATATTTCAGATTTGGGATCCCACTTCAAAACCAACCGAGGGTTCTGAAACTGAAATGTTGTCTCCACTTCACTCCCCACAGATGATGCCTGTCCCACTAAGCACTTCCAGCATCTTAATGGTTTTATCCCCCTCCCACAGTGGCTTCCAAATCAGCAGAGTTGAAATTACTTAAACTCTGGAGGGCCATTTTGACTGCAGGCAATGTACAAAATGGGCATTGCACAGCAATCGCTGACTTCGGGAAAATGTACGCAAGTGGCCAACTCCACATTGCTCATTTTATGCCACAGTTTGAAATCAAAACTGTACATTTGTCAGAGCATGGTCCAGCACAGCTCGAACTCCATAGTTAAGACTAGATTGTATTGGTGTATCATTGTCACATGTACCGAAGTCCAGTGAAAAGCTTGCCTTCCACGTTGTTCATACAGAGTGCAATGAGCTGGTATGGGGTAAAACAATGATAGACAAAGAATAAAGTGTAGCAGCTACAGAGCAAGTGCAGTGCAGGTAGGCAATATGCAAAATCATAATAAAGGGAACTACTCAATAGTCTTAACACAGTAGGGTAAAAGCTGTCCTTGAGAATGGTGGTGCGTGGTTGCGTCTTCTGGCCGATGCAAGAGGGGCAAAGAGACAATGGGAAGTATCATTTCCCCTCAGGAGGAGGAATGTAGAAGACCAGAGGTTGAAAGACCCGTCAGATGATATTGTTAGCAAGTATGCAACAGCATTGGATGTATCTGTAGTGACCACAGGTATCTTTCTCCTCCCACGCTGAGCTCACACAACAGTAGTGAAAGACCACTCCAAGCATCTACCAGCTGCCACCTTCACACTGCTATTGTTTACCCACACCAGGGGCAAGTTACAGAAATTGATTAACTTATCAGCACACCTTTAAGATGTGGAAGGAAATCAGGGCACATGCAGACTCCACACAGACAGCATCTGATGTCAGGATCAAACCCGGATCACTGAAGCTGTGAGGCAGCAGTGCCAAATAAGCGCACGTGAACACTGTGTTCAATATGCTCCTTTAAAAGTGGAGGAATTTGAATGTCTATGAATGGACCTCCTGTTTTTCAGCACAGCTAATCAAAACACCACTAGTAATCCCCTGGTGCCAACTGCGACCTCTTGTTACAACGTTACTTTCGCTGGTATTCTTGGTAAATTCTGGGAAAATGTCTGGAAGAACTTGGGCCAAATGGGACCAGCATCTTAATCGGCATGGTTAAGGTGGGCTGAAGGGACCTGTTTCCATGTGTATTACTCTTTGAGTCTTTGAACCTTTAAATATACTGAAACGGGTCAAGGAACCTCTGGATCAATATCACCAGATCCAACACTATCCTAATCTATTTCATTCTCCCCACATTCACACCTAGCCCCTAGGACAATTTACAGTGGCCTTTTAATCTACCGAGCTGCGCATATTTGGATTTGGGAGGAAACGCACACTGTCACAGGGCATAAAGTGCAAGGTCCACTCCAACAGCACCAGAGGTTGGGATTGAACCTGGGTTACTGCAGCTACACCATTGTGCCGCCCTTTATATTCTATCCTCAAGGCTGCTCCACGTAACACGATGGTGCACATGATAGTACAATTGATGACAATCTTTACCCTAGGGATCCCTTAGGTGATGGATTATGACGAGGGGTTAGAAGAAAGATTTGTTGCTATTTTTACATCCCTTGTGCCAGATGTGCCTTACACACCAGGGACAAGGCTTACATTTTTTATCCCAAAGTGTTTAACTCCCATAAATTATAATCCTAACTGACTTGGAAGAACAGAGACAAATAATAAATAGTATATGGACTATGGCTTTCCACAACTGGAACTGGAGTTGATTTATTATTGTCACATGTATCAAGATGCTATTTTCTAAACAGGATCATGCACTTTTGATAGAAGAAATTAACGCATGGATTATTTTCTAAATGGGGAACAAATTCAGAACTCGGAGGTGTAGAGTGATTTGGGAGTTGCTGTGCAGGATTCCCTAAAGGTGAACTCGCAGGTTGAATTGGTAGTGAGGAAGGCAAATGTGATGTTAGGATTCAGTTTGAGAGGTCCAGAACATAAAAGCAAAGATGTAATGCTGAGGACAGAGCAAGCTTGATGGGCCAAATAGCCTAATTCCTATCCTATGCTTTACGGTGAAACAGTGCTTATAGAGTAAAAAGCTTGCTTTGTACACTGTTCATACAGATGCACGTCGGTTGTTGATGGGGAATTTCTGTTAGTTTTTGTGCAAGGGAGGGGTTGGGGGCTTTGGGGTTTGTGAGTTTTTGTTTCTCTTTCTTTTTGTGCGGGGGGGGTGGAGTTGATGTCTTTTCTTTTAACAACCTATGGTTTTTCTGTATTTTATGGCTACCTGGAGAAGACAAATCCCAGAGCTGTATTCTGCATATGTACTTTGATAATAAAATGAACCTTTAAAAACCCAGCAAATGAAGAGCCTGAACATGAATCTATTGAATGTTCACTGCAACTGTCCCACTGAACAGGTACATGTTTAAATAATCCCCTGACCTTAAGTGTAAAAACAAGCCCTGGAAATACTCAGCAGGTCAGGGAGCAACTGTGGAAAAAGGAACAGTTATGTTTCAGGTTGAGGAAGAAATGATGAAGGACCTTTAACCTGAGCCATTAAGGTTCCTTCCACAGTTGCTGCCTGATTGCTGACTGCTTCCAAGATTTGTTATAATTTCAGGTTTTCAGAATCTGCAGCTTTTTTTTTAAACCAAGTATGCATTTAAACACTCTCCTAACTAATTTACCCTAAACTACCACTAACTGGATCATGTTTAATCTTGTGAACCAATGTGACTTTAATAACCTGCCCGATGGGAAAGGCACTTAAAAGACCCACTGACAAGGTATGGATTTAAATACTACCTGATCAGGGCTGTGCTTAAATACCTCCCTTACTGACCAAGTGTCTATATACTTCACTAATTGGACATTTAATTAAATACCTTCAAGCTTTGCAAAGTTCCATTGGCTGGTAGTGATCCCAAGAACTTTCAAGCCTTTCAGACAATCAGCTGGGAAAGGCAAAGGTTTTTCTCACCCACTTGATTCCAGACTTCAGGAGATTGCTGCAGGGTCAGAAGCTGACCGACAGACCGATCGAGCAGAAGTGACCACAGAGACTGCTGCCTGCCACCTGCTCACTTACGAAGCCGCTGAGTGAATGCAAGACAGGCCGAGTGGGTTTGCCCAGAGAGATCATTGCTGCCTACTGTTGATATTTACAGTTTTAATCATAAATCGCGCAGGCAATTTATAGGAGGTGCCAACTTTGACTCAGCTGGCTCTTTCTCACCTCTGCATCAGAAGGTGGTGGGTCTGAACTCCTAACACAGAGGTGTAAAGAATAACTTTATTTATCACATATGCTTTGACAATGAAAGGTATCGTTTGCGTCAACGACCAAGACAGTCCGAGGATGTGCTGGGAGCAGCCAGCAAGTGCACCGTGCTATCGGTGTCAACATAGCATGCCCACAACTTATTAACCCGAAACTGTACGCTTTTGCAATGTGGGAGGAAACGACTGTCGACAATGGAGAGTCAGTGGATGTTGTTTATTTGGATTTTCAGAAGGCCTTTGACAAGGTACTAGCATGTATAGAAGATTGGCTGACTGACAGGTGGCAAAGAGTAACTGTTGTGGTTGGCTGCTGGTGACTAGTGGTGTTTTGCAGGGCTCAGTGGGACACCGCTTCTTTTCATGTTATATGTCAATGATTTGGATAATGGAATTGATGGCTTTGTGGCAAAGTTTGTGGATGATACAAAGTGAGGTGGAGGAGCAGGTAGTGTTGAGGAAGCAGAGGCTACAGAAGGACAGACAGATCAGTAGAACGGGCAAAGAAGTGGCAAATGGAATATAGTATAGGGAAGTGTATGGACATGCACTGTGGTAGAAAGAATAAAAGTATGGACTATTTTCTAAATGGAGAGAAAATTCAAAAAATCAGAGGTCCAAAGGAACTTGGGAGTCCTTGTGCAGAATTCTCTAAAGGTTAATTTGCATGTTAAATTGGTGGTAAGGAAAGCAAATGCAATGTTAGCATTCATTTCAATAAGACTAGAGTATAAAAGCAAGGATGTAACGTTGAGGCTTTATAAGGCACTGGTGAGGCCTCACTTGGAGTACTGAGAGCAATTTTGGACTCTGAATAAATTCTGAAAAAAGGTGTGCTGGCATTAGAGAGGATCCAGAGGAGTATGATTCCTGGAATGAAAGGGTTAACATATGAAGAGTGTTTGAGGATATTAGGCTGTACTCATGGCAGTTTAGAAGAATGAGAGGGAATCTCATTGAAGCCTGTTGAATATTGAAAGGCCAAGACAGGGTGGGTGTGGAGAGGATGTTTCCTACAGTGGGTCAGAGATGAGAAGGAATTTCTTTAGCCAGAGGTTGGTGAAACTGTGGAATTCATGGACGGCTGTGGAGGGCAAGTCATTGAGTATATTTAAAGTGGAGGTCGAGATGGTTAATGAATCAGCCATGATGGAATGGCGGAGCAGATTCAATGGGCCGAGTGGCCTGTGTCGTATGGTATTATGAAACTACAGCACTTGGAGGAAACCCTCATGGTCACAGGGAGAATGTACAAACTCCTTACAGGCAGCGGTGGGAATTGAGGTAGGGTCGCTGATCGCTATTGTAATAAAGATATGATAACCGCTACACTACCATGCAACCATCAACTCCTTAGTCCAACATTCACCTTGGACTCCTGTCCCCCTACTCCTTTAGTCTTGCTGCCTTCCATCTCCACTCTCAGTCTTGATGCAAGGTTTCAACCAGAAATGTCAGCAATTCCTCTCCTCCCACAGAGTTCCTCCAGCAGACTGTTTGTTGTCCTCAGAGTCCGGAGGAGGATGTTGAAAAAGTATTCAGCCCCGACACCTATTTTCACATTTTACTGTCTCATTTTCTAAATTTAAAATATATTGAAGTAGAAATTTTTGAGCTAATCTACAAAACATTGTGCACCATGTCAAATCAAAAGAAAAATTCCAAAACCTGTCAACAATTTACTAAAAATTAAAAACCAAAATTGAGCTGAAAAAGTATTCACCCCTTTTGTAATTGCTAATCTAACTTTTCTCGGGTACAATACTGTATATTACCTTACCAGCTCACCCAATTTGTTGATGTAGAAAATTGGAGGATCACCTGTTTTCAATGAATTCATAAGAATAAGTACCCCTTCTCTCTGTAAAGTCCAACAGTATGGTAGGTTTTCAACAGACCAAACCAAAATGAAGACAAAGGAGCATTCGAGATAAGTCAGGGAAATGATAATTGAGAAGCACAAATCTGGGGAAGTGTACAAGACCATCTCAAAGGCACTGAACATACCTTGGAGCTCAGTGCAATCCATTGCAGAAAAGTGGAAAAAATATGAAACCACAGCCACACTGCCTAGGTCAGGCCACCCCTCTAAACTGTGACACCGGGGAAGAATGGCACTTGTACGAGAGGCTACTCAGAGTGAGTGGCCTTCTCCCTGGAACTTATAAAGCCCTGGCTTAATAAAAAGCTTATCCTTGCCCATAAAGACTTTGCAAATGTCACTTAGAAGATACTGTAAAGATGTGGAAGAAGGTCTTGTGGTCGGATGAGACTAAAGTGGAACTTTAGGCCTCAGCACTAAGTGGTACATGTGGCATAAATCTAATACTGCACATCAGCCAGGTAACACCATCCCCACTGTAAAGCATCATGCTATGGGGATGCTTTTCAGCAGCAAGGACTGGAAATCTGGTCAGGATTGATGGGAAGGTGAATGCTGCTAAATACAGAGAGATTCTGGATAGAAACCTGTTAGCCTCTGCTAGAAGGCTAAAACTGGGGAGGAAATTAGTCTTTCAGCAGGATAAAAACCCAAAGCACACTGCCAGAGGAACCATGCAGTGGCTTCAAATGAAGAAAACTGATGTCCTTCAGTGGCCTGTTCTGAGTTCTGTCCTTAGCCAAATCAAACATTTCTGGCAAGACCTCAAGACTGCTGACTACCGCCACTCCCCAACTAACATGGCACAGCTTGAGCAATTTTGCTCCATCATGTTGTGCAAAGCAAATAGAGATTTATCTAAAAAGATAATACTGGAATAGCTGCAAGAGGTGGTTCAACAAGCTACTGAGCAAAAGGGGATGATCACTGTTGAACTGCTGACATTTCAGTTCTCGAATTTTTAGTGTTCTATGCTTCACAATTTTCCATGTTGTTTGGGCTTGACTGTGAGGGAGAAAAGGAGAGTGTGATTCACAAATAAAAATTCTCAGTTAAATTGATTAAAATGCCTGGTTGTAATACTCATTTATATGAGCAAAGTGTTGGGGGTGAATAGTTTTACAAGCACTTACATCATAGACTCCAAAAACTTCTATACTATGTGCACAATGCAACTTAGAGTATCATACACCTACATAAAAGAGAATTCCCAGAATGTGAATTTCAGCCAATGGAAAGTCAGAACTGTGAGAGGATGTGCAGACGGCCCAGCTTTTTGAAAGAGACTTTTCCCCAACTCCTCCATGTCAGTCAGCCTCAAGTTCTTTTCAACAACTGAACTGCAATAGCACCTGCTTCCACCCCATTTTTCCCCATAGATTTTAGGAATGAAAGGGTTAACAAATGAGAAGTGTTTGATGGCCTTCAGCCTGTATTTGGTGAAGTTTAGAAAACTGTGGGCAATCACATCGAAATCTAAAGGGCTAGACAGAGTGCACATGCAGAAGATGTTTCCAGTAATGGCAGAGTCCAGGATCAGAGGGCGCAGCCTCAGAATAGAAGGATGTCTCTTTAGGATGGAGATGAGGAATTTCTTCAGCAAGAGGGTGGTGAGCATGTGATGGCTGTGGAGGGCAAGTCATTGGGCATATTTAAAGCAGAGGTTGATAGGATCTTGATTAGTCAGGGTGTCAAAGATTACGAGGAGAAGGCAGGAGAATGGGGTTAAGAGGGAAAATATACTCAGTGGCCACTGTACGTTAATGCAAATATCTAATCAGCCAATCATGTGTCAGCAACTCAACATATAAAAGCATACAGACATGGTCAATAGGTTCAGTTGCTGTTCAGACCAAACATCAGAATGGGGAAGAGATGTGACCTAAGTGACCTTCACCATGGAATGATTGTTGGTGCCAGACGGGGTGGTTTGAGTATCTCAGAAACTGCTGACCTCCTGGGATGTTCACACACAACAGTCTCTAGAGTTTACAGAGAATAGTGTGAGAAACAAAAAACATCCAGTGAGTGGCAGTTCTGTGGGTGAAACACCTTGTTAATGAGAGAGGTCAGAGGAGAATGGCCAGACTGGTTCAAGCCGACAGGAAGGTGACAGTAACTCAAATAATCACACGTTACAACAGTGGTGTGCAGAACAGCATCTCTGAATGCACAACGTGTCGAACTTTGAACTTCGAAGTGAATAGGCTACAGCAGCAGAAGACCATGAACACACACTCAGTGACCATTTTATTAGGTGCAGAAGGTACTTAATAAAGTGGCCATTGAATGTACATCAGCCATGGTGGAACAGACTCAATGGGCCGAATGGCCGAATCGTACTCCAATGGTGTTATGGATGAAGGAATTGAGTTTGCTGAAGTCATGTTTGCTGATTACACAAAGACAGGCTAGTTAGCAAGTTGTGAGGCAATATGGGGTACCAGCAGAGGGTTACAGAGAGGTTAAGGATATGGCCAAAAAATTGGCAGATGGAGATAAATGATGGTTTTTGAAAAAGGAACATTATTTAAGTGGAGTGACACTAGTTAACTAGATAGATAGATACTTTATTAATCCCAAAGGAAATTACAGTGTCACAGTAGCATTACAAGTGCACAGATATAAAAATATTAGAAGAATAAAAATAAGTTACCTTAAAAATAAGATGTATAAGATTTACAAGTCAAAGATTACAAGATTTCCAAATTCACACTTATAAGATGGTAGTACAAGACTTGCCATAATATTAACAGTAATGGGTGCATATTCACACCATCCAGATAAGTGATGGTAGTATTGCACAGGATGTGGTAAACAGAGCTTAAACAGAGCTCTGGCAAACAGAGGTTAATAACAGTCAAATCTCTTACTAGCTCTTCTTTCAGTTAGTCCTGACTAAGGGTCTTGGCCCAAAACGTCGACTGCACCTCTTCCTATAGATGTTGCCTGGCCTGCTGTATTCACCAGCAACTTTGATGTGTGTTGCTTAATAACAGTCTAACAGGAGAGGGTCATCACTTCCCCAGCTATACGCTGACTCATTATAAAACCTAATGGCCGAGGGTAAGACATAGGGCTCTTTGGAGCGGTGCAGTTGTCTTACTGTATTATGGAAATTGTTTCTCTGTTCAGCCAAGGTGGCACGCAGAGCGTGAAAGGCATTGTCCAGAATTGTCAGGATTTTCCGTAGGGTCCTTTGTTCTGTCACAGCCTCCAGTGTGTCCAGTTTGACTCCTTTATCAGATCCATTCTTTCTAATCAGTTTATTGAGCCTGTTGGCATCACCCGTGTTGATACCATTGTCCCAGCACACCACTGCATAGAAGATTGTACTGGCGACAACAGACTGGTAGAACAGATGTGCAGGAGAGGCCTGCATACTCCAAAGGACCTCAGTCTCCTCAGGAAGTAGAGGTGACTCTGGCCCTTCTTGTACACAGCCTCTGTGTCAGTGCTCCACTGTCATCCAGGTGCACCCCCAGGTACTTGTAGGTCCCCATCACATCCACATTCTCACCATCACCAGTACCAGGGAACTGTGCAGGATTAGTCTTCCCAAAGTCCATCACCATCTCCTTTGTCTTACTGATGATCAGCTGCAGATGATTCAGCTTGCACTATTCGACAAAGTCCTCCACCAGGGCCCTGTATTCATCCTCCTGTCCTCCCTTTATACATCCAACTATTGCTGAGTCATCAGAGAATGTCTGCAGATGACATGACTCAGTGTTGTATCTAAAGTTCGAGGTGTACAGGGTAAACAGGAAGGGAACCAATACAGACCCTGTGGGGCCCCAGTGCTGACACACAGTTCTGAGCTGCACAAACTGTGGTCTGCCAGATAGGTAGTCCATTATCCAGGATACAATGGGAATGCCAACCTGTACTGAATGGAACTTTTATCCCCAGCAACAAGGACTATATAGTATTGAACGCACTAGAAAAATCAAAAGTATGATCTTCACAGTGCTGCCCTGCTTCATTTGACTCACTTCTGACCCCCCCCCCGATCATCTGCAGTTTGCCTACCAGGAGCAAATTGCAGTCAATGATGCTGTCATTTATCTGCTGAATGAGAGGTGAGTCAGGACCAGCTTCTCTAGGGTCTTCATGATGTGTGAGGTCAGGGCCACTGGACGGTAGTCATTCAAGACTTTTGGTGGGCTGTTCTTGGGTATTGGGACACACATGATATTTTCCACAGTCAGGACCCTTTCCAGGCTGAGACTCAGATTGAAAATGTGCTGGAGAACTCCACACAGCTGCTCAGCACACTGGGTTCACACCTTCCAGTCCCAACGCTTTGCTGCATCTTTAATGGGGTAACATAACAAATAGGGATCCAAGGTTCCTGGTATAAAATATTAGCATACAAGTGTGTGATTCGGAGGGCTGATGGTATGTTGGCATTTATTGCAAAAGGCGTGGCATATTAAATGAGAGAAGTTCCAATGAAACTTCATAGGGTGTAGCTCAGACCACACCTGGAGAACTGTATATAATGATAACATGGTCCCTAATGAAGGCAGGATTGTACACTCAGTTAATTCCTGGAATGACAATGTCACATTTGCATTTCCTTTCGAAGTTTTCTCCTGACACCACTTGTGTTTCAGTTCACCCCCAGCAGCTGTGTAACAGAGGTCTCTCTGACCTAAGGGCTGTTCTCTGGGGCATACACACAGACAGGCATCGTGCTGCTGGAACGTCATCAACTCAGTGAAAGACGCTCTTCGGTTGGCCCGAAACTTGGTGTGCCAACACATTGAGATGAGCTCGGAGGAAAGCTGCCGAAAGTCACAGCCCAGGCTGCAGGAGTATGTGCTGAGGGACGCATTGAAGCTCAGAGCAGTCACTCCAAGGTCTCAGTGGGGAAGAACTTCAGTGTCCACTACTGGACAGAGAGGGACCGGGCTGGGTGAGAAAACCCTTCAATTATTGTATCATAGTAGTGTACCAACCCAGGGAATCACAAGTGGTAATGGTGCAATTGGGTTTAAACAAAGTAATCGAACACTAAGTATCACACACAGAAATTGCTGGTGAACGCAGCAGGCCAGGCAGCATCTATAGGAAGAGGTACAGTCGATGTTTCGGGCCAGGACCCTTTGTCAGAACACTAAGTACATTGCCTACAAATTTAAGAATTGCACGGTTCATTCTTGTAAATACTTTTTTATGAAAAATTAAGTTTAATTGGGTTTATAAACTATCATGAACCACTTCTAAAGGCAGTCCCTCAAGAATGCAGCACTCATCTTTAAAGACCCTGACCATCCAGGACATGCTATCTTCTCATTGCTACCATCAGGGAGGAGGCACAGGAGCCTGAAGACACACTCAATGTTTTAGGAACAGCTTCTTCCCCTCCATTATCAGATTTCTTAACAGTCCACGAATCCATGAACACTACCTTGTTTGTCCTTTGCACTAACCTCTTTGTAGCTTGTCGTGATTTTTATGTCTTACTACCGCAAAACAAAAACTTTCATGACATAAGTTAGTGACAATAAAGCTGATTTCTGATTGATGGGGCAACGCGATTGCGTTAACTTCACCCTGACAACATCCAAGGTCCGGATTCAATCTGTCTCTCTCAAATTGTGAAGGAGCCTTACCACAAGGATTAGATTCACTTTATGTGTCACAAGTACCTCGAAACATACAGTGAAATGTGTCACTTCCAATGTGCTGGGGACAGCCAGCTAGTGTCGCCATGCTTTTGGCCCCAACATAGCATGCCCAGAACTCACTAAACCTAAATTGTACATCTTTGGAATGTGGGAGGAAACCAGAGCATCCGAAGGAAACCCACAGAGTCACAGGAAGTACATACAAACTTCATACAGACAGCGGCGGGAATCGAACCTCCATCAGTAACCACTGGCACTGTAAAGCAATTGGGATAACCACTGCACTACAGTGTCTTCATTACTTATTGCACCAAAGTGCTGCCTACCCGTGACAGAGTGGCTGCAAGTGAACACGGAAAGAAAGCTAAACAGGTGGGCTCTTACACCCAATGGGGTGTAGAAGAGCAAGAGGAGATCTTATTGGAACATAAGGTTCTGAGGAGACGGGGGTTGACTAGATGGATGAGATGGATGTTGAGACAATATTTCTCCTAGTGGACAACGTCTAAAGATAAAGAGCTAAATTCAGAATAAGGGATAATCCCAAGAGATCAGCAGTCTCAGAGATACTCAAACCACCCCGTCTGGCACCAACAATCATTCCATGGTCAAAGTTACTTAGATCACATTTCTTCCCCATACTGATGTTTGGTCTGAACAACAAATGAACCACTTAACTATATCTGCATGCTTTTATGCATCGAATTGCTGCCACATGATTGGCTGATTAGATATTTGCATTAGTGAACAGGAGTAATGGTGTACCTAATAAAGTGGCCACTGAGAGTGAGCATAGCAGTGAGGTAATGTTCATGGACCATTCAGAAACCTGATGGCGGATGGAAAGAAACTGTTCCTAAAACATTAAATGTGCGTCTTCAGGCCCCTGTAACCCCTCCCTGACGGTAGTAGTGAGATATGGGAAGTGATGCACGATGTAGGAATTCATCATTTGGACCATAGTCAGAGCCATCCTACCAATATCAATGCCTCATTTGTTACCTACTCTCTTGTATGACAATCAGCTCGCCACCACCCCCTCCCCCCAGATTCCACTATTCATCTATACACTCGGGACAACTTACAATGGGCAATTAATTTATCAACCTACATATTGTTGGGATGTGGGGGGAAACTGGAGCACCTGAGGAACATGCACATAGTGACGGGGAATATGCAAACTCTGAACTCCATAACCTTAGCTTTCCCAATAATTAATGATATACTGCAATAAAGCATTATCTGGGTTTGCAAATAGTGTCGGTAAATGTTCAACTGCGAGGTAATTTATTTATTTGGAGATATAGGTGGAACAGGCCCTTCCAGGTCACTGAGTCTCTCTGCCCAGCAACCCACATATTTAACCCTAGCCTAATCACGGGACAATTTACAATGACCAGTTAACCTACTAACCGGTACGTCGTTGGACTGTGGGAAGAAACCAGAGCACCCAGAGGAAACCCACACAGACATAGGACGGAATGTACAAACTTGCTTACAAAGGATGCCGGAAATGAACTTCAAGCCCTGACGGCCCGTGCTACAACAGCATCACACTAACCGCTATGCTACCGTGACGCCCCAATCAATGAAATGATACAGTACAATGCTGGTTTGCAAGCACACTGCTGTTTTCTGTGGAGCAGTGCCAAGATCTGTGACTTCTGCATTCACTCATCACTCTCCTCTCAGCACTCACTGCAAAGCTCGGCACATTGGAGCCTTGTACAACCCCAATGTGCAACTCTGTCTCCATGGAGACAGGAGGCCTTGGGGAATGGACCAGAATTCAAGCCAATAGGATGTGCTTATCTGCAGCTGGAGTTTAACGTCTTAGTGAGCTTTCCCTGAACTTGACTCCAGGCTAACCCCTGTGAAAGCATTATCCCTCTCGTCTGCCATTACCCACTCTACTTTTGTAATTTAAATGCCACAACATGATTCAATTAACTATAATTTATTTTATTATTATTTAGAGCTAGAGCATAGTAACAAGCTCTTTCAGCACAACTATGCACCCGTGTGACCAAGTAACCTACTAACCCGTACATCTTGGGAATGTGGGAGGAAACCAGAGCAACGGGAGGAAAATCACGCAGTCACGGGGAGAACATACAGGTTCCTTACAGGCAGCAGTGGAATTGAACCTGGGTCGCTGGCACTGTAATAGTGTTATGTTCATCGCTACACTACCACTAGAGCAGGTGTGCAGTAGAATTCAAGCCAAAACTGTGTCATTAATAAAGGGACATCATGTCTTGACAGAGCAGATGCTGGGAAGTGACTTCCCCAGGCCAAGGAATATTGTACAATGGTAATGGTGCAACACATAAAATGCTGGAGAAACTCAGAACAGCAGAGTGAGCTCAGATTGCAGCGTCAGCCACGTCCAATCACAGGGTCACGTTCAGGCAATCCTCTCCGCCAAGCAGCGACTTGCCAATATTTATTCTTCAATCAACATTAGTAACTAGATATTGTGCTATGGTGTCACTTGGCAGGTTTTGAGTTTGTTCTATAAACTTGGATGTCATCTTTCCTACATTACAGCAATGAAGGTACTTAAAATCACTGAGTCATAGAGCATCACAGAACAAAAACAGGCCCTCTAGTCCATGCCAAATTGTTATTCTGCTTGGTCCCATCAACCCACACCCCAACCATAACCCTCCATACCCCTCCCATCCATGTACTTATCCAAACTTCTCTTAAACGTTGCAATAGAACCTGCATCCAGCACTTCTGCTGGCAGCTCGATCCACACTCATACCACCCTCTGAGTGAAGTAGGTCCCCCTCATGATCCCCTTAAACATCTGACCCTTAACCCATGACCTCTAGTTCTAGTCTCACCCAAACTCAGTGGAAAAATCCTGCTTGTACTTACCCTATCTATACCCATCATAATTTTGGTTCAGAATCAAAATCAGGTTTATCATCACTGGCGTGGTCACCTCTTTCAATCATATTGATGTCTTTCCTGTAGGTAGGTGACCAGAACTGCACACAATACTCCAAATTTGGCCTCACCAACATGACTTTAACATAACATCCCAACTTCTCCTACTCCTGTACTCAATACCTTGATTTATGAAGGCCAACTTGCCAAATGTTTCCTTTATCTACCTGTGATGTCACTTTCAAGGAATTACAGATCTATATTTCCAGATCCCTTTGTTCTACCACAATACCCTGCCGCTCACCCGGTTTGTCCTTTCAAAATGCAACATCTTGCACTTGTCTGCATTAAATTCCATCTGTCATTTTTCAGCCTATCTTTCCTGCTGATGAAGATCATGCTGCAAGCTCTGACAGTCTTTCTTGCCGCTCACCACACCCTCAAATTTGGTGTAATCTGCATATTTTCTGATCCAGTTTACCACATTATCATCCAGATCATTGATATAGATGACAATCAACAAAGGACCCAGCACCTATCGCTGTGGTACACCACCAGTCAGACAGACAGGCCTCCAGTCAGAGACACAACCATCTACTACCACTTTCTGGCTTCTCCTGCTAAGCCAGGGGTTCCCAGCCTTTTTTAATACCAATGGCCAAGGTGTCCATGGACTCCAGTTTGGAAACCCCTGCGCTAAGCCAATGTCTAATCCAATTTACTCGTCATCCTGAATGCCAAGCCATTGAAGCTTCTGGACCAGTCCTACCATGTGGGACTTTGACTTATTGGTTGCAAGCTGCTTTGGGTTGGTTGAAGGGCATCATTACAGAAATTCTGATTTGGGACAATACAAATAATTAAGCTTTTTTGCTGGCAGATTCTGACCTTGACTTTTACCTCTCCTAACATGACTCTCACTGAAGTAAAGAATGACCTGCTGTGGTTGGATACATTCTTGTAAGATTAATCACAATGAACTGCCTGGACAAGTCAAACCAGCTTTGTTATTGAAAACAGCTTTTGACAGGCTTCCTGAGAGATCCTGGCATTAATGATCTGCAGGGCATTGCCTAAATGGGTGGTTCAAAGTACATATATATTATACAGTACCTTGACATTTATTTTCTTGCAGACATTTACAGGAAAACAAAAGAAATGCATACATAAACAAAGATTGACAAACAGCTTTAACAACCTGGAAGCCTCATTCACTGACAGCCACCAAAGTTCAGTAAATGGAAGATCAATGATTCAAAAATTCTAGGCACACCAAAGCCATCAAGAAATTCCGGCATCAGAGATATTACATTACATTTAACATCATAGAAATGAGGAAGAATTTCTTTAACCAGAGGATGATGAATCTGTGGAAGGTCATTGCCACAGATGTTTATGGAGACTAAGTCATTGGGTGTATTTAAAGTTGTAGTTGATAGGTTCTTGATTAGTCAGGCTGTCAAAGGTTACAGGGAGAAGGTAGAGAAAGGAGTTGTAAGAGAAAATAAATTAGCCATGATCAAATGGCAGAGCAGACTCACAAACACAAAATAATCTGCAGATGCTGGGGTCAAAGCAACACTCACAACTTCCACCACCTTCAACAGGACCCCACCACTAAGCACATCTTTCCCTCTCCACCCCTCTCCGCTTTCCGCAGGGATTGGTCCCTCTGCGACTCCCTGGTCCACACGTCCCTCCCCACGGATGTCCCACCTGGCACTTATCCCTGTAAGCGCAAGTGCTACACCTGCCCTTACACCTCCTCCCTCACTACCATTCATGGCTCTAAAACAGTCCTTCCAGGTGAGGCAACACTTCACTTGTGAGTCTGTTGGGGTCATCTATGTCAGCGGTCCCCAACCACCGGGCCGCAGAGCATGTGCTACCGGGCCGCGAGGAAGCGATATGATTTGGTCAGCTGCACCTTTCCTCATTCCCTGTCACGGTCACTGATCATCCATTACGCATGCGAGGTCATGACCTGCGCGTCATCCGTGTCAGGGCGGGAAGAAGATCAACTCCTCGAGCTTGCAAATGACGGTGGGCTGAAAAGTATGTTTGACATAACATCTCTGTCGGCATTCTGGATCAAAGTCAAGGCTAAATATCCTGAGATAGCCACGAAAGTACTGAAAACGTTGCTTTCATTTCCAACATTTTTCTGCGAAGCAGAGTTTTCTGCAATGAATGCAACGAAAACTAAACTGCGGAATAGGCTGGACATAAGGAACCCCCTTCCAGTATCACTGTCTCCCATCACCCTTCGATGGCACCGTCTTGTTGCAGGGAAACAAGCCCAGGGCTCCCACTGATTCAGTGATATTGGTCTGTTACAATGATTTTATATGTTCATACGGGGAAAATATGCGCTGTGTGTTTAATATTAAATTCGTTAGATAAACCCTTTTAGAAACAAAATTGAGTGTATTACCCACTTATCGCCTACATTCCAGCAGTGATTAACACCCACCCCCACGAACAGAATCACCAAAAAGGATTTGCTGGGGGGTGGGGGGGGGGCGAGGTTTGCAGGTGGGCGGGACGGGAATCGTCAGGTCACAACGCGCATGCGCACTGGTGCCCACGCAAGGCTTCATGTCCATTGTAGTCTTTCTGGGTAAACAACGCATTTGACTGCTACTCTTGACTGTTGGCAACCCCACCCCCAACCCCCTGGTCGGCCGGTCTGCAAGAATATTGTCAATATTAAACCGGTCCACAATGCAAAAAAGGTTGGAGACACCTGATCTATTGCATCCGGTGCTCCTGGTGCGGCCTCCTCTACATCAGTGAAACCCAATGCAGATTGGGGGACTGCTTCGTCGAGCACCTCCGCTCTGTCTGCCAAAACAGACAGGATCTCCCAGTAGCCACCCACTTCAACTCTGCTTCCCACCCCCATTCAGATATGTCCATACATGGCCTCCTCTACTGCCATGATGAGGCTAAACTCAGGTTGGAGGAGCAACACCTCATATACCGTCTAGGTAGTCTCCAGCCCCTTGGTATGAACACAGAATTCTCCAACTTCCGGTAATTCCCTCCCCCTCCCTTCCCCTATCCCTATTTCACTCTGCCCCCTCCCCCAGCTGCCTATCACCTCCCTCATGGTTCCGCCTCCTTCTACTACCCATTGTGCTTTCCCCTATTCCTTCTTCACCTTTCCTGCCTATCCCCTCCCTGCTTCCCCTCCCCCACCCCTTTATCTTTCCCCTTACTGGTTTTTCACCTGGAACCTACCAGCCTTCTCCTTCTCACCCTCCCCCCACCTCCTTTATAGGGCCTCTGCCCCTTCCCTCTACAGTCCTGACGAAGGGTTCCGGCGCGAAACGTCGACTCATCGTTTCCACAGATGCTGCCCGACCTGCTGAGTTCCTCCAGCGCGTTGTGAGAGCAGACTCAATCGGCTGAATGGCCTAATTCTGCTCCCATGTCTTATGGCCTTAACATAGCAATTTTAAGACAAATCTCTTCACTGGGAACTCTGAAAGATACAACTCTCAAGGTTGCTACCACTGCATAAACAAAGTTTTAGCAGAGTTTGCAACTATGCTCTTCTACCATAGGAACATGGTAGGCCAGGTCTGGATCACAGATGAGACAGCTTACGTATGAACTGGAAGTTGGTGTTAGTACTGCCTATCCACCTTACAGTCCCATTCAGGTGCTGTGTGGAATCCAACCCACTGCTGTGATCACCTGCCCTACACTGCAACTTGCCAGCATCTTCAAGAGCAAACATGAGTAACACACGTTGGTCCTGCCAACATTCATAGATGCCCTCGTGAATGAGTAAACACCTGTGCAAGAAAATAACATTTGTTAAACACTCACCTCCTTCCAGAAGTTTCATGGTTGCAATGTGTCACTATTATAACAAAGCAGTTAGAAATTAAAAGAGGTCATTAATTTGCTGTTTCTTGTGTCTCTTAAATGATCCCAAATATTTTATGTTCAAATAAACACTTCACAAAAGTGCTGGGAGTTCTGTAGATGAATGCAGCAGAGATTTTGTGCATGGTAAGATGCCACAGAAATGAGATGGATGACAGGAGGAGATGCCAGTTTGTTTCAAAAATACTGAATCTAAAACTCTCTGAAGAAACTGTATACCCAGCTTTGGATGCACAAACATGCCCATTTTCTGATTTGTGCCAAAGGCTAAGGTTCCCAGCTAAATATTCCTCTGAAAAATCAGGACAAAGTCAGCATAAGACAGAAATTTAAGCGACTGATTCCAAGTATTGCCAGCAATCACAAATCCAATTACAGTTACCAGAACAGTTAATCTATCTGTTGGTCTGAAATAAGGGGTTCCAAACTAGCCAGTTGTCTACCTATTTAAAATCCTTAGAGAAACATTCATGGAGATGTTCAGAATCATAGAGGCAATTTTGATAGTGGAAATGGGAAGAAACTGTTCATGGTGGTAGGCAGGACAAAAAGCAAGTATGAGGTAACTCACTAAAAAAAGAGAGGAAGTGAGAAGAATATTTTTGAATGCTGTAAGTTGTTATACTAGCTGAGTATTTATTTTTTTAAGAGATACAGCACAGTAACAGGCCCTTCCGGCCTAACAAGCCCATGTCACCCAATTGTGCCCATGTGACCAATTAAGCTATTAACCTGTACGTCTTTGGAATGTGGGAGGAAACCCACATGGTCATGGGATACAGACAGCGGTGGAATTGAAACCAGGTTGCTGGTCCTATAATAGTGTTATGCTAATGTGCTGCCCACTTAAAGGGGAGAAACTGCAGATAAAGAGGATAGACTCTCTCAAAGCAATAAAGGCATTTGTCCTGATGAAGGGTCTTGGCCCCAACATTGCCTCTAATTTTCTTACAGCTGTGTGGACCAACCACTGCTCTGAAGAGGAATTTTTTTTTAAATGGCCTGAAAACTGCGCAGCATTTTAATAAAACATTACATAAAAGAAAATTCCAGCTGTGTGGCAACATAGGCGACGTGCACGGGAGCATTTCTGTTACTGCGATTCCACACAGCTGCAAGGGAACGGTGCTCAGTCTGAGACGCCAAATCCTTATCACCTTCATAAGTGCTGCCTGATCTGCTGATTTCCTCCAGCATTTTGTGTGCATTGCTCAAGATTTTCATCATAAGTAGAACTCCTGCGTTTATGACTAACTCTTGCTGTTTTCTTGGATTTCACTCAACCTTTCCTCATAAAATATACTGTTTAATCCAGGCAGTATTCTGGTGAATCTCCCCTGCACTCTCTAACCTTTCACATCTAATAAAGTGAATGCTCTACAGACTCTCAAACCCCACAAACAGAGGAAGAAGTTTCACTCAAACAACCAGTACATTGATCTTGCAAATCCAACACTTACTTAGCATGTTAACAGTTAATGCTTTGCAATAATCACTGGGCAGCCCTGGAGCACACCTCCACTGGAGGATAGTTACATTAGATTGACTGTATTAAATTTATTCAAGGAATGACATCCTGAGAGACATGAAAGGGTGCTAGGTAAATGCAATCTTTACAAGCTCTTTGGCTTCACTGAATGCAAGCTGCTGGTTGAGTTGACACAATGCATTAATGCAGCTTGGCTTGTTTACGACCCACTACACATGGAAAAAGCGTCTGTTTGCAGAGGTCAGAAGAGATGATTAAATTATAAGTGGCAGGCCATTTATTATTAAACTAATGTGTCTGGAAAGTAATAGTACGTGGAACACTACAGCACAGTACAGACACTTTGGCCCATAATGTTTGTTGACCTTTTAACAAACTCTAAGATCAATCTAACCCTTCCCTCCTACAACGCCCTCCATTCTTCTGTCATTCATGTACCTATCTAAGAGGTTCTTAAATGTCACTAATATGTCTGCCTCTACCACCAGACCTGTCAGGGTGTTCTATGTACCCATCACTCTCTATGTAAAATAACCTACCTCTGATATTCCCCCCTTATTCTTCCCTCCAATCACTTCAAAGTTACGTCCCTCATATTAGCCCTATTCATCCTGAGAAAAAGTCTCTGGCTGTCTACTTGATCCATGCCTATCATCTTGTAGTATACCTCTATCAAGAGTGGAGTTAAGATGGTGCCAAATAGCTGCCTTTTCGAGCTCATCTACGGAAACAACACAAATTCCTCTTTAATCTCCTCCAAATTCTTCTTTAATGTCTCTTTTCCCCTTTTCAAAGTAACTGGGGTTTTATCAAGGTCCTTGATCTGCAACGGCACTCAAAACTGTGGTTTTTCATGGCGGTTGAGTTACCACAGGGTTAGAGATGAAACTTACACAGAAAATACAACAACCTTATGACATAGACAAAGAGCATGTCAGGCAGACAAAAATGAGTGGACCGTTCAGGAAAGAGAAAAAGATAAAAAATGGCAATTTCAGAACGATTACTAATCTGCATGCTGTTGATAAAAAAATCTGATAATGATGTGAGTGACACAGGACTTGGGCAGTCTTAGGGTTTACAATGTGAAAACTAATAGGAGACAAACAATATGGCTTACACCTGAAGTGAACGGCAAATTAATTAAAATAGAATTGGCTCAGCTGTTTCAGTCATTCCACAAAATGAGTTTGAATGGCATTTCAAAGATACTGAACAAAAAGCCTGCAGATATCCATCTAAGAACTTACACAGGAGAAAAAAATAATTCCTGTAGGAATAGCCTTTGCAACTGTAAAATACAACAACCGACAAGCCACATTGAGCTTGTATGTGGTAAAAACAGGAGGGCCAGCATTGTGGGGATATGCATGCCACATTCCCTGCTATAGTCAACTGAAAGCAAATTCAGAAAGGTACTGGATGATGCTGCAACTGTCTCCATGCTGTACACCATGAACTGTTCCCCAACAGAGGGCAAACAGGTATTGCTGCCAATCCTTCTGTCTCTGGTTGGACCAAGGAAGGACCATGTTTCTCAGAGGAATTGTGAAAGTGGCGAAAGTAGTGGTCAGATTACAACAGTTTTTGTAAGCAACATTTCTAAGAAAGCTTGTGATATGGTAATCAAGCAGTTACTTGTGAAATGCTGCTTGGTTTTAAACTGGAAGAGAGTTCATGGAGCTTCAGGAAAGTTGCAAGCATTTGGCTTTTGTGAGTATAAAGTACCAAAACCTATTCTGCATATGCATTAATGTTGATGCATGAACTTCAAGTGGGAGACAAAAAGCTGCTTGTAAAAGTAAATGTAAAGACCGAAGCCCAGCTGGATAAATGGAAGGCCAAAAATAAAAGGAGACAATAGAGATTTGTCAGATGATGTTGTGGATATGGAAACCAAGAGGAGAGATCAGACCGTAAAGGGAGCAATAGAAGAAATAACAAGAGAATACTCCAGTGAACCAAATGAACCTTCCCAAGATCAAGGTGCACATCCCAGAAAGAAGAAAAAGGGAAAGCAAGAGGAGGATAACGTAAGTGCTATGGAAGTGGAAAAGGATAAACGAGACCTAATTTCTCGAGAAATTAGCAAATTCAGAGATATTCATGAGAAACTAGAAAAAGGTGTGAAAGAGAGAGGAACACGAGAAAGAAAAAGAGTGGGAACGAGAGCATAAGCAAGACCATGAGAAAACCGAGTACAAGGAAAGGAAGCACAACCGAGAAAAGAAGAAATGTGGCCAGAGCAGTCAGTCCCAGAGTCAACTCCTACAGCCACCATGGAGGAGGCCCCAGAACCTGAGCAGGGAGGAGTGTTGTGTATTTAATATAACAGTAATATTTGAGTAGTATTGTAAATATATTGTTTGATTAAGCATTCTGTTGTTTAAATAATTCATCATGGGTTATATGTAAAAGTACGTACATGGCATGCATCATCATGCCACTGCCCATTACATACACGCCTTGATTAAAGTAAAAACAAAGTTAGATACATTTTCCAAACTCCCTTGTTTTTATTTTGAGTAGTTTGATGCTTTGAAGTTATAACACATAACAAGGAGGACGGTTTAAGGGAGATGTATGGGGCAAGCATTTATTTTTTTTAAACACACAATGTGATAGGTGGCTGGGACAGGCTTCTAGTGGTAGTGGTAGAAGCAGACATGATAGTGGCATTTAAGGGGCTGCTAGACAGACATATGAATATGCTGGGAATGGAGGAATTCAGTTCCAAATTTAGTTTATTGTCATTCAATCGTAACATGTATAACCACTGAACGAAACAACAATCCTCTGGATCAAGGTGCAGAACAGTAAGTATAACTCACGTACATAACACAAAGTAATATTACCACAAATGAATTAACAAGTTGCATATACGATACGTTAAAAAGTAAACAGTATAACACTACTGTCGCTTCATATGTGATGAGACCTGGGTGGTGGCAGGGAGTTCTGTAGTCTGATGGCCCGGGGGGAGAAGCTGTTTCCATCCTAACAATTCTTATCCTAATGCTATGGTAACTCCTGCCTGCCTGGGGTCAAAGAGACTGTGGGACGGATGGGATAAATCATTGTCAATGCTAAGGGCCCTGCTTACACAGCACTCCTGATAAATATCTTTAATGGGTGGAAGAGAGACTGCCAGACGATCCTCTCAACAGTCCCCGCAATCCTTTGTAGGGACTTGCGGTCAGATGCCTTGCAATTCCCGTACCAGACCGTGATGCAGATGGTCAGGACACTCTCAACGATGCTCTTGTAAAAATTGATTAGAATGGGGTGGGAAGCTTCACTCATCTCAACCTCCTCAGGAAGTGGAGACGCTGCTGTGCTTTCTTGACCAAAGAAGCTGTGTTGAGGGACTGGATGAGATCGTCCATTACTGCACTCCCAGAAACTTAGTCCTCCTGATTCACTCCATGTAGGAACCATGTACACGCAGTGAGTAAGGGTGAGCCTGCACCTTCACCACTTTGATCTCGCCCACATTGAGACTCAAGTTGCTGTGCACACACCATTCTACCAGCCGCTGTACCTTCTCTCCGTACACTCTCATGTCAAAGTTATTCATGAAGCCAACCACTGTTGTGTCATCAGCAAACCTGATGATTCAGCTTGAACTGGATCTAGCAATGTTAGCGGCATGGGCTAGAGAGGTTTCTGTCAGCACAGACTGACGCTGGTCTTTCTGTCAAGTAGTCCACAATCCAGTTCTACAGAGAGAAATGTTGAGATCCAACAAGGACAGTTTACCCACCAGCTTCCGAGGGATGATCCTATTAAATTCCGAGCTGAAATCCATAAACAGCATTCTGGCATATGAGGCACTATTTTCCAAGGGGGACAGGATGAAGTGAAGTGCAGTGGCTATGGCATCATCAGTGGGCCGATTTGAGTGATAAACGAACTGGGAAAGGTCCAATATAGCAGGAAGATGGGGTTTACTGTGATCCATAACCACCTGCTCAAAGGACTCCACTATTGTTGGGGTCAGTGCCACTGGACGGTAGTTGTTAAGGCAGGTTACTCTTGCCCGCTTGGGCACCGGGGTGATGATGGCTGCCTTGAAGCCTGAGGAGACAGTGCACTGTTCATGAGAGATGTAGAAGGTATCTGTTAGAATCTTGTTTCTAACAGACATCTTCAACATCTACAGGCATCAATGTACATGCAGAAGAGCCATAGAGCACAACTGTTCAAACATGGTTGGTTTTTTTTAACCCCTTTCTCTTGTATTCTCCCCATAACCCTTAACCCCCTTAACAATCCAAAACCTGTCAATCTCTGCCTTAAACATGCCCATTGACTTGGCCTCCGCAACCCTTTGTGGCAATGGATTCCTCAGATTCACCACTCTCTTCCTCATCTCAGCTTTAAGGGAATTCTCTTTAGCCTCGCATACTAGGACAGTACTTTCATCCGTGCAGTTTAGAGTTACATGCTCAACATGTTGACTGAGAGGCAAAGCTGACACATTTTAGTAAACGATTCCATTAGTGAAGAGGGTCAAAAGTCAGAGTTTATATATATCAGCCAGTCATTAATAAATAGGGAATTCAGGAGAAATGGACTGTGGTTAGAATGCAGAATTTCTGCAGACAGGCAGTGACTAAGCAAAACAGCATGGATGTATTTAAGGAACAAAAGATAAAGAGAGGTTAGCTTTATTTGTCACATGTACATCAAAACATACAGTGAAATGCATTGTTTGTGTTAACGATCAACACAGTCTGAGGATGCGCTGGGAGCAGCCTGCAAGTGTCACCATGTTCCTGTTGCCAACATAGCATACCCACAACTCATAAACCCTAAACCATACGATTTTTGGAATGAGAGAGGAAACCAGAGCACTCAGATGAAACCCACATGGTCACAGTGAGAATGTACAAATTCCTTACAAAGAGCAGCAGAAATTGAACCCTGATTTACAGCTCATACTGTGAAGCATCATGCTAACATGCTGCCCACTGCATACAGAAGTGAGAAAGTGGTTGAAGGGTTTTGGATGTGGATTCTTGTGCAGATCATGGAGATGGACACTATTGGTACAAATGGCCTGTATCACTGCATCAAATCTCAAGCACTCCCATCTTCTGTCTTCTCACATACCAATCATCATCGTCTATTACAAATTAAACTGCTTTTACTGAACACCACTTCACTTCAGTCAAGGAATACCTGAGATCATAATGGAGAAGAAGTGCAAAATATCCTTACCCTGCTCTCCCTAGCAGGCAACCTCCTCACAACTCCAAAAAAAAACGACCAGATGTTCTGTCTTCTTCAGTTCCCCTCTGATTATATAATGTTCAGTCTTTTCCCAATCAATCTTTTGCAAAGCCAAAAATTAATTTTGAAAGTGAATTGCTGCCCTGGGAGGAATGAATCATGTCACAGTCCAGCAGTATATTTCCCCAGCGGTTTTGTGTTGAGTCATGTGGAAACACTAAGTAGCACACATCTCTCAGCTTCCCTTAAACAGCTCGCCTTTCTGCATGAAAAAAATACTGAAAGCTTTCCACACTTCCTGGCAAACCCTGTTGAAAACCATTTGCCAATTTACAATGGATTTATCTTACTTTGTGGTTGTGTCAAATTCCCCAGCACAACACACTTTATATACATATTTAATTCGATTTCCACTTGTCATCTGCAAGCATACAACCGACCATCTGAAACTCACCGTGGGCTTCAGTCCATTCAGACAGGGATATCCCCATATCAAAGTCCCAGTGAGGTGGCACTGTAGCATAGCAGTTAGCATAATGCTTTACAGCACAAGTGACTGTGTGTAAGGAGTTTGTACATTCTCCCATAACCATGTGGGTTTCCTCCAGGTGCTCTGGATTCGTCCCACATTACAAACACATATAGTTAGGGTTAGTTAGTAAGTTGTTGGTGCAGGAAGAGTTGCGACACTTGTTGGCTGCCCCCAGCGTATCCTCCGATTGTGACAGTCGCTGATACAAATGACACAGTTCACTGTATGTTTGATGTATGTATGACGTGACAAATAAAGCTAATCTTTAATCGTTATATTGGCCAGTGATAAGTCTGTTCCTCAATTGTCTCAGTAACTGTCCTCTAATCTTTGAGGAAACAAATTTCCTGTGAAGAATAACTTTGCCAGGGTTTCCATTTTTGATCTGAGGAGATCTGTTGTGTTCAGATGAGGAGATCTGAGAACACTCACAGTTAAATTGCCTCTTATATGTTCACACTTTCAGAATGATGACAGGTGACATCGTTATGCTGATAAAACAGTCCCACAAGACAACAGGAGAGGGGACAATTCTTGTCTTCCTATAGCTTTCTACATCCATGAGGGCTTCAGTCTAACACCTAGATCAGGGGATCAGGCGTCCCCAACCTTTTTTGCACCGCGGACCGGTTTCATATTGACGATATTCTTGCGGACTGGCCGATTTAGGGATGGGGGGGTGGTAGTCTTCAAGTTCAACAGTGCGTGACAGGGAATGAGGAAAGGTGCAGCTGACTCATATCGTTTCATATCGCCAAATCATATTGTTTCCTCGCGGCCCGGTGGCTCATGCTTTGTGGCCCGGTGGTTGGGGACCACTGAGGAGTTTTCAGCATTTGTGGGAGAGGTCCCTGGACTGAAAATCTAACCTTGTGAGTGTGGCTGTGGATAAATTGGAATTGTTCTCATCTCTTGAGAACAAAGCTCTGCTGTTGTACTAAGATTGCCAGAGTGCCATTTTTCAGGAGAGGTCCTACCTACCCGATGGATGGTCAGAAATAAAACCCCATAGCACGGGACTGAAGAGGAACAGGGGAGTTATCCTTCTATCGCTCGTATTATCCTTCATTTATCCTTCTATCACTCGCATTAAAACCAGTCATTACCAAACTTCTGACATTTTCTAACTGCTGAGAGTTTCAATGACTTCCCAGAGAGAAGTTTACAAGATTATAGAGTATTCAACTGGCATCTTTTTCCCAGGCTGAAACAATTAAAACTCGAGAACATGTATTTAAAGTGAGAGGGGGCAGAGATGTGCAGGGCAAGATTTATTTCTACACAGAGGCTAGTGGATGCCTGGAATGCACTACCAGGGCTGGGAATGGAGGAAACTATAACAGAGGTAATAAGAGGCTCTGAGATAGGTGCGTGAATGTGCAGAGAATGGAGAGACATGGACATTGTGTAGGCAGAAGGGATTAGTTTAGGCATTTAATTATTTGTTTAATTAGTTCAGCGCAATAACATTGGTCAAAAGGACCATTCCTGAGTTGTACAGATCTATGTTCTATGATTGTAAAGCATATGGGGGTGCCAAGGGGCTATAAAAATGTAGGGCTGTTTATTACTGATTGTTTCTAGGAATGATAATTATCTCGTTTTGCCATCATCTCTTATTGTTTAATCACTCCTTCCTTCCAACCTGATGCGCATCTTCCCAGGGTGAAACAGCCAAGATTCAAGATTGTTCAATGCCTTTCCCTGTACACAAGTATAAAGGAGAAATAATTGTTATTCTGGATCCGATGCAGCCCAAAATACACAATAAGATAAAGATCACAATAAATATAAATAAGATAGCTTATATACACAGATTGATTGTTTGTCCATGAAGTGACACTAGGCACAGGAGCCACGTTCCACTTCCTACCTCCCAACAAAAAGACCATCACAGTACATATGACAGTGCATCGGAGACAAATGCAGACCTGAACTAACTACTATTTATACCTCTAGGAGACTCAATGCTTATTGGGATATATATTGCAAGGTGAATGACAGGAAACAATAAAGTAGTGGTGGAGTCAGTGGGTGGACAACCAATTTCCTACCACTGCCCACATAGCTTTGCCTGCCTTCTGACCAGTATACCATCCTGATCTGTCACTTTCACTTTCCATCCTTAGACAGCTGGCTGGAGTGTTTACCCTGGCTTTGGACTTGCTCAAACCCACCCATCTCTGACACCTTTCCGTGGTTAACCAGTAAAAGGGAAAACATTTCATGAAGAATGGATGGGATACAGCCACAGAGCACATTCACAAGCAGGTGATTATGAAATGTTCCACTTCCTGCCTCCCTACACAAAGACCTGTACTGTGGTGCGTTGGAGGATAAACCCAGATGAGAAGTAATGACTATTTATACCCCAGGAGACTCAACGCTCTCCAGGACATACACTGCAAACACCCCTATTGTAAACTACCAACGGCACACATATGTATAATGATGCCATCATGTTGCACACATTCCAGTGACCAGGATTGATCTTGGCCCCTGGTGTAGTCTGAGTGCAGACTGCATGTCCTCCCTGTGATCTCATTGGCTTTCCTTGGCTGCTCGGCTTTCCTCCCTCATCCCAAAGATGTTCTAGAAGCTAATTTGCCACCAGAAGTAATTACTCCTTGGTGTAAGTTAATCACAGAAGGAATCTAATAAGAATTGGTGGGCATGCATAAACTTGCTAGGCCAAATAGCCTCACTCTGCACAGTTATAGGAAGATGAGGCAAAAATCACTGCAGATACTGGAAATCCAGAGTAACACACACAAAACACTGGAGGAACTGTGGAAGTCTCAGGCAGCATCTGTGGAAATGAATAAAACGTCCATGGTTCAGGCCAAGACATTTCCTCAGGACATCCCCATCAATTCCATAGATACAGCCTGAGCTGCTGAGTTCTTCCAGCGTTTTCTGTGTGTGAGATAATTCAGACATTTTGTTTTCCTTGTGACACAAAAGTTAAAATTATGAAGTGAAAGACACAGAAGCCATTTCTCCACTGCCATCCCTCAAATGGCGACTGGAATGAATTGGTATTCCAATGATTCCCACCAAAGGTGGCAGGGTCTCCTGAGGGTGATACCTGCAGCTCCCGCCCAAATCTCAACTCTCCCAGCTTGGAAAAACATTGCTTTTCCCTCTGCCACCACATAAAAGTAACATCAAATGGCACCAAGTTCAGATCTTGGCTGGTGAAGACTGAGCAGTGACCTGTCACTGGGTTACAACACTGGAATTTCATTCTTAATACTGATTTCCTTCATCTTGAGGACTAGATAATCATGATAACTCAATTAAATAATTGTTTGCCCCATTCCCATCAGGGAAGAGGCTACACAACATCCACACCAGGACCACCGGACTCAAAAATTGTCACTTTCCCCGAGCGGTAAAGCTGATCAATACCACCATCCACTAACCCACCCCTCCACACTCTTCAACCATTTGCCTGTCAGGGTCACCTTCTGTGCCTAGCGTCACATTATGGATAGACAATCAATCTATGTATATAAGCTATCTTATGTATTGATAGTTATTGTGTTCTTTATCTTATAGTGTGTTTATTTGTGCTGCATCAGATCCGGAGTAACAATTATTTTGTTCTCTTTTACACTTGTGTACAGGAAATGGTATTCTTGAATGGTATTCTTGAAGCAGTCTTGAATGCCGGTTCAGCGCACCTTTACAAAGGCAATAAATGCTTACCTTACAAGTGCGTGTCTAATACTCCAAGATCTTTTAATGCAGTTTTTTATTGATGGCTCATAGAGTTAGAGAGCAATACAGCTCTTCAGCCCAACTGGTCCATATCAACCAGTGTCAACATATTAGTTTCAATTTCTTGCATTCGGCCTATATTCCTCCAACTCTTGCTCCGCCATGCACCTAACCAAGTGCTTCTACATTATCTAGTACCTCCTCAACCACTTCCTTTGGCAGTTCATTCCATGTACTGACCACTCTCTGAGTGAAGAATTTAACCCTTATATCCCTTTTAAATCTTTCCCCCCCCTCACACTAAACCTATGCCCCTAGTGTTGGATTCCCCTAGCATAAGACCATAAGACATAGGAGCAGAATTAGGCATTTAGCCCATCGAGTCTGCTCCGACATCCTATCATGGCTGAATTATTATCCTTCTCAACCCCATTCTCCTGCATTCTCTCTGTAACTGACACCCTGACTAATCAAGAACCTATCTACCTCCACTTTAAATATACCCAATGATTTGGCCTCCATGGCCATTTGTGGCAATGAATTCCACAGATTTACCACCATCTAGCTGAAGAAATTTCTCCTCATCTGTTCTAAATGGATGTTCCTCTATTCTGAGGCTGTGCCCTCTGGTCTTAGACTCTCTCACCAAAGGAAACATCCTCTCCACTTCCACTCTGTCTAGGCCTTTCAATATTCAGTAGGTTTCAATGAGATCCGCACCCCCCCCATTCTTCTAAATTCCAACGAGTACAGGCCCAGAGCCACCAACTGCTCAAACATTAACCCTTTCATTCCCCAGATCATTCTCGTGAACCTTCTCTGGACTCTCTCCAACGCCAGCACAATCTTTCTTAGATATGGGGCCTAAAACTGCTTACATTACTCCAGGTGTGGTTTGAGCAACGCCTTATGCTTTTGCTTTCCAGCATCTGTCGCCGTTTGTTAATTTGTGCTTCAGGGGCATGCACATGTGACCCTATGCAATATTTAAATGCTTTACACTACACCCACTGAAATCTAAATCCAGCATTATCAAACACAAGAGACTCTGCAGATGCTGTAAATCTTGAGCAACACACAGAAAATGCTGGAGGGACTCAGCAGGTCAGGCAGCATCTATGGAGAAGAAGAAACAATCCACATTTTGAGCTGAGACCTTTTAGCAGCACTGGAAAGGAAGGGGGAAGAAACCAGATTAAGGTGGTGAGGGGGATGGGAAGGAATACAAGCTGACTGGTGATAGGTGAAGCTGGGTGAAGCATCCTTCCTTTCCTCTACACACACACCCACTTTCTCCCTCACAGGGTTTCACCTTGTACTCCTCACCTTCCATACACATTCTTTACTCTGCTTTCTGCTCCCTTCTTTTCCAGGTCTTGAAGAAGGGTCTTGACCTGAAACGTTGACCGATTCATTTCCATAGATGCTGCCTGACCTGCTGAGTTCCTCCAGAATTTTGTATGTATACACTTATCAGTTGGTCTCTGATGCTTCACCCATTGCAAATGGCATGAGTTTACAGGGAGGAGGGAACCATGCCAGGACCACCAATCAAAATCAATGACATTCCCCAAGCAGTAAGGTTGATCAACAGCTCTACCCACTAACTCCACACTTACACGCCCCCCAACCACCACTACTTTATCATTTCCTGTCAGTCACCTTATGTACAGACACTGCTGTGACTGGAGTCACTTTATGGACATATACAGTATCTACATGTATAAACTATTGCATGAATTTATATTTATTGTGTTCTTTATCTTTTTTGTGTTTTTTTGTGCTGTATCGGATCTGGAGTAACAATTATTTTGTGCTCCTTTACACTTATGTACTGGAAATGACATTAAACAATCTGGAATCTTACATGTCCCTTTAGACTAAATCAGTGGTGACATGGCTGTGGGTCATGGATCCGTGGGATGCTCATGATTTTACGGAACCCTGCTTTCTAAAATGATTGCACGTTCATCATGATTCAAACAGGATTTGACCTGGTTGCTACAGCCTGGCATTTAGTATTTGCAGCAATAGTCCAGTTCCAGTTTTCCCACAGGTAACAGTAGTCCATGTGATATATATACTGTATTTAGTATAACACAACAGTCATTATGGCAAAACGAATGCCCATAACCAGCTACAGAATAAATGAAGCAAAAACAGAAAAGGCTGAAAGTCCTCCAGCATTTTGTGTATGTTAGTTAGGATTTCCAGCATCTGCAGAATCTCTTATGTTTAAGTACACAGCAGGTGAGCCTCGCGCTTGCCACCAGATACGATCGCGAGTCCAGGGTGTCTAGCTGTCAATCAGAGAGTTTATGACAGACACAAATCCTCTCTATTGCAAGCAGTATTTCTTGCCCTTTCTCATTTTCCCTGGAGAGGTGACAATGATTCTCTGTCCAGAACCAGTAAATTTACAAAAGCAGAAGTTCAGGTTTATTATCACTGAAGTACACTTTATTAGGTACACCTGCTTGTTAATGCAAATATCTAATCAGCCAATCATGTGACAGCAACTCAATGCATAAAAGCATGTACACATGGTCAAGAGGTTCAGTTGTTGTTCAGTTCAAAAATCAGAATGGGGAAGAAATGTGATCTAAGTGACTTTGACTGTGGAATGATTGTTGGTGCCAGATGGGGTGGCTTGAGTATCTCAGAAACTGCTGATCTCCTGGGATTTTCACACATAACAGTCTCTAGAGTTTACAGAGAACGGTGTGAGAAACAAGAAGACATCCAGTGAGCAGCAGTTCTGTGGGTGAAAACACCTTGTTAATGAGAGAGGTCAGAGGAGAATGGCCAGACTGGTTCAAGCTGACAGGAAGGTGACAGTAACTCAAATCACCACACGTTACAACAGTGGTGTGTAAAAGAGCATCTCCGAATGCACAACATGTCAAACCTTGAAGTGGATGGGCTACAGCAACAGAAGACCATGAACGTACACTCAGTGGCCTCTTTATTAGGTACAGGTGGTCCTTTATTAAGTTATATTAAGAAATACATTGAAAATAATTAAAAATAGTGCGGTAGTGGTCATGGACCATGCAGAAATCTGATGGCAGAGGGGAAGAAGTTGTTCCTAAAATGTTCAGTGTGAGTCTTCAGGCTTCAGTACCTCCTCTAATCCTTCCAGGATTAATCCTTCTGAGACTCAAGTTCAAATCACACCTTAGCAGATTCAACTTAGATTCAATTGATTAAATAAATTCAAATTACATAGTATCAGCAATGATGTCTATGAAAGTACTAGATTGTTGTAAAGAAACTATCTTGTTTAATAATATCAGTCCAGGAAAGGAACGTGTTGTCTTTACTAACACTGAACAACGTTTGACTAATTGTGCTGCAGCTGCCATTGGAAACAGCTCCACAGAGCACATGGTTCCAGAGCACTTAGGGGTGCAATAACTGACAGCCTTACCAACGACAGCCGTGTCCCATAAATTAATGTAAAAGCAACTATGTCAAGACGCTGCTGCCACAGAGATTTTGGAGTGGAATTTGCAAGTCTTTGACTCACGAAGAATGATGTAACAGCTTACATATATCCAGGTTGTCGGGAACTTAGAGATCCACAGGCCAGAGCCTCTGCAAATCTACTCGGGTAGTTGAAGGCCCTGTGTCTACATGTCCGAGTCCACTGGAGACTAGATGCCAAAGGAGAAGGCCTGTCTTGGGGTGAGAGGACTGTGTATGCGGGTGGATGGGAGGGAGGGAGGAACGGGGCTCATTTTGCCGCAGTTGTTTTGTTGCTTGTTGTATTCTGAGCGGGCATGCTGTGTTGGCAGTGGAATGTATGGTGACACTTGGCAGGCTGCCCCCAGTACACCCTTTGGTTGTATTGGTTATTAACACAAACAACACATTTCACAGTCTGTTTCAATACAGTTGGCACAGTACGATTCAGGAACACCTTCTTCCCCTCCACCACACTTCTGAATGGACAATGTACACTATGCTCAGTATTTTTTTCTCTTTTTTGCACTATTTAATTTTTAAATATATTTCTTATTGTGATGTATCATTTTATTAGGAGGCATTGCATTGTACTGCTGCTGCAAAACAACGAATTTTACGATAACAACAGGAATTCTGCAGATGCTGGAAATTCAAGCAACACACATCAAAGCTGCTGGTGAACGCAGCAGGCCAGGCAGCATCTCTAGGAAGAGGTACAGTCGACGTTTCAGGCCGAGACCCTTCGTCAGGACTAGATATATGCCAGTGATATGAAACCTAATTCTGATTCACAGTACACATGATAAATAAACTTCAAACTTGAGCTTGCTTCTTTTTAATTTGAAGGCATGAGATGAATGAGCAATTAATCTATCCGGTGGCACCACGTGTTCACCCTGTCAGCACCCTGATCCATCAGATCAAAACATTTGTAACTGAACCACTTCTGTCTCAGATCCACTTACAAACTAACAAGCCAGTGGATTGGGAGAGGTGCCAAAAGCTTCAGCTTCCAAACGGCTTTCACCTTCAGCCTTAGGTTATCAGACATATAGGAGCAGAATTAGGCCATTTGGCCCATTAAGTCTGCTCTGCCATTTCATTATGGCTGATCCATTTTCCTCTCAGCCCCATTCTCTTGCCTTCTTCTCATATCCCTTCACACCTTAAATTAGCAAGAATCTATTAATTTCTACCATTGATTCACCACTCACTGGCTTAAGAAATTCCTCATCTGATTTAAATGGACATCCCTCTATTCTGAGGCTGTGTCCTCTGATCTTAGACTCCCCCATTATAGGAAGCATCCTCCCCACGTCAACTCTATAGAGCCCTTTCAGTATTCGATAGGTTTCAATGAGGTCACCTCTCATTATCTGCAATGAGGTGAGTGCAGATAACTTCACTCTCCTCAACGCTGAACTGATTCCACATCCTAAAAAAAATGGAACTAAATAAATTCTTGCACTTACAAGTATTATTTAACTACTTTTTTGTTATTATTTGAACAATTCGTGTTCTTTTGCACAATGGGTGCTTGCCAATCTTTGAAATTTATAGTTCTCCATAAATTCTATTTGTATCTTTATTTTCCTGGAAATACCCCCCAGAAAATGTATCTCAGGGTAGTATATCTGATATAGTGTACTTTAATAATAAATTCACTTTGAACTTTGAATTTTAGACAGTCAGACTTCAAAGCATTTACGTGCAGTAGCTTAGCCAAGGTATTGCAACACTATCGTTTCATCCTAAACCAGTCCTATTTACAGTTTTCACAGATGGCAACTCTAACTCTTCCAAGTAAACATAATCCATCAAAACAAAGCACATCCGGAATCTGCAGTTGAAATTCCTCTCAGCGACAGCAGGCTTAGATCAAATTTCTGTTCGAGGTTTAATTCAAGTGGGTTTCTGACATCTTTGTTAAACCTTTCCAAAAATGTTTTTGACTTTCATCTCTTAATTTTTGCTGTTTAACATCAGCGAAATTCCACCTCTAAGGGTTATATCGACTATGGACAATTTTGTCATTGAGAATATCAAACTGGTAGATCAGCCCAGCAATAATCCAGTTCATCTAATCTGTGGTTATTTCCCGTTGACAATCCTCCCTTTCAAACAGCTAATTTACTTTCCAAAGAACTCGCTAAAAATTCCTTCCCATTCTGTATAAACAGATTTTCTACCCAATACTTTAGCCCTGTTAGCTAACTAGCAGAATCTGGTAATCGGCTATTTATTTGACATAATCCATTAGGTCATGGCTCACCTTCATAACCCCTAGTGGAAAAAAATCCAAGCTTCCCATCTCTTCAAAACTGCAGTGTCCTCCAGCAATATTGAATACCAGACTCAGTTATAACTTAATTCAAAACACTGAATTGATGGACTCACTTTCAAGGACTCTACAACTCATCATATTCACAGTATTATTTACTTAGTTATTTATTGTTATTATTATTTTTTTATGTCTACACAGTTTGTCTTCTTTCACACATTTGTGCCAGTCAGTATTTTTGTGTAGTTTTTCATTGATTCTATTGTATTTCCTTGTACCTACCGTGAATACCTACAAGAAATGAATCTCAGGATTGTACAGTATATGGTGACATACATGTAGTTTGACAATAAATTTTTTTGTACTTTGTCCTAAATGATGGGCATTGCCCCTTGTAAGTGTCCCCGATGTTGGGGAGAGCTATACCCTCCACCTACTGAACTACTGCTCAGATTTCCACCCCGCCACACCAGCTTAAACCCTCCCAAGTGGCACTAGAAACATTCTTGAAAGTTCATATCCAGCCTGTCCCTCCTTTACAGATTTCACCTGCCCTGGAAGAGATCGTAATGATCCAGGTAGCTGAAGCCAGCTGTCCTAATCAGTTTTTTAGCTACACATTCAGCTGTACTACAAATGAAAGGGTTAACATATCAGGAGCATTTGATGGCTCTCAGCTTGCAGTCCATAAGATTTAGGCCATTCATCCCATCAAGTCTGCTCCATCATTTGATCATGGCTGATCCAGTTCCATGAGACATTAGAGTTTAGAAAAATAGGTGGTGGGGGGTGACATCTCACTGAAACCTGTTGAATACTGAAAGGTCTTGACAGAGTGAATGTGGAGAGGATGTTTCCTCTAGTGGGTGAGTCTAGGACCAGAGGACACAGCCTCAAAATAGAGGGACATCCCTTAAGAACAGAGATGAGGAGGAATTTCTTTAGCTGGAGAGTGGTGAATCTGTGGAATTCATTGCTACAGATGGCCGTGAAGGCCAGGTCATTGTATATCAAGTAGAAGTTGATAGGTTTTGATTAGTCAAGGCTTCAAAGGTTATGGAGAGAAGGCAGTATGGGTTTGAGAGGGAAAATAAATCAGCCATGATCAAATAGCAGAGCAGATTTGATGGGTCAAATGACCTAATTTTGCTCTTATATCTTATGGTCTTATCTTCCTATCTCTGGCCTTGCCAGTATACGGCAAAGGGAGCAATTCCAAGATTGCAATCCTAACCATCTTCCTCCCTAAATTCTCTAAAATTCTTTAAAAGTGCTGACCTATTGCTACCTAGACTTTGACCCACAATATTGTAAAACAGCCCTTATCACAAACAATTCCTGGTATCTAAAGGATAGGCCATGAGCCAGTGTCTCTCCAAGTGCTCCACAAACACAACCCTTCAGGCATTCCATATAAGATAACAAAAGTGTTGTAACTACTCAAACAAGATACAAGATTGCAACTTTAACTGTTTAGGAAGGTTTCTAGCTCAGTCCTGTTCATGGAAATACAAAGTCATGACTTCCACTTCCCAGATGACAGAAATAGCCTGTTCTATCATCTTCAACACCTTCAAAAAGCATAAAATGGAAGCAGTTGCCACTTATATATCCTCCCTGTTTTCAATTTTTCTCCAAGTTATTCAATTCCTAGAAACTTCAAGGACTTGCTCTGGATCACTGACAACCCAACTGTTCAGCCTCAGTCAGGGACCTCCTTCACCTCTCTCAAGTGGAATCACTAGTGGCCTGTCTGAACTACCTCCACACCCCTTCCACTGAAGAACAAGGAACAATCTACATATCTGAGGACTCTGCTGGTTTAATGAGCACAAGGGGTGCAAAGTTATTGCACAGGACTTTATCAGAGAACAGAATGTGATTAAGTTACAGAAGGGGGAGGCTTCACTACCAGCCTCACTTCCATGGACTCTGTCTACACTCCTCACTGCCTCAGTGAAGCAGCCAGCAAAATCAAAGACTCCCCCCCACACACTCTCTCTTCCCCCCCAATTGAGAGCAGTATACAAAAGCCTGAAACCATGTTCCACCAGGCTCAAGGACAGTTTCAGACTATTGAACAGCCTGTAGAACAATAAAATGGACTCTTGACCTCACAATCTACTTGCTATGTCTTTCTGTCAATCTGCACTGCGCCTCCTCTGTAACTGCTCTGCATTCTGACATTGTCTTACTTTGTTCTAATTCAATGCACTGTGTGAACAGTATGCAAGACAGGCTTTTCACTGCATCTTAGTACATGTGACATTAATACAATACCAATTCCATATTCCCCACAGGAAGAAGCTTCAATAACTGCAGATGAGGAATCTAAATTCAGTTAATTTACCAAGTGCACCACAGGGTGAGCTGCTGCCTAACATCTCTAGGAACCTGATCTCGGCTACTGTTTCTGTAGAGTTGGCATGTTCTCCCTGTGAACACACAAGTTTGCTCCAGATGTTCCAGATTCCTCCCACAACCCAATGACGTGCACGTGTGGAGAGAATAAACAAATAGGATTACTTTAAGCACCTTCATCAGTACATGAATGAGACTGATGAGTCCAGGCCCAAAACATCAACTTTTCATTTCCCTCCATTGATACCGAGTCCCCATGCTATACTGTTCTATGTTCCAGAATCAGAATCAGGTTTAATATCACTGGCATATATCATGAAATTTGTTTGTTTTGTGGCATCAGTTCATCGCAATACATAATAATCTTAAGAAACTATAAATTACAATAAGAAAAAATATGCTGCAGGTATTTCACTTTAGCAATTCTGTAATAGCAGACTGTTGTGTTTTCAGTATGTTTGGGTTTGAGCTAAAGGTAGGGGGTTGTGAAATTCATGCTTAGGAATGTAGTGTCATCCAATCAGGATGGTAGAATTGGGAGAAGGTTCCAGAGAACGCCAGGTGGAAAGGGTTTTGTGATGGACGCTGGTGTGGGTCGAGGTCTTTTTGGCGAAAGTTGGAGAAGACTGGAGGATGTCATCCCTGTTGCACAAGGCGCTTCGTGCAAATGAATGGCTTCAAGGGAGGACCCACACTACCGTGGGGGAGCCTATTTGTTCGAGATGGACTTCGAGCCATATTTGGAACGTGGTGTGTGCTTTCATGCTGACAGAGGGTCCAGTGCATGAGTTACAGACAACTTCAAGATGAACTCCAACGTTTGTGCACGTTTGAACTGGATTAACCATAACGAGTCCTTTTAAATTTTTTCTTCTCTTTTTCCTACTGTTTGATAAAGCTGACACTTGTAAATATACTGTCTTTATAATTGTATGCAGTGTACAATCTGTTATTTCTTGATAAAAGCTAATTGCACGGGGGCAGTATTTACACAGTATTCACACAGATTGGGGTTCAGGTGGGTGAGACATCCTAACTTGCTGGTTTTGGTGGGACTCAGGTCATACTGCCCCTGGATGTACTGAGTCTGAGAAAGGTAGCTTTCTCACAGCTGAGTCCAGTGGCTGTTAGTGAAGGGCTAACAAGCCGTGTTTCTAGAAATGCCTGGTAAAAAAACTGTTTCATATAAATTAAGTAGTTAAAAAAAGAGACCAAATAAAAAATTGAGAGGTAGTGTTCATGGGCTCATTGTCTGACGGTGGAGGGGAAGAGGCTATTCTTGAAACATTAAGTGTGTGTCTTCAGACCCCCCTACCTCCTCCTGTATGGCCACATTGAGAAGAGGGCATGTCCTGGGTGATAGGGGTCCTTAAAGATGGATGCTACCTTCTTGAACTATCGCCATTTCGAGATGTCCTTGAACCTGGAGAGGCTCATGCCCATGATGGAGTTGGCTGAGTTTACAACTTTCTGCAGCTTTTTCCGATCCCGTGTATTGGCCCCTCCATACCAGACAGTGTTGCAACCAGTTAGAATGCTCTCCACAGTACATCTGTAGAAATTTGCAAGCATCTTTGGAAACATAGAACAGTACAGTAAAGGAACAGTGCCTTCAGTCTATAATGTCTGTGCCAAATAGAATGCCAAGTTAAATTAGAGACACAAAGACTGCAGATGCTGGAAATCTGGAGGAGCATAAAAATTGCCGAAGGAACTTACAGTAGGAGGTCAGGCAGCAACTATGGAGGGAAATGAACAGTTGATCTTTTGGGCTGAGATTCATTAGTCTCATTGAGGTCCTAATGAAGGTGCTTACAATAATCTTATATGAGCAGATCTTGAGTCAGTTACAAAGTCGATTACAGCGCCACTGGAGCACACAGTAGGCGACACGATCCAAGATAAAGTCAACACGAGTTATTCTGAAAAGGGGTGAAATAAAGATGATGTGACTGTACTACAAGTTAGTGTCTACATAGCTGAGTCATTGCAAGCTTCTCTGGAGATTAAAATCATCACTTTGCAAAGCCTCAGTAAAAGTGCATTCTAAAACCTGTCAAGAACTTGCTGAAGGCACACACAGTCTTAACCTTGAGATACAGCAGCACTGCAATAGATTTCAAATGTTGACTGAGGCTCAGAGAGCAGCTCTTCCATCTGACCCAAATGGTTAAGGATTCAATTCCTCCCCCCACAACCCCCCCCCCCAGAAACCTAGGCTGACCTTGCTGGTGAGCAGTTTCCTATGTTACAAGAATGGTTACGCTTCAAAATTACTTCATTGGTAGAAAACTACTTTGGGATTGCTCAAAGTTACACAATGTATTATGCAAAGTCTTTGTTCTTGAAAAGATACAACAGAAATGCAAATCCATTGCAAACCTTTAGAATTGATAGTTTATAAAAGTATTAAAGAGAGCTTGACAGAGTTGATGCTGAGTGGCTATAAGACACAATGAAAGGCTGTGGTGAAGGGTTAGCCATTTTGAATTGAGACGAGGTGAAATGTCTTCTTTCCCAATAGATCAGAGGGTCTTCAATGAGATTGATGGATCTTGGCCACTTATTTAACCATGGAGATGGGAATGGGGGTTGAAAATCAAATGGAGGAACACACTAGAGGGGCCAAATGGCTTACTCTTGCTCTTATTTGCCTACCAATTGCCTCCAATTTGCTTACAAGAGCAACAGGTCCACAGCAGATGATTGGTTCTTCACTCAACCCTGGAACATCTGGACAGGAAAGATGCATACATCAGGATATTCTTTATCAACTACAGCTCAACATTCAATAACATGATCCCCTCAAAACTAATCAATAAGCTTCAAGACCTTGGCCCAATACCTCCTTGTACATTTAGACCCTGGATTTCCTTACTTGCAGAATCCATTCAGTTTGGATTGACAACAACATTTCCTCCATGATCTCTATCAGCACAGGTGCACCACAAGGCTGTGTGTTTAGCCCCCTGCTCTACTCACTTTATATTTATGACTGTGTGGCTAAGCACAGCTCCAATGCCATGTTTAAGTTAGCTGACGACACCACTGTCGTAAGCCAAATCAAAGGCGGTGAGGAATCAGCATATCAGAGCGAGACTGAAAATCTGGCTGAGTGGTGTCACAACAACAACCTCTTACTCAATGTCAGCAAGACCAAGGAGCTGATTATTGACTTCAGGAGGAGGAAACCAGAGGTCCATGGGGACTATATCGAGGTGCCATAGGTGGAGAGGGTTAGCAACTTTAAATTCCTCAGTGTTATAATTTCAGAAGACCTCTCCTGGGCCCAGCACGCAAGTACTACTATGAAGAAAGCACAGCAGTGCCTCTACTTCCTTAGGAGTTTACGAAGATTCAGCATGACATCTCAAACTTTGACAGACTTCTAGAGATGCATGGTGGAGAGTATGTTGACTGCATCACAGCCTGGTATGAAAACACCAATGCCCTTGAATGGAAAACCCTGCAAAAAGTAGTGGATACAGTCCAGTCCATCACAGGTGAAGCCCTCCCCACCATTGAGCACATCTACTTGGAACACTGTCGCAGGAAAGCAGCATCTATCATCAGGGCCCCCACCACCCAGGACGTGCTCTCTTCTCGCTGCTGCCATCAGGAAGGTGGTACGGGAGCCTCAGGACTCACATCACCAGGTTCAGGAACAGCTATTGCTCTTCAACCATCAGGCTTTTGAACCAGAAGGTATAACTTCACTAGCCCCATCATTGAAATGTTCCCACACCCTATGGACTCACTTTCAAGGGCTCTTCATCTCCCGTTCTCAATACTTATTGTTTACTTATTATTATTACTTCTTTCTTCTTGTATTTGCCCATTATGTTATGTTTTGCACAGTGTTGAATGCCCAAGCTGGTGTGGTCTTTCATTGATTCTATTATGGATTTATAAATTATGCCCACAAGGGTTGTATATGGTGCAATATATGTACTTTGATAATAAATTTACTTTGAACTTTTATTGCATCCTTTGAGATATTATTGTGTGCAGATCCTCAACACAAAAAAAATTTCACTTTAGTTCCACCAGGAAACCAGATTTTTGTTGCTTTTCACAGTGTTATCAAAGTCTAGGGTCCTTCTCTCAAACTCAAGGCATTCATACTGACAATTCACCACAACTAAGATAGAGGTACATTCAATTGTTCGTTGACACCTTCAATCCCACTTACTCTCCTCCTTTTCACATATCATGACTGAAAAACATATGACCATAAGATTTAGGAGCAGACATTCGGCCCACTGAGTCTGCCCTGCCATTCAATCATGGCTGATATTTTTTCAACCTCATTCTACCACTTTTCCTTGTAACTGTTAACCCCCCCCCCCCCCCCGCTTAGCAATCAAGAAACTATCAATCACTGCTCCACACAGTTACCACCTTCTGGCTGATGAAAATTCTCCTTGTTGCAGTTTTAAAGAGAGGTCCCTTTATTCTGAGGCTGTGCCTTCGGATCCTGGATTCTCCTATGAATGGAAACATGATCTCCCTGTCCACTCCACCAGGCCTTTCAGTAATCTGCTAGGCTTCAATAAATTCCACTCTCATCCTTCTGAACTCCATCGAGTACAGGCAGAGACATCAAATGCTCATCATATCTCAAGCACAATGAATACATTATAATTATCTATGTCAAACTACTCATGATGGAGCTGTCTTGTCAGACCTAGCCTTTGTCTGTTCTTTGAGATGCAGAGGATCTGGGTGTCATCAAGGGCAAGAACATTCGGTGGCCTCTTTATGAGGTACAGGAGGTATTTAATAAAGTTGCCACTGTGTGTATGTTTGTAGTCTTCTGCTGCGGTAGTCCATCCACTTCGAAGTTCAATGTGTTGTGCATTCAGAGATGTTTTTCTGCACAGCACTGTTGTAACGTGTGGCTATTTCAGTTACTGTCAGCTTGAACCAGTCTGGCCATTCTCCTCTGACTGCTCTCATTAACAAAGCGTTTTCACCCACAGAACTGCCGCTCACTGGATTTTTTTTTTGTTTTTCCTCTGCAAAATCTTAGAGACTGTTGTGTTGAAAATTCAAGGAGATCTGCAGTTTCTGAGATACTCAAACGACCCTGTCTGGCAACAACAATCGTTCCACGGTCAACGTCACTTGGATCACATTTCTTCCCCATTCTGATGCTTGAGTTGAACAACAACTGAACCTCTTGACCATGTCTGCATGCTTGTATGCACTGAGTTGTTGCCATGTGGTTGGCTGATTAGATATTTGCATTAACGAGGTGTGCAGGTGTGTCTAATAAAGTCACCACTGAGTGCATGTCGATACAGTAAGTAAATAAGAATGTGGTTCACAATTCTTCTAGCAATAAACAAGAGGTATGTGCAGTTATTTAAGGCATTGGTAAAACTTCATCTGGAGTTCTGCCAACCATATTGGGCTCTTAATTTAAGAAAGAGTGTGAATGCACTGGAAGCAATTCAGAGAATGCTAGATCAGACTAAAATGTGGAACTGCAGCTTATCTTCTGAGAAAACATTGTTCGGCAATGCTTATATCTGTTTGGAGAGTGACTTTAATTGAAAAATAGATAATTCTGAGGAGGCTGTACGCATGGATATGGTGAAATATGCTATTGCTGGAGAATCTTCAACTTTTCTAATGGCTGTTCAACTGAGCATCTGAAAACTTAGTTTATTTATTTTATTTAGAGACACAGGACAATAACAGGCCCTCTGGCCCAACGAGTCCGCACCACCCAATTACACCCATGTGACCAACTAACCTACTAACCCATACGTCTTTGGACTATAGGAGGAAACCGGAGCGATAACGGGGAGGTTCTTATTGTATGTGTACGTATAGAAGTTCGTGATCCCACAGCACTCTTTTGAAGGCAATCAGGGATGCCACTGCCAATGCCCAGGACAATACTTAACCCTGAACTAATGAATAAAAGCTAGTTAGTGTATGTATGTGTGTTTGGTTGATGGCTTGTTTTAAATTACCTGCTGAGGGACTCCATTTCCAAGATATTTTATTCATGTGGTGATCTGGGACAGCTTCTAGCATTTGACTTCTTACACAAATGCTTTCAGAAAGACAAACAACACTCCTTTGTTAAACAACCAAGAAGAATCAATCATTACCCTTACACACAGCAGGCAACACCCAGCCAGAAGCTCCCTTCACCTCTTCACTACTTTACCTCTCCTACTCCACACCCAACATCAGCCTGTGGCACTTCAATTATTGCCAACAGCTCTGACAGAACAGAAAGCAGTCAACCAAAAGATAGGACTACACACCAGACTTGAATTTAGCCAAAGCTTGGAGTAAAACTGATGAATGATTCAGAAGTCAGCCTGTCCTGAAGTTGGCGAGGTCGTTTATTTGTGGGTATCTGTGTGCGTTTTTGCTGTTGTTGTTTGTGTTGTTCTGCTGAACATTGCAGATATGCTATGTTGGTGCAGAATGTGTGGTGACACTTGTGGGCTGCCCCCAGCACATCCTTGGGTGTGTTGGTTGTTACTCAAACAACACATTTCACTGTGTTTCCATGTACAGTACTGTGCAAAAGTCTTAGGCACATATACACTCAGACCCCACATAACACTGATTCGTTACAACGTGGTTATTCAATTCTTTATTGAAACATTTATAAATGACAAAAATTCATTCTAAACAACAGTTAAAACTTCTCAAGAGTGGCTGCCATTACAGTAAACATTCATTCAGCCAACGAGAGCACTTTACACACGCTCTGAGCCACTCACAGCCAATCACGTATTAGTTTACCCTCTGCCTCCTTGCGTGTGTAAACGTTCCTGCTCCCCCGACAATTTATTCCAGTTTTTTCACCCATAATGTCTGGTTTTACAGCCTGCAACTTCCAGTGAGGGTAGTACATCTAAGACGTCAAGGAAAAGCATTAGCGTGGATGTGAAACTGCAAGTGATGCGGTGTTTCGAAGCTGGTGAACACCAGGTTGATGTTGGCGCCTCACTGAATTTGGATACATCGACAGTCAGAATGAGCCTTGCTGGGAGCGAAGCAATAAGGCAAAGGTAGGTGTTCGCGACATGATTTCCTGCTGCTGAGAACTGCTTCACGAGAGGAAACTCAAGAAAAGGCAGTCAAATCTCAACGCCTACTTGAAGAAGCCAAAGTTGGTGGAGGACCCACAGCCTGGTCCCTCCTCTGAGAAGTAACCACCGCCCGCTTCCCTCCGCTGGTGCTGCTGCGATGTGTCGCTGCTCCACTAATATACAGGTCAGGCCTAGTTGCGTGTTTGTTACTCCACAAATTACTGTGTACACGTAAAATAATAGAAACAAAGAAAATAGGTGCAGGAGTAGGCCATTCGGCCCTTCGAGCCTGCACCGCCATTTATTATGATCATGGCTGATCATCCAACTCAGAACCCCGCTCCAGCCTTCCCTCCATACCCCCTGATCCCTTTAGCCACAAGGGCCATATCTAACTCCCTCTTAAATATAGCCAATGAACTGGCCTCAACTGTTTCCTGTGGCAGAGAATTCCACAGATTCACCACTCTCTGTGTGTAGAAGTTTTTCCTCATCTCGGTCCTAAAAGGCTTCCCCTTTATCCTCAAACTGTGACCCCTTGTTCTGGACTTCCCCAACATCGGGAACAATCTTCCTGAATCTAGCCTGTCCAATCCCTTTAGGATTTTATACGTTTCAATCAGATTCCCCCTCAATCTTCTAAATTCCAACGAGCACAAGCCCAGTTCATCCAGTCTTTCTTCATATGAAAGTCCTGCCATCCCAGGAATCAATCTGGTGAACCTTCTTTGTACTCCCTCTATGGCAAGGATGTCTTTCCTCAGATCAGGGGACCAAAACTGCACACAATACTCCAGGTGGGGTCTCACCAAGGCCTTGTACAACTGCGGTAGTACCTCCCTGCTCCTGTACTCAAATCCTCTCGCTATAAATGCCAGCATCCCATTCGCCTTTTTCACCGCCTGCTGTACCTGCATGCCCACTTTCAATGACTGGTGTATAATGACACCCAGGTCTCGTTGCACCTCCCCTTTTCCTAATCGGCCACCATTCAGATAATAATCTGTTTTCCTATTTTTGCCACCAAAGTGGATAACTTCACATTTATCCACATTAAATTGCATCTGCCATGAATTTGCCCACTCACCCAACCTATCCAAGTCACTCTGCATCCTCTTAGCATCCTCCTCACAGCTAACACTGCCACCCAGCTTCGTGTCATCCGCAAACTTGGAGATGCTGCATTTAATTCCCTCATCCAAGTCATTAATATATATTGTAAACAACTGGGGTCCCAGCACTGAGCCTTGCGGTACCCCACTAGTCACCGCCTGCCATTCTGAAAAGGTCCCGTTTATTCCCACTCTTTGCTTCCTGTCTGCTAACCAATTCTCCATCCACATCAATACCTTACCCCCAATACCATGTGCTTTAAGTTTGCACACTAATCTCCTGTGTGGGACCTTGCCAAAAGCCTTTTGAAAATCCAAATATACTACATCCACTGGTTCTCCCCTATCCACTCTACTAGTTACATCCTCAAAAAATTCAATGAGATTCGTCAGACATGATTTTCCTTTCACAAATCCATGTTGACTTTGTCTGATGATTTCACCGCTTTCCAAATGTGCTGTTATCACATCTTTGGTAACTGACTCCAGCAGTTTCCCCAAAACCGACGTTAGGCTAACCGGTCTACAATTCCCCGGTTTCTCTCTCCCTCCTTTTTTAAAAAGTGGGGTTACATTAGCCACCCTCCAATCCTCAGGAACTAGTCCAGAATCTAACGAGTTTTGAAAAATTATCACTAATGCATCCACTATTTCTTGGGCTACTTCCTTAAGCACTCTAGGATGCAGACCATCTGGCCCTGGGGATTTATCTGCCTTCAATCCCTTCAATTTACCTAACACCACTTCCCTACTAACAAGTATTTCGCTCAGTTCCTCCATCTCACTGGACCCTCTGTCCCCTACTATTTCTGGAAGATTATTTATGTCCTCCTTCGTGAAGACAGAACCAGAGTAATTATTCAATTGGTCTGCCATGTCCTTGCTCCCCATAATCAATTCACCTGTTTCTGTCTGTAGGGGACCTACATTTGTCTTTACCAGTCTTTTCCTTTTTACATACCTATAAAAGCTTTTACAGTCAGTTTTTATGTTCCCCGCCAGTTTTCTCTCATAATCTTTTTTCCCCTTCCTAATTAAGCCCTTTGTCCTCCTCTGCTGAACTCTGAATTTCTCCCAGTCCTCAGGTGAGCCACTTTCTCTGGCTAATTTGTATGCTGCTTCTTTGGAATCGATACTATCCCTAATTTCTCTTGTCAGCCACGGGTGCACTACCTTCCTTGATTTATTCTTTTGCCAAACTGGGATGAACAATTGTTGTAGTTCATCCATGCAACCTTTAAATGCTTGCCATTGCATATCCACCGTCAATCCTTTAAGTGTCATTTGCCAGTCTATCTTAGCTAACTCACGTCTCATACCTTCAAAGTTACCCCTCTTTAAGTTCAGAACCATTGTTTCTGAATTAACTATGTCACTCTCCATCTTAATGAAGAATTCCACCATATTATGGTCACTCTTACCCAAAGGGCCTCTCACGACAAGATTGCTAATTAACCCTTCCTCATTGCTCAAAACCCAGTCCAGAATAGCCTGCTCTCTAGTTGGTTCCTCGACATGTTGGTTCAAAAAACCATCCCGCATACATTCCAAGAAATCCTCTTCCTCAGCACCTTTACCAATTTGGTTCACCCAATCTACATGTAGATTGAAGTCACCCATTATAACTGCTGTCCCTTTATTGCACACATTTCTAATTTTCTGTTTAATACCATCTCCGACCTCACTACTACTGTTAGGTGGCCTGTACACAACTCCCACCAGCGTCTTCTGCCCCTTAGTGTTACGCAGCTCTACCCATATCGATTCCACATCTTCCCGGCTTATGTCCTTCCTTTCTATTGCGTTAATCTCTTCTTTAACCAGCAACGCCACCCCACCTCCCCTTCCTTCATGTCTATCCCTCCTGAATATTGAATATCCCTGAACGTTGAGCTCCCATCCTTGGTCACCCTGGAGCCATGTCTCTGTGATCCCAACTATATCATAATCATTAATAACAATCTGCACTTTCAATTCATCCACCTTATTACGAATGCTCCTTGCATTGACACACAAAGCCTTCAGGCACTCTTTTACAACTCTCTTAGCGCTTATACAATTATGTTGAAAAGTGGCCCTTTTTAATGCTTGCCCTGGATTTGTCGGCCTGCCACTTTTACTCTTCTCCTTAGTACTTTTTGCTTCTACCCTCACTTTACACCCCTCTGTCTCTCTGCACTGGTTCCCATCCCCCTGTTGTGAACTAACCTCCTCACGCCTAGCCTCTTTAATTTGATTCCCACCCCCCAACCATTCTAGTTTAAAGTCACCTCAGTAGCCCGCGCTAATCTCCCTGCCAGGATATTGGTCCCCCTAGGATTCAAGTGTAACCCGTCCTTTTTGTACAGGTCACGCCTGCGCCAAAAGAGGTCCCAATGATCCAAAAACTTGAATCCCTGCCCCCTGCTCCAATCCCTCAGCCACGCATTTATCCTCCACCTCATCGCATTCCTACTCTCACTGTCGCGTGGCACAGGCAGTAATCCTGAGATTACTACCTTTGCGGTCCTTTTTCTCAACTCCCTTCCTAGCTCCCTATATTCTCCTTTCAGGACCCCTTCCCTTTTCCTACCTATGTCATTGGTACCTATATGTACCACGACCTCTGGCTCTTCACCCTCCCACTTCAGGATATCTTGGACACGATCAGAAATATCCTGGACCCTGGCACCAGGGAGGCAGACTACCATCCGGGTCTCTGGACTGCGTCCACAGAATCGCCTATCTGACCCCCTTACTATTGAGTCCCCTATCACAACTGCCCTCCTCTTCCTTGCCCTCCCCTTCTGAGCTACAGGGCCAGACTCTGTGCCGGAGGCACGGCCACTGTCGCTTCCCCCAGGTACGCTGTCCCCCCCAACAGTACTCAAACAGGAGTACCTATTGTTAAGGGGTACAGCCACCGGGGTACTCCCTATTACCTGACTCTTCCCCTTCCCCCTCCTAACCGTGACCCACTTGTCTTCCTCCCGTGGCCCTGGTGTGACCACCTGCCTGTAATTCCTCTCTATCACCTCCTCACTCTCCCTGACCAGACGAAGGTCATCCAGCTGCAGCTCCAGTTCTGTAACGCGGTCCCTTAGGAGCTGCATCTCAATGCACTTGGCGCAGATGTAGACGTCCGGGAGGCTTGGAGACTCCAGGGCCTCCCACATCCGACACCGAGAACAGCAAACTGATAGAACATACATCTCGGGTTTGATTTTCTTAAAAATCAGGCACACATATCCATTTACGTAATGTTATAATGACCCCACAGAGCGCTGATTTACACAGCAATCCATCTTCAAGGAATGCATCCTCAGCATTAAGCGGGGTCTGAGTGTATATTGCTAGTATGCCTCAGACCTTTGCACAGCACCGCAGGAGAGGTGTGAGTCAGGTGGCAGAGAAGGAGTGCCGGGGTGGGTGTGGCGTGGGTGCAAACACATCCAGCCCTGAAACATCAGGCTGATTGGCAGGAGGCAAAGAGTGGGAATAAAGGGAGCCTTCTCTGGTTTGCTGCTGGTGACTAATGGTGTTCCACAAGGGTGTGTTGGGATCAATTCCTTTTACATTATATGTGAATACAGTGTTGGGAAGTGTATGGTGATGCACTTTGGTAGAAGAAATGAAAGGGGTGACTATTTTCTAAATGGGAGAGAAAATACAAAAATCTGAGGGACAAAGGGACTTGGGAGTCCTTGTGCAGGATTCCCTGAAGGTTAATTTGTAGGTTGAGTCGATGGTGAGGAAGACAATTGCAACATTAGCATTAATTTCAAGAGGACTAGAATATAAAAGCAAGGATGTAACATCGAGACTTTATAAAGCACTGGCGAGGCCTCACTTGGAGTATTGTGAGCAGTTTTGGGCCCCTTAGAAAGGATGTGCTGAAACTGGAGGGGGTCCAAAGCAGGTTCATGAAAATGATTCCAGGATTGAATAGCTTGTCATATGAAGAATGTCTGATGGCTCTGGGCCTGAATTCACTGGAATTCAGAAGAATGAGGGGTGACCTCATCGAAACCTATCAAATGGTGAAAGACCTCGATAGAGTAGGTGTGGAGAGAATGTTTCCTATGGTGGGAATGTCTAAGACCAGTGGGCACAGACTCAAAATAGAGGGGTATCCTTTTAGAACAGAGATGCGGATGTTTTTTTTTAGCTAGAGAGTGGTGAATCTGTGGAATTTGTTACCACGGGCAGCTGCGGAGGTCAAGTCTTTATGTATATTTAAAGCAGAGGTTGATAGTTTGATTAGTTAGGGCAGGTGGAGGGGGGCGGAGGGGAAGGCAGGAGATTGAGAGGAAAATGGATCAGCCATGGTGAAATGGCAGAGCAGACTTGATGGGCCAAATAGCCTAGTTCTGCTCCTATATCTTATAGTCTTAATGGAATTTCTTTTGACAGAGAGTGGTAAATCTTTGGAATTCATTTCCACTGACAGCTGTGGATGCCAAGTCATTGGATACGTATTTTTAAAGCGGAGGTTGAGTTCCTTGGTTAGTCAGGGCATTAAATGTTATGGGCAGAAGGCAGGAGAATGAGTATTGAGAGGGATAATAAAGCAGCCATGATGGTATGGTGGAGCAGATTCGATGGGCCAAATGGGCTAATTCTGGTCCTATGTCTTATGATATTATGGGCTGTGTGTGTGCATTGGGAGGAACAGGGCTTGTTTTGCTTTGCTGTTGTTTTGTTGCCTGTTCTGGTTCCTAAAGATTGTTACAGCTGGGGATGGTAATGGTAATAAGCTCCCACTACCTATTAAATACTCCCAATGGTGGCACTGGTGTGTGTGGCAACACATGTGGGCTGCCCCCAGCACATCCTTAGGTTGTGTGTTTCAATGTACATGTGATAAATTAATCTGAGTGACTTGTGTCTAAAATGCCTGCCCACAGTCCCGAGAGACGGCCACTGCACTGGCGAGACCTGCAAGCTGAATCAGGGGAAAAAGTTTGAGTGCCTGAGTTTTTAAAGTGTGCCGTCTGCTTGCATCGAGACCTCCACACCAGCCGCACAACTGGTGTTGGTGTTCACAACAAATGGATGTTAATTTTATTCTGGGGACACTGCTTCCAACCACTGCAGTAAAACAGGTCAACATAGACCAGTGTAAGATCCACAAAGCTTCTGTGAAACCACAGCAGTCACGAGGCTGGTGCAGCCCTCTCATACAAGGATGACAGAATTATTCAGTGAAATTCTAATCTCACAATTACTCACGAACAGCTGTGACAGATTTGGGTTAAATAACTTCTCTTTTTAGTGACAAGTCAGTGTTGTCTCTGGGCCTGTTTACTACTGCACTGTAGGACATAACACAACAAAAGCTAAATCACACACATATCAATATGTTTAATGTTGTGTAACACACTTTAGTCATCCTGATGATTTATCATCCCAGGCTCCTAATACTTCAAGCTGTTGGTGTACCATTCACAAATGCTCTCTAAGTACTTGCACACAGTATTGTGCAGAAGTCCTAGCCACATATATATAGCACTATACATTATAAGGTACATACACCCATAAATCAGTTTGCTAAATGTTATACTTTTTCAAACCCCCAAATAATTCTGGAGGGTCAGGATGGCAAAACAAAATGGGTCCCTTCTATGTTCCATGAAGGGATGGCACAGTAGCGTCAGTGCAATCGGGGTTCAATTCCCACACTATCTGTAAGGGGTTTGTATATTCTCCCCATGATTATATGGGTTTCTTCCGGGTGCTCCAGTTTCCTTCCACATTCCAAAGATGAGTGGTTAGGGTTAGTGAGTTGTGGCTATGCTACATTGGTGCCAGAGGTGTGATGACATTTGCACGCTGACCACAACACAATGCCCGCTGATTTGATTTGACACAAGTGACACATCTCACGGTTTTGATGTACAAGTGACAACTAAAATTAATCTTTAATCTTTTTGTTTTTTTAATAAAGCTGGACAATAAGGCATTTCTCAGTGCTTTCAACTTTGGAAACATCAATCAGCTTCCACAACACAAAGCATAGAGAAAACAGGAAAGAAAGTAGACCACTCAACATTCAGGCCAGCTCCACTATTCACTACCCCATTCCTTCAGGAGCAAGAACCGAGTATAGGGAAGATTTGGAGAAGTGACCATAGCCCAGAAGTTATGATGGAATGACATTGAATCCTCATTGAGTTCAGCAATATCACTCACTGTTGTCAATTTTATTCACATAATACAACTGTGCAAGAAAGCAAATTCATCAGGTGAAATGGAGAGTCACGTTTTCAAAAAAGCTTTCAGAATGTCACTGAGTGATACTGATATCGCTGGGACTTCAAGACCTGAGTTACAGGGATAGGTTGAATAGGTTAGGACTTTATTCACGGGAGATTTGATAGAGGTATACAAAATTACGAGGGGTATAGATAGGGTAAATGTAAGCAGTCATAAACACAAGAGATTCTGCAGATGCTGGAAATCCAAAGCTACAGGAACTTAGCGGCTCAGGCAGCATCTATGGAAAGGAATAAAGATGAATGTTTTTTGCCCTAAATGTCAAATGTTTATTCATTTCCATGGATGCTGCCTGACCTGCTGAGTTCCTCCAGCATTTTGTACGTGTTGCCTTAAATGCAAGCACACTTTTTTCCCCATGGATGTTGAGTGGGACTACAACTAGAGGTCATGGGCTAAGGGTGAAACATGAAATGCTTAAGAGAACGAGGGGGAACTTCTTCACTCAGAGCATAGTGAGAGTGTAGAACAAGCTGCCAGCGCAAATTATGGATGCGGGTTCGATTTCGATGTTTAAAAGAAAATTGGATAAGTACATGGATGGGAGGGGCACGGAGGACTATGGTTAAGGTGTGGGTAGATGGGACTAAGCAGATTAACAGTTCAGCATGGCCTATGTCGTCTGAAGGGCCTCTTTCTGACCTCAGTGGAAAGCACAGACAGGCTTACATTTATAGAAGCAAAACCTACTAATATAAGAACTTCATGGATGATTTGTGGCAGCATTTTGATCAAGATAGCAGACTAATAACCCAAGGCCAGAAATATTGATCTACCATCCCTTATCCAGCCATGCCGATACCTGAGACCTATAGATGACTCTGTCATCATCATTCATAACGAAAACAGGCCCTTTTACCCAACTGTCCATGACAACCAGGGTTCCCATTTGGCCCACATCACTCTCAACCTTTCTTATCCACATACTACTGAAGTCCTTTTAAATCCACTTCATCTGTTAGCTCATTCAAGCTACAGACTACCTCTTGGGTGAAAACATTGTCCCTCAGGTCCCTACTAAATGCCTTCACTCTCACCCTAGATCTATACTTTCAATTCCCTTTTCTGGGGAAAAAGGCTGTGTGTATTCATGATTTGATACACCTCTATGAGATCACCCCTTCAGTGAATAAAGTCCCAACTTGCTCAACCTTTTTCCTTAACTCAGTCCCAGTCTCGTTAACAACCTCATGAATCTACTTTGCACTCTTTCCAGTTTAATGTCATTTTTCCGATAGCAGGGTGACTAAAACTGAACACAATTCTCCAAGTGCTACCTTATCAAATGAATCATTGCTGAATCAAACAAGAGAAAATCTGCAGGTGTTGGAAATCCAAGCTACACGCACAAAATGCTGGAGGAACTCAGCAGAGCAGGCAGCATCTCTGGAGAAAAGCACAGTCGACCTTTGAATCAATTGACTCTATACTGTCTCTCACTTCAGGCAGAGTCAGGGATGGACAATAAATGCCAATGTTGTCCACTTTCAGTAAACCAGTGGTTTAAAGTGACCTTCACACCAAGCCACATTATTGGTCAGGCAATGTGAAATTATTGATGAGGAGTAGGTTACTTGAAACGAACTTATGAGGATGGATTTACCTTTATTTGTCACAAACTTCGAAACGTACAGTGGTGCTGCCAAGTATTACGCTAGCTGATATGCCACAGTACCAGAGTTAGGAAGAGGTCTACTATAGTCTGGTGCTAGAAAGAATTAAACTCCTTATCCAATACAAGGTTCAACATCTGTGAAACTACCGATTAATCTGTTTTTTGTGTAAGAACTTTGAATGGTTTCTGAGAAATGTGCTAACAATTTTTGAGTATCCGACCCCTAACACAGACACACCCTTCCTATTTTCATTATGAACCAGAATCAAAGGGCTGGAAATGCTGAAGGTATGTTGCAAACAACCAAGAAATGAGACAGACATGCATGACAGATGTACCACTGGGGCAGTACGGTAGCGTAGTGGTTAACGCAATGCTTTACAGCACCAGCTGTTAAGATCAGGCTTCAATTCCTGAACTGAGTTTGTACTTTCTCCCCATGACCATGTGGGTTTCCTCCGGGTGCTCCAGTTTCCTCCCACATTCCTAAAGACGTTTGGGTTAGTGAGTTGTGAGCATGCTATGCTGGCGGCAGAAGTGTGGTGACACTTGCAGGCTGTAAAGCACAATACTCACAAACATCATATTTCACTGCGTGTTTTGATGTGCATGCGACAAATAAAGCTAATATTTCTTTTTTTATACACCACCTGGGTGGTTAGATCACTAGACCTGTATATAGAAGCTGTATTTGCATAGCACCTTCATTGGAGAAAAAGATCTCAATGATAGTCACAATGGAATAATGATCATGAATTCATGCAGAATCAGAGGAAACTTGATTAAAAGTTTGGGTAAAGGCTAGAAATTCAAGGGGAGATGACACCATAGAAAGTGAAAGATAAACAACTTGCAATGAAAAGCAGCCAAAAGAACAGTGTAACCATCCAACAATCATTTAATTACTGGATGGTGAACATTAGCACCACACATAATGCAGATATGTTCATCAAGTGAGAAGCAAACTCTTTTTCCTTCACATTTTATTGAGTATCTTTAGATCCACTAGCCCCTCTCTACACCTAGGTTGGGTGCCATTGGGGAAGTACAGTGGCAGCATTCTGACACTTCACTAGCACTGAGAACTATACTCAGAGATCACCTTATTAGATGCCTCCTGTACCTAATAAAGTGGCCACTGAGTGTACATTCATGGTCTTCTGCTGCTGTAGCCCACACACTTCAAGGTTTGACATGGTGTGCATTCAGAGATGCTCTTCTGCACACCACTGTTGTAATATGTGGTTATTTGAGTTACTCTCACCATCAATCAGTCTGACCATTCTCCTCTGACCTCTCTCATTAACAGGGTGTTTTCACCCACAGAACTGCCACTCACTGGATGTTTTTTGGGTTTTTTTGCACCATTCTCTGTAATCTCTAAAGATGGTTGTGTGTGAAAATCCCAGGAGATCAGCAGTTTCTGAGATACTCAAACCACCCCATCTCGCACAATCATTCCATAGTCAAAGTCACTTAGATCACATTTCTTCCCCATTCGGACGTTTGAACTGAACACTGAACCTCTTGACCAGGTCTGCATGCTTTTATGCTTTGAGTTGCTGCCATGTGATTGGCTGATGGTTGTTTAATGAGCAGGTGTACCTAATAAAGTGGCCACTGAGTGTATAAGTTTGTTTACGGGCAACCTGCTGCATATGGACGTACACGGAGGTGGTGTAAATGTGGCCGATACATCCTTTTATTTTGGGAACCTCGCATGTCACTTCAACTTCCTGCCAGGTTTAATACCCACAGCCACCTGTAGCTGCTAACTGAGATAGAGCTTCATGGTTAGCTTGCCAGGCTCTAGTGGAAGAGGAGGAGAGAAGAATGCTGATAAGAAGGAAGCAAGCTGAAATTGTACAGGAAAGTTCTGACATACATGTATGGACAGGATAATGAGCAAGTGACTCAGTAAATTAAAATAATCTCACAAACTGCTGAAGGAACTCAGCAAGTCAGGCAGTATCTATGGAGGAGAATAATCTGTCAATTTTTCAGGCCGAGACCAGTCCTGAAGAAAGGTTTCAGCCTGAACCATCAACTCTTTATTCTTTTCCATAGATGCTGCCTGACCTGCTGAGTTTCTCCAGCATTTTGTGTGTGTTGCTCTGGATTTCCAGCATCTGCAAATTCTCAGGGGATCTTTCATTATTTGCTACTGACCTTACTGGGTTTTTTTCCCCGTTCCTTATTGGATCTAAAAGTCAGGGAGGGTAAAAGCAAGCTCAGCAGGTGAACGAACTGATCTCACCAGGGGTTCTGAGTTTATCAGGCTGCCATTCACCTCACTAGGTGTGGCACGGTAGCATCGCAATTAACATAACACTTTACATCACTAGTGTTCAGGGATCAATTTCCATCAGTGTTTAAGGAGCTTGTACATTCACCCTGTGACAGTCTGGGTTTCCTCAAGCTGATCCAGTTTCCTCCCACATTCCAATGGTTAGTAAGTTCAAGTTTATTGTCATTCAACCATACACAAATATATAGCAAAACAAAACATAGTTGCTCTGGGATCAAGGTACAAAACACAATACATACGGTCACACACAGCACATAGAGTTATGATCCAGCACATACAGTCACAAAATAATATCAGCACAAGCTCCTGAGGGGCATGGTCTGAAGATTGAAAGTGTGAGGGACATGTTTCTGTAAGACAGTGTAATATTACTGACGCTATCATAATAAAACAAACAGTCCGATAGGTATATGAAACAGCAGCAATATGAGATGAAGCGTGACCAGTGCAGGATGTGAGTGTGTCTTCGAGTTGGGGAGTGGGGCAGGACATGCAGACAAGGGTGTACATGTGTACTGGATGGCAGCAGGGTTTGCATCTAACAGCCTGGCAGAAGCTGTTGCCCAACAGTTGTGGTTCTTGTTCTGCAGTATCCTCTGCCCATTGGCAGGAGGTCAAAGATTGTGGGAAGGATGGGAGGGGTCCTTGACAATGCTTGAGGCCCTGCGTGTGCAACCCTTCTGATATATGACTTGAATGAAGGGGAGAGAGACCCTGACCATTTTTTTCATCGAGTTGTGGGCATGCTACATTGGTGCTGCAAGTCTCATCCTCAGACCTTGTTGGTCCTTGATGCAACTGATGCATTTGCCTGCATGTTTTGCTGCTTCAATGTATGTGTGACAAATAAATCTTCATAAAATGCAGTTAGAAGTGCAGTTTGCTGCCAATAACTCTGTCAACACATGCCTGTCCAAGTGATCATCATACCTATGGCTGCTTCACTCCACTCACACCAGCTGCCTGGGTCCACACTCTGTCAAATCCCATTCTCATAAACTCCAATAAATCTTTTACAGGCCACTTCCATGACCAAGTGTTCAATCATCACATCTCCAGCCCCAATTTCCTTCCAATTCTGAAAGATAGGAACACTTTGGGAACTTCATTCACAAACAAAAACGAAACACCAAGAGACGGCAGATGCAACAACAAAATGGAGGAACTTAGTGGGTCATGCAGTATCTGCGAAGGTAAATGAACAGTCCATGTTTCAGATCAAGACCTTTCATCTGGACTGAAAGATTAAGATTAGCTTTGTCACATGGACATCGAAACACTGAAACATACACAAATGCATCGTTTGTGGCGATGACCAGCACAGTTGAGGACACGCTTCTGGCGCCAACACAGCATGCCCACAACTCACTAACCCTAACCTGCATGTGGGAGGAAACCCACACAGTCACAGACAGAACATACAAACTCCTTACAGACAGTGGCAGCAATTGAATCCGAATCTTCTGTTTACTGTCACTGTAAAGCATTATACCAACCACTGTGCTATTGTGCTGCACCAAGATGGAAGGGAGATAACCAGTGTAAAGAGGTGAGTGGAAAGGGTGGAGTCAGCTTCCGGTTTCATAATTCGCAGAAAGCCTCTACCTGGAAGGGTTGCATGAGACTTAAATACAGTCCAGATGAAGAGTCTCGACCTAAAATATTGATTATCCATTTCCCCCCACGGATGCTGCCTGACCAGTATTTTGCTTTTCATCCACTTGTAAACTGCTGTTACCAGGGCCTGCAGCTAATCACGTGGTGTCTGGTTACACCCAAAGCTCGTTCTATAGAGCAGTGAGGAGACGATTTTCAAACTATTGAAACCTTTTGGCTGTTCTCTGGTGTTTAATATTTAACCATGGTGTGAATCAAAGATTTGAACCCACATAATATAGGAACTCCACCCTTATATGCAGGATGTTATAAAATGATTAGAGATTAGATTTTACAAGATGGCAGGCAGCTCACCATCCCCCACACCACTGCCACGACCTGCATGTATTTTGCAGATGCAGGTTGCCAAGCAACAGAATGCACAGCTGAGAGCATAGCACTGTACGTGGTATCAATGAAGCATCCCTCAACAACCCAGTCAGAGTGTTGTCACACTGAAATTATTCCCGAGCTCTTCCATAAAACGTTTTTGATTTGTGTTAGGTCTGTCGATAATCACACCTCTTAAGAAATATTCATTCCGTGAGAAGTCATGACATTGTACAATTGTACAGTGGATCAAGAAGCCAGGCGGCAGGTTTAGCAGGGTAGAACATTGAACACTACAGCACAGTACAGGCCCTTCAGCACATGACGTTGTGCTGATTTTCAACCTACTCTGAGATCAATCTAATCCTTCCCTCCCATAAAGCCCTCCACTTTTCTGTCATCCACGTGCCTATCTCTTAATCTCTTAAATGTCTATAATGCTGCCTCTGCTGTCAACCCAGGAACCACGTTCTACACACCCACCACTCTGTGTAAACACTTTCCTTTGACATTGTAGAAAATCAAAGTTAATTTTTTTTCCCCCACCAACTTTTTTCATCATCAACTCTTTTTGAGTTATAGAATTCCTGGATTTATTTGCCAGCAGATCCTAGGCCAACCCCAATGTGTCATTAAACATAAACAAAGACAACTTTAACAAAATACTAAGGTACATTAGTTTTATATTTAACATTTAGATTTGGTTCACTGTTCAGAAAGACCATTGCAATCACACCGATCCATTCTCTTCATGGGCCAAAGAATAAAAGAATCTCATTTGTTGCAAGAATTTGCCACATTTTGGCTGTTTATTGGAATTGGTTTATTATTGTGACATGTACTAAGATACAGTGAAAAGCTTCTCTTGCATATTGTCCATACAGATCAAATCATTACACAGAGCATTGAGGTAGAACTAAGTAAAACAATGACTGAATGTAGAATAGAGTGTAACAGCCACAGAGAGTGTGCGTTGCAGGTAGACAGTAAGGTGCAAAATCATAATGAGGCAGATTGCGAGGTCAACAGTCCATCTTGTTATGAGAGAACCATTCAGTTTGTCTTATAACAGCAGGGTAGGTGTAGTTGCATCTGGTGGTGCATGCTTGCAGACTCTTGTATATATTTTTTTATTATAGCAGTGATCTTTTGTAACTGGACATGATACTGCCTTTCTGAGAGTTACAACTTCCAGCAGTTTGTGTATTAACATGTTTCCTGACAACACGATCAATTGTCAATCAGTAGGCAGCTTAACCTCTGATCCTAACAATGTCAAACACATTTGACATTGTATTAGCAAGAGTTGGAAAACCAGACAAAATTTTTAAAAAATATTTCTTTCAAATTATCACAATTGTAAACACATGGTGGCTAATTTTATCTGTTCCTGACCTGAATGGGTTGCAATGTCACTTCAGAGAGAAGAGTCAAGTACATCACTATAGGTTAGGAGTTACATATAGATAACATCAGTGTAGTATTGCCAACTTCCTTCCCCAAGGACACCATGTTTTTTTAAGCCAATCCAATAATTTTGTGATGCCTACTCTTTATATTTTATTATAAATTATGAGGGGTATAAATAGGTTTTTTCCCCACTGAGGTTGGGTGAAACTAGAACAAGAAGTCACAAGTTAAGGGTGAAAGGTGAAATTCTTTAATTCAGAGGGTGGTGTGAGTGTGAAACAAGTTTCCAGCAGAAATGGATGTCAGTCTTTGCGTGTCGTTTTTCATTGATTCCATTGTATTCCTTTGTTCTGCTATGAATGCCAGCAAGAAAATGAATTTCAGGGTAGCATCTGGTGACAAATATGTTCTTTGATAATAAATGTACTTTGAACTTTGAGGTATCATTCCCGTATGCTAACAGAGAGTCGATTTTCACACCCAAGAGCAAGTTTTTATCCATAGGGAGGATCAGTCTGACACGGCCACCACCTCTAACACTGACTGCCCAGAATGCCTAAACCAATCCAATATATTGACCTTGCCATCATCAGTTAGCTAGACCCAGAACACATGCACACTTCCAATTCAAATGTACTTTATTTTATTCGTGCACAATGAAAATAGCATGGCTCCTGTCACCCACACTGTTCTGAATTCTGGACAGATTAATGCCATTTTTATACAGAATTGTCTAGCAGTTATGGATAATGACCATTTGGTAAACTATGCATGTTCAAAGGGAGGTTATGCTCATCAAAGACTTTGCTTGGCTGGGCTCTCTGCATTCTGTCTGCAATCTATCCTAACCTGGACATTATGTTAACACTTATTTTATTGCAACTTCCACAACAGGATCCAAAGTGGCTCAATGCCAGGACCTGTGGACTAACTAAGCCAGGACCTGGTGTTTAGGCTCTGGTCGAAGACACTCCCAATGTTAACTGCCCCTCATTGAATCACATTTCCATAAAACAACCCAGTGTCTTTACTGGAAGACATCACCACACATTGAAAGTGAGAGTCTGTAACACTTGTATAGCAAGTGTTAAAGCAGATTTCACCAATTAGATCATTAAATGAATATTCATTGCTGTTAACATTCCACTTTCATTTTCCTGCACATAATTCACACACCTGAAGTAAGTTTTATTTTTAAATGTAGCAGCGGAAATGAAGCTGCATTCTAAGTGACCCAAATTGCAATACCCAAAAGAACTGCATCATTAACACAGCTTCATTAATGAACCAGTTCGTATGCTTAGTTAAACATACTGTGTAACAGAGGAGCAGGAGCAGACTCTTCAGTTCCTCAAGCTGGCTCAGCCCTTCAATTAGATCCAGGCTGATCTATGACTATTTACCAGCCCTTAGAATTTACCAAAGTTTCAGTAGACCCTTGATAAATCCCTCTCCATGGGGGTGTATTTTTACCGTGTAAAAAATTGTTTCCGTAATTCACTCCTGTCCAGTCTTGCTTAAATTCTAAACACAAGAGATTTGGCAAATGCTTGAAAAAAGCTTAGCACTATCAATAAGTCAAAGACCTATAAGAACAAACTAGACAAACATGGTACATTCTACAGATGCTAAGAAACCAGGGCACACACAGGTAATGCTGGAGAAACTGAGCAGCTCAGGCAGCATCCATAGAGGGGATGATTCAGGCTGAAGTCCCTTCCAGATGCTCCCTGACTTACTGGGTTCCTCCAGCATTTTGTGTGTGCTGCTCTAGTTCTTTGCTGGGCTCCTGTGGAGCTGTGCCACCAATCACCTTGTCAAGTCACGATCATTTCAAACACACCAATCAAGTTATCCATTCATCCTTCTAAAGGGATTGCCAGCTTAGATTACGCTACATTTGATCACAGTTTAACCATTTCAAAGTACATTATCAATATGAATACAGTATACAACCCTCAGATTCGTCTTCCCACAGGCAGTCTCGAAACAAAGAAACATCATAGAACCCATTTAAAGAAAGCCCCATACAACAAAGACCATCAAAAACACAGAGCGTGAAAAAAAGGAATCGCACAAAGTACAAAAAGTAAGCAAATAATATACAGAACATTAAACATTGAACTGCAGAGTCCCCAAAAGTGAAGCCACAGCCAGAAGCCACCGAGGCAATCAAACCTTGTCGTGTGGGACCCAAGATTCCCAGCAGTGAGAGGTAGACCGGTCAAATGCAGGCTGACAGCGCTAAATACCCCTTCGTCTTCCACTCTCCTCCTTGTTGATTTTAATCTTGCTCAACACCTTAAGGTCAAATTTATTTCTGTGAATCTAATCTCTCTAAAAATGACTTGAACTGGTGCCCAACATACCTGACCAACAACTTCTCCTTATATAGCATCCAAGACCAGAAGGTATAACCCCCACTCCCCCTTTAGAACAGAGAAAAAAAATTTCCTTAACCATTGGATGGTGAATCTGTGGAATTCATTACCACAAATGTCTGTGGAGGCCAAGACATTGGGTATACTTAAAGGAGAGGCTGATAGGTTCTTAATTAGTAATTGAATCAAAGATTATGGGGAGAAGGCAAGAGAATTCAGTTGGGAGGGATAATAAATCAGTCATGATGGAATGGCAGAGCAGACTCGATAGGCCAAATGATCTAATTCTGCTCCTGTGGCTTATAGTCTTGTGATCCTTGGCATCAAAGTCGACCTATTGTACCGCAGAGAAGCATTTCTTAATAAAATTGCCATCAAGCAATGTAGGAAAGTATTAGGGTAAATGACAAATAGCTAGATATATTTAGAGTGAAGGTTGATAGGATCTTGATTAGTCAGGGCATTAAAGGTTATGCAGAGAAGGCAGGAGAATAGGGTTGAGAGGGAAAATAAATCAGCCATGATTGAAAAGTAGAGCAGGCTCAATGGGCTGAATGGCCTGGTACTTATAATCCTTGGCATAAAGGTTGATTCATTGTATCTCAAAGAAGTGTTTCCCAGTGTCAAGGATAGATGTCAAACAGCTGGTCAATGAAGCAATTGTTTAGAACCATCATGGTGGGGGGGGGGGGAGGGGAAGAAAAGAGGAGCATTTTAGAGGTGAAATAGCAAACCTTAGGCCTTGATAACTGAACGGAGATCTGCTAATGGTGACTCAAGTGGTCGAAATCCACTTTCCTTTCTCTTTCACAGTGGTAACTTCCTAATAATCTGCATGTCCTGTGGCATTACTGACTGAAATTAATTACAGTAATACTTGGCTCTTTGGAATTACTGACAGGGAGTTCGCTGGGGAGGCCAAAGCTCAACGTCTTCAAATCCATAAGTCCACTGGCGGTGGAGGCTGAAGGCAGAAGACAGCCAGTTTTAGAATTGGAGGACTGTGTATATGAGTGGGAGGGAGGAAAGGGGCTTGTTTTGTTGCTTGTTGTAGAAAAGAAACATAGAAACATAGAAAATAGGTGCAGGAGTAGGCCATTCGGCCCTTCGAGCCTGCACCGCCATTTATTATGATCATGGCTGATCATCCAACTCAGAACCCTGCCCCAGCCTTCCCTCCATACCCCCTGATCCCTGTAGCCACAAGGGCCATATCTAACTCCCTCTTAAATATAGCCAATGAACTGGCCTCAACTGTTTCCTGTGGCAGAGAATTCCACAGATTCACCACTCTCTGAGTGAAGAAGTTTTTCCTAATCTCGGTCCTAAAAGGCTTCCCCTTTATCCTCAAACTGTGACCCCTTGTTCTGGACTTCCCCAACATCGGGAACAATCTTCCTGCACCTAGCCTGTCCAATCCCTTTAGGATTTTATACGTTTCAATCAGATCCCCCCTCAATCTTCTAAATTCCAACGAGTACAAGCCCAGTTCATCCAGTCTTTCTTCATATGAAAGTCCTGCCATCCTAGGAATCAATCTGGTGAATCTTCTTTGTACTCCCTCTATGGCAAGGATGTCTTTCCTCAGATTAGGGGACCAAAACTGCACACAATACTCCAGGTGTGGTCTCACCAAGGCCTTGTACAACTGCAGTAGTACCTCCCTGCTCCTGTACTCAAATCCTCTCGCTATAAATGCCAGCATACCATTCGCCTTTTTCACCGCCTGCTGTACCTGCATGCCCACTTTCAATGACTGGTGTATAATGACACCCAGGTCTCGTTGCACCTCCCCTTTTCCTAATCGGCCACCATTCAGATAATAATCTGTTTTCCTATTTTTGCCACCAAAGTGGATAACTTCACATTTATCCACATTAAATTGCATCTGCCATGAATTTGCCCACTCACCCAACCTATCCAAGTCACTCTGCATCCTCTTAGCATCTTCCTCACAGCTAACACTGCCACCCAGCTTCGTGTCATCCGCAAACTTGGAGATGCTGCATTTAATTCCCTCATCCAAGTCATTAATATATATTGTAAACAACTGGGGTCCCAGCACTGAGCCTTGCGGTACCGCACTAGTCACCGCCTGCCATTCTGAAAAGGTCCCGTTTATTCCCACTCTTTGCTTCCTGTCTGCTAACCAATTCTCCATCCACACCAATACCTTACCCCCAATACCATGTGCTTTAAGTTTGCACACTAATCTCCTGTGTGGGACCTTGCCAAAAGCCTTTTGAAAATCCAAATATACTACATCCACTGGTTCTCCCCTATCCACTCTACTAGTTACATCCTCAAAAAATTCAATGAGATTCGTCAGACATGATTTTCCTTTCACAAATCCATGTTGACTTTGTCTGATGATTTCACCGCTTTCCAAATGTGCTGTTATCACATCTTTGATAACTGACTCCAGCAGTTTCCCCAACACCGACGTTAGGCTAACCGGTCTACAATTCCCCGGTTTCTCTCTCCCTCCTTTTTTAAAAAGTGGGGTTACATTAGCCACCCTCCAATCCTCAGGAACTAGTCCAGAATCTAACGAGTTTTGAAAAATTATCACTAATGCATCCACTATTTCTTGGGCTACTTCCTTAAGCACTCTAGGATGCAGACCATCTGGCCCTGGGGATTTATCTGCCTTCAATCCCTTCAATTTACCTAACACCACTTCCCTACTAACAAGTATTTCACTCAGTTCCTCCATCTCACTGGACCCTCTGTCCCCTACTATTTCTGGAAGATTATTTATGTCCTCCTTAGTGAAGACAGAACCAAAGTAATTATTCAATTGGTCTGCCATGTCCTTGCTCCCCATAATCAACTCACCTGTTTCTGTCTGTAGGGGACCTACATTTGTCTTTACCAGTCTTTTCCTTTTTACATACCTATAAAAGCTTTCACAGTCAGTTTTTATGTTCCCCGCCAGTTTTCTCTCATAATCTTTTTTCCCCTTCCTAATTAAGCCCTTTGTCCTCCTCTGCTGAACTCTGAATTTCTCCCAGTCCTCAGGTGAGCCACTTTCTCTGGCTAATTTGTATGCTGCTTCTTTGGAATTGATACTATCCCTAATTTCTCTTGTCAGCCACGGGTGCACTACCTTCCTTGATTTATTCTTTTGCCAAACTGGGATGAACAATTGTTGTAGTTCATCCATGCAACCTTTAAATGCTTGCCATTGCATATCCACCGTCAATCCTTTAAGTGTCATTTGCCAGTCTATCTTAGCTAACTCACGTCTCATACCTTCAAAGTTACCCCTCTTTAAGTTCAGAACCTTTGTTTCTGAATTAACTATGTCACTCTCCATCTTAATGAAGAATTCCACCATATTATGGTCACTCTTACCCAAAGGGCCTCTCACGACAAGATTGCTAATTAACCCTTCCTCATTGCTCAAAACCCAGTCCAGAATAGCCTGCTCTCTAGTTGGTTCCTCGACATGTTGGTTCAAAAAACCATCCCGCATACATTCCAAGAAATCCTCTTCCTCAGCACCTTTACCAATTTGGTTCACCCAATCTACATGTAGATTGAAGTCACCCATTATAACTGCTGTCCCTTTATTGCACACATTTCTAATTTTCTGTTTAATACCATCTCCGACCTCACTACTACTGTTAGGTGGCCTGTACACAACTCCCACCAGCGTCTTCTGCCCCTTAGTGTTACGCAGCTCTACCCATATCGATTCCACATCCTCCCGGCTTATGTCCTTCCTTTCTATTGCGTTAGTCTCTTCTTTAACCAGCAACGCCACCCCACCTCCCCTTCCTTCATGTCTATCCCTCCTGAATATTGAATATCCCTGAATGTTGAGCTCCCATCCCTGGTCACCCTGGAGCCATGTCTCTGTGATCCCAACTATATCATAATCATTAATAACAATCTGCACTTTCAATTCATCCACCTTATTACGAATGCTCCTTGCATTGACACACAAAGCCTTCAGGCGCTCTTTTACAACTCTCTTAGCCCTTATACAATTATGTTGAAAAATGGCCCTTTTTAATGCTTGCCCTGGATTTGTCGGCCTGCCACTTTTACTCTTCTCCTTGGTACTTATGTGTTATGAGTTGTTCTGCCGGGCATTGTGGGTATGGTATATTGGCACCAGAATATGTGATATCACTTGTGGGCTGCCCCCAACTCATCCTTAGGTCGCATTGGTCGTTAACACAAATGACATATTACACTGTACGCATGATAAATAAAACAAATCTGAAATCGGAAATGTCAGCTTTATGCACTATGATCTTTCACTGATATCACCAAGAGCAACATTTAAGAATGTTACTTCATTACCAACATCTCCTCCCCCTCAACCTGCGAAATAATGCATCAAAAGTATGAGTACTAGTTCCTTTTCCAGTGCTCATTGCAAAGTATGTGTCGGCCAAGAAGCAATCGAGGACAGGAACCTCATTTTAACCCCAGAAAATAATGCAATAGTAACGTTAAATTCCCCAGGTTATGCTATAACCAAGATTATTTATTCCAGTTCATTTAAGGGCAGTTCTGCAATGCTGATCCTCACAATAATGAAAAGGCTTCCAACTATAATAATTATTCACCCATCAGTCTGGATGTGATTCAAGTGAATACAGAGCAGAACTCCAATCAACTGACTCATTCAGCTTGATATTATTTTTTTTTAAAAGTCAAGCAGCCAGGATAAACTTGAATCTACTCTAGATATTCAATGATACAAACAAGCCTCTCAATTCTCCTGAAGTAGGGCCAATAAAGAAGTTTCCCTGCGTGAACCCAGATTCAGGAACCAATGTAGTCATGAAGGTGATCCTGAAGAAATCAGGAGAGGTGGGCAATTACTTGAGACTTTCTCCATACTATACTCAACAGCATACCAGGATATACAATAGTGTACAGAATGTACACTCAGTGGCCACTTTATTAGGTATACTTGCTTGTTTTTGCAAATATCCAACCATGTGGCAGTGACTCAATGCATAAAACCTTTGCTATAACCAAGATTATTAATTCCAGTTATTTAAGGGCAGTTCTGTAGTACCATGGTCAAGAGTTTCAGCTGTTGTTCAGACCAAACATCAGAATAGGAAAGAAATGTAATCTAAGTGACTTTGACTGTGGAATGATTGTTTATGCCAGATGGGGTGGTTTGAGTATCTCAGAGGCTGCTGATCTCCTGGGATTTTCATGCACAACAATCTCTAGAGTTTACAGAGAACGGTGCGAGAAACAAAAAAAAAAGCATCCGGTGAGCAGCAGTTCTGTGGGTGAAAACACCTTGTTGATGAGAGAGGTCAGAGGAGAATGGCCAGACTGGTTCAAGCTGACAGGAAGGTGACAGTAACTCAAATAATCACACGTTACAACAGTGGTGTGCAGAAGAGCATCTCTGAATGCACAACATGTCAAACCTTGAAGTGTGTGGGCTACAGCAGCAGAAGACCATGAACACACACTCAGTGGTCACTTTATTAGATACAGGATGTAGCCAGTGAGTGTGCATCATGCATGGGGAGTCTCTTTTACTTGCAGGAAAAGCGCAGTACACATGAAAACCTTTCCAATATGAGTTGGAATCAGGCTCATTCTCATCTTTCGAAATAGGTTGCTATGGACTAGGGTCCTGCCAGTCACTGATTATCAAAATGGTAATTTTGGTTACCCAAAGGCATAGGCAGACCACACTACCAGATGAGCCATTACCAACACTAAGTACATACAAGGTGTGGCCAAATCTCACTGACTTGGAAGGAGCAACAGTCCAGTCTGTGCTAAGGTGGTCAAAATAGTCCAGTGCTTTACAGCACTAGCTGTAAGATCAGGGTTCAATTCCTTCCGTTGTCTGTACATTCTCCCCATGACCCATGTTATTTTTATTTTTGCCATCTATGCATAATGTATGTTACCTTATCTTTGTCATATACCGTTGTTGCTGCTAAAAGCTGATTTTAATGGCATTTATACCCTGAGTATTTCTGCCCATGATAATTTAAAGCTTATGAATAAAAGCTGTAATTCTTAGCTACCTGAGGCATTCATAAACTTGAACTTGACATAACCCACAATTAGTACCATCATATAATCATGTCTCACAATATTTCACTAATAGCACGTGCTGACTACAATTCCCACTGCCTCGGAAATCCAGGGCAATATTATCAACCACTCAAGACCACATTCCAAAGATGTACGGGTTAGGGTTAGTGGGTTGTGAGCAAGTTCCATTGGCAGATGTGTGGTGGCACTTTTGGGCTGACCACAGCACAGTCCTTGCTGATTTGATTTAATACCAATGACCTACCCGAGATATTCTCCATTCCCCCCTCCCCCAGCAGAATGATGATATGAAAGATTGGAAACACACACCACCGGGCTTCAGGACAGCTTCTATCCCGCAGTCATGACATTCTTGAACAGGCCTCTTACGTGATAAAGATGAACTTTTCATCTCTCAATCTAACTTCAGAGTCAGGTTTGTTATCACAGATGTACATTGTCAAATTTGTTTTCTGGGAGCAGTATATATAGGCATCCATCTCGTGAGACCATGGATTTGCACCTTGGAAGGTTTCCAGGGTGCAGGCCTGGGCAAGGTTGTGTGGAAGACCAGCAGTTGCCCATGCTGCAAGTCTCCCCTCTCCACGACACCAATGTTGTCCAAGGGAAGGGCATTAGGGCCGATACAGCTTGGCACCGGAGTCGTCGCAGAGCAATGTGTGATTAAGTGCCTTGCTCAAGGACACAACATGCTGCCTCAGCTGAGGCTCGAACTCACGACCTTCAGATCACTAGACCAACACCTTAACCACTTGGCCACTCGCAGTATAGTGCAATACATAAATAAGTTACAATAAGAAATATAAAAACTAAACAAGGGCAAACAGAGAGCAAAATTGTAAGGGAGCATTCAGGGATCATTCAAGGACAAGCAGCCCTTGCACCTTATTTGTCTGCCTGCACTGAACTCTCTCTGTAACTGGAACACTGGATTCTGCATTGTTACTGTATTGTTCTTTCCTCAGCACTACAACAATGTATGAAATGATCTAAACAACAGGAATTCTGCAGATGCTGGAAATTCAAGCAACACACATCAAAGTTGCTGGTGAACGCAGCAGGCCAGGCAGCATCTCTAGGAAGAGGTACAGTCGACGTTTCAGGCCGAGACCCTTCGTCAGGACTATGAAATGATCTGTCTGGATGGCACACTTTTCGCTGTATCTGGGTACATGTGACAATAAGAATTCCCAGCAACAGGCATCTCCTCAGGCTGGATACTGTAGATTCCATCCATACCCCAGTGTATTAGTAAAGAAGTGGAATTTGTTAGTCTACCAAGGGCGGGGCACCACGGTAGCAGAGTGATTAGCGTAACGCTTTACAGTACCAGTAACCCCGGTTCAATTCCTGCCACTGTCCGTAAGGAGTTAGTATGTTCTCCCCATCACTGCGTGGGTTTCCTGCGGGTGCTCTGGTTTTTCCCCATATTCTAAAGACGCACAGGTTAATGGGTTAACAAACATAATTGGATGGTGTGGGGTATTTCGGTGGAAGAGCCTGTTTTTGCACTGTATACTAAATAAGATGATACCCTTGGTTAAAGATTAAGGAAAAAACGGAAGATGATCTTGTGATAGGGGGAGTGAAGATGAGAAAGAAATCCGAATTGTTGAGTTTATAGCATGGTTCCCTTCTGTCCTGGATTTAAATCCAATGTTTGGATTTACTTAAAATTGGAAACAGGGATAATGATCGTGTTTCTTTTTCCAGAGATGTTTGCAGACCTGCTGAATGTTTCCAGAATTTTCTGTGTTGATTATAAACATATGCATGTTTGAAAATTTGGATCACCCACCATTCGCCGCACACATTTATCAGTGAACTGTGCAACCCTCTCTTCTCAGGAACGTCCAACGCTCCATTTGATAATGGTGCGCCACACAGTAAGTTTACTGTTTTAAAATAAAATGCCCAACATTCTCCCCATTCAAAAATCACACAGAGATCCGCGTTCGACGTGTACAAGACCCAGCAAAACTACAGCACAATATAGGAACCTAGTAGAGGCGCCCGGGGGAGCTGCTACCGGCTCCGGCAGGGGCACCGGGGTGGAAGAAGGAAGCTGGTGTTGATAAGATCGAAGAGAAATTGGAGTAAACGAAATAAGGTAACCTACCCCAATACGACAAGCCTGGTCGTTCAGCGCCCTGATCCATGCCTTCTGCCAATTGTCTCTGAAGGACTTGAAGGAGGAGAGGGACCTGAGCAGATGCCGGAGCCCCGAGGTGGAGCCGCTATCTTCACGGGAGCAGCCCAACTGCAGGAGTGAGCTCCACAATCCCAGGGCTGCGGGAGGCCGGTGCCGAAGAGCGGCCAGGCCGGAACGCCGTAAAATCCCGAAGGAATACTGCACCAGCCAAGTCAACACTGTCACTATGGAGGCCGCGAACAGCAGCAAGAGAATCAACCAGCCGGCGTCCTGGAAAGTAGCAGAGGTGCCGCCGAGTAGACCAAAGGCCAGAGCCATAGTCAACAGACACAGAGCGAATAATCTTCAGTCGGAGCCCGAGATGTGGCAAACGAATGCAACTTGTAAGTAACTCTGGTGCATTTGATAGAGTGTATCCTTGCCCGAGGAACGCGCACACACGCAGACCTCCCTGGGATCCGCGATGTCTACATTACATGCATTGCAACATTGATACTGCGATAAGGGTTGTTTCAGGGCGATACGCTGGGATCTTGCTATGCTCGCAGTTGCACACCTTCTCAGATCCATGAAGGTGTCGGGAGACTCCTCAGCCACCCATGATTTGAAACTGAAATTGATGGAATGTCAATTTGAGGCAGGTGACTTCATCGGCAGGAATTTTCTCCCTTCTGTAGCTAGTCGGTGAAAGGCCGGAGCGCGGAGCGACAGGGAAGTGGAGACGCCACCAGCGCTC